>NC_090932.1:992920373-994120373 GCF_040938575.1 Ambystoma mexicanum | reverse complement strand
CACTTCATTGTGCTCAACTCAATAACAGGTCTCTAGTGGTGCATGCATGTCACAACCTCGAGCGGATCACCGCAAATAACCTAGATATCCTAGCGCTATCTGAAACTTGGCTCACACATACCTCTGGCACGGCACTTTCCATAGCGGATACACCTTTCGTCGTACTGACAGAACCCTGAAAAAGGGGGGGTAGCCTTCATCAACAAAGACACTATCCCCCTCTACCTCTTGAATGTTGACCAACTCCCCAACTGTGAATCCATTTCTGGCAAAATCAAAATCACGCCTAACAACTCCATGACCAGCCACCTCACCTATCGGCCGCCCAGCCAGACTTGCTTCCTTTGATGACAACCTCCTCCAGCTTGCTGAAACCAACCTTAAGCCTACCTCTCAAGTCCTAATTCTAGGCAACCTCAATTTAGGATACAATGACCCTTTAGACAGAATGGCTACCACTCTGGCCAGCACCACAGCGACCCTAGACTTCATGCAACAGGTCACCAACCCCACCCACGCCCATGGCCACATGCGAGACCTAGATCACAATAGTAATGCAACCATCCTATCCAAACTCCAATGCCCGTGGTCTTATCACAATACCATCACCTTCAAAATCCCATCCCATAGCTCACACAAACCAGTATTCCCTCAACCTACTTCCACGTCTGCCAGTATCATGGCAAGCAACACCCCAAACCTCAAAAGTGCTTACACATCCCACTTCTAAGGCAACCTGTACCTCTCTCTCTCCAAGGACACTGCCCCTTTGGTAGATCATTATAACAATCTGCTTAGCAAGACCCTAGACTTCCTGGCCCCTCTTGAATCCCAAAACCCCCACACTCCTCAATTTCGGATTCACCCAGATCTCAGAGAAGCCCGAAGCTGCCTGGCAAAAAGACCCAACCACTCGAATAAAGAGTACTTCACTAAAGCCTCCCGCCACTAAAGGCAGGCCATTCATGCTGCCAAAGCAGCCTCTTCCAGTGACAGGATCTCCATGGTACCCTCCAGCTCCTGGAAGTTAATGTTACGCTCACCTGGTTTCTCAGGGGCGTTGGGGCACGGTTGGAGCCCTCCCTTTGACTGGTTCCTCCAATTCCCCTTCCCCTTCAGAGAGTGCTTGGACCTGCACTCAGGAGATGGGTGTTGCCCCTGCGTGAAGAGGAGAGGCAATGATAATGGAGTGGGGACACCGTGACTTCCCCCAGCCCTTTTGTGCCAGAATACGGTGGGCAAGCACTTTCCCATAGACGCTCACCTGTGGTTTGGTGATTTTGAGCTATCCATCCTGCCTTTCCTAGCAGGCGTGCGTAGAATGGACCAAGTTACTTCACTGGCCCGTGGGAAGGTTGATCCAGACCAGCTGCGACCAATCCACATATGAGGTAAGTCTTTATTATGATTATAGTTCAATCAGAATGACTGTATTGCGTCTAGCGGTAATTGTTGCAATGTCTCATTCCATTTCCATAGGTACGGGAAGAGAGTCTGGATTGAGAAGAGTCCGGAAGAACTTAGAGGTTGCTGGAGTTTCCACAGTGACAGGTAAGTTGGTCTTTTTAAGGGAACTTTAGTCTTTTGTACATATGCGGCCGTGTGAATGCATATGACTTCTAACCTGTTTGTTCTTTTCCCTCATAGGTGCAGGCTTGTTAGGCCGAATCCTGTGCAGTGCCCTTAGGGACCACTAGACACAATTAAGACTACAGGTGGCAATACAAGTTTTACCTTTGGTACAAGCCTGTACTACTATGTTAAAGTGGTAGCAGTAGCGGAGCAGCCAGGCTTATCTCAAGAGTATATGAGCACTAGCAGAGATTACACAAAGGGACCACAATTACTGTGACTCAATCAAACACTGACTAAAGGTTTCAGGGAAAGAATATAAGTACATTTATTTTTAAACCGTTTGTTATAAACACAACACTTCTATTAATTCAAAATCACACGTAAAATACACTACAACCAACCAATTCACTGTGGTACACTCTAACTCAAGGTAAGTACCTTATGTTTTAATGGAACGGTGTTGTGAAACAAAAGGGAATACACTTGCGATCACTTTTTGACAGTAATGACAGTTCGGTCTTACTAAAGAACAGCGTATCTGCGTCAAGAAATGTTACTGGGGCAAAAACACACTTAGCACCTGAGTTAACCAGAGAGAGTTGGGGGCAAAAATCATAGGCAATACTTTTGTCAAGGCAGACAGAATCAGAGAACACTTGTTGACAAAAATTCAAGAGTCAATAACCCGGAGCCAGTGTCAAGAGGAACCGGGTTCCTGTTGTCGAGGATCACACAGTCGGACAGTTCACGATTCAACGTAGCCAGGAGTATTCAGATATTGCCAACAGAGGAAGCAAAAGTTATAAGAAGAAGGGTAGAAAAGGGCAAGCCTTGTAGATGAAGAAAGGGGATTCACCCTAATTCCTCAAGCAGAACACAGTACCTTATTCAAAGAAGAGGCTGCTGCCATGGCAGTTGTTCCTGGTAGTTTCCTTCAGACCCATGGTTCCTGGAGCTTCGGGACGAAGGAGGACGTCTGGAGGGGTCTGCACCACACAGGGATAAAGCCAGCAACAGCAATGGTGAATAAAAGTTGCGCTCCTTAAAAACTGGAGAGGCTCTTCAGATTGCTATCTGGACCACTACAGCCGTGTGCAGCCATTTCGACCAAGAAGAGGATCCTCTGGCTGTAGAAGGTGAGCTGGTTGTCCCCACCAGGCTCAAGGGAAGAAGTCTCCGGACTGGATATTCTCTGGTTGTTGAAGGGTAGATAGCTCAGGACTGCAGCAGGGCTTCACCGGGACGGGGTAGTTGCAGCCGTCTTCTTCTCCGCATCTCTTCGGTTCCTTGTAATTCCAGTGGCGACTCTGACTTCTAGCCCAAGAGACCTGCCTTTTATGCGAAAATCCCCCATCCACACTGCCTGGCTGTCAATCACACAGCCTCAGCCAATCATGGCAAAGTGCGACTTGGGTTTCCTAGGATACCCTGTGCAGGGGGTGACTACACCCCTCCCTCACATTCAGTCTACCTAGACACCCAGGCGTCTAGAGGAGGGCTTCTTGGCAGAAGCCCACCAAAAGACAGTGAACAAAGAAGGCAAACCTGGTTTGCCGTGCAAAGTAAAACACAAGAAGGACTTTAACAAAAAGAAATGTCGAATAAAACCGACCGGAGCCAAAAGAAAAAGTATTTGGTCAAGCGGGTTTAAGTTTGAGGCTAATATAATAGCCTGAAACAATACCACGTTTATATAGTAGAATCGCGGTAGAAAAGTTAGGGTAGATAACATAGACACCAGCCAAGTCTAAATGTTAAAGAGCGAAACAATGCTCTAGGAGGTACAGATAAAAAGGGCTAAGGATTAACCCTTTCAAGTACTCCATGTAAAATGGGGTGTACTGGATCTGTGGTTAAATGACTAAGTAAAGTTAATGGCAACTTTACCCTTTTCTGGGGGACAGTAGTCAGCCCCTGAAATGGAGTTGGTGGGAAGTCTAAAAGACAACCCTGTGTCACTGCACTGAAGGTGCTGTGTAACACACAAAAGAAGAGGGTTACTGAAGTGGTGTACTCCAGAGTTCACAATCACAACAACAGATGAAATACACATGGCAAAGCATGGGTAAGAGTTGGGAGCAAAGCATGGGTAAGAGTTGGGAGAAGTTCAAAGTCTTACCAAGTGGAAAAAAATAACTCCAGAAATCCATCAAAGCTGCTGAAGGACTCACTAGGTAAGGGAAATTAGCCATTGAATGAGAATTCTCCCTAACACTCGCCCCCCCCCCCAGACTAAGGGATAGGAGGATTTAATCCACTCCTGGATGGTTCTCATACCTATAGTCAGTTACAAACATCCTAGAGAGACCATCAGCATTTTGGTGGTGACTTCCTGCTCTGTGGTCAATGTTACAATCAAAGGTTTTCCTTTGTAAGCTATATGACCTACACACCCTATGAAAGACATCTTTCTTTTTGAAGCTATAGGGGATCTGGTTGACCAGTCCCTCAGAAGTTGATACAACTCCTGAACCTGTGATAGGCTTTTTCAAGGTGTCCTTATAAAGGATTCCCTTAGATCTAGAGGGGCCTCCAGGTGTCCTCACTACCTCTCTTGTGGGAGCAGGTTGGGTCTCAGGCATCTTGGTTGGAGGGGCTAGGGAAAAGCAAGGTATATGCTTCCCCTTCCTCTTAGATCTAACCTTACCTAGTTTAGGATTTCTCTCCTAACACTAAGATTTGAGTTGGGGTCTTCTATAGAAGATCCAACAGCCTGAAGGTTTTTGGCCTTAGACCTTTCTTTTCTGGTTTTCCACCAGCACTGGGAATTACCAGTTCTCTTAGGCCTTGAGAGGGGTCCAGTTGGTCTATCCACCTCTTCCTCAGAAGCACAGGGAGTCAGAGACTTTAAAACTGGGGGAACAATGATGGAGCTTGGTTTGGGCTCCCATGTCCATAACATACTAGCCTGAAATTTGCCTGGGTTAGAGGTCAACTTACTAACACCAGGGCTTGTAGTGGGAGTCTCTGTAGAGGTTCCCAGAGGCTCAGAGTGGTCCCTTAAGGTGGCCTCTCTGGCCAATTTGTTTGGTTCTCCTTCTCCATACTGGGAGGCCTTGGGGTACTGGATACTACTCCTAGATTGTTTAGATCATTCCCCAACAGGACTCTCCCAGGCACCTCACTCTGAATACTGACAGGGATCCTCACTGTCATGTTGTTATACTGAATGAGAGCTGGTAGAATAGGCACCATTTGGAGAAGGCCTCCAGCAAGTTTGGTGGGGCCTTTGGGTGCCTTAGCAACATCCTCAGGCCTGAAAAACCTTTCATCCACAACTGTTCTGCTGGCCCCAGTTTCTCTCATGGCAGGGGTGTCCTGGCTATTGACAAGAATATTGTCCACATAATACTCCCTAGAGTTTTCAGGAATGGAGTCATACACATCACCATGTGGTTTCTTACCCAGACCCTTGAACTTTAAGGATACAGTGACTTGAAGAGCCAAAGGTTCTTCAGAAAACAAGTGAAAGAGGGCACTAGCCATCTGTACTTCTCCCTCTGGGGAGAAGGTTAAGGAGGTAGTGCTGACCCCTGCAGGGTGACCCTTGCATCTGGGATCTCCTCTCACATGGTCAGTTGACCCAAAACTATAGCATTTACCAAATGCTCTCTGGAATGGGGGTCTGTCCTGACCTACCTCTGGTTTGGCACCAGGAGGTACACTAGCCCTATTTTGGTTCCCTTGTGGCTTACCCTGGTAATGTTTGGGGACCTCTTCTGGATGGGAGGTATTGGAATTCTCCTAGTTGTCTTTCTTTGGCTGCTTTCCCTCATCCTTTTTCTGAGTTACCACAGAATCCTTGTGAGTAGCTCTGTTGGCAACCCACAAGTCAGCAGCCTTAGCTAACTTCCTATGATCTATCTCCTTTGAATCAGCCAAGTACTGTCTAAGCTCACGGGAACAGACATCAAAAATAGACTCATAGATTTGTGCCCCCGCAATTGTCCCATTTTCTATACTCCTCCTGCACTACAGCACCAACTCAGTTTCCTCCACTTGCAACTCTCACATTTCCCCTCACAATAAAGGTGTTCCCAAACAAAATATTAATACACTTTCTTCCTCTGAAAAATAAAAAAAGGTATTTCAATTAAAATATCAAAGTTTTCCCTAGCACAAAAACGGTTTTATTCAATAAACTCGTGTCATCAGGAATGAAAACAAAATAAAGGTTTTTCCAACTTAAGTAACAAAGGTTTCAAATGCAAATCAAAAGATAAACTAAAATAATGTTTTTTTTTATTTTATTTTTTTATTTATAAACTTTTAGTTTTGTAAAGAAAAACAAACTTTTTGTCAAATACATTCATGATCCTCAGCCCACGTCATTGCATTAATGCATTTTTCCGTTCGGGTTATGCAAGCGTGGGCATAATGATTCGTCTAAGATAGTATCCTTGTACTGCTGAACCAATGTTTTACAATAATTATATCAATACCATGTCCATGAAGTTGATCACGTTGCAGGTTAACTGCACATTTCTTCCCGTTATCAAATATGACCACCACTCTTCCATATTGCCATTTTTAGGGGCATAACGTTCAAGATGGAGGGAGCGCTGTTCAGTGATCTGTGTGCATTCGATTATGAGATGTTTGATAGATTCGAGTTCCTGCTTACAAAAGCGACAATTAGCATCAGTAATCATGGGATCTTTTATTCTCCTCTTGCGTAGCTTAGTGTTGGACAAATTAAGGCGAAGCCTTAGAAATTGATTCCGGTGATAATGAGACGGAAACTTAGACAGGAATGCCTCTTTCCTGTTCACACAAACCGAGGTCTAAACCTGTGGATAATGCTGCTCGCCTTTCCGCATTTTTAATCCACTTGGATTGCATGAATTTTATTTTTGCCAATTTCAGCGACTGTAGAACCAAAGGCATTTTTATATTTGCATCTTCCAGGATGCGTAGTAGGTTCTTGACCCAGCTATTTAGCATGGAAGCAGATGTATCATTTTTTTTTGTTGGCCAAGATTGTGTAAGCCGTTGTCACCGGCAGCAGTCTCATTTTCCTCAGCAGTAGTATGGATTTCCATAATACTGTTGAGTGCAGGGAGTCAAGACCCAATTCGTGTCTCACGGCCACCATTGAGACACATTGTGGTAGCTGGAGGACTTTACGCCAAAAGCAGCCCTCAACTTGGGCCCATAGGCATGCCCTGATGTTCCACCCTGTTTCGCTACCAAAGCATATTGCTGGGATCACTTTCTGGAGGTAGAAAGTCGTCACTGGTTGAAGGGAGAATTTCCCATAGTTTAAATGCAATTTGCTTCCTTGCAAAGCAAACATTCGCATACGCGAGATGATTTCATTTGTCCAACTCCATTCTCTGATTGATACATTGAATGAAACACCCAGATATCGGATGGCTTCTGTTCTTAATAGTATTTCCTTATCGATGTGCCAGTTGAACCTCGCTTTTCTTGAGTTGTTTTTTGGTCCAAAAACCATCACTTGAGATTTATTTACATTTATCATTAAATGATTTGCCGTTAGGTAGGATTGCAGAGCTACCAGTGATTGTTGTAGGCCTATTTCGGTACTATCAAGCAACACTATGTCATCCGCATAAATTATATGCGTTACATGCGTGCCATTGATTTTCGGAGGAAAGCACCTTGTTAGTAAAAAGGCTTCGGGTAAATCTGAAATGAAAAGTTTGAACAGTAAGGCTGCAAGCGGGAAACCCTGCTTCACACCCTGTGTGGTTTTTATTTCGTCAGTTAGTTCTCCTTCTGCATTTAGACGTACGCGGATGCTGGTTTTGGCATGTAATGCCATCAGTGGGGCAAGTAAGTCATTTGGACATCCCCACATCTTTAATTTTTGCCACAGCAAGTTCCGGTTTATACAGTCAAAGGCTTGCTTTAAATCAATAAACACTAAAAACAACCTTTTTTTTGTTTTATTGCGTTTAGTTTAGCCAATTTTAGCAATACCAGATTAAGTTCCACGCCGACTCCTTTGGTGAATCCGGTTTGTTCGCGTCATAGATCTTGTTCAATTTTGCCCATCTTGCAATTTTCTCTTGGAGGAATGTGGCAAAAATCTTCCCCATAGTGTCGAGCAACGCTATGGGGCGATAATTTGCTGGGTCTTCTTTGTTTCCTCTTTTAAACACTGGAACGATTATTGCTTTTGTCCAGGAATAAGGAATTTTAGATGTATTGGCAATCTGATCGAATAGCACCTTGATGAAGTTTGCCCAGCTTGCTTTATTTGTTTTTAACATGACGTTAGATACTCCATCGGGGCCAGCGGTGCGTGATGACTTTAGCT
The DNA here is from genome assembly GCF_040938575.1 of Ambystoma mexicanum. Lineage (NCBI taxonomy): Eukaryota > Metazoa > Chordata > Amphibia > Caudata > Ambystomatidae > Ambystoma > Ambystoma mexicanum. Next base: position 994,112,512 of record NC_090932.1, on the reverse strand, counting down.
TCTGAATTGCGTGTATAATGTTCTCAAGTGATTCTTTCTGGAGGTAGAAAGCCGTCGCTGGTTGAAGGGAGAATTTCCCATAGTTTAAATGCAATTTGCGTCCTTGCAAAGCAAACATTTGCATACGCGAGATGATTTCATTTGTCCAACTCCATTCTCTGATTGATACATTGAATGAAACACCCAGATATCGGATGGATGAAACTAAAATAATACCCTAACAGAGGTTGTATCCCAACCAAACTGCTTCCTCCCAAATGGAGAAAAAAGAAGGGTGTCCCAGCTAATAACAAACACTTTTCAAATCACAAATAACATACGAAAACCAAAGAAAATATACATGCTGCCAAATCCCTCAACATTCTCTCCACCTCCTGATGTGGATCAGCCCTGCCTTGACTTCTGACACCCAAACTCATCACACAACGGAAACAGGAAGTTGCTGATTCTTTTTATGGACTTCCAAAATTGTTTTTTTTTTGCTTAAGAAGTTACCCACATCGACAGGAGAATAAACGAATCTGACAACATTACAACATCTCGACTGAATACAGTCGCAGATGCACAAGGACCGAGTTCATGTATGGTATTCCCAATCGTATGTTAGCCTGTGGGCATTCAAAGGAGAGATTTGGAGAGGCTCCTGTTGATATGCATGTTCAAATCACCACTCCTCCCAAAAAATTTAGATTGCGTAAAATATATTAATACGTGGACAAAGTTTAAAGGGTGGTGTAGGGAGGAGCCTTATGGGTGGGAGCAACTGGCGGGAGACACACTTATTGTGGAAGCTTATGGGAAAACTAACCATTTGTCTTGCGATAGTGACATGCTAACAACATTTATAACATGAACTAACCCTGCATTTAAGAGGGTGTCACTACATATTATCCCCACCAAAAATATCGCTGTATATATGGTTGTCTGGAACAGCCATAGGCAATATTTTTTGGGGGGCACATTTTTGTTTTTTTTGTAGCCGGGGTTGCAGGGGTGTCTCCCGCTGCTTTAGAAATAATAGGGAGGGGTTGCAGGGGTGTCCCCTGCAGGTTCCATACCTTAATATCGCTGCAAAAATATGGTGATATTTTTGTATGGTGATATTTTTGCAGGGATATTAAGACATGGAACCTTTAAGAGTAGGTCTGGATCCTCACAGGTTGTGCTGGAAACACAGAGCAATGAGGCCCCATCTCTTGCCTGATTATTACATTCCAATTCCGAGGCACGGCAGGGGACATGCACGTACAGCCACATATAAATGTTTCTGGCTAGACCTTTGAACAATTAGGTAGGAATTGCAGCAGCCAAATAGGAGAAGGTATGTGGCCCAGTATGAAGGCCATACTCATGAGAGCCGGGGAGGTGTCTTTAGCTGTCAAAACATGAACTGAGAATTAGAACACTAGCGAACCCCCAGAAAAATGGTCGTTATATTTGAACAAAATCTTTCTTAGATTGTATGGTTTAGTGGAACCCTAGGCCTATCTCTTGCCAGGGGTAACTGATAAAGGGGGGAGCAGAGAACAACAAAGTCCATGATGATGGACTAATCCTGTCTCAATGTTGTTATCATTGCGTGAGTGCCCTCATTTGGCAAAAGGTGGATACATGTCTGTGTGTTAATTGTGAGAAAGACGTCGTGAGCATCTTTCCAATGTTAAACGGAAATCATATTAGTGCCTCCTTTTGACTTATATTGGCCTAAGCCTAGTCGCTCTATGAAGAAAACCGCGTTGCAAAGTTTCGATTTTGAATCGACTTCGCCACCATTTTAGAGTCATCCGCCATTTTTCTTTTATTTTTCTTTTTTTTATTATTTTCATTTAATTTATACAAACTTTTGAAAAAGATCTTATCTTACATCATCTTAAAGAGGTAGAGAAGAAGATAACAACAGTGACACGAAGCACTCAGCGGAAAAACACAGAGGGGATCAAACCAATTATCTCAGCGATCAGCTGCGTGCAAACGCCATCACAGTTTCCAATCAGCCTGACAGTTTTTAGATGGTTCTCATGCTTTTAAGTTTCCCCCGGGCGGTGTCCATTAATTTCATTTCTCCACTTGCTTATCGACTACTCTGCCTCTCAGGTAATTCCCATACCTTGGGTAAGGCTCTGTACGGCACTGGCCTCTCACTTCATTTCAAAAACTCAGGACATCCTGTCCTCACTCTCCTCCCATCACCTCCCCCCCTCTATTCCCTGCCCATCCTCTGGCCCTTCTGCAGCCACCCCTCCTCTCTCCTTCTCTGCCTTTCCCCTTATTTCTGCTGATGAGGTTTCGAGACAAGTCCGATCTATGAAAGTCTCGTCAACACAGGTCCACCCCTGCTCCTCCAAAACTATTAAGGACCACATCGACTCCTTGGTTCCTGCCCTTGCTGACTTCTGCAATCACTCCTTTGCCTCTGGTGCTTCCCATCCCCTCTCAAGCACTCCCTTGTGCACCCCCTTCTTAAGAAACCCTCTTCCGACCCGTCCTGCCCAGCTAACTATCGCCCTATCTCTATCACTCCTTTCCTGGGCAAGCTCCTGGAGAAACTTGCCATCTCCCAGCTTAATCTCCATGCTGAATCTGTTGGTATCCTTCATGACCATCAGTCTGGCTTCAGAGCTGCCAGAAGCACGAAAACTGCTCTCCTGAACATCCGTGAGGACCTGCTCTCGAACCTTGACTCTAACATTCCATGTGTTCTCATTTTGCTTGATCTCTCTTCTGCCTTTGATACTGTCAACCATACCATCCTGCTCAACCATCTCCGTGATAACCTGGGTATCACTGGTCAGGCTCTGGCTTGGCTGACTTCTTTCCTCTCAAATAGACCCTCCCAGGTCCAACTGGGGTCTTTCCTGTCTGACATCTTTTTCTCTACCTGTGGTGTCCCCCAGGGTTCTAACCTCTCTCCCTGGCTGTTCAACCAGTATCTGGCACTTCTCGCCCACCGCATCGCTGCTCTCTGCCCCAACTTTCAGCGCTATGCGGATGATACCCAGCTTATTTTCAGGCTACCCTCGGCCTCCTCTTCTCCTTCCCTCATCTCTGACTGTCTTTCTGCTATCCAGGAATGGTGTGCCGCCAACAACCTCTGCCTTAATGCCAGTAAGACCGAGATTCTACTCATCGTCACACCCACTCCCTCCTTCCCTGCAGCTCTCTGGCCGGCCTCTCTTGGCCCTCTTCCTGCTCCTACCTGCTAGGCAAAAAACCTCGGGGTCATCCTCGACTCCACACTCTTCTTCTCTCCTCACATTTCTGATGTTTCTAAGAAGTCACACTACCAGCTGCACCTCCTCAGAGGTATCCTTCCTTTCCTCTCCTTCCCCCAGAAGCTCACTGTCTCCAGAGCCCTGGTTCTCTCGAAGCTGGACTACTGTAACAGCCTCTATCTAAATCTGCCTGACTCTACTCTCCGCCCTCTGCAACTCATCCAGAACAGGACTGCGAGACTTGTCCTTGGCCTCAAGCCCAGGGACCGTATCTCTCCAGGACTGAAATCGCTACACTGGCTCCCTGTGGCTGCGAGGATTAAGTTCAAAACCCTCTGCATTGTCCACAAGGCCTTCTGAGGCCTGGGGCCAAATTACCTTCAACTCTCCCTTCCTAAATATCTTCCTTCTCGAGCACTTCGCTCTTACGCCTCCAACTCCCTCAGGGTCAGCCGCTTCTCCAAGCAACGAGTTGGGGGGAGATCTCTCTCCGCAGCAGGGGCCTCCCTCTGGAACAGCCTTCCTGCCTCCCTGAAACTTGAGGAGAACCATCTCCGGTTCCGGAAGCACCTCAAAACCTTCCTCTTTGCTTCTGCTTTCTCTCTCCCTCTCCCCTGCTAAATCACTGAAACTGTACTGAATCAGCAACTGGGCCACTCACCAATCTCGGTCCTTGGCCCAGCCACTCTCCCCTGCACTGCCTTCCTGGCAACCCCTGCACTGCGGGACTGTCTCTGTATCCCTACAGCCCCCCATCCCAGCACTTGTCTGCACTTATCTTGCACTTGCCACCAGCTGGCCCTTATTATTTATCTTGTTCATTACTAACCCTGGACTGCACTTTCCCCTCTCCCTTTCCCCCGTGCACTTTTCTCGTCCCCCCTACCCATGCACTTGCGCGATCTGAATGACACCTGGCCTAATAGGATCATTGTCTGTCTCCCCTTGTTCCCCCCTCCCTGCCTCATCGCGCCTTGAAACACTTGTGTATAGGCGCGTTACAAATGCCATATCATATCATATCAAGGCTCACTTGATCTCAGATTGCTAGCTTTCGTTCAAGTTCCTGCAAGTAATGTGTCAAACCAAAGACATCCTTTTCTCTTGGATTGGCAAATTTAAGCCACATCTCTTCTCCAGATAGGGTTGCATATTGGTTGACTACTTGACCCAAATGCAAAGTACTCAGGTCCTTTAGGCTGGGGCAAAATAGCGTAAGATGTATTAGGGTCTCAGGATGTTGGTTACAGAATCGACAATTGTCTGTCTCAGTTGGTCTTTGGAATCTCGGGGCTAAGCTTCTTTTTGTGTCAAACAAATTAAGTCTGAATTTTAGAATCATCCTTCGGTGCCTGGCATTTGCTGTTTTCACCAAATATTGCATCTGTTGTTTTCGATTTTTCACTTCAATTGCGGCATCCTCCATCAACTTATAACGGTTTCTGTTGTCTACTGTTGCACACCAATCTCATACCCATAGCTTGTGTTTTACCTGATATGGGTTAGCTTTTAGAGTTTCAAGATCCGTACCTATCTCGGCAAGATGGTTATTGCATTCATTTGCCCATTTTATCAAAAGTGATTCCTGGTTTCCTTTCATAGCATCTCGTAGTATGGCAAATTGAGGTGTACAATCATTGATGATTATTTTCCTATACACAGACAGCATGTTCCTCAGTACCCGCACGTTCATGGATATTAAATTCAGTTCATAGCGTAGGCACGCACTGGGAATACCTTTTTGAAGCTGCAACACTCGTCTCCATTACTGGTTTTCAAGTTGACTCCAGAGATCCGAGGTTACTCCTAAGGCACATTCTGCCCTGTAAATTATTGTTGGGACTGGTTTTTGGTTGTAGTGGGCCAAAGCAGGCAACAGGGAAAACTTCCCATATTTTTTGTTTATGGGCATACTCTGGCATGCTAGTTGTTTGCATTTTTGTTTGGCATTCTCAGCCCACAGAGCATCATTTATGTTGCTGTTAATCCACATACCGAGATATTTAAGCTTTTTTACACAGCTCAGGTTTTCATCATTCTGTCTCCATGTAAACTTGTTTTTTTTGGCTTGGTTTTTACTTCGAGAGAGGTCTTGGAGGATTATTACTTCTGATTTTGCCAGATTGATTCTCAATTTGTTTTTTAACACATATCCTTCCGGAGCCTTTAGCTTTCTTGCTAGACCAATTGCTGTTAGGTCGAGTAATGCGATATCATCCGCATATAACAGCCAGATTACACTCATGCCATTGATTTGTGGAGGATGTGAATTCACTGCTTCTATGGATTCCCCAAAGTCAGACAAGAAAAGGCCAAACAAGGTAGCCGCCAGTGGACAGCCCTGCTTCACACCCTGATTTGTTTTATTTGACTCACTAAGAGTTTCTCTGGTGTCCAGTCTAATCTTAATCTCAGTATAAGTATGAAGTTCTTTAACAGGCTCTAATAAGCTTTCCGGACAGTTCCATTTCTTCAATTTGGCCCAGAGCATCTCACGATCAACTGAGTCAAATGCACTTGACAGATCTACAAATGCAATGTAGATCTTTTTGTTTTGCCGTATAGCTTCCATTTTTCGAAAATTTATGATAGTGAGGTTAAGACTGCAACCGACACCCTTAACAAATCCTGCTTGTCGAGGATCATATCATCCTGTTTCTTGTATCCATTTCAGCAATTTTCTTTGAAGCGGGATGCTATGATTTTCACCACCACATCGAGTAGGGCTATAGGGTGGTAGTTCTTTGGATGTAAAGATTGGTGCGATGATAGCACTTCACCAGGTGGTGGGGATCTTCTTCTCCTGCAGAATCGCAAGAAATAAGGAGTGACAGAAGGCCGTCCATAACTCTGGTTGTTGCTTTAGAAGTTGGTTTGTCAGCCCGTCGGGTCCAGGGGCTCTCGATGTGCTGAGTCTTACGATGTTGTGGTATATGTCTTCCTTGTCGATTATTATCAACCACTCGTTTCTTGGATTCGTTGGATTGCTAGGCTTCGCATTTTTGTTATAGAATGTATCCGAATAATGTTCGACCCAAGCTGATTCTGGAACCATGTTTTTTATCACGGCCCCTTGTGGTATTGATACGTTATTTAGGTAGGCCCAAAAGGCACTGGTGTTCCGTTTTGCAAGTGTTTCCATCATTGCCTCCGCATCTCGTTGTAGCATTACGTGTTTGTAACTGATCTGCCAATTTTTGTATTTTTGTTTCAGTGATTTTTTTGTCTCTGTTACGGTTGCCGTAGGTGTTTTTTCTCAAATTTCTTAAGGCTTTGTTCAATTCTTTCTTCTTAACCATGATCTCGATATCCCATGCATGTAGGTTAGTAAAATCCGGCCTCGACCTCGCAGTTTGCTTTTCTCGGTATGTTTCTAAGAAAGTTGTATAGTCAATTTTTTCGTTGACTAAACTTTCTTCCATTGATGTTAGCAACAAATTTATCTTGTTTTTATTTAGCCGTAGCCGGTTGCAACCTGGTGTAACAACCAAATCATTACATGAAGTAACTGCTTTCGTTGTTGATGAGTATGTGTTCAGATACATTTTTAATATGCAGTGCTCACTTGCATTTGTTTCTATAATTTTTAGGCATGCAACCTCTTGTTTCATTTTTTCAGTTACAAACATGTAATCAATAGTGGATTCTTGATGGTTTCTTTGCCTGGTGAAATATGCTGGAATATCACCAGGGGTGTCACCATTCAGTATTTTTAGGTTCCACGCTTTCATTTCATTCATCCATATTGTGGTTGCTTGGATGTTGCTACTTTCCCCATGTTCAAGGCAGTTTATGTTGAGGTCACCGCAAATCAGAATCTTAGCCTCCTTCTCATTTTCTTTGATGTCGGAAATCGTTTCTGAGATTAGCTCCATAAAATTATCAAGTTGTGTTGCAGCAGAATGCCAATAGATGTTGATCAGCATTAGCAGGTTCTCCACTTTGGGCAACACTGTTGGGAGTTTGATCTTGACGACTTGTATGTATGGCGATATATTTTTTTATGCTAAAATACATAGGCCACTTCCAGTTTTTATAAGAGTCAGCAAACCAGACATGGCACGTCCTTTAGTTCCTTTGATAGCTTGATTATATGCAATCTCGTAGCCATCCGCTATTGGTGGATTCATAAGCCATATTTCTTGTAGACATAAGATGTCTACATCTTCTAAGTCAGGTGGAATGTCGCCGAACAGATGCATATGACCTCTAGTATTCCAAGAGGTAATGTATCTCTTTCCCAATTCACAGGGCTTTGGGCATAAGCTTTCTTTGTGACTGTTGATGGTTTGGGTAACCCAGGTCCAATCCTGGACATCTAAAGAGGAGAAACTGCACTTCTGAGCTGCATAGTCAGCCTTCGCAATCGTTATTTTAATCTGTTCAGTTTCGCGGGCCCGCTCTTTATTGCAGGTCCGGTCATCGTGTACACTTGTGTTGCGAGTAGCCTTGTTTCCTTCCACTTGCTTAGCGGTGTCATTAGGAGCTGAAGATTCAGATTCAGATGAAGTGTAGCGTTTCTTGGACTTGTCTTGCCGCTCAATATTGCAGGTTTCATTAATGTCAAATCCTAAGGAATTCAGGATCGTGCCGCTATTCAGCAATGAGTCGCGAATGATTTTTGAGGCTGTGTGCAATATTACACAGTCGTTTTTTAATTCATTCTCAAATTCCACAGTTTGAATGACTTTGGAAACCACAGTTCTCAGTTGTGGTATGTGATGAAAGAGCATCATCACATTCTTCCGGTTTAATATCAGGCCGTCTCTTTCTTTCTCGATGCGCTCCAGCCATAATAAATATTTCCCAGTTCTTTTTTTTAGGTCAACATGATGTTGATGACCAGTTTTTTGGCCAGGGGAAGCATCAGCCTTTCCATTTTTTTGGGCTGCCTCAATCCTAAGTTTATAAGAGTCAAAATGTATTTTTCTTGTTGGAGAGGAGCATTTGTTTGGAGAGTGAGAATTTCCTTCTTGTTTTGTCGCCTCGTTGTTACGCTTCTCTGTTCTGATAGTAATACTTTCTAGGGACTTCCTCTTATCGGTTAGGGCTCTTTTAGACTCGAAGGTCTGAAATTTCAGCTTATATTTCATCAGATCATGGTTGTGCGTTGCCTCTTCAAGTTCATCAGTTATATGTTTTCTGCGATAGCAATTCGGTTCTTTTTGTCCTCCAACGTGAGAAAAATGACAGACGAGTCAGCTCGATGCTTTGGATTAGTCTCATCCAGTTTTTTGGCTTCAATGGTGACAAGTCTGTGTTCACATGAGGGTGGTTTGTTTTTGTTAGGGACTTCAGGTTTCTCCATAATTGGCTAATTTTGTTTAGTGTTAGCCAATATCTTTTCATCTTTCTTGGGTGCACCAGAGTCGATGTTTATATTTAAATTGGCAGCGTCCGGTTTGAGGATCTTCTTTGTGTTTGTGGCCCCAGTTTTAGACCGGTCTCATGCATCATCTTCGTCATTCTCATACGTTGAGAGATCCAACAGCTCCCCCATACTGCTGTCATCTTCAGGTATTGTAGTCTCCTCTGTAGCAGTACATTTTTTTTCCTCGGCAGGTGTGGGTTTTACACCACTGTTTATGCTGGTCTTTATTTGTTTTTGTTGTATTTTATTGCAGGTTGTTGTTATGCTAAACCCTTTGATGTTTCTTAAAAATGATCGAACATGCGATCTTTGTTGGGTCTTCCTTTTTTCCATGTTGTTGGGCTTCTTTCCCACATTAGTATTGTTTGAGCCACCCTTTTTTACCGCCTCTTTGTTGCGATTAAAAATTGCAAATACTTCTTCGGTCCCAAGAGGCTCATTGCCAGCTGATTGGTCTTCCACACATGTGGGGCCACTGACTGTTTCTGTAAATCACAGCTCCGTGGTTGCCTCTCCTGACTTTGAGTATGACTCGGAGGTAACAATGAGACCTTCGCAATTGTGTCTGGTAGTGGCAACTCCGAAGTGATATCGACAGTCACGATCTGAGGTTGACTGGTGAGGGCAGCCTCCTTTGGCCATTCAGTTGTCAGAGCTGCTTTGTCTCCAGTAGGTGAAGCTCTATTCTCATTTTCTCTGCAATGACAGTCCAGTGAAGTTCCATTTCGTTTGCTTCCACATAGATGCTTCATTTTTTGTTTACATTTTTGCAGTTGTGATGTATTTGGCTGGTCTGTGGGTGAATGACAATGCTAGTTTCGCCCACAGTGTTTTGTGCCGCATCATTTATCACACAAGGTGCCTTTGGTTGATCTTTCAGATTAGACTGGTTTTGGTGGTTATAAAAACCACCATCATCTTTCGGTTTGATGTTTCTATACCTTGCCGTTTCAGCAAAGCAATTGCTTCTCGAGCAACTTCTGGGAACAGGCGTTTGTCCATCGCACTGTTCTTAGTTTGTTCCAGTATCACTTTCACATTTGCGTCAGATCTTGCATATTCGTTTGCCATGATTTGTTTATTCGTTGTTAGCTCCTGCTCAACCATTACCATTTTGATATTCAGCATAGCTAGTAAGGGTGTCTGGTCTTTAGCATTGTCATTTAGGTGTTCGTACAATTTCATGTATGGCACTAGAGACACTGTATGGGCAGCCATTATCAGTGTATTCAAATCTTTTGATATTAGTTTAGCAAGTTAAAGCACCAAATGTTGTGTTTGATGAGGTTTTTTGGATTTCGTTCATACAGGGTGATGCTTTTTGCCCCAAAAAGTCTTCTTCTTTGTTGGTGATTCGGCTGTGCAATTGTCATCCATAGAAAAAGTCAGATGTTGATCCATTGATTTGTTACCTAGAGGATCAAGTTCAAGTTGCAGTTCTCTCGTGAGTCTCTTTTGAGAGCCAGGTATGTGATCTTCCGTTAAGGATTCTAGTCTCTTTTTGCCATCGGTTGAGGCCATGGCGGGCGTTCACCATCATGCGCTGTTTCAAAGGTTGAAATCTGGGGCCAGTTCATTTGCTTAGATCCAAATGCCCACAAAGGTGGCACTTGTCGATCACTGTTCTTTGAGATTTTGACCAAATTAATCGGGTTTGGTTGTTGACCAAATCTTGCATTCAGTTCTCTTAGGTCTTTTAGAACTTTGTCTACAGCCACAATTGAACGACGTCTGTCCATGCTTTACTCAAGGTTAGTAGACTTGGTTGGCAAAGTATTTGGACTAGCCCAATTAGCCATTGGTGGAGCGTTTGTTTGATCTGTCTGTGGACTACCCCTTGTGGTACACTTGCTATCGGCATCTCCCAGTTGGGGGTCATCAGTTGATTCAAGGATTATATCGGTACCTGGATCAGCTGTTTTCCGGTCACTACAGCCTTGGGAAATGTTTGCACATGATGGAACAGTTCTGAGTATTTCTGAGCTCTTTGGGATTTCTTGACGGTCATTAATATAGGTCAACTCAAGAGAGGCTTGTGCCGCTATAGATTGCAAGGACTTGACAATAAGGATGTCGTCCTCCAAGTTGTTTGAGATCATACAATTTGTCAAGTTAGTCACTTGCGACTCTTCATTTTCATTTTCAGTCAGTTTAAGACCATCAATCAAGATAGTTCCGGAGACTTCTGTGTCCCATACGTTAGGAGCTTTATTCGCACTTGAGCACCCAGGAGCTTTTTTGCCAATCAGTTACTCTTGCTCATTCACCCCAACCACCCCTCTATCCAACACATCCATTACAGCAGGCGGAGATAGCATGGAAAGTGTAGGGAAAGGGCAGTCAAAAAAGATATCAGAATTTATGGAAGTGGCAGATGCACCTGTTCGTTTTTGGGCAGTACAGGCAATTCCCAGAGGAGCAGTCCGGGGCTCAGACAGCTCTCTGCCCCCTGCTGCCAGAAAGCGACGCTGCCGCCGTGTAAGTGGGCAGATGCCTCCGTCATCTCCCGTTTGGTTGAGGTGGAAAACCTCATCGTTTATGCCAAGTCCTAAGGTGCTAGGGCTGGTCGTGACCATAGGGGCCATTGAGAGCGTGATTTCACCCACAAATGGCAAACGTTGGACCAACATATGGCCTGAGGCTTGGGGGGGGTGTTGGGGGACTCGTTCAGCACCCAGCGCACACCGGTGCACCCCAAGCAACACAACCAACACACTCGCTGCAGATTTTTTCTAAAAAGGAATGTACCTTGTAAGTAAGCTCCTCCAGCGCCAAACAGCCGCACAAAAGTCAGCGCCCTTTACCCCGTCGGGCTTAACGCCGCAAGGCTGGTTCACTTGTCCGTAAATAGCAGATCCAAAGCACGTGATCTATCACGTGACTGCCAAAGGCCCGCCTCCTCCAGGAAGCAAAAGCACGGCAGCAAGGATTTTTGGGGGCTCACAATGCTGAGGCAGCTTTAGAATGTTGAAACACAAATGCGCGTCTTCAAAGGGCAAGCGGTTCTTTCCAGATAGTTCACACACCCCGCTCGGGTGGCTCGCTTGTCTGTAAATAGCAGATCCAAAGCACATGACCTATCACGTGACTGCCACAGGCCCACCTCCTCCAGGAAGCGAACGCATGGCAGCAAGAGCTTTTAGGGCTCGCAGTGCTGCGGCAGCTTTAGAATGTTGGAACACAAATGCGCGTCTTCAAAGGGCAACCGGTTCTTCCCAGATAATTCATCCACCATTTTGATTTTTTGTTTGTATGATTCTATGTTCTAAAATGGTGGACTGTGTTTCTAACTTGCAACCAAGCCTCCCGACCTTTGAGTTCTGTTAATGGTTAGACTGTCCAAGGGCCGACTGTTGAGACTAGGTAATGAGACCTTGTACTAAGTAGGAACTGTTGTCCTAACATTTTGTCTGCGCTAACAAGCCTCATCCACGAATACACATCGGCGACAATGAAACGCAAACGCCAAGTGTGGACACAGGCTGAACTACATTGTGTTGGGATATAGACTAAGGCTTACCACAGGATCCGAGAATATACATCGCCATTGTAACTTGATGGAAATGCAAACTCATGTAATCCTTCTGCATATTATTGTATAAGCTGCACGTGAACTCAGCACGAACTCTAGGCCGCAGATTATTGACATGTAGAGAGGCCGGACAATATTGTTGAAATGGTATAAAAACACAAATGTCTAGATGTCCAGCACTCTCTCGCCTCACTCTGACGGGCTGGTCCTCATTGCGGGGTGTTGAGAGCCAGATAGCTATCTGTATCTGTTTCTATCTTTCATTTTAAACTGTGCAGAATAAAAGATCTGTGAATCTTTATAGCCCGTGTTTGGTACATTTCCTTTTGTGGTACTCAGTCTCAATGTTTCCTTGCTTTTACAGATGGCGCCCGAATAGGGACCCTCAAGATTGATGCCATCTCGTTGAAGTGTTGACAGGTCTATCGGACCGGGATTGGACGTTGAGAAAGGGGGCCCCTTCTTGGGTGAGACGCGACACCTCAACAGTGCTGCATGACCCTATTCCTGGACGGTGAGCATGCGGTCCGAGACGGCATCTTGACGAGGGTCCTATATCGAGGCAGGCAGTTTTGCCGAAATCACCAACCACGAGGGTCCTTTGTTGTCCTTAGTAATCTGATCGGACCTCCATTAGTTATTTGATCAGGTGAGTCGTGCCCTGATTCCTAAGTATCCTGATATTTGATTTGGCGCATTGTCCTCACAAGAACAATTATTGACCAGGTAACCTGTTTCAGGCATTATTCTGCAGAGACAGACCATCTTTGGAATTTGGCCGTCCGGCACCATAGGAGGGGTCGTCGGCATGTACTATGTACTGTAAGTACGGCATTGGTAGTATAGTGTTTAATGATATTTGGCACAGACAAACTAGCCATGCTTCTGAATTTCAGTGGCCAATCAATGGTAGCTTTGTGATTTCTCACATAGAATATTTAGAATCTATATTGTTAAAGAAAAAAGCTAGACCTGTAGCGTTTGATGTATTACAAAATTGGAAAACCGAAGCTATGCAACAACTTAAAAGTAGAGAGAAACATGTGCGCCGACATATGTCGAACACTGAGAAAGCGTTATTGTATGATCAACAAAAACAGTTAGAGTCAGTTAGAAACATGGACACGGCTTTTCAACTTGGCATTCAGAAAATATACCCATCTAAAGGTTTTCATGCATCTGATGAAATGATTGACAAGCTTTTATATGAACAAAGGCCTGGTGCCATTGCACCACATTCTTATGTACCTATTCCTGTTGCTTTACCTCTTCCTGCTGTTGTTCCTCCTCCCGTATTAATTACTGCACCTTTTATAACTCCTCCGCCACTACCTATTGCCCCTCCTCTTACTGTTGCTCCTCCACCTGTACCTCCACCTTTGCCTGTTGCCATGGGTCCGGTTGTCACGATTCTGGGAATTCCAAGGGCCCACAGAAGCACCTGCACAAAGAAACTGGATGTTTGGCGCAGACATAGGCTTATGTATGCCTATGGTCCCTTCCAAGATGGCCCCCAGGCTGAGCCCAACAGTGATATTCAACATGGCCCCTAGAGGGCCACAGGGTTGGCTTCCATGGTGGTCTAGTGGTTCTGGGCGGGCCCAGGGCTATATAAACCGTGCCCTGGGCCACATGGTGCTTAGCGTTTTCTTCGGCTCCCAGCGTGACGCTTGCCTGTCACGGTCCTGTTTTATTCTGCACGTCGGATCAAGATCCGAACCTCCGATCTGCACTAAGTGTCAAGGCATCGCATTAGAGAGTCTTCACTACGCGGGTCAAGATCTTACCTGATTTCGGATCGCCGGACTCTTCTGACTTCTTCAGCAATGCCCGCTCTGCAGATCTTGCTGGATTCCACACGCGTGACAGAGTTCTGCATCCCGCTCTACAGCGCCCGCTGGTTTTCACCCACGCAACGGAGTTCTGCATCCTTTACACCTGAATAAAGAAAGACAAAAAGACATAAGGTAAGTGGCGGTCTGTCAATAACTCCACCCGCCACCTCGCAATACTTTACCTGAATCAGCAACAGTGCCCGTACTCATCTGCACCAACCTCTTCCATCAGCATACCAACCCTAGGAAGGAAGCAGGGTATTGAACTTGCAGCGCAGTAGCAGGCACTAGGATTTAGCCTATAATTAACAAACAACAACACTACAGGCGGCTAATAAGGGGGTTGCAGCAGGCCTGGGGGCCCATTTGAGCAGTGGAGTAACTGGAACCGCCACACCCCAGTGAAGGAACTGGAGGGGAGTGTACCGGGAAAACTACAAAGCTCAGTGAAAGGAACTGAGCAGGACTGACACCAGCCAGTGAAGAAACCAGGCTGTAAAAGAAACTAAGAGACTTGGTATAGCACGCTTCGGAGGCGCAACATAAGAGTGATCCAGATCCCGTATCCAGATCACTCCTGCCCCTCTGATTGCTGGGTGAGTTCACCTGCAGCGAGCAGAGTGGAGGGAGCATTCTGGGCATCCATAGGAGACGTCCACAGACCGGACCAGAGTTCGCTGACAAACTGGACCAGGCACTCCTGCAGGGCCCCAGAGGTAAGCATTACAGAACATTAAGCCCACGTAATTGCTCTTCCCGAGTGCCATGGCTTCAGACGTCGACCAGTTGGCCCTCCTGCTTGGCGAATTGAGAGCCGAGGTGCATGCTGCATGCTCAGAGACCAGTGCCGTTCAAAAGGAATTGGTAGTGAACCACGATAGAACTGAAGAACTGGCAAGACGCCTCACCAGTACTCGAGCTGGACAAACCCCATTGCCAGGCGCAGCAGATGGAGCAGCTGCAGCAACCTCTCAGATACAGGTAACCACTCCTGTTACCATCCCTTTGGCCCCGCCATAAATATTCATGGGTGACCCACTGAAGTAGGGAGTATTCATGACTCAGTGTCGGCTCCATTTCTTATGCCTACCAGGAGCCTTCCAGACGGATCAAACTAAAGTTGCCTTCATCCTATCTTACCTTGGGGGACATGCCGCTGGTTGGTTAGTTCCGTTGGTTGACTGAGATGACCCTGTTCTGCACAATTTTGTTCAGCTCCAGCAAGAGATGGACAAGCTCTTTTCCTGTCGTACCCGGGACATGCCTTGGATGCCGAATTGCTAGGTCTTCGACAGGGCTCTCAGGATCTTCTGGCTTACATTTCCACGTTTAATCGTCTGGTGGCTGAGACCAACTGGCCAGAAGACAAGAGGACCACTCTGTTCTATCGAGGTCTACGAGTTGAAGGACGTTCTTGCACAGGTCGTGAACCTGCCCGATCGTTGTGCTGAGTACATAGATCTGGTAGTCCAGCTTGACCACCGCCTGCAGGAGAGGAGGTCTGACCAAGTCCGTTTTGACAATCGGCCTCTGCATGTCCGCCCCCGGGAATCACCTCGGGCTGCTGATAATGCACCAGAACCAATGCCACTGACCAAGGAGGAAAGGGAGCGACGTAGGAGGCAACAACTATGTCTGTACTGTGGCAAGGCGGGACATTTCTTAAAAGACTATCCAAATAAGGTAGCACGAAGGCCTTTGGGGGCTATGGAAACCACATCAACAGTAACGACAGAGTCGCAAGAGTCATCAGAAAACTACCAGGCTCGGCAAGAGTAGAGACCGGCTTGTCGGGACAGTAGGAGATGTCAGCGGTCTCGCATTTAACAACACCAGTCATCATACTATGCCCGAACAGTCACAACAGATGCACGCCTTGGAAGCGTATATCGACTGCGGAGCGGTAGGTAACTGCATGGACATCACCTTTGCTCAACAGATCGGGGTGCCTACCAGAAAAAGGGAAAAGGCAGATACCGTATTGTCTGTGGATGGAACTCAGCTGACTTCGGGGCCGGTGACCCTCTGTACTGGTACTGTTGTGATGCTATGCCATGACGGTCATCGGGAAAACATAGTTTTTTACCTTATTAACGATCCTCAGTTCCAGTTAATCCTGGGGATGCCCTGGCTGGTATATCACAACCCTGTCATAGATTGGTGTAAGCATACAGTGAGGTTTTCACCTGAATGTGCTCAAACCTGTTATTCAGCTTTAGTCACAACCCACAAAGAACCTACGTCGATGGTACAGACATCAGGAACTGCCCTTGGGATGGTAGGGCAGTTCCTGAGTATGAGGCAGGCCTCCTAAGTATAGCGATTTTCAAGACGTTTTCCAGAAGGAACAGGCCAATACATTGCCACCTCACAGGCCCTATGACTGTGAAATCCATCTGATCCCTGGAGCTCCATTACAATGAAGTCATATTATCAAAAGAGAAATTATATTGTGCCTCCTATTGCAATAAATATATGTATATTGGCCTACGCCAAGCTGCTCGAAAGTCGTTTGCGAAAGAATCTGTGTTGCAAGGTCCTGACCTTAAAATCAATGTAAGCCGCCATTTTAGGCCAAGCCGCCATTTTAGGATTCGCTTTGTAAAAGTCACCCTGTGAGTTAAAATGGTGGACAATGTCATTCCAAAAATACAACATGGCCGTCTTGACCTCTGTACATAGCTAATATGTAACTTGCCTGCAGGCCACTTGTTGAGGTTGTGAACTGAGACCTTGTCCTTCGTTGACTTGTGTGTAAGGGATTACTCGTGTAAAGAAACAAATCCACGAGTATACTATAAAAACAATGTATTCAAATACTGAACATAGAACACCTGTTTAAACACATTGTATTAATGTTTAAGAAGACTAACATGGAAAATCCCAGATTACATAGTTGCTGTATAGGCTTGTTGACACATGTATTAAAAGCGAACCAGTTATATGCGGTTGTTCGAGACTTGGCATGAACCCTAGATTGATATAAGATTTCAGTTGAGGGCGAGCGAGCTTTGAAATGCATTGTTTCCGATTTTGTGCATCGCGGGGTAATTGAAGAAATTTCAGGAAGTTTGTGTAATAGTCCGATTTTACCCGTGTACAAGAAAGGCGATAATGCAATTCCATTCCGTTTCATAATTGATTTACATGCTATTAATAAAGTCATCGCTCCACAATTTCCAATTGCGCCTGATTTCACGACAATCCTAACCATGATTCCAGCTACAGCAACTTACTTTAGTGTGGTGGATCTAAAGAATGCTTTCTTTAGTATTCCTATACACAAGGATAATAGATACGTGTTCGTGTTCACCTTAGGGGGACACTCGTTCACATTTACTCGTGCACCTCAAGGGTACACAGAGAGTCCTAGCATTTATAGTAGGGCTTTGAAAGAACAACTTGATAGCCTTGAATTGCCCTCTACCTGTACATTGCTTCAGTACGTTGATGACTTGCTTTTAGCTGCTGACTCTGAAAGCGCCTGTAAAGAGGGCACTGTGTTAATGCTTATTCATCTAGCTAAGCATGGTCACAAAGCTTTGCTTAAAAAATTTCAATATTGTTGCCAGGAGGTCGCCTATTTAGGCTATCCCCTGTCAAAGGAGGGAAGAAGATTGACACCTGAAAGAATAAAACACATTTCTGGCATGTCTGTCCCAAATACACAGAAGGAAGTTAGAGTCTTGATAGGTATGGCTTCTTACTGTAGTTGTGGATCCCAAATGTTTCACTTTGTCAAAGCCAAACCGATGTCGGCTTTGACAAAGAAGGGCATTTCTTCGCCATTGCCATGGAACGCGGAACACCAGCAATCGTTTGACTTGCTTAAAACTGCATTATGCTCTGCACCAGTTTTGGTCACACCAAACTATGAAAAGGCCTTTGTGTTGTTTGTGCATGAATGTGATGGATGTGCTTTGGCTGTATTAATGCAGGAGCATGGAGGGAAGAATAGGCCGTGCGGTTACTTTTCTTCTGCCCTTGATCCTGTAGCATGCGCTTTGCCAAGATGTTTGCGAGCTGTCGCTGCTGCTGCTGCGTCTGTAAAACAGAGTGAGGGAATGGTCCTAGGCCATGATCTAACCCTGATGGTGCCTCACTCTGTAGATGTTCTACTGAACCGAACTCAAACGCAACACCTCACTTCTGCACGGTTGACAAGATATGATTTGATCTTGTTTGCTCCTCACATTCAAATGAAGAGGTGTTGTGTTCTTAATCTGGCTGAACTCCTACCTTTCCCGCAAGATACTACTTGCGGTGATGAAGAGTCACATGATTGTCTGTATACTACCGAACAAGAGACAAAGGGTAGAATTGATCTAAAAGACACTCCATTGGATAATCCACAAGGAGAACTGTTTTGTGATGGCTCCTGCTTCAAAGTTACGGATGGTACATCCACAGCTGCTTATGCAATCACCACATTAAGCATGGTTGTAGAAACTAAGAGAATCACGCATAATTCTGCGCAGGCCGCAGAAATTATAGCATTGACCCGAGCTTGTGAACTTTCCGAAGGGCTTGTAGTAAATATATATACTGATAGTCAGTATGCCTTTGGGGTGGTTCACAACTTTGGGAGACTTTGGTCGGAGAGAGGGTTCCTAACTTCACATGGCACCAAAATCCAACATGGCTCCCTAATAGTACAACTACTCTCAGCGCTTGCGCTCCCTACTCGGTTAGCAGTTATGAAATGTGCAGCACATCGAAAGGTTACAGATGATATAGGGAAAGGGAATGCTTTCGCTGATCAAATAGCTAGACAAACTGCTATTGATCCCCTTACGGTGATGTGTGTTTCAAGGGAGATTGTAAATGCTTATGCAATGGATGAGGGTGTTGGGTCCATACGGGATATCCAAGCTGATGCCACATTAGAAGAATCCAAAAGGTGGGCTGAAGGCTTGGGGAAACTTGATGACGGGTGTTGGGTGGACATAGTTGAAGGGAAATGGCTACTCCCTGATGCATATATAATGACGATGGTCATCATGGCCCATGGTCCTACGCATGTATGTGCCCAGAAGATGACAAACATGTTAGAGAAAGGTTGGGTAAATGACAGTAACTCCGAGGGGAAGTTTTGGGCCACCCTCTGTCCCCTTCAAAGTGATTCACTTTGACTTTATTGAAATGGAACGATGTGATAATAAAAAATATGTGCTGGTGGTTATCTGCGCTTTTAGTAAATGGGTTGAGGCTTTCCCTGTTAAAGATGCTACAGCCATGACTACTGCAAAAACCATGTTAAGGGAATACTTCCCGCGGTTCGGGCTACCAAGAGTTATCTGGTCGGACAATGTTCCACATTTTGTCGCTGCTGTAATTCTGCAGATATGCGCGGCATTACAAATTGACAAACGGTTCCATTCGGCCCGACATGCTCAGAGCGCCGGACTAGTAGAAAGACACAACAGTATCATCAAGAACAAGCTCGCTAAGACGTGTGCCGGCACTAAACTAAAATGGCCGGACGCCTTACCGATCGTGTTGTTATCCATGCGTAAAACCCCTCAAACTAAGATTGGGCTCTCTCCATTTGAGGTGGTAATGGGGAGAGCTGCCAATATTTGGAACCTTCCTAAATGCAATTCATTGAGAAATGTTGAAAATGTATTACTTTCAGACTATTGCAGGCAGTTGACTAAAAACCTGTATTTGATTTATCACCAGGTACGAGAAGCTTTACCTGTGCGATACGAGGGCCCGGGCCACAGCATACGGCCTGGAAGCTGGGTGCTCGTCAAAGCATTTGAGCTCTCCTCCTACCTTGCGCCTCGCTGGTGTGGGCCGTTCCAAGTACTGTTGGTCACCCAGACAGCAGTGCTGATCTCTGGGAGAAAGAACTGAATACACGCGTCCCACGTCAAGAAACTTCCTCACCCTGTGACACACGTTACAGAAGAAACAGAACCCCTCACTAATGCTGCAACCAACCATCCCACAGCAGTAAGTAGCACTGAGAGTGTGTCAGAGAATCTCTCTGAGCCTATGAGGCTTGGGGAAGCTGCCATTTTGTCTCCACACTCTCCAAAAGTTTTGCATCCAGAAACTGCTATTTCAAATTTGGCATCGTCACTTGTTTCCGACACGTTGCTTCCACCTGGAAGTGACAACATATTGTTTACGGATCAATCAGTACCGAGAAAAGTAAGGTAAAATCTGCGTCCAAAAAAATTGACTTATGGCCCGGTTTTGCTGTGCATCTGATAGACTTATGGCACGGTTCGGCTGTGCATTTGAAGAAGAAAAGGATCATCGAGGGCTTGTTTTTGCCCAAATTTGAGAAAGGGGATTCTGTTGGTTAGGGTTGTGGAAGGACTAAGAAGTCGCTCGATCGGGAGGTCACCAGCAACAAACATTGGGGTATCCGTTTGAAGACTACAATGCCTGCTACCGCTCGTATGGGACTTGTAAATAAGGGGGTGACCAACCGGGGCAATGGACAAAATGCCTGCGCCCCAAAAATGTATTGCTGTATTTTTATAATGATATTTTGGTTTTTAATAGTCACTGCCTTAGGATTGTGGTACCTTGGGGAAACTCATTCTTTAGACCTTTTGTTACCTACAGAAAGTACACCTATTGTTCCTACTCCCTTTCTACATTTGCATACTCTATCCGCTAGGGACTCTCAGTACAGACAAAGGTACCACAATAACACTCTACTACTTATCATGAATGCTACGCATGCCATTTTTAATAAGTTTAACTGTTGGGTCTGCTCACATTTACCGCAACACAGGGATAAGGGGCTAGGTTGGTATATTCATCCTTTACCTTTGACAACTGCTTGCTATGCTTCTCTTAGAGCGCTGTTCTTTGGCCGTTGGAATGATAGCATTTCAGGGAACTTTGATGGCACCAATTTGAGTAGTTTTGAGAAACGTGTTTTGACTCCCCTGGGATGCTCGCTTTTCGCAAACAGGAGTAAACCTAACGTTGATTCTATTAGGCCTTCTGATAAACTGTCTCATCCTTTCCAATCTTTGATTTCCTTTAGGATGGCTCCAATAGGCAATAAGGATGCCATGCCTCCTTCTTACACTGTTAATCATAGCCCCGATTCAGTTTCCTTTTGCATACAGAGGAATGGAACTCACTATATGGGAGATTTTCTAGGTTGTGCCAACGTTGCAAATTTGACTGGGGAAAACATACCTTTGTATGTAGGCAAACCTGTCTTCTTTGTCTGCGTAATGTAGTGTTCCCAGGGTTGCACAGGGATTGGCAGGGAACCTGTTATTTAGGGATTCTGTTACCTGGGGTGTTTATAGCTAGTACAAGAGAAGTTTCAAAGGCTCGTCTACGGCAGGACGGGAATAGTGACACCCCAGCACAAATCTTGGGAGATATAGCTAAATCAGTTGTGCCATTTTGGGGGCAGATAGCAAATTCAGAAGATATTAGAACACTAGCGAGAGTACTGGAGAGAACCATAAACCGGCCCACGGACATACTCTATAATATGACGTTAGAACAGAAGTAGAAAGACTAGTAGCACTTCAAAACCGGATGGCATTAGATGTCATCCTGGCTGAACGTGGTGGAGTGTGTAAATTAGTGGGGTCCGCTTGCTGTGTTTTCGTACCAGATTCTTCCCCAACCATCTTCAAGGCAATACAGAATCTGCACGTCCTTAGTTCCGAAGTGCATGTTCCCGAGGGAAACTGGGATCTTAGCACTTGGTTCTGGGACTTCTTGCGATCTTGGGGTTGGAAGGTACTTTCGGTCTAGCTAATTATTTTGGGAATCCTGTTGTTTCTTTGTTGCTGTATCTACCTGGTATGTGTTCGATGCTAGGGGGATGTTGCGCACAAGCGATAGGTTCAATAGGACATAAAGTGTATGCCCCAGATAAAACTTCCAAAGAATATGTGTTGAAAGACATTTTAGCAAATGACCTAATGGCAATAGATATTTCCAACAGTGATTCAGGGTGCATGGACGATAATGCATGGAGTTATTTGCAAGGAGATCCAAAGTAGTTTTAGCACTTGGCATAGGCCAAAAGGAGGGTTTGTCAAAAGAGAAATTATATTGTGCCACCTATTGCAATAAATATATGTATATTGGCCTACGCCAAGCTGCTCGAAAGTAGCTTGTGAAAGAATCCGTGTTGCAAGGTCCTGACCTTAAAATCAATGTAAGCCGCCATTTTAGGCCAATCCGCCATTTTAGGATTCGTTTAGTAAAAGTCACCCTGTGAGTTAAAATGGTGGACAATGTCATTCCAAAAATACAACATGGCTGTCTTGACCTCTGTACATAGCTAATATGTAACTTGCCTGCAGGCCACTTGTTGAGGTCGTGAACTGAGACCTTGTCCTTCGTTGACTTGTGTGTAAGGGATTACTCGTGTAAAGAAACGAATCCACAAGTATACTATACAAACAATGTATTCAAATACTGAACATAGAACACCTGTTTAAACACATTGTATTAATGTTTAAGAAGACTACATTGGAAAATCCCAGATTACACAGTTGCTGTATAGGCTTGTTGATACATGTATTAAAAACAAACCAGTTATATGCGGTTGTTCGAGCCTTGGCATGAACCCTAGATCAGTGATGTATTAAGTGGAATATTAACCCGAAGTGGGGCTGGACATCGTGCCCACAAAGTGTATAAAAAGCCAATGCATTCTAATGTACAGCGTCTCTCACTGAACACAATGAACCACGCTGGAGTTCGTTGTGTTGTACTGAGGGCCGATAGCTATCTGATTTTGCTCTGTTTTTGTAACTGGATTCAGTATAAAATAAAGTACTTTGTATGTTCCTTTGTAACCCGTGTTTGGTGTATTTCCTTTTGGGGTACTCAGCCTCGATATTTTGATTTTGTCTCTCACAGTATCTATGCCCTTACGGAGAAGGAAAGCCAGCACCTGCGTGAATACCTGGACCAATACCTAGCCAATGGGTTCATACGCCCTTCCAAATCTCCGGTTTCCTTAGCTCTCTTCTTCGTCCCTAAGAAGGAAGGAGACCGGAGAACGTGCATAGACTGCAGAGGGCTGAATAAAATCACGGTAAAAAATGGTATCCTTTACCCCTAATTCCAGTACTTCTAGACCAAGTTAAAGGGGCAAAGATCTACACGAAACTGGACCTGCGGGGGGCCTACCACTTGGTTCACGTTAAGGCTGGAGACGAATGGAAGACGGCCTTCCGCCCCAAGTTTGGGCTATTCGAGTACATTGTTATACCCTTTGGGCTATGCAACGGTCCAGCTGCCTTTCAGTACTTTATGACAGATGTACTAAGAGAACTATTGGACGTTTGCGCTATGGTCTACACAGACGACATTCTGATATACTCCAGAACCTACGAAGAACATGTACGTCATGTAAGCACAGTCCTGGCTAAGTTACATGAATACCAGTTGTTTGCAAAACTTGAAAAATTCGCTTTTCACGTCACCACGGGGGAATTCCTTGGATATATACTCAGTCCCCAGGGTATCCAGATGGATAAACGCAAGGTGGAAGCAATTCTGAAATGGCCATCGCCTACTTCAATCAAGACGGTCCAGAGCTTTTTGGGCTTCGCAAACTTTTATAGGAGGTTCATTGCGAACTTTTCAGAAACAGTCCATCCAATTACATCATTGCTCAGGAAAAATTGTATCTTTCAGTGGACTGAAGAAGCCGAGAAGGCTTTCCAAGAACTAAAAACACGATTCACCACAGCGCCAATACTCCGCCATCCAAATCCGGACCTCCCATTTCTAGTGGAAACAGAAGCCTCAAATGTGACAAATGGGGGCAATATTGTCCCAGAGAGATCCAGGTACCAACAAATTACATCCAGTGGCCTTTTGGTCAAGAAAATGTAATCCTACATAATTGAACTATGCAGTAACCGATAAGGAACTCCTTCCCATAAAAGCAGCTTTCAAAGAGTGGCGGCACCATCTTTTAGGAGCGCGACATCTGGTTGCTGTATTCACTGACCATCGTAACCTGCAATTTCTATGGACTGCCAGGGCGCAAACACCATGATATTTGCGATGGGCCCAGTTCTTTTCAGAGTACGATTTTACAGTCAGTGATCGTCCTGGAGTAAAAAATGGAAAAGCGGATGCGCTGTCACGGATCGGTTGGAATACTGAAAAAGAAGATGCTTATGCATCCCCTCTTCCTCAGCCCATTATACCAGAAGAGAAACTCATTGGATTACGGAGCAACCACCAGACCACACTGGAAATACAACATGAAGAAATCAAAGAAGCCCTGACCCCAATGCAAGTACGAGCATGGGCCGCACTAGGACCACAATGCACTGTTAACAAAAACCTGGCATATTACCAAGGACGCCTCTATTTGCCGCATTATGAAATGCGAGAACTAATCATGGAAACCTATCACAATGCTCTTACAGCGGGCCATCCTGGCATAGCTAAAACCATGGCTAGGATTCAGCGACATTTCTGGTGGCCAACTTGGCGGAAAAACATTGTGCAACATGTAAAGTCTTGCAATGTTTGTGCTAGGAACAAAGTATCAGAACCAAGCCTCAAGGATTGCTTCGTCCTTTATCGATCCCACCGACTCCATGGCACATGATATCTTTAGACGTCATCAGAGACCTGCCCCCCTGTGGAGGGTACAATACCATATTGGTCGTAGTGGATCTCTTGACTAAAATGGCACACTTCATTGCTCTGAAAGGAATACCTAATGCAGGACAGTTAGCTCAAACCTTCCTGACCAACATTGTCACAACACACGGATTTCCTTCTGTGGTAATTTCGGACCGAGGAAGCCAGTTTGTGTCCAAATTTTGGAGGGCTTGCTGTGCTAAGGCCCAGATCGAAGTTATTCTATCCACTAGCCACCATCCACAGACCGATGGACAGACCGAAAGGACAAATCAATCACTCGAACTGTACCTTCGGTGCATGCTTGCCCAAACAGATCAGAACTGGAAGGAATTACTATGGGCAGCGGAATATGCATATAACAACACAGTCCACAGTTCCACTGGCATATCACCGTTTTTTTTTATATGGGCGGAATCCAAGAACTTCAACTTTGGATCCACCCAAGGCTTTGGACCCGCCAGCCGTAAGCACCCTGCATACTAACATTAAAGAAACCTTGGAAAGTGCTAGGCAAGCTCTTCATGAAGCTAAAACAAACCAGAAACGTTTTGCAGACAGAAAAAGAACACCTGAACCCCAGTACAAGATCGGTGATAAGGTATGGCTGTCTCCAAAGCATATTCAGCTAAAGGGACCCAGGAAATTCCACCCGAAGTACACTGGTCCATACTCAATAAGGAACATTGTCAACCCAGTGGCCATGGAACTGGATTTACCACCTGTGCTTCATATACATCCAGTATTTCATGTCTCATTGTTGAAACGGTCCATCCAGGAACTCGAGACACTCTTGAAAGGCCTCCACCTATAGAAGTGCAGGGGGAAGCTGAATATGAGGTCAGAAGAAATCTGGATTCTAAACTTATCCGTGGGAAACTTTACTACCTGGTGGACTGGAAAGGCTATGGAGTACTGGATCGGACTTGGGAACCAGTTGAAAATTTGTGTGCACCTCGCCTGGTGGCTCGTTATCATAAAGAACATCCGGAACGACCCGGCCCGGGAGTGGCTCTCCTTGGGGGTGCTTTGAGGGGGAGTGCTGTCACGATTCCAGGAATCCCAAGGGCCCAAAGAAGCACCTGGATCAAGAAACTGGCTGTTTGGCGCAGACATAGGCTTATGTATGCCTATGGCCCTTTCCAAGATAGTCCCCAGGCTGAGCCCAACAGTGATATTCAACATGGCCCCTAGAGGGCCACCGGGTTGGCTTCCATGGTGGTCTAGTGGTTCTGGGTGGGCCCAGGGCTATATAAACCCCGCCCTGGGCCACACCCGGTGCTTAGCGTTTTCTTCGGCTGCCAGCGTGATGCTTGCCTGTCACGGTCCTGTTTTATTCTGCACGTCGGATCAAGATCCGAACCTCCGATCTGCACTACGTGTCAAGGCATCGCATTACAGAGTCTTCACTATGCCGGTCAAGATCTTACCTGATTTCGGATCGCCAGACTCTTCTGACTTCTTCAGCAACGCCCGCTCTGCAGCTCTTGCTGGATTCCACACGCGTGACGGAGTTCTGCATCCCGCTCTACAGCGCCCACTGGTTTCCACCCATGCAACAGAGTTCTGCATCCTTTACACCTGAATAAAGAAAGACTAAAAGACATATGGTAAGTGGCGGTCTGTCAATAACTCCACCCGCCACCCTCGCAATACTTTACCTGAATCATCAACAGTGCCCGTACTCATCTGCACCAACCTCTTCCATCAGCATACCAACCCTATAGGAAGTAAGCAGGGCATTGAATTAGCAGCGCAGTAGCAGGCACTAGGACATAGCCTATAATTAATAAACACCAATACTGCAGGCAGCTAATAAGGGGGTCGCAGCAGGCCTGGGCGCCCATTTCACCAGTGGAATAACTGGAACCACCACGCCCCAGTGAAGGAACTGGAGGGGAGTGTACCAGGAAAACTACAAAGCTCAGTGAAAGGAACTGAGCAGGACTAACACCAGCCAGTGAAGAAACCAGACTGTAAAAGAAACTAAGAGACTTGGTATTGCACGCTTCGGAGGCGCAACATAAGAGTGATACAGATCCCGTACCTCCAGATCACTCCTGCCCCTCTGACCGCTGGGTGAGTTCACCTGCAGCGAGCAGAGCAGAGGCAGCGTTCTGGGCATCAACAGGAGGCGTCCACAGACCGGACCAGAGTTTGCCGACAGACCAGACCAGGCACTCCTGCAGGGCCCCAGAGGTAAGCGTTAGACCGGTAGATTTGTCTTTTGCACCAGTGTTAGTACCTTCGTTGCCTATTGTACAAGATGTGTCTACTCTTGTTACCTGACATCCAGCCGCAAATTTTGACTTCTGAGAGCACCTGGAAAGCTAAGTCTCAGTCTGAAGTGTTGCATATGGCTAGGTATTATGAAAACCGAGTCAATAATGAGAAGGAAAGGATTGAAAAGAAAAAGGGAGACTTGAAAACTAAGGTTTTGTTGCAACAGATTGTTAGAGGTCCTAGAGGGGGTAGTACACAGTTTAGGGGACAGTATGTTCCACAAGGTAATGTGCCGTTGGGTCCTGTACATGCGAACCAATGTGCTTATTGCAGACAAGAGGGTAATTGGCGAGCACAATGCCCAATCCTCCATCAGAGGTCGAATAACACATTTGGTATCATGGATAGATGATCCAGAGGCCGCCCTGGGGCAGGTGGTCCTGGTAGAAGCCAGTTTTCTCAGAATTCTCAGTCTTTCTCGCAAGACAATCAGCCATCAAGTATGGATAATAGAAACATTTTTGATCATCCTTCTACTGCTGATCTATCTGAAGACCTTTCCTTTGATGATATATTGTTTCGCTAGGATTGCCCGAAGCAGGGTTTGGAACCAACGCCTATTCCCGTTATCAGAAAGGTCCCTACATTGAAATGATAGTGGGAAATAGGAAACATCTATTTTTGATAGATACAGGAGCACAGAATTGTTCCATTGACCATTCACGGGTTCCAGACATTCCATTGTCAGGGCAAACTAATGTCTCTGCAGGGTATTCTGGTACGCCAGTGGTTAGTCCGGTTTCTTTGCTTGTACCAATTTCACTGGGTCCATTCACGGATCACTGTCCGTTTCTTTTGACATCAAACTGTGGTGAGAATTTGTTGGGGTTGAATCTGTTGAAAGAATTAAATGTGGTAATTCATTGTTCTTCAGATGGAGTGCGTTTGACAATTTCACCACAGCAATTTTCTGCCTCACAGTTTTTGACTAGTCCTTTGCCGCCACAATTTAGTGATGTTCCGGAGTGTTTATGGGCGATTGATGACAATGATGTCGGTGTTTTGCAGATTGAGCCTGTTAAAATCATTTTGAAACCAGGAGTAAAGTTGCCACGTATTCCACAGTATAAGATTTCGATTGATGGTGAGCAAGCTTTGAAGTGTATAGTTTCCGATTTTGTACACCGTTGGGTAATTGAAGAAACTGCAGGAAGTTTGTGCAATAGTCCGATTTTACCGGTGTATAAGAAAGGGGATAATGCAATTAATTTCCTTTTCATTATCGATGTATGCGCTATAAACAAGATTGTTGCTCCACAATTTCCTATTGTGCCTGATGTGACAACGATATTAATAATGATTCCAGCTTCTGCTACTCATTTTAGTGTCGTAGATCTTAAGAATGCTTTCTTTAGAATTCCTATACACAAAGATAGCAGATACCTGTTTGTGTTCACCCTAGGGGGACGCTCGTTTACATGCACCCGTGCACCACAAGGGTACACAGAGAGTCCGAGCATTTACAGTAGGGCTTTGAAAGAGCAGCTTGATACACTCGAGTTGCCTGCTACTTCTACATTGCTTCAGTATGTCGACGACCTTCTTTTAGCTGCAGATTCAGAAAGTGCCTGCAAGGAGGGCACCTTGTTATTGCTTATTCACCTAGCAAAGCATGGACATAAAGCTTCACTGAAAAAGTTTCAATATTTTCGACAGGAGGTCGCGTATTTAGGCTATCTCCTGTCAAAGGAGGGAAGAAGATTGACGCCTGAATGGATTAAAATAATTTCTAGCATGTCTGTCCCAAATACGCAGAAGGAAGTAAGAGCCTGGATAGGAATGGCTTCTTACTGTAGGCAGTGGATCCCGAACTTCTCACTAGTGATCAAACCAATGTTGGCTTTGATAAAGAAGGGCATTTCTTTGCCATTGCCATGGAACATGGAACACCAGAAAGCTTTTGATTTGCTCAAGACTGCACTGTGTTCAGCGTCGGTTTTGGGCACACCAAATTATGAAAAGGTCTTCGAGTTGTATGTGCATGAATGTGATGGATGTGCTTTGGCTGGAATAACGCAGGAACATGTGGGAAAGAATAGGCCGTGCGGTTACTTTTCCTCCACCCTTGATCCTGTTGCATGCACTTTGCCGAGATGTCTGAGAGCTGTCACTGCTGCTGCTGCGTCTGTAAAACAGAGTGAGGATATGGTTCTAGGCCATTCTTTAACCTTGTTGGTACCTCACTCTGTAGTGTTCTATTAAATAGAACGCAAACACAACATTTCACTTCCGCACGATTAACGAGATACAAATTTATCTTGTTTGCACTGCATATTGTTGGCACCTCAGTGCCATCCATCCCAGCCTAGGAGCAGGAGCTACTCATCCAGGACCAGCCCCTGCAGGAGCAGTGGGCACCCGGCACCAAGCCCAGCTGATTTGCGCCAATTCTTCTGCAAGTGCTATGCTCGTAGCACCCACCTGTGCAAAATCGCACCCACGAGCACCGGAGCTTCTACAATTGATGCAGCGCCGAGGTATCGATGAAGAATAGGCTGCTAGCCTAATATAGCTGCTTCTGCTATTTTGCACACTCGTTTCACTCGTTTCTCCATTGAGGTTCATGAGGTACCAGCATGTTCCAAGATGGCCGACCGCCCTTTGTTGTCTGCCATTAGAGCCTAACCAGGCTCCCAACAGCCACTACCACCATCTGATTGGCTGCCTCTGCCTTTTACCCCCTGATTGAGCGCCGGCAGGCAAAGCCGGCCCACTCCACCCAAGGCCCACGGTAGCAAGGCTAACACCTGTTCCTTGCCTGTGGCTCAGTGCCATCCCTCCCAGCCTAGGAGCAGGAGCTCCTCGTCCAGGACCAGCCCCTGCAGGAGCAGTGGACACCCAGAACCAAGCCCAGCTGATTTGCGCCAATTTTTCTGCAAGTGCTATGCTCGTAGCACCCACCTGTGCAAAATCGCCCCCATGAGCACCGGAGCTTCTACAATTGATGTAGCGTCGAGGTATGGATGAAGAATAGGCTGCCTAGCCTAATATAGCTGCTTCTGCTATTTTTCCCACTCGTTTCACTCGTTTCTCCATTGAGGTACATAAGGTACCAGCATGTTCCAAGATGGCCGACCGCCCTTTGTTGTCTGCCATTAGAGCCTAACCAGGCCCCCAACAGCCACTACCACCATCTGATTTGCTGCCTCTGCCTTTTACCCCCTGATTGGGTGCTAGCAGTCAAAGCCGGCCCACTCCACCCAAGGCCCACGGTAGCAAGGCTAACACCTGTTCCTTGCCTGTTCTTTTCCGGGTTTGCTGTCTGCCAGACCACCTGGCCATCACACCTGGCCCATATCCTGCATATCCAGCCTACTCACCTCGCCGGAAGGAAGATCCTCTGTCCCGGGATCTCCCAACATCATCATTCAGCTCCATTACTTGAAGCCAATGGGTAGGCCACTCAGCTCACTGTGCGCACCCCCCGCCCTATAAGCTGCCTACCCCCTGCTCTGTGCTCCATGCGCAAGATCCACCTACCTGCTCAATACCCCATACTTTACACGCTCACTGGCCCACGAATGCACCGGCACTGTGCTCCGTGAACACACAAGTTCACAAACCACAGCCCCAATTTGGTCGCCCTCTCCATATGCACCACCTATAGCGCATGGGCCCGATGCCTACAGTAGCCACCCAAACCCCGCGGGGCAATTGCATCTTGAACCTGCCTCCACGGCCCTTGACTGCTGAGTTTTGCACCGAGATGCACCCCTCTTTGAATGCCATTGTTTGCTGCACTATAACTGCCTATACTGCCTCTGATTGCTGCCCTCTGCTCCTAGTTGCACCCCTCCTTGAAGGCCATTGTTTGCTGTACTATAACTGCCTATACTGCCTCTGATTGCTGCCCTCTGCACCTAGTTGCACCCCTCCTTGAATGCATTTGTTTGCTGCACTATAACTGCCTATACTGCCTCTGATTGCTGCCCTCTGCACCTAGTTGCACCCCTCTGTGAATGCCATTGTTTGCTGCATTATAACTGCCTATACTGCCTCTGATTCTGCCCTCTGCACCTAGTTGCACCCCTCTGTGAATTCCATTGTTTGCTGAATTATAACTGCCTATACTGCCTCTGATTGCTGCCCTCTGCACCTAGTTGTACCCCTCTTGACTGCTGTTCCTAGCTTCCTGCTGCACTGCCATCCGATCACAGCCCTCTATCTTTGCTCACCATGTGTCTCCCTCAAGTAACCAGCTCACCAGCCACCCTCCCCACCTTCCCCTCTAACATTCCCCCCCCTACTTTCTACCCTCCTTCTTCACGAATAGCAACTTCACAGCCACCGATCCTCCACCCACCATAACATCACACCCCAGACCCGCCAACATTAGGAACCAAATCCTGGGACTCCGCTCCAGACACCCAATCATCACCTACCAAGCACCACCCAACTCACGCAAAACCACAGAAACATCCACCCTCACGGCCAAACCATCCCTACCCACACCAGTCCTTGCGCAACCCAACCCCGCTTCACCGGCACCACACAACACCACCCCATACCTCATACAACCTACAGTGTGCCCTTATTAACGCTAGATCCATCCCTGCTCATGCCACTGAAATTCACAAACTCCTTATCAACCTGGACCTTGACATCCTAGCCATCACAGAGACTTGGCTTCATAGCACTGCAGGGCCAGCCCTGAACCTTGCCATCCCACAGGGCTACTCCATCATCAGGCAAGACTGCTTTTCCTCTATAGGAGGTGGGGTAGCACTCATCCTGAAAGATCACTTAGAGGCCAGACAAATTGCATCCAACTTGGGCGATACCATAGATTCCCTTGCTATAGAAATCGCCCTCTCCCCCAACTCCACCATCAACCTCGTTTACCGCCCACCTGGTCCACTGCTGGAGTTCCACGAGAACCTCCTACATCGCTTAACATAAAACCTAAAACTCACCTCCAAAAGCATCCTTCTAGGTGACCTTAACCTAGGCTACAACGACAACAAGGATAAGTCAGCCAAATCTCTCTCATTAGCCCTAAAAGAACTAGGCTTTGACCAAAAGATAACTTCACCCACACATAACAAAGGCTGCATCCTTGATTGGGTAGCCGACCACAACTGCTACATCTACATTAGCTACATCACCCCTACTTCTTGGTCAGACCACCACATCATTCACTTCTTCATCCCAGCCGCATCTAAAACCAAAAAGCCCAACCCTACCCCCCCAGCCTTGGCAAGATGCGCCAAAAATCTTACCAAAGATAAGATCATTCCACACCTCAACTCCCTCACAACAGACCTTAAATCCTCCGACCCGTCAGTGTTAGCAGATATCTATAAGAGCACCATAAGCTCTGCCATTGACACTATTGCCCCATTACAGAACAAAAAAGCTAAAACAGTGAAAAACTCAAACACCTGTTTCTCCGCTGAACTTAAAGAACTCCGCTCTCAGAAAAGAAAAGCACTGAACACCGGGCAAAAATCACCCTCTCCAGCCACCCTATCCTTCTACAAAAAAATCACCTCTCAATACAAAAAATCCATAATCATAGGCAAGTCAGCATCCTACAATGAAAGAATTGCTAATGCAAGCTCCGAATCCAAAGAACTCTTCGCCATTTTCAAAGAACTCACCACACCAGCTACCAAAGTACAAGATATTTTTAAAGACCAAAATTAGAGTAACTCCATACAATCTACCCTATTGAACAAAATCGAACTCCTACAAGTTAAAATCAAGGAGCACCACAAAAATCTATCACAGCACCTCAAATCCGCTACCACCTCTGACCACCTGCCCTCCTCCAGACCAGTGCCCCCTCCCGCCAAAGCCCCCATAACCCCCTTGAAATTCAGGGAAGTAGCAGAACAGGAAGTCAATGAAATAATGAACAAGATTAAACCATCCAACTGCAAAGGAGACCCTTGTCCAGACAGTCTCATTAAAGATTGCATCGAATTGCATCCTGGATAAAGTTGCCTACTTGCACCCTTTCTCAAATCCTTCATTAACGCCTCCTTCAACGCCAACACAGTTCCAGACAGTCTAAAAGAAGCCTGGGTATGCCCCCTTCTAAAAAAAACAACTTTTGACCCAGAAGTGGCCCATCACCTCCGTGCCTTTTTTACTCAAGATCCTGGATAAAGTTGCCTACCCGCAAATCCAGGACTATCTTGAAACAAACTGTATTCTAGGTAAAAGACAGTCCGGATTCTGACCAGGTCACGGGACAGAATCAGCCTTACTCGCCTTAAAAATACAACTTGGGGACATCATGGACAAAGACAAACCGGCACTCCTTCTTCTACTGGATCTGTCCGCCGCCTTTGACTTTGTCAACAATGATATCCTAGGCATGCACCTAAAAAATGAAGCGCACTTCTCCCCAGAAGCGATTGCCTTGGTGGTCTCGTTTCTAAATGGTAGACTCGTGAAGGTCTTTTCAGACATTGCCTCAGCAACCCCTACCATCATCCACTGCAGCGTCCCTCAGGGCTTGTGCACCGCCCCTACACTCTACAACATATTTACCCTTCCACTCTTCAATGATCTCGACAGTCGCAACATAGCATACTGCAACTACGCGGACGACACACAGGTACTACTCCCACTAACCGGGACCTATGAAGAAGATGTGACAGCCCTAACCAAAATCTACACAGCGATCCAAACCTGGATGGCTGCCAACGGCCTTTGCTTAAATGGGGATAAAACTGAGATCCTCATAGTAGGAACCAGCGAAACTCTCAACAAACTCCGCCCACAATACAAATCCTTTAACATCGATAACTCCATCATTACAGTCTCCACAGTCTCCAAGACTGTCAAAACCTTAGGTGTTCACCTAGATGCCTCACTATCCATGTCCCGCCAGGTCAACGCCATAGCCTCCTCCTCAGCGCTCACCACCAAGGTGATCAACGCAGTCAAGCCTTTCTCTCCACCAAAAACTGCCTATCAATTGCCAGAGCCACAATAGGTACCAAATTGGACTACTGTAATGCCCTTTTTCTAGGCACCTCTGTCAACAACCTAAAAAAACTACAAATCACGCAAAATAACGTGCTCCAGGCAGCACTGACCATTCCCAAAAGGGAACACATTTCTCAAGCCAGGAAAGACGCCCACTGGCTATCGGTAAAGGAACAGATAGGGCCTCATTACGAGTTGCCCGGACATCCGGCTCAATTACCGGCATGGCGGGAAGTGCGTGTTCGTGCACTCAAGAACCCGCTAACAGCGGCCGATCACGAGTGCGGGAGCACGCACGTCCCCCCATGCCGGTAGTGGAAAAACCGCCATCCCGGTAACGGCCCACCAACCCCCCTATACCGGCATTGTGGCTTGCGTCCACTCCGTAACCGCCTTCAATGAACCACTAAAAACCGGTACGGTAACTCCAGCACGGAATCACCGTGTTCGCAAAACCGGACCCGGAAATTACGTCATCGCGCAGGAACGGGAAATGGGCCGGCGGCCATCTTTAAAAACACAATCCATTGCAATCCTCCACAACCACCACTCCTCCATTGTCGGCGTGTGTCAGAATAGCATCATCATGTCCAAGGCCAGCAGGAAGTCCACCCAGAGGAAGAGGAAGCAGCGTTTCTCGGACGCTGAGCTCACCATGCTTGCCAACACCCTGGAAGAGCATGCTGACATAATCCGCAGCACAGACCTAAAGCATGCGGCCCAAACCCGCAAAAAAGAGGTCTGGCTTGAGGTCGCTCAGAGAGTGTCAGCAGTGGGGAGCGCCCCAAGGACTGTGCGTGACTTCCGGAAGTGCTGGGACGACCTCCGCCTCCGTGTCTGGAGGATCCTGTCGGAGAAACTGAATGCCGCAATGGTTACAGGCGGTGGCCTACACTCCCCAGTCCAATTGATGCCATGGGAGGAGACGGCAAGTGGTTTTTTCGACCCTGAATCCATTGAGATCAGGAGGCCGGCGCAGCAATCACCACAGAGGAAGGTGAGTGTACCATCACAACCACGTATTACGACACATGATGTGGCCCAACTGATGGGGAAGTTAGAGTGGGCAAGGTGATGCATCAACATATCCATAGAATAATCATTGTCACTTCCTACACCACATGGACGCTGAGTGACGACCCAATCCCAACAGAGGTGCCACATGACCCAACCATGCCCATGCACCCACCACACAGAGACCAAACTAATGCTACCCCACCAGCCATGCATTGATTCCCC
Organism: Ambystoma mexicanum; assembly: GCF_040938575.1. Lineage (NCBI taxonomy): Eukaryota > Metazoa > Chordata > Amphibia > Caudata > Ambystomatidae > Ambystoma > Ambystoma mexicanum. Next base: position 994,077,487 of record NC_090932.1, on the reverse strand, counting down.
ACATAGCCCCTCAGTACACCTAAAGCAACAACCCAGAAATGAAATGATGGCTGAATGCATGAACATATCCCACCGCAATTCATCATAGCTGCCATTTGACAACATCACTGATGACCTGCATCTCTTCTATCCCACAGGCACCGATGATGAAGGTAGACCATTGGACAGGGGTGCAAGCACGTCCAGTGCATGCTAGGGGACCCACCAGGCCAAGGAAATGACATCTGCCAAAGCCAGTGTGCCACGCAAGGCACCGACCCTGCAGGGGACACCTGCACCCACTGTACAACAACAGAGAACCACAACAGTGGGAGCTGTGCCGCCAGCCATCAGGGACGTTGTGTCCACATAGGTGGAATATGATGCAGATTTGATGTCTGGCACACCCATCACAAGCCACATTGCCAGCCCCCTACCTCTTGCGGAGTCTGAGTGCCTCAATGACCCCTGTCTATATAACTCCGACCTCGGGGAATCAGACTATGTGCTGTTTGAGGACAGTGCCCCGGATGAGGGCTCCGGGCAGGCGCCTTCCACCACCCTGCCAGCCACCACACTGCCAGCCACCACCTTGCCAGCCACCACTCTGCAAGCCACCACTCTGCCTTCCTCCACCCGGCCAGCCACCACCCTGCATTCCTCCACCCGGCCAGCAACCAGCACACCTGCGGACGACACCTCGTTGGAGTCCCGCCTGACAAGGGTAGAGGCCCGGCAGGAGTCCATGCTCTAAATCATGCACCAGCAGGTAGAAGCAGGGAATGAGGCCATGAGCGCCATTGTAACGGCTATTGCAGCCAATACTGCTGCAGTGGAGGCATCTACGCGTGCCTTCAGGGAGTGCATGGGGTCACTGACAGAGGCCCTCCTTGCAGGTAATGCTCAGATGCAGCGGCCACACCTTGCCACAGACAGTGGATTGACAATAGATACCTCCGCAACAACTACCCCTACCACCTCGTCGCAATCCAGTCCAGTGCGTCTGATGAGGAGGAGCGCACGACGGTTGGCCATGGCACCCCCCAAACCAAAACTTCCAAAGAAGTGAATGCACGGACAATGACATTGTGGAGAACCACATTGGGGAAGGGAGCACTGTTCGTTGCACATATGGGCACACTTTGCATCTGTGGGGTGGGAGAGGGAGTTCACAGGGGTGTTTTGAGGGTTTGTGGGGTGGGAGAGGGAGTTCACAGGGGTGTTTTGAGGGTTTGTGGGGTGGGAGAGGGAGTTCACAGGGGTGTTTTGAGGGTATTATGTCCGCCACATCACGTTTGATTGAAATACACCGTAGTGTGCAAGCATATCATTGTTTGGACTTCATTCTTTTCAGACATGTGCATTCATGTTGTTTGGTGTACAGTGGGCCAATTGGGAACATCAAGGTGTGCATGTCCTGATTCAGTGTGTCATAGACACATTACTCACATCATCCATGCGTTTCTATGGATTGTGTATATTTTGCCTTGGCGTACAGCATGTCTATCCCGTGCAGCACGTACTGGCAGGGGGACTCCTTCGTCTCTGTCTCCATCCCCTTCATCCTCACCCAGGCCATGAATGTGAGGTGGCAGTGTTACATTCCTTCAGACGCACATGTTGTGCAGCATGACACAGGCCATGGTGATCTGTGCCACCTTCTCAGGCCTACATGGGAGTACCCCACCAGGCCTGGTTATGCTGCGGAAACGCACCTTCAGCAGGCCAAAGGCCGGCTCAATGTCTACACGGGTACGAGTGTGCACACAACTGTACTCCTCTTCATGGCAGTTCTGCGGGTTACGCACAGGGGTAAGTATCCAAGGCCTCAAGGGATGTCCTCCATCACCTGCAGGTGGAGACGAATCGGTATGTTTTGCTCAGAACTACCACCTTCAGGGAGCACAGTCATGTCAGCAGCTACTTGATGTGGGCATGCACATGTCCCAGTACGTGTAGGAAATGGTCACCTAGATACAATGTATACTGTAATGGGATGTGGTACACTGGATGGGATTGAATGGAAGATACAGGGTCTATTCCTGCATGCTGAGGGTCATGTGCTGCGGTATTGCGACAATGTGTAGTCTGGAGATTCATGAGGGATATTGTTTGCTATGCATGGTCAGACTAGCCGCATTGCCGTAGTTGCCATCCCATTCAGTCATGCATTGCTTGCCAACACCATGCTGCCCTGGTTGTGCCTCTTACATATTTTCATCCGTATGCATCATTTAGGATGTGTGGCACAGTGATGTGTCCTGTTCCGTTCGGCTGGTTCAGGTGAGGAGTGTTTGCCTCTGCATGCATTCCCAAGTCAGTGGCTATTGGCGCACTGGTGTGCTTTCGCACACACACCTTTCCCACCCTGGTGCAGTGGGCCAACCCCCCTACTGCATCCGCACACATCAGTACCCCACAGCATGGCCATGGCCTTGTGGTTCGACTCAGCAAGCTGCCAGGCACGTGGTCCAGCATGTTGCGGCATGTGATGGTGTAGGGTTGACTTGCGCAGTACCATGGCATCATGTGTGGATCCAGGGATTCGGGGACAGCAATGGGTGATGATCTTGCTTGTGTCACATGCCATTTGCACATTGAGGTAGTGGTATTGCTTGCGATTGCGGGACACAGCCTCTATGTTATGGGAATATTACTATTCTACATGGGTGCAGTCGATGGCACCTACGAATTTGGGCATGCATGGCAGTGCATGGAAGCATACTTTGGTTTTGGGTATATCCTGGCCAGTCCGTGATGGGGATTCATGGCTGCCTGTGTGCTTCATGAGGGCATCATGCACTTGGTTCAGCATACGTGTAGATGGTGGTTGCGAACTGCCATGCAGCTGGCCCGTAGGTGCCTGCGGACAGGTAGTGTAGCACAGACAGCACCCTTGGTGGTGGGGGGATGGCAGTGCGTATTTATACGTGGATGAACATTTATCATGTACACTATGGTGGTGATGGTGTCACAGTCCAACCGGTATAGGGTGTGGATGTGCCAGGGGTTTGGTTGGATGGGCTGGGTCTGGTGCGAGGGATTGGTGGCTGCCTACAAGGCACTGGTGTCTGCGCTGGTGGTAATTGCTGGCCCTGTCTCACCCTCCTCCTCCTCCTGCGTCTCCTCTGTGCTGCCTATTGTTGCTGCTGTGTCAGTTCTTGCTGTAGTTGCTGTTGTTGGAGCAGTATAGGCATGTCCAACAGTGCCATGGTTGCAAATGATACTTGGGGCATTTTGGTGTGGCAAGGGTTGTTGTGTGTAGGTGTGCTCAGTTTATACTGGCTCAGCCTACATTGACTGATTCTGTGCTCCTGTGGCAGCTGCCTTGTATCCTGATTACTGTTTGCGGGTGGTCTGAGATGCCTGTGTGACCGGCATCGTGCAGCACGTGATTACCGGGTTCACGATGCTGGTATTTCCATGTATGCGTAGGTTGTGATTCCCCCCTTATACCGGCATGCCGGTATTTACTCAATGGAGGGGCGCATGTATGCGCCTATGCCGCAGTTAACGGCACCGTGGTTTAGGGTGCCGTTCATTCCGGGTTTGGGGGTCGGAATGCAACTGAACGGATGACGATGCCGGTATTAGCATACCGGCATCGTTTTTCACTTACCGGCATACCTCGCAATGAGGCCCATACTCTTTAAAGGCATGGCCATCATACATAGATGCCTTACATCAGATGCCCCACCCTATCTCTCGGAAAGAATCACCCTTAACACCTCTATAGACCCACCAGAGCACACCGCGCCAACCATGTTCCCACGTTCAAAAGAACTAGAACTGGAGGGACTAGCTTCCAACACCTCGCACCCAAAAACTGGAATGCCCTGCCAACCTCACTAAGGAATGAAAAATCATACACCACTTTTCGCAAAAACCTAAAAACCTTTCTATTCCGCTAATGTTTAAACCAACATGCATAGTTATGCTTGCACTGTAACCATAGCAAAGCATAACCATTTGGACCCTCTTGGTCGCTTACCACCTGTCATTGTACTACTGCTACCGACTGTTACATCCTACCTATGTTAAGTCCAAGCCTTCTGTACCACCTTTCTATCATTGCTTTACTGCTACCGACTGTTACATCCTACCTATGTAAGCTCAAGCCTTCTGTAACAGCGCCACGATGCCTCAGGGCAGCTCTGTGCGCTTTATAAATGCAAATAAATAAAAATAAATAAAATAAATAAAATAAATATTAAAATTAAGAGCTATTGTGTATTGAATCCGGATGAATTATTACCTCTCCCGCAAGATACTGCTTGCAGTGACAAAATGTCACATGACTGTCTTTATACCACAGAGCAAGAAATTAAAGGCAGGATTGATTTGAAAGATACACTTTTGAACGATCCACAAAGGGAGCTATTTTGCGATGGCTCCTGTTTCAAACTTCCGGATGGTACATCCACTGCTGCTTATGCCATCACTACACTAAGCACGATTGTGGAAACCCAAAGAATTTCGCATAGCTCCGCGCAGGCCGCAGCGATTATTGCATTGACTCGAGCTTGTGAACTTTCCGAAAGGGCTTAGAGTAAACATATATACTGATAGTCAGTATGCTTTTGGGGTAGTTCACAACTTCTGTAGACTTTGGGCAGAACAAGGTTTCTTGACCTCACATGGAATGAAGATCCAATATGGCACCTTGATAGTTCAGCTACTCTAAGCGCTTGCACTTCCCACTCAGCTAGCAAATATGAACTGCGCGGCACATCAGAAAATCATAAACGATGTAGGAAAAGGGAACGCTTTCGCTAACCAGCTAGCCAAACAAACTGCTACTGATTTCCATTCAGATATGTATACTACAAGGGCAGCCACAAATGTTTGTACTATGGATAAAGGAATTGAGTCTATAAAGAATATCCAAGCCGATGCCACACTAGAAGAAACTAAGCAATGGGTTTAGGGCTTGGTGAGGTTGGATGATGATGGGTGTTGGGTGGATAACTTGGAGGGAAAATGAATGCTGCCAGACGCATGCATCACTATGATGGTTTCAATGGCTCATGGTCCCACTCACATATGCGCTAGGAAGATTTGTAAAATGTTAGAAAATGTCTGAATAAATGTCAACATCCCGAAAACTGCTGTGCGTTTTGTCCAGAGTTGCATGGTCTGGCTACAGCACAATATGGGCAAGAGCACATCGACACCAAGGGGTAGTTTTGGTCCACCTTCTGTCCCTTTCGAAGTGATTCACTTTGACTTTATTGAAATTGAGCGTTGCAGTAGCTTCAAATACGTCCTGCTTGTTATTTGTGCTTATAGTAAATGGGTTGAAGCCTTCCCTGTAAAAGATGCCACAGCAATGAAAACGGCGAAAACCATGCTTAAGGAATACTTTCCTAGGTTTGGTTTGCCGAGGGTCATCTGGTCGGACAATGGTCCACATTTTATCACTGCTGTAATTCTACAAATATGTGTGGGATTACAGATCGATAAACGGTTCCATTCGGCCAGACATGCTCAGAGTGCTGCATTGGTAGAACGGCACAATGGAATTTTAAAGAACAAGCTCGCTAAGAAGTGTGCTGGCACCAATTTGAAATGGCCAGACGCCTTACCGATAGTGTTACTCTCTATGTGAACGACCCCACAGACTAGGACTGGGCTCTCCCCGTATGAGGTGGTAATGGGTAGGCCAGCTAACATTTGGAATCTTCCTAAATCTAGGGCTTTGCGAGATATAGAGCATGTACTTCTTTCTGAATACTGTGAACAGTTGACTAAAAATCTGTATTTGATTCATCAACAGGTGTGAGAAGCCCTCCCAGCAAAATACGAGGGGTCAGGTCATAGCATCCGACCTGGCGACTGGGTGCTAACCAAAGCATTTGAAAGAGCATCCTGCCTTACGCTGAGGTGGAGAGGGCCCTACCAGGTCCTATTGGCCACACAGACTGCTGTACGAGTAGCTGGAAAGAAACATTGGATCCACGCTTCGCATATCAAGAGGATACCTTTCCCTTTGCCACACGACAAAGAAGATAAGGAGAAACTTACTCGCTCTGTTCCCAGCGATCATTCAGCAGACATTCCTTGAGCCCGCGGGGCCTGGGGAAACTGCTGCTTCATCTCCACACTCTCCTACAGATCCTTTTGCATATTTGTCTGGTTCTGCTGCAAATTCATCACTTCCATCAGGAAGCAATGACGCACTGTTCGCAGATCACACTGTACCAGGAGTCACAAGGTACAATCTGCATCCACGGAGCTAGACTTACTGCACGGTTCGGCTGTGCCCACAAGGAAATAATCACAGGGCTTGTCCTTCGCCCCATCTTTTGCATCTGAAGGAAAGTAGGTAGCTGGGGATAGGGAAAGACTAAGAAAACGTGTGATCTGGAGATCACCAGTAAACAGACTACAGAGTTTTCATTTCAAAGGAACAATGCCTGTTATCGCCCCTACTCGTACGGAACAAACAAGTGACTGTGTGGCCAACAATGACAATGTACGATCAAATACATGGGGCCTCATTACGAGTCCGCCGACCCGGACTTAACGGCACCAGTAAAACCATACCGGAGTCGTTTCCGTGACCGTGCAATCACCACAAACCACTGCCGCAGAGTTAAGGGATCCGTAGAATGCGATGGCAGCAAAACCACCCAGTTACCAGCAACACGAAACACAATGGGCATCACGAGTACCACAGACATGGGAACACTGCCACAAAAATGGTGGAACAACCGTGGCCACGGAGGCGGTATCGACGCCAGCGCGAACATGACGTTAAACAGTACCAGGTGAGGTGAATCAGGCCACAGGTGCCCCAAATGAGGCCAGCCGGACCCAGCAGGTCACTGGGAGGCTACAAAAGGGCCACACCCACACCCAGGCCAATTCCAAATACAACAATGCAGGCAGCAGCAGCATTGGGACTGGGACTATTGAACCTATGGACAGCAGTGCACATGGTGGCAGCAATGGTGCAGAGGAGGATGAGGCGGAGGCGGAGGAGGCGCAGGTGTCAGTTAGCAAACCCTGCACCCATGTCAAACCCAATTGCGCAGCCGGCACGACCCCACAGGCAGCCTGCAATACCCCGCATCAGGGCCTCACCTTGGAACCTGACCCCAGGACAGATCCACACATTATACCAACTGGACCGTCCAACAATCATGTACATCACCGCCATAATTGAGGATGACATCAGCGGCCACATTGCCATCTCGACTGCAATCCCCCCCTCCTGAAGGTGGTTTCAGTACTGCATTTCCCAGGCATCGTAACTTATCAACACACAGTTGGTGAGCTGCACGGCCTCTCACAACCCTGTTTTTCAAAAATATTGGGACAGGTACTGGACGCTCTGCTGCGCCATGTGTCGGAACACATCGCCCTACCCAGTACACTTGCAGAGGTCATTGCAACCAAGTTGGCATTCCATGCCATTGCAGCCATGCCAAATTGCATAGGTGCATTAAACTGCACCCACATAGAGCTGACAGTACCACGTGCAATGGAGATGGTGTAATAGGAAACAGTACCACTCACTGAATGTACAGATGGTATGTGATGCCGGACTGCTGATTACACATTGCTGCACACGTTTTCCGGGGTCAACACATGACTCAATGGTCCTGCGGAATTCCACATTGCCACGCTACATGGAACGCTATGCTGGACAAAGCACATGGCTATTGGGTGAGTACAACTGCCAATGCATAGGCCCTGTGGAAGTGTGTTGAGTGCCCAGGCCAATGACCTGTGTAAGTGGGCTGCTACAAATGCACATGCATCACCCCCTGGCCCATGTAATGGACGGTCAGCATAACCCACACATCACATATCTACACATGACAGGTTGCCCCAGCACACACCCTGCCTAAGGAGACATACGACCAAAGCTACCAGCAGGCCATACAAGTTGATCCACTCAATCCAGCCACCCACACTTAGCACCACTTCCCCCCCAAAGCACATGACGGCTGCACATGAGACATCCTGCAACAGCCAAATCATCACAGGCCATGGAATGACTCCCCCATGTGTGCTTGTCATTGCACAGTGCCCTACTTACCAACCACTATCATGCATAAGGTCCACTTCATATGCACAGCAAGTAATAGTGCAATGTCCAAATGCCACCATCTACAACAATTACCCATGGATGGTAATCACCCGCCCTTCTGACCATGGCCAGACCCATATGGATGAATGTATGATGGCACAATATTGTATTGCATCAGATCGTGAGATGAACCACAAACACTGACATGTCCCACACATTTACATCCCATGTAGGTGATGCTGGATATGCACTCACGCCATGGCTGATGACACCTGTACGGAGGCCAAGGAACAGGCATGAGGAGGCGTACAACAGGGCACACGTCCGCACACGTGGCATGATTGAGAGGACATTTGGCCTACTGAAGGCCAGGTTCCGCTGTTTGAGCAGATCTGGAGGATCACTGCTCTACAACCCAGTGAAGACGGGTAAAATTGTGCTTGTGTGTGCCATGCTGCACAATCTGTGCTTGCGCAGGCACATTCCGCTGCCCCCAGATGCAGAAGATGAAGATGGGGATGGCGATGGGGATGGGGTGGCAGCACAATCTCCCAGGGGTGCGCAAGATGGCCAACAAGCACTCATTCGCATTTACTTTTGAGGGACTGCAAATTGACAGCAGAGCATGGATATGACGATGCCAGTGAATAAATGATTTTTGTCTGCTAATGAAATGACAGATGTCCACTCATTATGGCAGTTTTCAAAGGTTTTGTATTATCAATTCAACAGGGAAGAAAGTGCATTGGGTAGGGAGGCTGTACACCCATGCCCACCCACCACCCAAACCACCCAAACGCTCCCACCCCCATCCAGGCCCCTAACAACTAATCACCTAATGGGCACCACCCACCAGCCACACCACCCAAACGTTCCCACCCGTCCAACACCCATGGTGTCCCCAAATGTCATGTTGACTGGCATCCCCACATGCCACTATTTGCGGGGGTGCTTGTGCGCAGGTGTGTCCCTGCTGGCGGATCCAGTCAACCGACTTGAACGCCTCCGTGTGCTGCCAGTGGAAGAGCTGGATGGGGTGGTGCTGGCTGAGGTGTCTGTCGGTGTAACTATGGGCAAGCGTCCTTGAAACTCCTGCTGGGCTACCAACATTGACTCGGCAATGCTGGACTGCACACTGTTCCCTTCCCTTACATGGTGTGCCAGGGTGAGAATTGTGGCCGCAAATCGTACAATCGACCTGGTGAGCCGTCGCACCGACGTGGCATTGCTCTCCCGCTGCAGCCTGGCCTCCTCCCGCTGCAGCCTGGCTTCCTCCCGCTGTTGCATGGCCTCCTCATGCTGCAGCCTGGCCTCCTCCAGCTGTCTTTCCACCAGCTGCGTCAGGGTGGCCTGTTGTTGCTCGATGTGCTGCAATCGTGTACAGAGCTCGGCCATGGATGGAGTTGGGGAGCGCATGGGGCTGTGCAGTTCTGGGGGGCTGAACTGTAGGCCATGGATGGGTGACAGGCCATCCATGTTGTCCCCCTCACCCTGTTGTACTGCTTCGGCCTGCATGGCCGGGGCACTCCCATCACTTGATGCAGCCTCCTCAGCTGTGCAGATGGGTTGCAAATCATCATCCGGGGACAGGGTGGGTGGCTGCATGTGGATGGTGTTGTCTGCTGGTGTGCCTGCTGCAGCCAGTGTGCCTGATGTTGCCGGTGTGCCTGCTGCAGCCGGTGTGCCTGATGTTGCCGGTGTGCCTGGTTCTGCCGGTGACTGGGTGCCAGAGCAGCTCGCATCATCCTCCTGGACATGAGTGCTGCATAGTGCGCCTGCAGATGGCCACTGCGTAGCCTCTTGTCCGTTGTCGCTGTCACTTGTCACAACTGTGGGGATACAGAGGGCATGCGGTTAGTTGTGTGGTGTTACATAAGGTGTCCATCACATGCATCAAACATCACAATCCATGTGCACTTGCAATTCAACACTTTTGACTATTGATACACACAGGTGTGTGTCTCTGCTTCCAGTCAGGCATGCACTGTGTGAATTTTGAGGGGTCTTGCTTTGGGGATGTGATACTAGTTGTTTGGCCAGTCAGTGGGTCCATAGGGTCACTCCTGCCCTGTTTGGGGGGGCATTGGGAGTGGGTCCATTGGGTCACTCCAGCCTGTTTGGGGGGTCATTGGTAGTGGGTCCATTGGGTCACTCCTGCCCTGTTTGGGGGGGGGGTATTGGGAGTGGGTCCATTGGGTCACTCCTGCCCTGTTTGCGGGGGGCATTGGGAGTGGGTCCATTGGGTCACTCCCAATCACACGTATGGCTTTGTACTCTGTGCACTTACCAGCATCTGCAGGTGGGCTCACTCCTGCCTCTGCCTCTCCTATGCCGTGGATGCCTTCGAGGTGCATGACACTGCTGCAGCGCTCCTCCCACGATTGCAGCTTCATAGGGGATGCAGGGCCTCCACCAGTACCAGTGCTGTGTTGGCGGTGTGCTGTGATGAGGTTGCGCACCCGGAGCCTGAGGTCATCCCACCTCTTGTGGCACTCCTTCACTGAGCGTGTGGTCATGCCAACCGCTGTGCACTTGCGTGCTGCCTCTGCCCACACCTCCTTGCAACGTTGCTGAGAAGCGCGCTGCTGATCTGCACTAAATAGTATTTCAGCATGCTCAACAATGTGCTCCACCAGTACTGTGAGCTCAGCCTCACTGAAGCGCTGCTTTCTCTGTCTGCGTGCTGGTATCCTGGATGCCATGATGGTGTTGGATGGTTTGTCAGTCTCAGGGAGGTGATCTGACCTGTGGTGTCTGAGGATGGCAGTGGATTGTGCTTTATATAATGGCTGCCTCTCTGTTTCCGTTTTTTTCCCCGCAATCGTATTTCCTCTTCCGGTGTTTACGTGGGCTGGTATATTCATCCTTTGCCTTTAACTACTACATATTATGCTTGTCTAAGGGCACTATTCTTTGGCCGATGGAATGATAGCATTTTGGGGAACTTTGATGGGACGAATTTGAACGAGTTTGAAAGGTGAGTCCTAACGCCTCTGGGATGCTCACTCTTCGCAAATAGGAGCAACCTTAATGTTGCTTCTATTAGGCCTTCTGATAGACTGTCCCGACCTTTTCAATCTTTGAGTTCTTTTAAGATGGCTCCTATAGGCAATAGGAATGCCACTCCACCTTCCTACACTGTTAACCATAGCCCCAACTCAGTTTCTTTCTGCATACAAAGGAATGGTACTCAGTCAATGGGTGATTTCAAGGGTTACACTAATGTTGCAAACTTGACCAGTGAGGACAGACCTTTGTATGTAGACGAACCTGTCTACTTCATTTGTGGTAATTAAGCTTATCCTTGGCTACCTAGGGATTGGCAGGGAACTTGCTATTTGGAAATTCCGCTGCATGGGGTATTTATAGCCAGTACCACTGAAATCTCTAGGGCTTGTCCAAGGCGGGGCGAGAGCAGTGGTACTCCTCCACAAATTCCGGGCGATGTAGCAAAATATTTTGTACCATTTTGGGGGCAAATTATGAATTCTGAGGATATTAGGAGACTAGCGAGAGTACTGGAGAAAACCATCAACCGAACCACTGACATACTCTATAACATGACTCTAGAGCAAAAGGCAATCAGATTAGTGGCGCTACAAAACCGGATGGTATTAGACGTCATCTTGGCTGAGCGTGGTGGAGTATGCAAATTAGTGGAATCCGCTTGCTGTGTTTTCACACCAGATTCCTCCCCAACCATCTTTAAGGCAATACAAAATCTGCATGTCCTAATTTCAGAAGTGCATGTTCCCGAGGGAAACTGGGATCTTAGTGCTTGGTTCTGGGACTTCTTACCGTCTTGGGGATGGAAGCTTCTCTCAGTCTTATTGATAATTCTGGGTATTCTGTTGTTCTATTGTTGCTGTATACAATGTCTTCCTGCCATATGTTCAATGTTCGGGGGATGTTGTGCACAGACTATGGGAACGTTAAGACAAAAAGGTACATATACCAGAAAGAATGACTAACAAATTTGTGTTGAAGGAAATTTCCGCCGCAGATCTTATGGCGATTGATGTATCTTATGAATGCGATTCAGGTTGTATGGACATTGAGACGTGGAGTTACTCATAAAGCGACTAGTTTTTAGTTTAGCACTTGGCTTAGGCCGAAAGGAGGGTTTGTTAAACAGAAATCATATTAGTGCCTCCTTTTGATTTATATTGGCCTAAGCCTAGTCGCTCTATGAAGAAAACCGCGTTGCAAAGTTCCGATTTTGGATCGACTTCGCCGCCATTTTATAATCATCCGCCATTTTGATTTCTATTCGTATGATTCTCTGTTCTAAAATGGTGGACTGTGTTTCTAACTTGCAACCAAGCCTCCCAACCTTTGAGTTCTGTTAATGGTAAGACTGTCCAAGGGCCGACTGTTTAGACTAGGTAATGATACCTTGTACTAAGTATGAACTGTTGTCCTAACATTGTCTGTGCTAACAAGCCTCATCAACGAATACACATCGGCGACAATGAAACGCAAACGCCAAGCGTGGACACAGGCTGAACTACATTGTGTTGGGATTTAGACTAAGGCTTACCGCGGGATCCAAGAATATACATCGCCATTGTAACTTGATGGAAATGCAAACTCATGTAATCCTTCTGCATATTATTGTATAAACTGTATGTGAACTCGCCACAAACTCTAGACCACAGATTATTAACATGTAGAGGGGCTGGACAATATTGTTGAAATGGTATGAAAACACGAATGTCTAGATGTCCAGCACTCTCTCGCCTCACCCTGACGGGCTGGTCCTCATTGCGGGGTTTCTTTGTAAACTGCGCAGAATAAAAGATCTGTGAATCTTTATAGACCATGTTTGGAGCATTTCCTTTTCTGGTACTCAGCCTCAATATTTCCTTGTTTTTACACCAACAGTACGAAGCTTTAACGGAGTAAATATGTATGCAACTGTAAAAATAGCTAAGCGCTGTAAAGATTGTGATCTGTTTGATTAAAACAAAAGATCGATTGATTACAATGTCTGTCAAAGATCTAAGAGTGTTTTCAATGTGAAGCAAAAAAACATATATATGACTAGTATCTTACCTATAGCGCACAGATGTTCGGCGTGCCGCGAGTAGCAAGAGTCGTGATCCATTAGTACAGAATGAACGATTCACTAATGAAATCCCTGTTGTGCATGAGACTGATACTATATATTACAAAAGAACGTTACTCGTCACTTACTTATAACTCTCGAGGGCAGTTGTACATCATACCGCTGGCTGGCGGTGTCGCAGGCAGAGTGTTAGAAACCCAAGTGCGTGCATTCGTGTCAACATAAGGCTTCTATGGAGATCGTGTTAGACATAGAAGATGTCTAGCGCGGTGCCTTTGGTGTATGCCGGTGGCCATTTTGTAAGGAATGCTCTATTAGAGATATCGAGTTTACTGATAGTCTAAGGTGCTTCGACACTTTAAAACTTAAATATTGTGAATTCATTATTGCTGCTTAAATGAGACTGTGCATTAAGCACTAGTCTAGTATTTAGAAATGATGGATAAACGTACATATATCAGTAAACATGATCCTCTATAATAGAAGAGCATTTCCTTATGTTTAAAATTAACATTTTATTGGGTGTGCATGAGAAGGCCTGTTTGTATTTTTCTTGGTTGAAGACGCTATGTAGTCTATCGTCTCTGCTAGCGAGAAGTATTAGGATATGGTACCAAACATGTTATGACCACTTGGTATATGGATGCTCAAATGTTGGGTGAATCAACATTGTTAATGTGCTAATGAGGCATAACATGTGTTTCTGGCTGTGGTGGGCCTATGCATTTTTAAGGTGGTTTGTGCAACGTGACCGATCTAGAGACAATTAATAAAGGCACAATGAGACATGAATGACAATGATATGGATGACTATTAACTGTCATAGAAAAAAAGCATATACAAATTAAAATCATTACATTTAGTGAAGTTTTAGAGGAAACAATTGAGGTCTGAATCTTCATTTTTGGGGCTTAAGGCACTGAGACAATAATTCCAATGGGCTTCTCTGTGTGTCCTCAGTTTCTTTAGGTCTTTTCTTTGGCCTTTTGTATCTATAGTTTCCAATACTTGGAACCTTAGTTGGGAAATGCTTTGTCCTTTCTGATAAAAATGTCTAGCAGCTGCGGATGTGGTGTTCCTGTTCTTGATACGTGATTTATCTTCATTCATCCTTATGCATATTTTTCTTCCTGTTTCCTCCTCACAATAAATGCCACACAGGCATCTTATGTAGTATATTACATTTTCTGTGAGACAAGTTGCGTATACTCTCAGCTGTATATTTTTTCCAGTGCTAGGATGGAATACTGCTGTTCCTTTATTGATGTTACTGCTGTTTCTGCAGTTGAGGCATGGAAATGGGCCTTGTTTTTTAGTATTTGCTTGTGTGGTGTCAGTTCTCATGTTGAACACTAGGGCCAATAAGTTATTACTTCTTTAGCGTGCAAAAGTAGGAAAATTCCCAAATAAGTCTTTGGTCCTTTCATCGCTGGTCAGTATATTCCAATGTTTAGACATACACCTCTTAATTTGTTGACTTTGTGTTGAACATTTGTAGACAAACACAATTGGACTTGAAGTTCTTTCTGTTTTATTTTTCAGAAGGTTCTCTCGTGCTTGGGTACTTGTTTTGGACACTGCTGTTGTGAAGTCTGTCTTTAGATATCCTCTTTCTCTGAGTTTGGTACACAGTTAAGACAGATGGGCGTCACATTCAGTTGGATCACTTACTATTCTTTTAATCCTAAACATCTGACCGTATGGTAAATTCTTTAGTGTCTTCTGTGTGTAACGCTCACCTGGTATCCACGGGGGCGCCACTCAGCCTGTCTGGACTTCCGACCACTTTGAACCCTTCCTTGGAATCTGCTCAATCAAACACGGGGTCTGAAACACAGGATTGCCAGAGCTCAATTCCCTATTGGTTTTGGTTGTCTAAACTCCCCTTCTTCCGTGGGTCCCAACCTTCCCCCCGGGTTCTCTCCTCACCTTGTTTTCTGATGTGGGGCGCTGTCCGTCCTGCCTTCGTGCAGGGGTGGGTTGGGTGATGCGGGCTGGATGGTGCCTAGTTGCTTCACTGGCACAGGCCCGACGGACAGGGCTTGCTGTGACTTCAGCCCGACCGGGAAGTGGAATGAGCCTGCGAAAAGTCTGATGGCTCTAGTCTCTTTAAACTATGTCTTTCCTTCCCTAGGTGGTGAAGGTCTTGAGGACGGCGAGGCGCTGCTGAGGTGAGTAAGAGCGCGGAGCGCGATGCTATTTGCTTTCCTACACACTAACTAATGTTAATTTTTTCTGTGTCCTTTTAGGTGCCGCAGTAACACAGTTTTGAAGCGAGCTGAGGAGGTGAGCTGAAGTGAGTTAGCGCGATGTGCATCACCTCATAAATGTCTTTTGTGCTAACCTGATGTGTCTTTTCCCTTTTTCAGATCGGCAGAATGCTACGGAACAGAAGATGTCCGATCGGCAGGAATTCATGTAAGGAACTACCTCTCCTTGTAGTTTCAAGAGGGTAAAAGTATTGCTGAATGCTTACTAATGCTCTTCTTCTGTTCTTCTCCCCTTTCGTAAGCGCGGTGTGCCAAGATGAAGATGACACCGCCGGTGGAATCCGCAAGAATAAGAAACAGCTGGGCAGAAGCTGGATGCTCTTCAAGGTGAGTATTGTTAATGATGTTCTTGTTCTTGCAGGAGTGTTGGCGCGGAAGAAAGAAGTTGGCCTCTTTGAGAGAGATTCGAGCACAGTGAGTGTCACGCTGCAGGTGCAGAGAAACGCAAAGCGTGTTTCTTGTGCCGGGTGTGGTTTAAATAGTTTGTAGGTATCCCAGGTTTCCCTGGGCTGAGCCACACCTAAAAGGCTAGACTGCTCATTCAGTTCAGGGAACTGAATTACATGAGGGCATCCATTGGCCCATAATACATTGCAAATCCAATGTTAAATGGATTTTAGGGCTATGTGTGAGATTGGTGCCAAAGGCGCCAAGTCTGAGTCCAAGTAGGTCTCTGGGGAGATGGAGATGGCCTTAGAGGCCAACTAGGTGATCGTGGCCTGGCTCCAGCACGATAAGCCGGAGGGCTGGGGGCAGGAATCGTGACACTGTGGGAGAAAGCTTTGCAGATGCAATAGGTTGTTCCTATCGGAAGGTTTGGTGAACAGTGTTGTTGATATTTTATGCTCCTGTCCATTGAATTGTACATTAAGGTAGTGTACGCCTGGGTTACCAATCTCCGCAGTGAATTGGATCCTGGGATCTATTGTATTCATATATCTAAAAATGCGTTCAGCTGATCAAGTCTTCCATGCCACACTGAAAAAAGGCTGTCTATGTAACATACCCATGTTTTGATATTTCTGGACAATACTGGGTGATTGAGGTTGTCTGTTACTTCAAACTTGTGCATAAAGCTGTTTGCATAGACTGGTGCCATGGCAGCTCCCATGACTGTACCTGAGGTTTCTTAGTAGGACGTTTCACTATGTTTGAAATAAGGCCCATTACTAATGTCCCTTACCTGTTAAAGATATTGGACAGATTCGGCTATTTACAGTCTCTAACCTTTGTAGAAGAAAACAATCTACCGAACCGTCATCAATCTGGCTTCAGGCCTCATTATGGAACAGATACCGCCTTATTAGATTTGAATGTTAATTTCATGGAAATCATAGAAAAAACCCACCCTGCACTTCTATTATTGCTCGATCTGTCATTGGCCTTCAACATCATTGACCATAAACTGTTGCACAATAGACTGCCAACCATGGCAAATGGTTCAGAAGGTGCTGCTAATTTTTTAGCCTCCTTTTGGCCCCAGGATATAAGGAGCAGTTGTTCCCGGATCTCAAGCTAATCCCATAAATCTATCTTGTGGTGTCCCCCTGGGATCATGCTTCTTGCCCCTGTTATTCAACATTTACTTAAGACCCTTCATTGACCTTCTGGAGGATCTGGGTATCCAATTTGCAAACTATGCGGATGAGACCCAGATCCTCTTTCAACTCTCGGGAGAATACTCCAGGGATGCAGCCTCTGTGAATATGGTATACCTTCAAATCCAAACATGGATGACCAAAAGTTCTCTTGCCCTCATTGACTCTAAGACAGAGCTCCCCATTATGGCATCTGGCCCCTGCCTGAAGAAACTTGACACCCAAAACTTATATTTTGACATTGCAGGCACAAAGATTGCTGTTAGTAAAGCTGTGAAAACTCTAGGGATATTCTTTGACGCAGAACTGTCTATTAAAAAACAAGTTTCACAAATACCCTCATCTTGTGGACATGTCATCAAGCTGCTCCATCAGATTAGGCCATACCTATCTGTCAATACAGAGTGCTACTTGCATCAGCGCTCGTGAATTCCAGGTTAGACTACTGTAATACTCTATTATTGGGCACATCACAAGGCAACCTCCATCGCATATAGACCACCTAGAATGGGGCTGTGAGGGCAGTTTTTAGGCTCTCTAGACAAGACCACATCACAGACACCAGGAGAAAACTGCACTGGCACCCTATCAAACAGAGAATACGACACAAGTCACTTTCTCTTGTTTACAAATGCCAGAATAACAGTGCGCCTCCATATTTATCCCAGAGATTATCCGACAAAACCTCATTTCCAAAAATTCGGTGAAATTACTTTTAACAATCAGGCACCACGTGAATGGAATTCTCTTCTTCATGCTATCAAAACAGTGCATTTGAAAGTCATTTCAAAAGAATTGTAAAAACCCTTCTCTTTGATAGGTCTGACTAATCTTTAACTTGCTGAGCTGTCCTACCTTGCAACACTTGTGTATATGTGCGTTATAAATGTCATATCATATCATATCATATCATATCATATCATACGTTGCTGTTCTGCTTTCCTCTCCCTTGCTGTGCTCTGAGGCCTTAGGTCATGTAGTGCCTTACATAGAAACTAAAACAAATAAATCAGAGTTGTGATACTGTGGTAGTACCATTATTAATTATTTTGAAGCTCATATAGAGTCTTCTTGCAGAAGCAGCCAATCGATCGCTTCATGACCTTGGTCATGGGGAATGCTAGTCTATAAACTGCATACATCGATTGTAAATAGGATGTCCTCATCTGTTAATTGCATTAGGTTAAGGAATTTTAAAAAGTGAATGCTTGTTGTGACAAATTGCCTCCTTGCTAAGCTCATTAATTCACTCCTGAGAGAAGTCGTTGGGGAAATAAATGGCCAGAGATGCATTGGTGTAAGTTTCCATTTAACCAATACTCTTGAAAGTTGTCTTGGATGTGGATACAGAGTTGCAACTGAAAGTATTCCAGACCTCTCGAGGGACCAGCCGTTCATAGAAGGGCCCCATTCCATGATCTCTCTAGATTCTTCCGTCAATGATCTCTAACCTTTTCTGCAGTTCCTTTCAGGCTTAACAGAAACAATTCTGTCCAGGTAAGTCCATCCCATTTAGTCAGAAATAAATGGGCTGCCCCAGATTTATTAAGCTGTGCCTCATGAAACTAAGTCCTCTTCTTCTAATGATCATTTGCAAGGTCACAATTACATTACTCCATTTCTGGAACCCTCTATCAGCATGGCAAACATGAGTCATGATATGGAAGGCTGGCTATTATTTCCAACCACAAGAAGTGGAATGGTCTCAATGTGTTTCTCTATCTTTCTATGCTTCCCATCATAAACGTCTACAGCTGTTATATACTTGCTGCATTTAGGTTGTTTGTCCCTAAGTTAGTGACCACTATGGGCCTCATCGCGAGTTGGGTGGTAACGCCAGCGCGTTAATAGCCCTACCCCCAAACCCCCTGGCGCTACTAGCGCCGGATCACGGGTTTGGTGGAACAGTTATTGCCCATTCCCCATTGGGACCATTTGGGAATTCCTCATTCCCCATTGGGCCCAATGGGGAAAATTTGCGCTATTACCGCCGGCGGGAAATCCGCCGGCGGTAAACGTGCCAAAAATCAGCAAATTTGCCGTGGATTTCACCCCAGCTCAGAGCTGGGGGAATTCCACCAAAGCCATGATCTGGCAGACCCTTAAATGCGGCGGTAATAGTGCTACGCCGCATTTAAGGGTTACCGCCAAACTCGTGATGAGGCCCTATGTCTAGAGCCTAGTGTCCATTGGTCATTAATTCCCTTTGTTAAGGAACCATTGAGGCTGGCCCACTGAATTCCTCTGACGCCTTTCATTCATGCATTTGGGCCTCACCCCTATTTCCATCCATCCTCCTGTGTCCTCTATTCTGGTCTCTTCACCAGGGAGTTTGCCATGAACCAAACCATCTTTGTATCTGAGGGAAAAAACAAGAGCTTAGATATCGCTACTCTTTCCCTTTCTTTTTGAATTATTGTTGCATTATCCCCTATGCTTACTGTGGCCTATTCCCAAAAACTGCCTCTGACCTCCTTTTTCACCATGAGAATCTTTCTATTCACCAGCCTTGCTGGTTACCTTGCCATCTAACAGCATGGTCTGATGTATGGTTTGGTAGCCAGTTATAATGTCGAAAATAAAAAGTCTAAAAATATAATCTCAGAAAAAAAATGTCAAAAAAAAAATTAGCATGTATTTTTTTATTTGTATGTTATTTTTGGGTTTAGCTAGTAAAAAAAAACAGGGGGCTGGCGGGGATCCCACCATTAAAAAAATAAATAAAAAAAACACAGTTTTAAATTCAACATATTCACTATAAACCGTATGGTTTGTTCTTATATGATGCCGAGCGACCCAGTCTTTGCATGGAATCAGTCCCCAATCCTTATCATAAAGCATTGGTATACACACCTATCCAGAAAGAATGCTGGGTACATTCTTGGCTCCTCAACCCTGCCCTACCTTCCACATCTTCTAATACCTCCTTTCCTATTGTCTCTAAATCTCACAAATCACAAATTAGAGAATGGCTGTACTCTAGAGCCTAGACACAGCCGCCTCCTCACTAGCTAATCAAAGGATGCTGCTGGGCGTACACTTTGGTCACTTTTCTTTAATCCCTATCCTTATCATTTTATGAAGGAATGGTACTTAATCTCCAGAATGTAATCCCTCTGGTGGCAATTCAATAGGACTTGCCATTCATTCCTTGACAAGTAGAGCCATTTCGAGACACTTAACTTTGTTGCTGAATATTATTTGCCGTGTTCCTGAGTTTCTCTATTGTCATTTGTATAACTTGATTGGGAGTGAAAAGCTGCAAACCCCAAATAAACGGCCTGAGTATTGTTTGAGCTTGTTGACTCAAATGGTAAATGCCAGTAGACGATTTATTGCGAATCCAGTCAAAGTCAAGCAGACCATTTATACTCGTGACTGGATTGACATTGTAGAAAAAATGCATTCCTAGAAATCAATAAGCCACCTTGTTCAGGATCACAAGAATAGTGGAATGTCAGCACCGTGTCTCTCAATTTACAGGAGTCGCCTTGTTAGGAGGTCATTCTTGAGATTTCGTTGGAACCTCTACCACACCAAACAGATAATGATTAGGTATGGCCCATGGTTAGCAGAATTAGCCACTTATAGATTCTGTGGCATGTTGGACTCTGAGGAGGACTTAAAGCACTTGCTGTATTTGTGCCCTGTGTTAGCAGGGCAGTTTACACTCTAGTTTTGCAGATTCCCGAATATGCAGTATCTAGTCGGTTGTGAGAGCTTTTGGAATGACTGTTTCACAGGAGGGACTACCTCAATGGCTGAAGAGCTGAAGAGCTGTCCCTCCACCTCATCTGATGGAGATCTGGCCTATGTGGCTGCACCACACCTGTTCAGCCCCACGAGCTGGGTACACCTGACTGTATTTGCAAGCCTAACCAAGGAGCGGGCACTCACATTATAATTGTGAAATACTGTCCATGTGTGCTGCCTGTGGGCTGGGCTCCTCTTTGCTATGCTTGCATTTCCATGGTCAAAAGAACTAAGGGGGTAATTCATAGAATTTAGCGCACAAGTGGTGCACACGGCTGGCGCACAGTGTGCGCGTGCTAATCTCTGCGCCAACCGCGTGCACTAAAATCCATTTCCGTGCACAGCGTATTCATGGATTTTAGCTACCAAAACCAGCCGTGGCGCACAGTGGCACAGCGACCCTGCAGCAGCGCCAGTTACGCCCCCAAGGACGCCCCTCGCACAGGGAAAAGCCATCAAAATCCCCAATCCAGCGCAAAGGGCTGCGCTAACCCTGTACCAGCACGGCAAACGGGGAATATGTATTACTGGGGTTCGTGGGAAGTTTCACACGCGATAAGCCCTGTGCGAGTGGGGTACGTGTATTACTGGGGTTCGTGGGAAGTTTCACACGTGATTGGCCCTGTGCGAGTGGGGTACGTGTATTACTGGGGTTCGCGGGAAGTTTCACACACAATTGGCCCTGTGCGAGTGGGGTACGTGTATTACTGGGGTTCGTGGGAAGTTTCGCACGCGATTGGCCCTGTGCGAGTGGGGTACGTGTATTACTGGGGTTTGCGGGAAGTTTCACACGCGATTGGCCCTGTGCGAGTGGGGTACGTGTATTACTGGGGTTCGCAGGAAGTTTCAGGCGCGAAAGGGCCTGTGCGAGTGGGGTACTTGTATTACTGGAGTTTGCGGGAAGTTTTATTGCCCCCCAGAGCCCTGAGCACGCTCCCACCTGCCATCTGCTGCTGCCTGACTGCCTGCTGCCCACGTTCCCTGCTATTTGGTGCCTGCACGTCAGCCAGGGTTCCAGTTGCTGTGTCCACCCCTGCTGGAACAGAAGACTCCCGACTGGGATACGATCGCTCCACAAGCCCAGCCCCAGGACCCAGTTGCCCACCCACGCCAGCCTCGGGGGTCACCATGTCGGGGCAAACACCATCTGAGACCATTGGCGACCCCCAGCCAGAGAGGCAGAGGGCCACCAGCTTCAGTGTGAAGGAAGTTGGTGTCCTGGTGGAGCATGTCCTGGGGTATTATGATGCCCTCTTCGGAACATCACGCGCCAACAAGGAAGGATGGGAGAGGATCTGGGACGACGTAGTGGTTGTCATCAACGCGGAGAGGGTGGCAACCCGCGACATCAAGCACGTCAAGAAGCGCTGGGAGGACTTCAGGTCCAGGACCCTCCACAAGGCCCGGCGCCTCGTGGAGGGGGGCCAGGTCAACATGATTGACATCCAGATGAGGGTCCTGGAACACGTATGCCCAGCGCTCCACGCCAAGATCCTTCAGAGGAAGACCAGTCTGGAGTTGAGTGGTAAGTGGCCAAGCATTGGTGTGCGAGACAGGGCATGTTGCAGTGTGCTGGTAGTCTGACACTTGCCTGTATGTGTGACATGGGCCATGTATGGATGTGTGAGTGCAGGGACATCATGGTCATGCATGTGAGACCAGTAATGTGCTAACTACATGGTTTGTGCATGAGTTCCAATGCTACATGGGGAGCTGTATAGCAAATGCACACATGAAAGCATGCCTGTGTCTGTTCTTGCACATGGTGGGGGTGTGAGGGATGGGTGCTGCTGTCATGTACATGTATGGTGCACATGTGTGTGTGTCTGAGAAGTGTGTCTGTGACTTCGATACGCCATGGATTAATGACGCATGTCCGTGATGATGTGTAGATTCAC
This sequence comes from Ambystoma mexicanum, assembly GCF_040938575.1. Classification (NCBI taxonomy): domain Eukaryota; kingdom Metazoa; phylum Chordata; class Amphibia; order Caudata; family Ambystomatidae; genus Ambystoma; species Ambystoma mexicanum. Next base: position 994,054,883 of record NC_090932.1, on the reverse strand, counting down.
TCATGCAGTGCGGTCACCGTTGTATGCACTGTGTCTATCCACTGTGTCTGTGGTGTACAAGGCATGATGCATGACCCCCCGGTGATGTGTGTGCATGGGATCAGTGTGAGCCAGGATGCATGTGAGTTTGAAGGCAACATTTTGATTAATAGAGGCCCTTGTACATGGATGCTGATGTTGATTGCAGGCGCTATGCCTGTTTATGCATGTGTGTTGCGTGCATTCACCCATGTATTGTGGAGGGACAGGATGGAAGTGACGTTAGACACTGCCACTCATGTGTTATTGCTTCCTGTCTAGGGGAATATTGTACTGTACCCTGATGCTTGTGTTCTATGTCTCCCTCTACGCAGCGTCAAGTGAAGAAGAGGGCGGAGATGGTGCTGTGGAGCCAAGCGGCGGGGATGCCTCCACTTGGCGGCGACGCAAGGCCCAGCCACCCTCCCAGGACTTGCCATCATCCGGGTGCGAGGAGGCTGGTGCCGCGTCTACCACTACGGCTGTGGCGGAAGGGCCGGGTGAGCCCCCGCAGGGGCTTGCAATGGTGGAAGACGGTACAGAGACATCCAGGTTGGTGGCTTCCACAGAGGAGGAGGAGCCCACTACTGAGCTGCACATGGGGCCTGGTGGGGTTAGTACCAGTGGTGCACGTGGTGCAGTCCAGGGCCAGGGTCAGGAGGCAGCACAGGTCACCGCGGAGGGGCCTGTGCATGTCCTTGTCCTTGACCCTGTGACTACACCACCATGCCCCAGCAGGGAGGCCCCGTCCCAGGCCCGTCCACAGGTAGGGAAGAGTGCCATGTCATCTGCCTCTCCACTAACTGCGGACGAGGGGTCCCATGAAGGTATGGGCTCCGTCCTGATTGGTGTCGCGTTGCGCACATGTGACATTCGTGATGACGTGCATTCTTCCTGGGCAGAGAATGCACGCCATCACGAAGAGCAGCGTCGCAACGTGGCACTGTTAGGAGGGGCCATGGATGGTGGGTTCCTACATGTGACGCGTACTCTGGCGGACCTCTCCTCCTCTGTGGAGACTATGCACCAGTCGTTCTCCCTGCCGTCTTCCGGCCCAGATTCCACAATGGCCCCCTGTGGACCTGGCCTCACCAACACAGCCAGCTTGGTGGAGATCCCATCCCTGCCACAGTCGGGAGTCGGCGGTCCAGCAGGGTTGGACACCACAACTGGAGACCAGCTGATGGAGGATGTGCAGGCATCATCGGACAGGGCACATGGACAGCAGCAGCAGCAGCAGGAGCAGGCTCTAGGTGGGAGCAATGATGGCTTGAGGCCATCGACATCAGGGGGGCAGGCATCGGCCAGAGGGCAGGAGGACCCTGGAATGGATGTGTCTTCCATGTGGCTGCGTTTGGGCCAGCGCATAGATGCGGAGAGGCAGAGGGCGGAAGAGGCACGGCTCACCATGGTCAGGGCGGAGTTCTCCATTCATCGGGCGTTGAGGCGGGCAGAGTGCCTCGAGGCGACTCGCAGGGAGTTGGAACAGGCCATGAGTGCCTCCCTGCGAGACCATTCTAAAATCTACACACAGCACTTGCCTTCAACCAGGTTGCACCTTGGAAGAGGGTGGAGAATGCCCACTACCTAACCTCAGAAGATCACACAGCCATGCTTGTGTCTGGTCTTGCAAATGTTGTTCATTGGGTAGGATCTAATAATTTGGTCATGGCGCACTCACCTGGATGAACAAGGAGCTAAATCCTGTTTAAAGACAAGAATGCCCACTCTTTACTGCACCTCCGTGCCTCCTCCTACCTTCTGACAAGTCGATCCAGACTGGGGGACAGTAATGACCCTTCTCAAAAAAATCACTTTTTCTGCATGCCCACCAAACACCACTGTAGGCCAGCAAAACAGCCCTCCACTAGCCTTTGTTTTAAATGCCAAATCCTCATTTTGTTGGATCACGCCTTAGAGGACCCTCCTGGTCTCTACCATTACAAAAGAAAAGGTCATACCCAGGCAAATGACCCAAAATAGAGAGGGGGTGACGTATAACGTGCTGATTTCCAGAGGCTTCGTAGAGTGTGGGAATAAAATGCAACATCATCTTGACAGAGGATCTGTTACAGTCTGTCTCTCACGCTCATCCCCCACTCACATCCTACTCGTAGCTCCGTTCCCATTTTCTCAATATCTCTTTAAATGTCTCCTCCTTGTTTCCGTCATGTTCTCCCACCACCTTCTTTTCCTCTGTGATTAACCTTGCACCACTGTTTCAGTCCTGACTCCCCCTTGAATTTCTCCTCTATTCACTTTCTTTTGTTGACTCCTTCTTTTGCAGTCTATTTCCAGTTTACCTCGCTGTTGATGTGCTGTGGTATCTTTGTCCTTTAACGCTTTTGTTCAGTGTCCCTCTGGGGGAGTGAGGAAGTTACTTTGTTTTAGAGCCCCACAGTGACACACGACTGCTAAAATTAGAATTCAAGGCTGCAACTGTGTCCCACTTTGTGTTGTGTTGAGAGCTTCTCTCTCCTTTATGTGTATTTTAATGAAACATCCCATTCTCTCTATTTGGGTACTTTACAGTGCCACCCAGTTCACTTCAGTGAATGCAATCCCTTTATTTTATGTTTATTCTTGCTGAATTATGGTTGTATTACTTCGTATACACTTGTATATCGGTTTTAATTAATCTGTTTTACATCATTTTCTCTCCTGTTTCACTTTACATCAGCTGCCACCTTAGTCTTTCATTTCCATTGCCTTTCAAACCACCATTGTCAATTTCATCCATTGTTCTCCCATCATTATTTTCTCACTACACACAATGGGCCTCATTACGAGATTCGCAGTATAAACCAATCCTTACCGGCATGGAGGCAATACCGCGTCCGAGTAACAATGATGCCGCTAACAGTGGTTGATTACGAGAATGCGTGCACGCGTGTAGCGGCATGCCGGTAACGTCTGTACCGGCATGCCGTTAACAACCCTAAAACCCCTGTTAGCGGCATCATGTAAAGAGCTGACACCTCCTCTGCCTCTGTCCACCCCTAAATAACGGGCACCAGCAATAACTGGTCCGGCAATACCAGGCCCGGCAATACCGGAACCGGAAGTAACGTCATTACGCCAGAACAGGAAATGCAACGCCGGACATCTTGAAAAACACAATCCATTGCTATCCTCCACACATAGGACCTGGATCGACAAACCACCACATACATCTCCACTAGAATGCCAAAGGCGATCAAGAAAGGTGCCTCCTGTCAGTGCAAGGTGCACTTTTCCGAGGATGAATTGAACATGCTGCCTGACATTTTGACCGAGAATGCTGATGTGGTTTTTGCAGCAGACCTCAGGCGACTGGCACAAATCAAGAAAAATGATATCTGGGAGGAAGTGACCAGAAAGGTCAGTGCGGTCGGCAGCACCGCCCGCACGGTTAAAGATGTGAAAAAGCGGTGGGATGACCTACGCCTCTGTGTGAGGAACATACTATCCGCTAATCGGAGCGAGGGTCTAGCAACAGGCGGTGGGGCCCACTCCCCCATTAAGCTTACCAGATGGGAGGAGACAAGTGCCAGTAGCATCGGCATGGAGGGAATAGAGGGAGTCAGAGATATGGAGCGTGGAGTACCGTCATCGGCAGATGGAGGTGAGTGTCCACACAAACCATAGGAAACATAAGCATGATGATGGCCTACAAACACACACACATGGACACATCCCTGTTCAGACGCTGTCCCCAGCACTGTCACATCAATATGCATGCAGCATACCAATGCCATACCTGAAACACACCCCACAAACAGCTAAACAGCATGTGTCACACTGCACGCAGTCCACAACACAAAGGCATGTCACACAGCATGCACCACCTTACACATGTGAGAACCTGACGTATGCCTGAATAACCCCCCCATAAAGCAAGCAACCAGTATGCCACAACTTCAAGATAGCAATTCATTACAGGCGTACAACTGCACCAATACCAATGTATGCATGATGCCTGTACAACCATCACTGATGCCGTGCCTCTCTTGGTCCCCCACAGACACAGATGCTGACAGCAATGGTGAGGATACTGCAGCACAGGCCGGGGCACCAGCAAAAAAGGCCAGGGATGACCATCCACATCAAAGGCCACTAGCAAGCAACAACTGCCACCCAAACCAAAGCCAATTCAACATGCCAAGGCACAGGGGCGGGAATCAACTGCCGCAACACCACTAGAGGGAACACAGGAGGTATCCACTTATCCAAAGACAGTGGCAGACGGGACCCTGTCAGCCGCAAACAGCTCCATAGGGGAGGCAGCTGCCTCAGAGCGCCAGAGTGGAGACGAAGGACGGTACCAGGTTAAGGAATGCTTACCTGAGGACGACAACCTGTCCAGGGATGGTGCACGCACACCGAACCCCCATCAAACCCCCCAGCACACCCTACTGAGCATCCCAGATAGCACCCCTCTGCACCAGTCAGGAGGAGAGGTGATCCAAGAGGTCTGGAGCCCCCCAGAGAACGGACCTGCATTGGGCCCTTCAGCAGTTTTCCCGTCCACCTCCACAGCCATCCAGGATGGAGAGGGGTGCATGGCCCGAATGGAGGGGCGGCAGCAGGAGCTCACGGAGCTCGTAAAGCAATATGTTGCCGATGGTGCCTTGACAAGGCAAGAGGCACGTGACAACACTGCGACCATGACAGGGGCCATGGAGACAAACACCAGGCTGATATGCGAGAAGCTATCAGCGGTGACGCAGGTCCTGGCCAGGACTGCAGAGGCCTTGGAGGTGCAGCATCCTGCCCCAACAGTGGAACATGCGGGCACGCGTCATCTACCAGCTCAACCCAAACAAGCCCCGTGCTTAGATCTGCACGCACCACGTGGCGCTCTGATATGCAGCCCCCGGAGGCCGACAGAGGCTGCCAGTAGCAGGAGCAACCTGCATGTGTGGACTCATATTGAATTGAATGACTTGCATTGCACATCATGTGTGGGGTGTTGCGGGGGGAGGGGGATGGGAGAGGGGATATGTGGGGGAGTTGTGGGAGGAGGGGTGAGGGGGTGTGTCGGGGAGTTGTGGGGGGAGGGGGTGTGTGGGCGAGTTCTGGGTGGAGGGGGGAAGTGGTTTGTGGGGAGTTGCGGGGGGAGGAGTGGTGGTGGAGGGACACTGCACTATGCCAAAATGTAATGTTCAATACAACCGTTGTGTTTAAAAACGAAATCACAAGTGGATATTGGTTATTTCGCGTGTGTCCATTCAATGCATTAGGGTGGTGTAAAGTGTCCATCTACCACCACACCCTGTGTCCATATGCACACGATCCCAGTGCACAGATTACAGCCACCATTCCACTCTCTGTATCCTTGTCTTTCATTTGAAATTGTCAAGCAATGATTGGTGCACCACATGTCCATCTGGTGCATGGCGCCCTGGCCGTCGTGCGACATGTACTCTTCATCCTCATCCACACCTGGTGCTTGCTGGTCAATGTCAGGTGACAGAGGTACATTCCGCTGTATGCTCATGTTGTGCAGCATGGCACAGACCATGATGTATCTCATCCAGCCTCTCAGGCCCGTAGAGGAGTGCACCAACAGGCCTGCTGAGGCAGCAGAGCCGTGCCTTCAACAGGCCAATGGTCTGCTCGATCACAAACAGGTACAGGAATGAGCCCGATTGTAGTCCTCTTCGTGCCTGTCCTGCGGATTCCTGACAGGGGTGAGGACCACGGAATCAGGGGATAGCCGGCATCACCTGCACGGCAGCACAATAGTGTATGAGTGGGGGGTATGTCCTCCATGACATCTGTACTAAGGCTGTACATTGTTTATGTTGGTACACAAGATATCACAGTTGTCAGTCACTGGCTACACATATGCGCAACTTTCTGGCCTGTTCACTACTTGGCGACGACATGGTGTATGGCAAGTGTGACTTACAGGACTGAGGGGTCTACATATCGGACTCACCACGCAACCAGATGGAGTGAGAGGGACCATGACGTGGTCACAAGTGAGGGGTGTGGGCTGCAAGGGTGAGTGGGTTGACATTTTCAGTGTCATGTTTAGGTTGGGACGTTTAGGGGAGAGTGTTTTGTAGTATGGCCAGTGTCCAGTCACCATCCCATTCTCACCCAGGTGGAGTATGCATCTCACCCACGCCCACACACACTGCCATGGGCCTGTGTGCAGACTCACCCAGCAGCCAGGCAAGTTGTGCAGCCTGTTGCTCCATGTGGCGGGGTGGCGAGTAGTTCCACAGCACCTTGATGTCATGTGTTCACCCTGGAAATCGTGCAATCGTGCACAGCAAAGTGCGATGAAATTGCTGCAATCACATCCCATTTGCACTTTCATGGGGTGATATGGCTTACGAATGCGGTACACCACCTCCATGGCATGTGGGGTCACCAATTCCACATGGGTGCAGTTGAGGGCACTGATTTGATGTGACATGTCTGACAGTGCTTGGAAGGCCATGTTTGTGTCATTCACCTCCTGGCCAGTGCGTGCTAGGGATATATAGTCCCTTGTGTGCCTCAGGAGGACATCCAGCACTTAGTTCAGCATGTGTGTTATACAGGGCTGTGATATGCCATGCAGCTGACCCACGGTGTGCTGGCAGGTGCCTGTGGTCAGGAAATGGAGCACAGTTACTACCTTCAGTGGATGGGGGCTGGCAGTCCGGATTTCAATCAGGCTGACCATGTCGTTGTGTTTCATGTCCACAATGGAGGTGATGCTGTCACGGTCCTGGTGGTACTGGGAGGGGATCTTCACAGGGGTTTGGTTGTAAGGACTAGCCTTGATGCTAGGAATTGGTGGATGCCTACATGGGACCGTTGGCCGAACTGGTGGTACTTGCTGGGCCTGTCTCACCCTCCTCCTCCTGCGTCTCCTCTGATGTGCTGGTTGTAGTTGTTGGTCATGAAGTGGCAATGCAGGCTGTTGTCCAGCCACGGATTTGCACCAGCAAGTGTGATCATTTTGGTGTAGGAAGGGGTGTGGTATGTGGGTGTGCACCTTTTGTGCTTGGCCAGGCTCCATTGCTTCCACCTGTGCTGATTGTGTGCACCTGTGGCATTAGGATACACAGCAGTTTGCTTTTAACGTGTGCTCCGTGATGCCAGTGATGAAGGTATTGCGGTTTCCCTAATTACCGCCTTCGAGATGCCAGTAGGTGCATGTCCGCATGACTTGTGATATCTTCCTGTTAGCGGCATCATGGTATTGCCGGCTCGCAGGGGTGCGTGCCCGTGCACATGCCGGTACGATGGGGCATGGTCTCAGGGGTGGCGCTGATACCGGGATGTCTACTCCGAACAGGCCGGAGCATTAAGCAGTGCTGGTATTCCCTTACCGGCATTGTTTTTCCATTACCGCGAATCTCGTAATGAGGCCCAATACACAGTAATGACATAGAATTCAGTAGGTATCACATAATGATCTCCTGTCCGTATAAAATAGAAGATTTTAACATGGATAAACTGTGCTTGGGAAGAGGGAACTTCTCACTCTTTTTAGATTCTAAAAACCAAGTGCAGATGGATACATGCATGCATGGACTGACTGCAAATACCGGTTCTGTAAATTTCTGTTTCTTTCTGTATTTTTATATATTTATCACGCACATACCCTCTATCAAAAGTGGCAACCATGCAGACAAAACTGCATTTAGGTGCTGATGGAAATGCACAATCATAGATCAAAACAAGACCAAGTGGACAAAGGACGATCATAAAATAGTGAAAAAGATAGGGGTTGACATTTTAACAGAACAATATCTAAGAATTCATTAGCCTCAGTTCAATAGGAATTGGAATCCATAAACGGGGACATAGAACCGAAAAACGCCTGTCACCCCTATGCACAAAGTGGAAAACAGGGAACGTGACAAAGTATTAGAGAAAAATCTATGAACTTTTCATTGTTTCTTTTTTTTCTATCATACTTTTAGACAAAACTTAGTCTTCTCCTTCATAAAGATAGAAAAGTGCAGGTAATCAAGACCTGTGTGGCAAAATGACTTCAGCTCAGCAGGAGTACAAGGATGAGTAGTGGCTACACTGCCTACTCAGTCCTCACACTTTTACAAAACAAGAGTGATCCCAATCATAAGGGTGAAACAGGCACACATGTGAGATATAACTCCTTTACCTTTTTTGGTAACGCGGACGAGGCCAGGCTATTCTCTTAAGAGGAGTGTGAGTGTGAAACAGTAGCAACGTAAGCAGCAATGTACAACAGTCCAAAGTAAAGGAATGTCCAATCAGGTTCTACAAAAATATGTATAATTTAATGAAAATACCATATGCAAAAATAACAAAATATAATACAGTACAACAAACCCACCCCTGTGTAAAGAACATGCAAAGAATATGCAAAAATAAAGAGATGCAACACTCTTGGTAATGAAACAGGGATGGAAGCAATCAAAAACCACAATGTTCTTAAATCTGTTCTTGTGTGAAAATGGGAGTAAAGGTGATCTAACCAGTCTCTCAAACCAAACGGTGGAGCAAGGGATCAGTTAGCAGTCAATAATGCCATTGCCATTTCTTGGTAGTTCAACAGCATTACAACCGACTTCTTGGTGCTGTGCGAGCAGTTCTAACCAGGCTCGAATGGGGCTGTTGCGTTGTCCAAGACAGGGAACAGGTGTCAAGCGAACATCGAGCAGGAGTTTATTATGGCTCTAAATGGTGTTCGAAGAAGTGCAGATTGTGAGGATCAGTTAGGCAGTCGGTTTGAAAGTGAAGATGCAGGTGACAAGATGTGCATTTTCAGAGAGGGGGTTTGAAGGGCGTGCAAGGATTGGTTTGACCGTTGATTTAGATAGGCAACAAAGAGGCTGGTAGTACAAAACATAATGGTTTGACAGTGAAAACACAAGGACTCTGGCTTTCCTGCTCTCATGGTTCTTTGAGTCACAATCCACGGGCTCAAGGACAACATAGGTCCTTGTGCTTGCTCTCCAAAACACAGGAGGAGGCTGGAAAACTGCAGGAGACTTTTATTGCAGTGAATTATTTGTTACCGGTGTAGCTGGAAGAGAGGCAGGACCTTCTCTAGGATCAGGTCACCTCAAATGTGACCTGGGTATGGGTATAGGGCAGAGTTTGTCTCTTCCTTGGACTATCTGTCTTCACCTCACAACTGGGTCTAAAACCACTGCTTACATAACAGGGTCCAAGCAAATTCTTTTTGTAGTGAAGAAGTCCAGAATTAATCAAAGAATGATTGAGAGATTCTTTCTTTTATAGCCAATGGTACACCAGTGATTGGTGATTGGACAAGAGTAAACCTCATTTAAGTGGTCTAATCCTTGTCTTTGAGACATGTGGTTTTTGTCTTCTGACATTATGTCAAAGTGCTTTGGGCTAAATGAAGCATAGGGGGCAGGTTGGAAAGTGAGTTAAAGAGAGAGAGAAATGATGGAACACTCCTCCATTTATTCTGAACATTACATGCCCTTTGGTATGCAATACCTTGGTGTGAGCCTAATCTTTTTGAGATGGGTGTGCCCTTTGATTTCTGTTTCCCATGTTTCTGCTTCTGGCACACTGTCCTGCTGGAGCAAAGTGTTACTAGACCTCACAAAGGATCAATGGAGAGGCACCATTGTTCAATCTCTTGCCCTGCAGACTGGCAGAGCCTACGAAGTCTGACCAGAATACACACAATCCTTCCACAGCTGGCCTGGGCTCTCACAGCTGACATTTGTATCATATAACTCAGATGTGGCTTCTTATACTTATGTGATTTACTAGCTACCATACCCTCAATCCAGGTATGGATTTGTATTTAAAGATTGAACTGCCACCAGAATAGTAATTCCTCATAACTGTGTTTTTTTGGAACAGGGGTGCAGGCTTCAAATGCCGCTTCACCAATGAAGCAACTTGTTTGCCATAACAGCTGTCAAAAGGGCTCATGTGACCTCTCAGCCTGATGGGGCCACTGGAGAGCAGGCACTGCTGATTAGGAGACTGATACAGCAGGGCACAGTCCTCTATGATTTTGACATGGAGCTTATGAAAGTGGAATTTGGTTTGTAGAGCATCCCCTCTGAGGGATGATGGAATTACCCACATACTTTTCTTAATTAATAAACATAAAAGACAAGTTTCTACAAACATCTTTTTGTTTTGGCTGTTGGGTGGTGCTGTGAGATTTGTCTATAAGCTGTAACTATTGGCATAGAAAGTTAAGATATGTTAGAGGTTTTGCTATATTATGATATGCACATAATATGCACACTGCTCATCATTGCAATTTGCATGTGTCGAGGCTCTCTGGTTAATCAGAAACTAAGAGAGTGGGGTTAGAGGGAGGAAAGGGAAATAATATGCAGCTATGTAGAGGGACAAAGTCAGTCACTCAAAAACTGTATTCGTAGTAAAAACCCCAAGAAAGCAACATACTAATGAGTAAATATGTATTCAGTGTTCAACCAATTAAAAACAATTATACAATTCATAACAACAAACACATTTCATAAGAGCATTGTTAATAATATTAAGTTTCCAATCAAACAATACGCTGTTTTCTAGTTATGTTCGTAATTGATTGGCCTTAGCATCTTACTTAGATATAAAGCTCATCTTAGGTAAGGTTCACATGTGCCTTCGGGAGTGCTTGAAGTTAAATAAAAAAGAAGACATAACAAAGACTGGCTAAACTGCTCAACCCCACAGAGATAATAGCATATTTCCAAATAATATTATACTTAGGACAGAAAAAAAATACATGATGAGCTATAATTCTATACATATATTTGGCAAAATGCATTAATCTCTGTCTTGCTAAGCCATTTATATAAAACTATATTTAACTACAGTCAATTCAAATGAAACGGGAGATCACCATCCAGTGATGGCCAAGTGGTGACCCTTCTTCATACCCCCCTCTACCTCCACCCACCGACCCACAAGCCTCTCTAGCACAATCACTGTTCCTCCCTCCTGTATACTCCCAGTTCAGTCTACTGCCATGGCATTCTAAACATATCACCATACACTGCATACCAATTGGATTCAAGTTTACTCATTATGTCTGATTCCATGATTCCCTGATTCATCTACCCAGGCATCTTTCTACACCACCCCACCCCAATACTCTATCCCACACACTGTTACCCTCTCATTCCATCCTCATCACACTGTATCCCAACACCACCTGCCTCCCCACTGTACCCCACCTGTCCTATCTCATCTCACACTACAACAACCCATTCTAGCCCTACCCACGTTAGTCCACTCTACTCGTACCCTCACAACTCTTCACCACCCTACTACTCTAACACTTTCACTCTACCCAACCCACTAAATCCCAGTCTAATTTCAAATCACTCCACTGTACCCCACCTCATGCTACTCTAATCCACCCACCCTTCATCTGTTCTCTCTAGCCCCGCCCCCCCAACTCTCGCCCCACATATCCTGGCTGTTTCCACTTTACACTTTCATACTATATTTCCACCTCAATATAACCCTCTCCACACCCCACCCTATCAGTGACCACCCTCCCCATCCCACTCTATTAGCCCCCACTCTATCCCTACCCACACCCCACTCTTCCCCTACACCCTCTTCCCCTTCTCCACTCAGTTGTACCCCAGTCTTCCCCCACTTACCTCTAGCCCTACACTCAACACACTTTACCCCCAGCCATCCTACCTCACTGCCTCCTCTCGCACTCAACCTCCCTCACCCCACTATCCACACCACACTTTACCCCCGCCCATTCTAACCCTCATACGGCTCCATTTAAAATCACTCTATCCAAACCAACTCACCACACATCATGCCTTTCTACCCATCTCCCACACTCCTTCATCATACCGCTATACTTCCAGCAACCCATTCGTTCTCACTCATTCTACCCCCACCCACCCTTCATCACTCTGCTCCAACCCATACATCCTTCCATAACCCTCTCTGACTCAGCCCACCAGCCCACGCGCCTCTTTAACACAATCACTGTTCCTCACTCCCTGTAAATTCCCAGCCCAGTCTACTACCACTGCATTCCAAACACCCCACCATGCATCACTCCTCCCCACCCACCAATCTAATCCATCCCTCCCTACATATCCAGCATATCACACTACTCTATATCACACATTCTCTATGTTCCTCCACCCTAACTCTACCCTCTCCTATCTACCGACGCCATTTTATGGAAATCTACCCCAAACATCCCAACCTCACCCTACTCTATGCCATCCCACACTACCCATTCCCATTCAATTCCCACCCCCTTAATTTATCCCTGACACCCAACCTGTGCCCACCCTTTTGACTCCACTCTCAGATCGTCCACCTTAGCCCACCAATGCATAGCCACACCCACACACTTTAGATTACAAGTGCCTACCCCAACTAAGCCATTTACTTACCTTAGCTCACCCCTGATTACAGCTACTCGCCCTTGCTCAACAATGCCTATGGTGCTCACCCTTGTCTGCTGGCTTCTATTGTAGCTCACTGCTGCTCTCATCCACCATAACTCACCATTACTGCCTGCAGACATACTATAGCATGCCATGCTTTGCCAGTGCATATCACACCACGCAGTGTACTTTGCCATACAATACCATTCCATTTTCTTGCTGACCAAAAAGCCGTTTTTGATTTGAAGAAAGTTGCTCATTTGCACACACTTTGTTGCTGGAAATATACAGGTGCACCTTTGTGGATCTACGTGCCATTTACTCTTAGACAATGCAATAGAACACAACAAAACACTGTACAATTATAATTGGTTATTTATAACGCATTTAATAACCAGAGGTGTCTAAGCATGGACCTGGGGATCGAACTTGTGCTGCTGTGCATCGTCTTGCTTCCAAGGCCAGCGTGTTGCCCATGAACTATCCTCCAGAGAACGTCATATGGTACTGTAACGTGCTAGATACAATAACACAATAGATTACATTAAAATAAAATGCCATGCCAGACCGTAAATGATCATGCCATGCTGTATTATGCTTACCACACTTCACTATAGAATATACAATGCTGTAGGATGTCATACAATTGAGAAAACAAAAAATACTACACTAAAATGCAATTCCACCCAGTGGGGGCTCCCACCCAGCAAAACCCAAAGGAAACAAAAAGGGCCAGTTTACGCCCCAATTTGGGGGAGGTGGGAGGGGAAGCACGTCGCAATGGGCCGATGAAAGGGGGCAGGGAGAGCTGCACCAAGAGAGTGGTGGGCTATATAAAGCCCAGTCGCTTTGGGGTGCACCCTCTTGGTCCCTGCCGCTCCTCACAGAAGACTGATAACTGCTGAACCCATATGCATGCATTATTATTTGCTGACCCCATACCCTCACCCGGAATAATTTGGCTCACACATTGTTGTCAAGTGTTGGCAGTAAAAGGCTGTAGGTTTTTATTGTACAGATATGGTTATGGAGATAAGAATAATCACATATCATCTTAGTAACATACTTTTGGACACTGGGTCTTGGGTTTACCCCCTCTGGCCCGTGCCCGCCTTCTCATGCCCCACGACTTGTTGTGGGCACCATACAGTGCCTTGTTCTTCTTTTCCTTTGTTCTTCTCCCTTATTTGTAGGGTGGGAGGGTTTTGTGGTAAAGAAGCAAAGGTTTCGAAGGCACTGAGTACACAGGGCACCTCCTGTGTGTTTGGGTCCCGTTCAGGGTCTACAGACTGTTTGTGTTTTCTCAGAGCATGCCGCTCTGTATTTATAAGACCCAGGGGAGCCCTGGGTCTTTGATATGTATAGTAGTGGGGGCTGTTGTGTTCCAGCCCCCGGCCGGATAGCCGACTGTCTGCCCCCTTGGTGGGGCAGGTCTTTGAACCTGATCCCTGCCTATCTGTTGGTTTCCTTAGGTGCTTAGCACCTTGCTGTATGGAGGAAGGGTGAGGTGATTGTTCACACCTCACCCTTCCTCAGCTTTGTGTTGCACCGACCGCGTGTCTCTCTGGCTTGGGGGAAGGAGAGGAGCAGAGAGGGGGAGAGGTTGTGCTGCCCCTCTCCAGGTCTGCTGATGGTAACAGCAGTTACCCTGCCTCGCTTTGGGCAGTCCTGCAGCATTGCCCAAAATTGGAGCTGTCTGACAAGGAGTTTGTTCGAGGAGGAGGGAGAAGGAGTTTGTTCGAGGAGGAGGGAGCAGGGCCAGAGGCAAATATTGAGCTGGAGGGGCATAGTGTGATGTCTCGCTCATAATGTGAGGTACAAGTTCAGTTTTACAGCGTTGTAGGCGGCAGCGCCTTGCAGAAGGACGACGGTGCCTTGTTTGAAATGGTAGTTTTTCGGTTTCGTATTGTTCTGTGGCTCTACTGCCGGATGCAACACTGTACTACTGCTACTTGAATTTGGGAAAGGTCTTGTCCCCCATAATTTATTATTGTTAATGGGGAAAGATTGGTTATAATGCGCTGGAGCCTGTGCTGAAACACGTGTGGGTTATTCTTGTCTTGTCAGATAACTCGGAGTTAGTGTGAGTATATTGCTTCGACTTGTGAGTATGTCCCCTGCATGAATGATGAAAAAAAAACTATGGGACTTCTTTATGGTTTAGGTCGGGAAGAAGGAAGGTGGAGATTTAGGTGGGAAATAGTATGTATGTATGATGTCATGTATATATGTGTAATGAGGTAACGGCAGCAATTAATGGGAGGGCGGCGGTGAAAGCCAATTCACAGTGTTGAATTGACCAAGCAACTGGTGGAATAGTATGAAAGGTGCGTACAGTACACACAATATGTGCTTAATGTTAGAGAGGAATCAGATTATGTGCAATATACTTTCTTTGTATACCAAAAAAAAAAACTATTGGATGGAACATCCCTGGGCTGCATCATTTTTTAATTATTTTTAATTTCTTTATAGGCATTTCTGAAACCAAACCACACACATTCGATACCCCTTATCAACAAATATTCTGAACCCCCCTCCCTTAATCCCCTGGGTGAGCCCCATCATGTCCGAATGTTCATCTGGCTTGGTCTCAGTGTCTATACATACATCTTGCCATGGTGTTAGACAGTGCACGAGGTTGATCAATGAATCGTTTGAGGCTCATTAAAAAGTAACAACCGTTCACCCCTCCTCCTGACCATTAAATGTTCCAGTCTCTCGTGTTGCCTCCTCGTCCACAGACAATGTCACCCCTTCAGCATCCTGTTGCTGAAGTAGATAGTGCATGTACGCATCCCCCATACTCTTATCATGACCCCGACACAGGGACAGAGACACCCACCCATTCTCCATATCGATACAGTACATAATATTAGCTTTCCATTGTGTGAACTTGGGGATGCACCTCCTAACCCATTGCATAGCCACCCGCCGCTTAGCAAGAATGAGAAGCAACCCAGCCAATCTCCTTGTGCTCCTGGGGATGTCCTTAGTGGAGCCCAACAAACCAATCAGGGTGTCTGGGGCCATCGTCTGACCTGTAATTCCCCCAAGTGCATCTCTCTCAAATACTGCTGTATATCTGGGCAGTCCCAAGCTACATGGTGGAAGTCGGCCAGTTTCACTCGACACCTGCAGCACCTCCCCGACATATGCGGGAAGTAGTGTTTAAGTTGGGCTGGTGTGTAGTAGAATTGGTATATATACTTGAAATGGATCCACTTGAACCCTGTGTTTTGAGGCTCCCTTCCTGGTCATCTCACAACTATATTTCCATGTATCTGATGGTATCTCCCATCCTAGCGTTCTTTCCCATTTCTCCAGCGGTTGCGACCCTGTGATCCCTCTGGATTGTTTGTGCATGAAGTAAAAACCTGATATCACCCTGCTACCCATCAGGCCCCTGAGCAGTTTATCCCGCAAGGGGGAGATCAGAGTTTGTTCAGGAAACGTAGAGAACACTAGTCGCAAGCTCTCTCTAAGTCGATAATATAGAAATATGTCCAGGGCCGAGAGGGTCCCATTTGCCCGCAACCCACCTAGTGCTATGAACTGCCCATCAGGGAATAGGTCACCAAAGTGCGTGACCCGCAAATGTTTGACCATACTCACAAACCCTAGTTCACTGGTGACTGGTATCTCCGGTATGTGCATCACTGGGAGTCGCAGAGAGTATAGTACCTCCCCTTCTTTTTTACATTCTATCCTGACCCAGACTCTGCACGTCAGCTCCACCAGGTTCCTCAGACATTGGTTTCTCTGAGGTGCCTTCAATATAAGTGATTTGAGGAGATCTGGTGCTGAAACCGCTCGCTCTATCTCCACATGTCTCCTGTCACCCTGTATCTCATACCAGTGTGTGAGAAACCCGGCTTGCTCCACATTATAGTTTGATTTGAAGTTGGGTAGACCCAGCCACCCTCCTGTATTGGTGATGCCAGCCTGTCCCAAGATACCCTGGCTGGCTTGTCAGGCCCATAAGAATGGTAGCACAGCCATCTTGATATCGCAGAAATAGTCTTCCGCTACCACTAATGGGGCATTCAGGAAGATATAGAGGAATTTGGGGAGCAGTGTCATCTTGACTATGGTGATCCACCAGTACAAATTGAGACGAAGGTTCTTCCACCTTAGCATGGCCTCTCGCGCCAGGTCCAGTACCTTCAGGTAATTGCTGTTATACACCACAGCTGGATCCCTGGATATCTGTATTTCCAGGAACCAAATCCCAACCATGTGCCACTGAAATCCCTAGCCATCTTGATATTGGCTGACCCCTTCGGTCAGTGGGAAGAATACCGACTTGGAGGCATTCAATATCAGCCCCGATATCTCCCCGAAGCATTAAACATTCTCCATGATCGGGCCCAGGTTTATCTTGGGATCTTTTAAGAACAGAATCATGCCATCTGCATATAATGATATCAACACTTTCAGCAAATTGTTCGATTGCCAGGGCGAAGAAGAGTGGCGACAGGGGGCATCCCTGTCATGTCCCTCTCCCTAACAGTATTGTTGGAGTCAGTTGACCATTCACTCTTACCCTAGCGGTCGGTTGCGTTTACAGCAGGTGGACCATTGCTATGTAGGGGTCCCCCATACCCATGCGTTGTAGCACAGAGAATAAAAAGGGCCATTCGACGGAATCAAATGCTTTAGTGGCATCAAACAACGCTGCAAACATATTTTCTGCCTGAGGCGCTGCCGCCATCATGCCGAACATGTTCCACAGACCGTACAAGGTGGATCGTCCGGGGTGAAACCTGCCTGCTCTGCTCTTACCATTGTCGGCATCATGGGTGAGAAGCATGGATTCTTGCCAAGATCTTATTGTCAACATTTATTAACAAAATCGGGCGATAAGAAGAGCAATCATTGCCTGGTTTGTCTGGTTTCAGTATAACCACCACCATTGCCTCTCTCAGAGTGTCTGGCAGGGTTCCGGACTCCAAACTTTGGAGTACGGGGAATTACCATTCGGTAAGGATTTAATGGAGGCCAGCACCTCCTCCAATGACAAGGGCCGGTTCACGGCGTCCCTTTGACTATCAGTGCAGCAGTGCAATGTCACTTGAGACAGGTATTCCTCGATTTCTGCCAGCGAAGCCTGTATATGCGGTGACTATAGAACTGTAAGAATCGGCAGACTATCTCCAAGTCCTCGAAACTATCTGTCCCATTCTCATCAGCTATCGCATGAATCCTCCATTTCGTGTCATCCAGCCTGTCTGCCCTTGCCACCGTCCGACCCGGACTATTCCCCTTCCCGTATTGTCGAACGTTATTCACGGTACCCATATTGTTGACCTCCCTCAGTGCCAGTGTCTGGAATTCTCACGGCTATTCCAGAATCTCTGCTTGTTCCTGATTTGTGGGGTTCGGGCTAGTGGTCTGGAGTAACCGTATAGTGTTTTCTTTACTAGCTAGCTCCTTCCTAATCTGCCTGAGAATCAATTTCTCCCTGGAGACGCATTCACCTCTTATCACACACTTAAGGCACTCCCACAGTACCCCAGCCAATCCACGGAGCCCACATTTAAGTCAAGAAAGTTGTCAATTGCTATTGCCAGGCTGTGCCTGAAGACCGTGTCTGACAGTTCTTCACTCTTAAACCGCCACAGTGACGGCCCCTTTGCCCGGCCCACCATCCTCACCTCCAATATCACTGGGGCATGGTCCAAGCATGTGCGTGCTAAGATATTCACTTCCCCTACCCGTCCCATAAGTGAATGTGAGATTAACAAGAAATCCAGTCTTGAAGCCGAGCCATGCGAGGCGGACTGACATGTGTATTGCCGCTCCGCTGGGTTCCGCACCCTCCACATGGCCACAATGTCCCATAAGAGGGTCATATCCCATAGATTTTTAGTCCCTCGGTTGCCTACATCCCGCCCCTCCAGATCTATCCAGCTAAGGTCGCATCACTGCATTAAAGTCCCCAGCCCAGATCACCTCCCCAGTCATGAGTTCTGCCAGCTGCCGACCTACCCATTCTAGTGTGAGCCCACCCCTTCCCCTTTTCCTGATGACCTGAACTCAGCAGAAGAAACCTTTTACCATCCAGCAGTCAAGACTGGAGCTTTTTCGCATGAGAAGCAAACAGGAGCCCAGCCACCCCCCCACCCCTGGGGTCGTGGCCCACTTGCCCACGGCTCAGCCCGGTGACTACCATATACATTTAAAAAAGGATATACATCAACAGGCAGGGTGTTATATATTGTTCCCCCGGTGCCGGGGTGTCTCGGTTGCATTTCTAGGAATGACGTGGCTTCTTCCGGGGTGTGAAAAAAGATCACCCGGCCTTCATGCTTTATTCGGAGTTTGGCAGGAAACATCATGGCATGGCGGATTCCTCGGTCTCTCATTTGCTTCTTCACTTCTAGGAACGTTCTCCTGGTCACCAGAACCTTATCTCAAAAGTCAGGGAAAAGTCTGATAGTATCGCCTTTGCACGTTAAAGTCACTTTTTCTCTGGCTTTGCGAAGGGCGGTGTCCCTATCCCGGTAATTTAACATCTGGCAATAATTAGTCGAGGAGGTGCCCCCAGAGCGGGCTTCCTGCGACTCGGCATCCGGTGGGCCCTTTCCATGATATATACTGCTGAGAAGTCTTCCGGACCAAGCACCTCTCGAAGCATGTCCTCCACTAGGAGGTCCATATTCTTCAGTTCCTCCATTTCGGGCTCTCCGATGATTCACAGGTTGTTCCTTCTCGAGCACGTTTCCAAGTCATCTAGTTTATCAGCCAGTTCTTTCAGTGCCTTTTTCACTACTGTCATATCCCTCACCAAGGAAGTGGATTCGTCTTCCACAGTCGACACTCTGCCTTCTACCTCATCCAGCCTCTCACTGTGCTTGTCTAGACGGACCTACATGTGATCAGCTTTTCAGGTTAGTGTGTCCATTTTCCCATCTAGTGATAGAATACCGGTCTGTAACTGATTGAGAAACGTTTTAATGTCCTGGATGGCTCCCGCTGGGTCCAAAGTGGCAGTTTGGGGTTTTGCCTCTGGAGATTTCTCCATTGTTTTGTTGTGGTTCACCTGGCACGGAGTGCTGAACTGCAGCCTGGACTGTTGCTGCATGTTCCTCATGCCAGATCTGGACATCTCTCACAGAGATTGGAGTTGTTCCCCTGGGGCGCTCTCCTCATTTCCATACGCACTTCCCTGGATCGGTTACTCCTTTGAATTAGTGATTCCTGAGCTTCCTCCCAGTGAACCTCCACAGTAGTATCATGGGACCACCCCAGTGGTTCTGTGCAGTTGATCTGGAGCTCTGGAGTTTGGCTGGGTGTCCTCCTCTCTCCAGTCCCGACTGGACCGTCCGGGTGGCTCAATTATTGGATTTGTGTATTATATGTGGGCAGCCTCTGGGGGGATACCTCTGCTTCGTTTGAACCCAAAGTTTCGCATGAGCCTCCTCTGTGGGATCTCCCCCCCATGGTGCATTCTCCAGGTCACAGCAGTTGCCAGGGTTGGGAGGGTTATCCTCTAGTTGAAGGTGACGTTCGCCTGCCCCACGCAGTTGTCGCTGGCCTGCCTAGGGTTTCTGTCCCAGGCTTGCAGAGGTCTTATTCCTGCACAGCACTGCTGCAGCACTTTGCCCGATATCCTTGTAGTCCTGATTGTAGGGCGCAGAGTTGCCCTCTGACACATTCATGGGGTATCACCCCTAGGCGTGGGGCTGGGTTCTGCCTCCACCCCACTGCAGGTGTTCCACTCCAGTGGGTCGAGGGTTAACAGTCCCCACCCCTAGGGGGGGTATGGTGGAGATTTGGGTCCTGGACTCGCCCTTGATAATGTGGGGGTTCTTTTCTTGCTTCATTGCCAGAGCGCGTGGTGATGTGCCCCCCATTGATTAACTCAGGTTTTCCTGCTCTTAAGCCTGAATCAGCCCTTTCACAGGCCTTTCAATACTCCAGGTATCCCCCTGCCAGTCCTCCTGTGCTGCTTGCTGGTTGTGGGGTCCCCCTCCTGGCCTCCTGGGCACACAGGCTTGTCTCCAGCTCCCTCCGGGCGAAGTAGGGAGGAGTTGCTCCCCTATACCGCTTGTTGGGTGTCATGGGTCTCTTCCAGGCAAGTAGCCAAGTTTTTACCGTTTGTGGTGCTGTATCCCGTGGATCAGACCAGTGGTGGGCGAGGTTCTACACCTCCTCGGGTGCCGTGACGTAGGGGAGGGAGCGCTTGCATTCCACGGGGCTGCATAGTTGATAATATTTCCCCACTGATCGTCTGTCACCTACTTGTGCACAGTAGTCCTTCAGGCAGTGTGTCCCTCTCTCCTCAGTGTGGCAGCCATGGGTTCACCTTGGGACACGCCCAGCTCTGCTATGCAGAGTTCCCCGCCCAGGTTCTCTGCGTCTCTGCTGGCACTGTCCGAGAGCTGCCAGGTGGCTGTTGCTGAGGTCCAGCAAGTTGCTCACCTCACTCGAATCAGGGATCGCGGTTCACGTCCTCGGATCCTCTGCCCAGGCTGTGCTATCCATTCTTCCTGTGTTCTCAAAGGCCAGAAGGGGGTGTCCCTCCACTTCGCTCCCCCCACGATGGGCCAGCAGTGCTTTATATGGTGATTCGCCCGACCGCCAGGCCCCTCTGCGTGCGCCATAGGCTTCCGTCCTGAAGCACCGTATCCGGGGGGTCATGATAACTGCTGGGCCCATATGCACGCAACTTACCTTAGTGCTTTTCGTGACCTGCCGGAACCCTTTCCCTCCTCAGAGAAAGCTTAGACCACACGTTTGTCAAGTGTTGGCGATAAAAGGCTGTAGGATTTTATTGTTACCAATATGGTTATGGAAACAATAACAATAATCGCAAATCCGAATAATATCATACTTTTGGGCACCAGGTCCTGAGGTTACCCCCTCTGGCCCGTGCCGCCTTTCTTGTCCCACGACTTGTTGTGGTCACCATACAGTGTCCTGTTTTTCTCTTCCTTTGTTCTTTTCCCTTCTTTTCTTAGGGTGGGAGGGCTTTGTGGAAAAGAAGAAAATGTGGAAGACACTGAGTTAACAGTGAGCCTCCTGACTGTTTGGGTCACCATTCAGGGTCGACAAACAGTTTGTATTTTGGTGATCTGTGCAGCTCTTTTTATAAAACCTAGGGCAAGCACTGGGTCTTTGAAATGTGTCTGTGGGGGCTGGAGCCAAACCCCCAGGCCAGCAGTAGCCGACTGTCTGACCCCCCAGGCGGGGGTGGGGGCAGGCAATTTGCTCTCCCTGCCTGGATGTTAGTTTCCTCTGCGTTCACACCTCACCCTTCCCTTCCTTTGTAGAGGACGAGACTGCGTGTCTCTGTGTGACCGGAGGAGAGGGGCCAGGTTTGGGGGAGGGAGCTGCCCCTCTCCTGGGCCTGCCGGATGGTAACAGCAGTTACCCTGCCTCTCTTTGGGAGGCCCTACAGCATTGCCCATACTCTCAACACCCTCCCCCGGCTTCTTTGTCCCGCGGCAGTGGCTGCGAGCTGGGGACAGAGGCAGGCAACACCAGAGCCTCGCTCTCCACAGGTTAGATCAAACTAGCAAGGGGGAATTTCTGTTTTCCCGCATTGTAGCCGTTCCCGGCACTGATTGAGCTCCAAATTTTACACACCTCTGTATTGCTCGTTCATGCGACTGTGCACCATTTAAGAGGGCTTAACGTGGCCTGGGGACCTCCGAATGTTGGCCAGATCTTGGAGGATGTCAGGAAGCGAACGGGCTCGCAACCATTTTGGCTGGGTTCTCTAGCACCCTCCTAGCCCTGGGATGCATAAATATGGCATGTATGTATCATGTATCATGCAAGGTAAGAGATGGAGCACAGTCAGGATGCTTCGGGTTGGGCGGGTGTGCACCTAAGAGTTGTCGGTTTGTATGGGGGCGCACATGCCGCATGGAAAGAGACCAGAGCACTGAGAGCAGTAGGGCACCGTGTTTGCCAGAGACCAAATCACCACCGTAATTACAGGGGTTGGGGGTGGGGGTGGGAGTGCACTTATGCTACTTCAACATATGCTGTCTCCTTGGTATGTAATTGTGCAGAACTTTAGTATGTGGCGCAGGCCGCAGTCAATATTTACACACGGGGAGATGGAATATTAGTGCGGCAATCTTCGAGCATAACTCAATGGTAGTTGTTGGTTCAGTGTAGACATTCTCTCTGTATATTCGCAGCCTCGTGGCTAATGGCGACTCTACGACGGAGTGGTAACGATAGAAAGGTGACACATTCTGGGTGATGTCGTTTACGCTGGGGGGGATTGGCGCCTTTGAATTTTCATTGCGGGACACAATGTCGGGGTGCCTGGTGGGGGGTGAGCAGCCTCGCTGATTCAGGGATTGACCCTTGGTCCTAATATCTATGGCCACAAAATAAGCCCCAACATGCTGCCCACAGCCCCTCCCCCCTTTTTTGCATGCCCGTTGCTTGGAATTGCAACGTGCAGGCGGTAGTGTATACGGTAGGGTATACGGCATCTGGGCTCTGTGGCGAGGAGAGTATTATCCCTGTATGAACGTGTTAGTGAGAAGGTATCATTTCTAATGGGGCACCGTATGGTATTAAGCAAAGCAGAGGACACATGCACAGCAAAGAGGCCAATCCTTGTATGGGCGTCTGGTAATCCCGTGCAATGGGTGCCATAATGCGCTGAGGTGCTTGGTAGGTAGAGGTAGTGGGATAATTGATTAAGGACTATGGCAGGGCCAACAACGGCAGGATGGATCATCAGGGCATGTAGAGGGGAAATATAGGCATATTTACAATTTTCTTAAATGTGGAACCATTGGGAATTGCACTGTTTGAGGGTAGGGAAGGGCCTTAGAGATCGCGAAGGGGAGGGAAGCAGGCTGTTGGGGGTGTGTCCTGACCCCCAGCAATCCCCGTAAGCCCCCAGCACACAAGGACTCACACAGCACATATCCTTCTGGCTCGGGCTTCCCGGTCGCAGTGCCGCGGCCGGCAACGCCCCGTATAATTATGCTGCACGCGGCAGCGTGCAACATCACGCCACCACGTGCGCGCATCGGGCAACGCCACACTCCTCCTTTTTCGGGAGGACAAACAACAAACATTTAAAAAACTACACACTGCAAACCAACCATCACTCACATCTAAGACCCAGTTCCGAAACACCCCTTTACTGACATCCACCCGGGTCCCTTTATTTAACAGTTCTCCCCATCAGGATGCTCAGACAAATGTCCCAATACATAGTCGCTGAGGTGAACGGGTTTCCCTTGCCCAGCCCTCTGGGGGTACCTCCCGCTCACCTCCGGCACGGGTGATCTGTCCATAGGCGTCGTCCGGGCCGGGGACACAGGCAGGCAGGGTATTTCTCCTTGGTCCCCAGGAAACACCCTTAAGTCTGGATCAGGGGGCGGCTCAGGTCTCGGATCCCCTAGCTTCTTGAAGAAGCTCACATTGCGGGTTACCACAGACCTCCGTCCGAGGCAGTCACCATGGACCCCTTGACTGCAATGACGTCCAGCGGCTAGGCTCATACGGAAGGGAGAGCTTTCCATGGGGGTGCCTATTTTGAATGAGGACCTCATCGCCCAGCTCCAGCCACTGCGGGCGAAGTCCTCGCCGGATGTTTTCCTGCTCGATCCTCACTCTCCGGTCTGCCTCTACCTGTTGGTTTGTCGATTACCCCCGGTTCTTTCTCACCCACCTCCGGTAACAGCCCCCGAGGGCACCGTTTGAATAATGCCTCTGCCGGGGCCACTCCGGTGGAGGCATGTGGGGTGGTGCGGTAGACCCTCAGGAATTGATAGAGAGCTCTTTGGAGGGATTGCCCCTGGCCCTGGGCGATTCTGAAGGTCTTGTTCAGAGTCTTCATCAAACATTCGGCTTCACCGTTCACCCTTGGCCATAGGGGTGTGATCTTCCGGTGTAGCACCTCACAGCTCTCCATTAGCTCCGAGAATCGCTCGCTCTGGAACGGCGCCCCGTTGTCCGAGCACAGTGTGTGAGGGAAACCATGAGCCACAAACACCTTTTCCACGGCCACCACCACATGCTCAAACGCCACCGACTCCACAAATACCACCTCCGGGTATCTTGAGTATTCGTTGACCAGCACCAGGAAGTGGGTGCCCATCCTGGTGGAGCCAAAGTCCGCATGAACCACTTCCCAGGGTCGTGTCCCCCGAGGCATCGCCTCTATGGCAGGCTCACGCTGCAGGGGAGACGCCGCCTGACACCAGACGCAGGCTGCCACAAAGTCGTCCACTTTGCGTTCCAATTCTGGGAACCACACTTTCAGTCTTAGGTGGGCCTTAGTCTTGGCGGTGCCCTGGTGTCCCCGGTGGGCAAAGGTGATCACCTCCCTCACCTTGGATTGAGGCACGACAATGCAATCTACCCTGAGCAGAAGACCGGATGCTGAAAAAGAGAGCTCCTCCCGGACCTTCCACAGCTGCTCCAGTCCAGTTCTGGCCTCCTGAGTGTGCCCCACCAGGATGCTGCATGGAGTGCCTCAGGATTTGGAAACACTCATCTTCCACTGCAGCGGCCTCGAGCTCCTCCAGGGGCACTGCATTTGGCGTGGCCGCCTCCACCACCCCACGTACATGTTCATCGGCTTCTTCCGCACATGTGTCATGGTCTTCCTTCCCAGGCGCACCCGGGTGTCTTGAGAGATAGTCTGCCGCATTGTTCGCCCCCGGCCGATACATCAAGGTGACTCTGTATTCCAGGAGAGCGAGCATCCACCGCTCAATCCTTGCTGGCGGCCTGGATGACGACCCGGCCAAGATGGGAAGCAATGGCTTGTGGTCCGTCACCACCGTCACTGGGCATCAGAGGACGTAGAGCCGGAAGTGCCTGCAGCCCCAGAGTACCGCCAGTGCCTCGAGCTCAATCTGTGAATACCGTTGCTCCACATCTGACAGTGCTTTGCTGGTGTAAGCCACTGGGTGGACACCCCCATCACGGTCAAACTGCGTCAACACAGCACCCAGGCCGAACGATGGCAACACTGGATCAAAGAAGGCCATGGTATCCTCTGCTGCCAGGGCACCCCTGATGTCATCGAATGCCACCTGTTCAAGCGGACCCCAGTTCCAGGTGGTGTCTTTCCTTGTCAGTGCTCGAGCGGTTCCGACCTGGAGGCAAGGTTCTGGATGAACCGTCCACAGTATGTAACCATACCTAGGAAGCTCCGCACATCAGACACGGATTCCGGAGGCTGCGCCTTCTTAATGTCCTGGACCTTCTTGGGATCCAGTGATACACCCCCTTCTTTAAATACAAAGCCAAAGAACTCTATCGATGGTCTCAGAAACTCGCATTTCTCCTTGTGGAGGGTGAGGCCCAGGGACTGCAACCTCTCAAACGTCTTTGCCAGCCGCCTCAGATGGTCCACCTCAGTCCTTGCAAACACCAGGATATGATCACTGATATTCAAGACACCCTCCAGATCTGTTAGGGCGCCTCGGATGATATTTTGGAACACCTCTGCCGCCGAAGACACACCAAAGCTCAGTCTTTTGTAGCGGTGCAGCCCTCGGTGTGTAGTAAAGGTGGTAATATACCTCGACTCGGGGTGGAGGACAACCTGGTGGTAGCCCGCTCGGAGGTCCAGCTTTGAAAAGAAGTGAGCGCCTTGTACCTAGGCAATGATGTCATTAAACGTCGGGGTGAGGTGCCTCTCTCTCTTGATAGCTTTATTCGGCAGCCTCATGTCGACACAGATTCTGACGGCATCTGGTTGTTTGGGTTTCCGGGCCACTACAATTGGGGACACCCTGGGAGTCGGACCCTCCACCTTCTCAATTATGCCAAGATTGACCAAGTTATAGAGCTCCTTGTCGACATGTTCACAAAGGTGAAAGGGTACCCTGCGATGTTGCAGGGCGATGGGCTGCACAGATTCATCAATATGCAGCTTCACTGGGTCACCAGCTATCTGTCCGATCCCATTGAACAGTGCGGCATACTTCTCAAGCAAGTCATTGATGTCCTCCAGATAGACCGAGTATGCAAAGCTGACGATGCCGTGGGCCTCCGCCGCTGCACAGCTTAACAAGGTATTGGTGCTCACCGGTGTCACATAGAAGCATGCAGTGATTTGCGAGCCGTCGTGCTCCACCTTCGCCACAAAAGCACCATCCAGTGGGATAGGGTCCAGACCACCGAAAGCGAAGATGCAAGCTTTCGGTGCTACCAATTTAGGAGGCATGTCCATAGCATCATAGTGTCCCCGGGCCATTACATTGACGGATGCTCCCGTGTCCACCAGGACCGGGACTGGAGAACGATTAACTTCCACCACGCACCTTGGCTGCCTCCTGTTCCTCCCTTTCAGGATCCCCACGCTGTGGACGAAGAAAATGTTCTCTTCCTCCTCTTCGTCTGCCTCTTCTACTTGGGCGTCCTCTTCACTCTGGTCCACCTGAGCGACGTTAGGCGGTCTGCCTTGGCGAAGGAGACTGGATCGGGCCAGGCCTCGCGGTATGGCCGCCTTGCACACCCTCGAGAAGTGATCTGGCAGCCCACACCTTCCGCATGTCCTTCCGGTCGCGGGGCATTCTGTTGGGTGGGGCAGGTTGTACCCACACTTTTGGCAGGATTCCCCTGCCCTCCCTGCTCTGACCCTGGGTCCGCCGCCAGGTCTTCTGGTGACTCTACCACCACCGCGCCACATCGCACACACCTCCTTGGTCTTGATGGAGCGTGACCCAGCCTCTATTCTAGCTGCCCTAGCCTAAGATACTTCATGGCATCTCCCCAGTTCTAGGATGCGTGGCAGCATGATTCCGGGCTCCCTTAACACTTGGCACCTAAGCTTACCCGAGGAGCACGCCTGGATGAGCATGGTCCTGATCATGTCCTCCGCATCGCCCCAGGCACAGGCAAGCGGCAGACGCCTCAGGCGCCCATAGAATGTGTCCAAGGTCTCGTCCTCTTTCTGTTTGGCGGACAACATCCTGAAGCGTTCATAGTCCGTGTTGGCAAGAGGCAGAAAATGGGCTTGAAGCACGGTTTTCACCTGACCATAGGATCCATCCCCTGGTGGAAGCGATTCAAAGATCTCCTGGACTGAGGGCCCTGCTGAGTACAACATGGTTGCCAGCCTGCTGTCACCATCAACCACTTGAGCGGCCCAAAAGTACATGTCCAGGCGGTCAACCCACCTCTTCCATCTGGGCCCCAAGCTAGAAGGCGGGCCCGAAACATCAAACTCCGGGATGGGCTGCAAAGCAGCGTGTGCATGTGCCTGGGCCATGGCAGGACGGATTGGCTGGGCAACAGGTGCTACCACTGGCTGTACTGGGGGCAATGGGCCTTGAGGCCCTGCTTGAGCAATTGGAGGCTGCTGCACTGGCTGCACTGGAGACAGTGGACCTGGAGGCCGTGCTTGAGCAAGTGGAGGCTGCTGCACCACTACTGGTTGTGCACGGTCCTGATCTTCAGTATCACTCATGAGTTTGAGCGCACAGGCACCCCAGCATGGAAAATGGAGGCCGCAACTCAAACTCTGATTCACCTCCAGGCACAGGAAAGTTCACCCTCGGAGTGAAGACGGCAAGAGCACCCTGTCCCCCTCCACGGGCAATCCTTAACAGCCCAGTCCCAGCCACCAGGCCTGATGATTCCAGGAATCAGAATAAAAAAAACAATGCAACACACCTCTGTGATGATGAAGAAGATGAAAAAGCAGTAGGGCCACCAGTCTGATGATGAAGAAGATGAAGAAGGCCCCAGCCTTCAGCTGTCCCAAAAATTGAGTCAAGGAAGAATTATAGGCTATGCAGGCCCAGCCATTGTAGCCCTCCTCCTCGCTTGCACTCAACGTAGAAGATCCAAAATTCGAAAAGAAATCAAAATTCGGGCATAGGCATGCAGATCAAACTGTCTGCTAGCAGTGTGTCCAAAAATTAGGCCTGGATGCTTTGTGGGAGGATTGGTCCAAGAAACCCCCTTCCCCTGCATCCTCTCCCCCTGGTGAAGTCCATGGCTCGTCATGCCCATAAAAGCACCCATGCATGGGATGACGCTATAGCTGACGAGGAAGAGTGCAGGAGATTGGAGGATTTAAAGTATTTGTTACTTAAGTAACAAAAGGGGGGAAATGTATGGGAGGATTGGTCCAAGAGACCCCCCTCCCCTGCATCCTCTCCCCCCCATGAAGTCCATGGCTCGTCAGGGGTCCCCCCTGCCACCAGGGCCCAGGTGGTGGGTGGGCCACTGGCTGAAGACATTGACCAAACCTGATGAATTTAGCTAGGCCCTGGAAACCATTTGTGAAATAAAGATGGTTTGAGCCTTGTGCACCGCAGCGCGGCCCCCAGCCTTGGAGATTTTCAATTATCACTGTGGCCGCAGCCCTCTGGCAGATCCCCTGAGAGCCCGTTCCCACGAACAGACGGACATGAGCTAGATACCAACACTGTAACATTTCACCTTCCGCAGTGTATCGCTGTTTCCAGTATGACGCGGCCAGCAGGGCCTGGGTGGAAAAGAACTGTAAAATGGTCCCCTGATCAAAGCAGAGTCCCCAAATACTAATGAGCAAACCACCTGTGATGAAAATTTTCTCTCCACGACCTCTGACTAAAAACCTGTAACCTCCATAACAATGGCAGAATGTGTGCTTATATGACATTAGAGATGAAGCACCCACATCCCTGTAGCTATGCGCAAACAGTAAAAATGTCCCGGGGGTTTTTCATGTTTTGTATTTTATCAAGAAGCCTGCACCCCAAGGTCCCATGCCATAACTGAACTAATGCTGCTAGAGTACAAGGGAAGACAAATGCAACCCTAGTGGGATCTCACGTAAGGGGTGCATGAAAATGCACCATATGTATGTCCAAGCTCACCATGTGTCACTGCCGTCAGTCTTATTGGCGGGTTATTCCTGCGCGCTCCACCAACCTTACTATTACCTCACTTACCGCACATGTATAGACATGTAACAAAATGTTGTGGTTGTTAAATACTTAGCGTATAAGTAATGTGTTCGAATTGGCCATATGAAAGGCACTAACAATGTCAAAAACGTGAGCCCTGCAAAGACTCAATGAGTATTGTATATTATGTGAATGTTTATGTCTCTTCCACCTAAATCTGCAACACACGAGGAAAATACCTTTGTGAGCACATGCAAGGCCATTCCCCATTCCCCCCAGTGAAGCCTGCCAGACGAAAAAGCAGAGGCCTGTGCTGCTCTGCTCCACCTCCCCCAATTCGGCTGGAGCCGCTTCAAACATTCACATTCCCCCGCAGCGCCCAAGGCCACGGCCTGCCTCCTGAATTATTTACAACCCAGCAGTAAACCCCGGCCTAAAAACACAGATCCAAAGGCGCCCTTTCTTAGGCTCCACGACCCACCGGCTCACCTTAGGTTAATGGCCCCTGTAAAATTAGGACACCCAATATTATGGCAACACTACAGGAACACATCCATAATGACTTCTAACAAGACATGATAATGCAGACCGCCTGTCCCATGCCCTGAGACCCAACCTCGCGACCTATGATACACGGTCAACAGGACGATGGTAACCATGTATTGATGTATCGCCAAAAGACCCCACTCTAGGTGCATTCCTCCTGTGTTGCATTAACCTGTAGAATAACCTATTGGAAGATTTACCTGGGAAGATAATATTGCAATGTTGAATGACTGCGGTGTGCGTGGCCCTAGGGCAGAAAGCCAGGAAAGACATTCATCACTGACACTGGTCACGGCTGGCACAACAACACCATCCGGATGAGCCCAGCTGACCTGCCAGGCCCAGCCCAACCCACAAGGGTAACCAGTGACGTCCTCCAGCCACGGCAAACCACATCGCAGCAACACCTATAGTTAGCCGTCGTCACCCAATCCCTACTAACTTGTGCCCCCTATAGCATGTAGGTTCTTATAACGCATTCTGTAAATATATACGCCTGTCTTTGCTATTGTCAGACAGAGCGCTCTTGGAGTTTGCAGAGTTCTTTGCATGCCCTATCCTGATTGATAAACTCCCATTTAAGCTCACCCGCACTTTGTCCTGGCCTTATTCCCATCCTGGGAGAGTCCATTATTGTCTCTCATTGTGGGGAGGATCGTGCTTACTGGGGGACTCTCACCTTCAGTGGTGACCCCGAAAGCGTGATTATTATTTTCCTGCTAACATATATCTATATCCCTACCGTCCCCTTTGGCACGAAAATCTCTGGTCGAAAAGGGATACGCATGGTGCGCCGGCTCCGGAAGGCTGCCCGCCAAGGGCAACCGGTACGCTCAGAAGTGCGCACTCAACAGAGAGAGGGTATGGGATTCCAGTTGAAAAATTCCCTTTGAGTACCGCTCGTCGGATCCGGGGCTGACCGTTGAGCGTACGGCAACACTGCCTAGACGGACCCAGTTTCGGAGACTCTCGGTTCAAGACGGGCACGTGAGTATTGAGTGCGAGTGACCGTAAAGGGAGTAGGGGAGGAAATATAGGACAGGGAACGAGGCTGGTTGAAAGGGGACACTTTGGGTCTACTAAGGACCACTCTAAACTTTCTTTGCTTTTTCGTTGCATATGGCCATTAGGATTAAGAGGTGAAAAGAGACAAAAGAGACGGGAACCTAGCTCCGCGAGGGGGTAGAAGGCGGCGCCGCATAGTGATATCTTGACTAGTACTGGGAATATATGAAGAAGTGGAAAATGAGATAAAGGTGTCTGCTAAAGGAAGACACGGAGAATACATTAGTGACTGCTATTTTTTCTATTCTTCTCTCTGGGTTTACGGGAACATAAACAGGGTTAGTACGAACAAAGAGACAATCTTAGTAGAAAGGCAAGTTTATATCAAAACTAGGAGACAAATACATATCAGAGTAAGACGGAAAGGGACAGCTGGCAAGGGAGGAAAGGGAGGACAAACTGGTCTATGAATAGAGTGTTGCCTATGGGTGTGTAAGCATCGTATGTGTCAGAACATATTTGTTATAATGAGTGTGTAAAGGTGGTCAGAAATGCATAATTATGGTATGGTTATGGTAAGTGTGACCAGAAGAAATATCACAAAGAAGAGTGCAATGTGGTAAAGTGAGTGTTTATTTCTTTGATTTGTTGGGTAAAATTGCTGAAGTTATTGATGGTTTGCTCTTGTATGTGCCCCCTAAAGTGTTTAGAATAGAGGCTGTGCGCAGCCATTCTCATACTGTACAGGTGGCAGAAAAACATGCAGGTCCACACGCTCAGTAAGACACAAATACGTAGACTCATATGGTGATACATCTATATCAAGATATATATAGACATACATCAGTATCTATCAACCACGAAGTATGGGGGCAGAAACACCCTTATCACATATTTGTAAGAGTTTACCTGGGTACGCTGAATGTATTAAGAAATATCATGATCAGTGGATAACAGAGCTGAAGGGAGAAGGATTACCTCAGATATGGCCCAAAGGGGGATCGTTTGACAAGAGTGTCCTAGATATGGTAGCTACATGCATTCGTTTGAAATACAAGGGGAAGCAGCTACATAATAGGAGAGAAATATTAGACCTATGGAGGTTGTTTGAAGAAATACCCCCGCTGAAGAAAAGGGAATTAGGTACTGATCTGCC
This sequence comes from Ambystoma mexicanum, assembly GCF_040938575.1. Classification (NCBI taxonomy): domain Eukaryota; kingdom Metazoa; phylum Chordata; class Amphibia; order Caudata; family Ambystomatidae; genus Ambystoma; species Ambystoma mexicanum. Next base: position 994,022,970 of record NC_090932.1, on the reverse strand, counting down.
ATCTACCACGGACAATCCATTACTGATACCAAAAGATGACAAGGAGTTGTCAGAAGGGGAGCCACCGGTAGAGATAACTAGGTTGTACCCAATACTAAATAAGCCAGTGCCCCCAGAAGGATACAATGACCCAACATATGTACCCCCAACAACAGCCACTACCACTCAAGGGCCAACAGCACCCCCACCATATGAGAGTCATAGAGAGCGAGACCAGGTAAGTACACCAATAGTGAACATAGAGAAATTAACAGGAGACCTGGAGTACAGGCTCTCTATAGCAAAAGATGAGCTCTCGAGAATAAAAAGCATATGTGAATGGACTGCAATCAATACTGCTAGGTCAGAGCCCACATCAAGAGCGCAGAGTGAGAATAAAACAATTGAAGAAGGGTGGAAAAAAGGAGAGATATTGTTTAGGATACAAGAAGAACCGGCCCGAATAATTGAACTCGAGGGAAGGGAGGGGTGCACTGATGATGAGATAAGGACTACAGGAGGTAGAGAGGAGCTACTGTGTGATATAGGAGAAGATTTAGAGGAAAGTGAAAGGCTAAGCATGGCAATGGGAGGGGGAAGCGAGGGGTTGGATGGCGCATGGTCAGGGAGAACCATGGACGAAGAGTGGACAGGACGACTAAGGAATAGGTTGGGGAAAATGGCACAACTGGGAAAAAACGGAACGAAGATGAGTGCAGATACAACGACAAAGGGGAGGTTACAACTCCCACTAATACACAGGGGAGGAGGGAGGCCTAATTACATACCCTGGGCTCAGATGGATAAGGCCCATTTGTTAAAGTTATTGCCCCCGCTATCAGGAGGGGCAACAAGCAAGTGGATATATGCATTCGAGAAACACACAGCCGGGGTACCTCTAGCAATAGGCAATGTGAAGAATCTGCTAGTATCAGCAGTTGGGGATCAAGCTGACAGAGTATGGGTAAAGGCTGGCTTCCCGGGAGTAACTTTAGACTGCGATCGCCATGATGGCGCCTCTTTCAACACAGTACGTGCCAGGGTATGGGACGCCTTACGAGAGACTTTTCCAGATACCCCAGATTTGCAGTCAGTAATGCAATGTACAATGAATGACGGGGAAGATGCTATGGATTACATTTTTCGGGTCCAAGAGATGTGGAGAGCAGGAACACGCCCTGGTATCAATCAACATCATTATTCTACTTCATAATAAAGAGGGGGCTCCCAAAAGAGGTGCAAAAAGCACTTGACAAAATAGCAGGTATTGAAGCAAAAGGATGGCCCGAAATACAGAGCATAATAGTTCACCACTGTAAACGAATAAAAGAGAGGGAAAAGGAGATAGCACAGAAAAGATTGGCAGACGAGGCAAAACTAGTACAAACAAAGTTTGTGAAGGTCGCTGTAGCAGAAGCCGCGCTCCCACACAGCAGGGAGGGAGGCGAGGAGGAGGAGGGGCTGGTAGCAATACAAGGGAGGATGGCAACAAGTTGGGAAGGAGCGGGGCAACAGCAGTGGAATGAACAGGAGCAGAGTGGAAGTCCGCAGTGGCAAGAGTGGGCCCTCGAGGGGGGAGAGGTGGGTACAGGGGTCGAAGAGGGGGTGGACAAGGGTACAGGGAATGGGAGGAAACGGATGGCAAGGTCCCAGGGGTGCGCAGGGAAGTTGTTGGAACTGCGGGAGGTGGGGGCACTTTTCCAGAGAGTGCAGGAGTAGAACAAACAACGGATTTCCAGAGGTAGAATACTATGGCCACCCTCACCCGGGGAGCCCATATGGTCTCCCAATGGGACAACAACAAAGGGAACCAGAGCAGGGGTACCCAGAGCAAAGGCAGGGACATCACTACAGAATACAGAATCACCCACAGAACAACGACACTATGCACTACACCCCAGGCAACCCTTTCGCAACGACAGCAAATGGAGCCCCAGCACCAGCCCCCTATAGTGGTGTATCAGTAGTTTCAGGGAGTGTGTTCAACCAGGGGGGGCAATGAGACACCCAGCATAGGACAGCCCACAGAGAACACTTGCGTGTCCTGTTCTATCTACAACCTATGATGCAGCAGAGGAACCATTGGTAGGGGCGCAGATAGGAGACAAGCAGTTCATATTGATGGTGGATTCGGGAGCGGAGAAATCATGTATTAGGGAGGGCTGGTTTCCGTTATCTAACCGGAAGTTAGAGACGCAGGGGTTCTCTGGGGCTGTAATTGAAGTTCCTTACACAGAAGCTTTGGATGTGACAGTGGGGGTTAAAACAGTAAAAACACCCTTACTGTATTATGAACAATCGCCAATAAACCTGCTCGGAAGGGACCTTCTTAGCAAGCTTAACATGACAATATCATTCACAGAAAGAGGAATAGTGTGTTCGACACCAGGAATATGCCCATTACGCGTAATGCTGGTAGTAAAGGCTCGGACAACTGCACCAGAAATACGTGGCCTGCCAGTGGACGAAAGAATGTTCATTGAAGGTTTAAAAACACTGGCCCAAGTAGTTCCTGAGCTAAAAAAGTTAGAGTGGAGAATACCCGCAGAGTTTGTCTTCCGCCCAATAGTGCGCCCAGACATAGCACCAGGGTCAGTGGTATCCTTAGACTTGCATGATGTACAGGTATCAGCAAAAAGGATTGCAGTGATTGGGATGGACATAGATGGGTGTGAATGGCGCACTGTACTGTGCATCAGCGCCAATGTTGCCCTACGGGACTTATCTGATGAGGATCTCTTTTCTGGATCAGAAAATGATGGTGAAATAATAATGGAAATAGCAATGCCCTGTGACATTTTGATTCAGACTAGACAAATTCCCGTCCAGTTGATGGCAGTAGTGGGAACGCCACCGTCGTTTCTTTGACAATGACATGCGACTGGTGCCAAATAATTTGTGGACAACAGGCCCCATGATGTAGGGTTGTTGCATGTAGTAACATCAGTGGTAATAAAGCTCAAACAAGGGGCAATTCTGCCCCTAGTGAAGCAATATCCATTGTCCCGTGAAGCTGAGGAAGGGATAAAAGAGACAATAAATGCATTATTAGCACAGGGGATAATAGTGCCTTCAAACTCCCCATGTAACACATGTATCTACCCGATCAAAAAAGCAAAGGGAGGGGCATGGAGGATGATCCAGGATTTACGCCCCCTAAAAGACGTCATACAGAAAGAGTTCCCTTTGGTCCCGAACCCTGCTTCAATATTATGCAGCATCCCAAAAACTGCATCACATTTCACAGTGGTAGATTTGAAAAAACGCATTCTTCTCCATCCCCTTGGCAGAAGAAAGCAGATACCTGACAGCATTCACATTAGGGGGAAAGAGATACGAACATTGCAGATTACCACAGGGATACTGTGAAAGCCCAAGCATATTCAACCGCATACTACACGAAGACCTGGGTAATCTATCAGTTGAAAGCACAATCATTCAGTACGTAGACGATTTGCTCGTCTGCATCGCAGAATGAAGAAAGGTGCAGAAAAGACTCAGTAACACTCCTGACGCTGCTGGCGAATAAAGGGTACAAAGTGGACAAGGAAAAGCTACAATACTGTCAGAAAGAGGTACTGTACCTGGGGCAGCTGATATCAAAGGACGGAAAAAGATTCATCCCTTACAGAGTGGAAGCAATAAGGTCAGTGAGAGAACCCACAACAGTGAAGGAGATGCAGAAATTCTTGGGAATGTGTAACTACTGTAGAGCATGGATATTAGATTATGCAGCCTACACCAGACCATTACTGCAAGCACTCAAGGAGGCCCAACAAGAGAACAGGAAAATAGAATGGTCAAAATAGATGAGCGACTCATTTAAGTCACTAAAAGAGTTGATTTCGAGTGCTCCAGTACTCGCCAATCCTGATTATGAACGCAAATTTTACCTGTTCTCACACTGTATGAACCCTTATGACAGCTGTACTGACGCAAAAGACTTCCCTAGGACACAAACCATTGGCTTACTATAGTGGCACCTTGGATGCAGTGATGCAAGGACATTTCGCGTGCGAGCAATCTCTCGCCGCCGCTGCGTTCGCCATTGAGAAAAGTGCCACAATAGTAATGGGGTCCACTGTCACGTTGTTCGTGGAACACTCATTATTTGCGATACTTGAAATATCAAAAAGTACACTGACCACACAGCGAGCAACTGCCTATGAAATAATATTGTCCAGCGCCAATATCCACTTGGTACGGTACAGGACAGTAAACCCGGCAACATTCATCACAGAACCATGCACACTAGAGGACTTGCAGGAACACAATTGTGCAACTTACACAGGGGAAACAGGGGAGGACACGGTGGTGTGCGAGAATTCCCTGAGCGAGAGACAGGTGTACTTTGTGGATGGGTCAGCATCGATTGACATGGACACAGGAGAGAAACATGTGGGATTGGCAGTGGTGAGGTTAGAAGAAGGTGAGTATGAGATACTAGTACAGTATCGCCTTCCATCACATTTCTCAGCACAAGCAGCTGAACTTATTGCCCTAATAGAAGCATTACATGCAGCTAAAGGTTGTGCAGTAACAATATATACAGATTCAGCTTACATGACGACAATAGTACATGGAGGTCTAGCAAGATGGGGGCGGAGAGGGTTTCGAAGAGCAAATGAGACCCCAGTGCAACATGCAGGACTACTGAAGGAGTTGATTGAGGCCCTAAAAGATCCAACAGTGGTAGCAATAGTGAAGTGCCAAGCACATACGTCCAACACAGACGTTGTGTCTTTGGGGAACGCGGCAGCTGACGTTCCTGCCAAAACATGAAACAGGTGAGTACATGTTACAGCACAAGACAAGCGAAGAGCTCCCAGAAGGATACAATGCCATGCCCATATCACAAATATTAGAGCTGCAGGAAGGGGCAAGTGGTGATGAAAAGATGGTGTGGGAAAAACGAGGGTGCAGCTAATCGGCAACAGACTTACTATGGCGACAAAATAACTCAGGGAAAGTAGTAATGCCGGTCAAACTATTAGAGATAGCATTTCAGCAATTACACTTTCCAGCACACAACACCAAACAACACATTGCAGCAGAGATACAAGAAGACTGGTTCGTGCCCTGTCTCCAGGAGCACGTATCCAGATTGACAATGGAGTGCACAACGTGCCAGATATATAACTCTGGAATGACGCTACGTACACTCAGGGGAACAATTCCAAAACCGACAGGGCCCTTCAGAGAACTGCACATTGACTGCGCGGATATGGGGAAAGGTGTAATGGGGCACGCTACATGATAGTGGTTGTATGCCCATTTTGGAGGTGGGTGGAAGCAGGCCCATGTGCACGACCTGGCGCTAAAAGCGATGCAAAGTTCCTAGTAAGGGAAGTGTTCCCGCGTTGGGGAATTTGCAACGTAATTCGCTCAGACAACGGCACTCACTTTGTGAATGAGCTCTTTAAAGAAGTGACCACATTATTGGGAATAAAACATAAATTGTGCTCAATTTATCATCCTCAAAGTAATGGTGTTGTAGAAAGGATGAACGGACTGTTATAAGGGAGACTGTCAAAATTGTGTTTTTCATTAAAGAAAAACTGGATCTACTGTTTTCCCCTTGCACTGTTTGAGCTGAGGAATTAGCCGAGCAAGGACCACCATTTGTCCCCGCACTAAATCGTGACAGGGAGACGGATGCACACTTCACATTCCCCACTACGCCAACAATCAGACGCACACAGAAGTGCCACGATATTGGGAGATGAGTTCACAGAATATCTGAAGAAGCTAACTAGGGCAGCGCGCGCAATTTCAAAGCAGCTCTCTCCACCATTCACAAGGGAAGAAGGAAACACAACAGGATCCCATGTAGAACACGAAGTACAGGGACAATTAATGCCAGGAGAGTTCATTTATGTCCGCAGCTTTGTGTGCCGGTGGAATGCCCCACGGTTCCACGGACCATATGAAGTGGTATTTTGTACCCCTACAGCTGTAAAAGTTAAGGGGCTCAAATACTGGATACATTTGACGGATGTGCGAAAGACATATAGTAGTCTGTAGGAAGAGGTGGATGAGGAGGCACAGACAACAGCAAACAATACTAATGAAAATGATGAGTGAACGTGAACATGTGAATGGAGGAGTGTAACTGACAGATAAAAGTGTTAACGAGAAACATTATATTACAGGTTATCGATAAAGATAAATGATTTAAATTTTTTTTTTTTAAAAAATGATTTAAGTGTAAATAATAATGTGAAGAATATGTATGTCTGCTCCCTTCTCTGTACATCCCAACCCCCCTCCCCTACCCAAACCCATCTCCCTTCCATGACCTCTCGGCACTGGTAGTGCCAACAAAAATGTTTACATACATGCACTTAATGCACTTTTAAATTTCAAACAGGAACTACCATGGCAAGTAACGGGCAGCCTGCAACGGATAGATGTATTAGATATAGAGAATTTTTAGCTGACAGATGTAGATATTGGTATGAGTGTGGATTGTCTGTATGTATTACATTATTTTTTACAATATTGTTTGGCCTGGTTACGTATTGGTTTATAGCGTTCATCTCTATCGAGATGAACGAGGGGGGAGGGATTAACGGGATTAATGTGACAAATGAAACAGCAATTGTAAATACTAAAGAAGGTGATCTTCTGGTATGGGACGGATCTAAACTGGTATGGGGGTATTACACAACACCACCCAATGTTGCTATCTCATCAAATGAAAGCTTGCAGGAAAAAATGCGAAACAGCACAACTTCCCCGCCAAAAGTATCTAATTACAATGCCCATAGTTTAAATGATCGTAACCCCTCTGTTATATCATGGTTATACAACACCCCCACCAGCGCGCCCACTCCCGCAACAGAAAACACACTGCTAGATAGTAGGAAGAAAGAGAATGAAAAAATGACAGTGAGATATGAAGCGTTATATGATGACTGGGCAAAGGGGGGCGAGAGGGAGAAAGGGGGGCCCACACTGTCCATCGCCCATGAAGCTGGGAAATACCTTAGAAAAAGAAATAACAGACGGAAAAGGGAGGCGGGGAGGAGGAAATATGATGAATATTATGGGTTGGGATTGGACAAAATGGAAGACCCACGACACCCCCACCAGACAAATAAATGGTATGCGGACATGAGTGCAACGGCTAAGCAAACAACAAATGAGAGCTGTTATGTCTGCTCCCTCATTCCCCATGCTTGAGGTACACCCAAAGTATTGTTACCCAAAGAGTTGCCTATTGTCGATGCCCAGTGTCTCCTTCATCTCACGTTGTGCAGAATTAAGAACACCTTCCAGGCACATGAGGTGAATTTTAAAATGCTGCAGAATGAAAAGACCTGTTATCCGAAGGCGGTAGGAGTGGTATGTTTGGAGGAGCCATTTTTTATAATACAAGGGACACTTTTTTCAGAAAATAAGTGGAAAGACGAAGAGATAATGTGCAAGGCTGAAGCACTGCGAGGTGCGGCACCAGAGAAACTGCAATTGATAGAAGAGACATGCACACCAGTATGGAAGGAACTCATCTCAAAATTGACTTGGTAACGGCCATTGAAAAACCCTTCAAGCTGCAGAAAGAAATAAACTATGAACTGTGTTTCAAGGGAGACGGGAAAACCATCATGGGGGTAAACAAAAATTGTAACAAGACCCTCACCATCCCAGATATGAGAAAGTGGACAGCAGCCCTCATGGACACTTATTGAGTATGTGGCAATCAGGCATACCTACACCTCCCACAATCCTGGGGTGGCAGCTGCTCATTGGCCACCCTACACTCCGGACTAATTGTAATCCCGGAAAGCCACATTGATGGGAGCAAGACAACGCGAAAAAACCCTCAGCAGAATGAGGCCCAGCCAACTGCAGAGTCACAAGTATATGTCCTGTCTTCCGGGAACAAGGAGGAGGTGCTGTCCCGAAACAAACAATCATCGAACTACATATCTAAAGCATCATCAGAACTGCTGGCACAGATCCCGGATAGATATCGATTATTCAGCTCTGCAGAAACTTTCTTTGCCTCACTCATCCCAAGCATCCAGGTGCGAGCAAATGCAAAGTGGCTCCAAATCACACGCTGGGAGCTGATCCAGCTGGCAAATGACACTGAAGAAGGGTTTAACGTAATAAAAGTGGAACTGAGAGCACTGCGGCTAATGACCATGCAAAATAGGTATGTCTTGGACCTGTTGACAGCAATGGACGGAGGTGTTTGCCGAAAAATTGGAAGTTCCTGCTGCACTTTCGTACCTTCCGAAGACGCAGATAACGGTTCCCTGTCCCATGTGATCGAAGCAGTACATAACCTAGGAGAAAGAATGAAAATGGAAGGTGGAGCAGAAGAAAGTACATGGTTCGACAACATCTTCTCCTGGGTCCCATCGTGGCTGGGAATGACTGTTAAATTTTTGATGCCGGCTGTAGTGTTCCTCCTTTTTATTTTTTGCCTGTGCCAGGTGGGTCTTCGATGTTGTGCTAACGCAGTACCGAATGGTGCAATGATGATGGTGACAATGGGCAAAGCCCGCGGTACGATACAAACTATGCAGGAAGTACAGGTACAAACAGGAACAGATTACACGTCTAGATTCCAGATGGTGCCCATGTTCCACGACAAGGATATAGTAGATAAGTTATGGCACACTACAATTAAAGAGCCCCGTATACTTGAATGGTATGAGGAGGTGTGGGTGGACTTAGAAGGGGAGAGCGGTTGTATATACCTGACCTGCACCCCAGATGAATATGCTATGAGAGGAGAAAGCCTGCGAGGGGTGTGCAGGGCATGGATGCCCATAAAAGCACCCATGCATGGGATGACGCTATAGCTGACGAGGAAGAGTGCAGGAGATTGGAGGATTTAAAGTATTTGTTACTTAAGTAACAAAAGGGGGGAAATGTATGGGAGGATTGGTCCAAGAGACCCCCCTCCCCTGCATCCTCTACCCCCCATGAAGTCCATGGCTCGTCAGGGGTCCCCCCTGCCACCAGGGCCCAGGTGGTGGGTGGGCCACTGGCTGAAGACATTGACCAAACCTGATGAATTTAGCTAGGCCCTGGAAACCATTGTGTGAAATAAAGATGGTTTGAGCCCTGTGCACCGCAGCGCGGCCCCCACCCTTGGAGAGTTTCAATTATCCCTGTGGCTGCAGCTCTCTGGCAGATGCGCTGAGAGCCCGTTCCCACAAACAGACGGACATGAGCTAGTGTTAGATGCCAACACTGTAACATTTCACCTTCCGCAGTGTATCGCTGTTTCCAGTATGACCCGGCCAGCAGGGCCTGGGTGGAAAAGAACTGAAAAATGTCCCCTGACCAAGGCAGAGTCCCCAATACTAATGAGCAAACCACCTGTGATGAAACTTTTCTCTCCACGACCTCTCTGACTAAAAACCTGTAACCTCCATAACAATGGCAGAATGTGTGCTTATATGACATTAGAGATGAAGCACCCACATCCCTGTAGCTATGCGCAAACAGTAAAAATGTCCCGGGGTTTTTTCATGCTTTGTGTTTTACCAAGAAGCCTGCACCCCAAGGTCCCATGCCATAACTGAACTAATGCTGCTAGAGTGCAAGAGAAGACACATGTAACTCTATTGGGAGCTCACATAAGGGGTGCATGAAAATGCACCATATGTATGTCCAAGCTCACCATGTGTCACTGCCGTCAGTCTTATTGGCGGGTTGTTCCTGCGCGCTCCACCAACCTTACTACTACCTCACTTACCGCACACGTATAGACATGTAACAAAATATTGTGGTTGTTAAATACTTAGCGTATAAGTAATGTGTTCGAATTGGCCATATGAAAGACACTAACAATGTCAAAAACGTGAGCTCTGAAAAGACTCAATGAGTATTGTATATTATGTGAATGTTTATGTCTCTTCCACCTAAATCTGCAACACACGAGGAAAATACCTTTGTGAGCACATGCAAGGCCATTCCCCCTTCCCCCCAGTGAAGTCTGCTAGACGAAAAAGCAGAGGCCTGTGCTGCTCTGCTCCACCTCCCCCAATTCGGCTGGAGCCGCTTCAAACATTCTCATTCCCCCACAGCGCCCAAGGCCACGGCCTGCCACCTGAATTATTTACAACCCAGCAGTAAATCCCGGCCTAAAAATACAAATCCAAAAGCGCCCTTTCTTAGGCTCCACGACCCACCGGCTCACCTTAGGTTAATGGCCCCTGTAAAATTAGGACAACCAATATTATGGCAACACTACAGGAACACATCCATAAGGACTTCTAACAAGACATGATAATGCAGACCGCCTGTCCCATGCCCTGAGACCCAACCTCGCGACCTATGATACCCGGTCAACAGGACAATGGTAACCATGTATTGATGTATCACCAAAAGACCCCACTCTAGGTGCATTCCTCCTGTGTTGCATTAACCTGTAGAATAACCTATTGGAAGATTTACCAGGGAAGATAATATTGCAATGTTGAATGACTGCGGTGTGCGTGGGCCTAGGGCAGAAAGCCAGGGAAGACATTCATCACTGACACTGGTCACGGCTGGCAGACAACGTCTGGATGAGCCCAGCTGACCTGCCATGCCCAGCCCAACCCACGAGGGTAACCAGTGATGTCCTCCAGCCATGGCAAACCACATCGCAGCAACACCTATTGATAGTCGTTGTCACCCAATCCCTACTAACATGTGCCCCCTATAGCATGTAGGTTCTTATGACGCATTCTGTAAATATATACGCCGATCTTTGCTATTGTCAGACAGAGCGCTCACGGAGTTTTCAGAGTTCTTTGCATGCCCTATTCTGATTGATAAACTCCCATTTAAGCTCACCCGCACTTTGTCCTGGCCTTATTCCCATCCTCAGAGAGTCCATTATTGTCTCTCATTGTGGGGAGGATCGTGCTATCTGGGGGACGCTCGCCTTCATTGCCACTCACCGCCCAAACTGGAGCTCTGTGAAGTCCACGGCCTGATTATTCAAAATGGCCACCAGACGCGTGGGTGAAGCACGGCCTACGGCATGAAACGAAATGTCAGCAAGATTCCGTTTCAGGAAGAAAAATTGCAGATTCGTCACCGCTGGGGCAAGGCATCATTCCCCACTCGTCACCACTGTTGGGGGTGTGTCCTGAACCCCAGCGATCCCCGTAAGCCCTCAGCACACAAGGACTCACACAGCACACGTCCTTCTGGCTCGGGCTTCCCGGTTGCACTGCCGTGGCCGGGAACACCCCGTTTAGATATGCTGCACGCAGCAGCGTGCAACGCCAGGCCGCCACGTGCACGCCCTGTTATCGGGCAGCGCCACACAGGCTATCTAGAATGAAAGGAAGTATGGTTTTGTGTTTTGTGGATTGTACTCAGTGCAGGGCTCAGGTGGGGGATGCCTGCCAGTGTGCAGCAGGTCTCGGTGCAGTGTACTGTATTAAGAGGTCGGCTTCAAGGTGCACATTGCATGGTCGCCGGCGCTGTTGTTATTTCGTTTAGGTCTACGGGGCCATGTGATGTCTGCATGCTCGCAGTTAAGTAGCGGCAGCACTATGGGGCACAGAGCTCCAGGGAGATAGATGTGTAGAATGTGGGGTATGCAGTACGCAGGGAGTGGGGGAATGGGGGTGGCTGCTTTATAAAGATACCGTTCATTGTAAAGTGAACACAAGGCATGAAGGAGCCGTATTACAAGACAAAGGTTGGTTTGTTAAGACGCTAATTAAAAGTCATGGGCCATCTGGTAATATAATATTGAACATAATGATGTTTTCAATGTATAGGGCACCAGTGCATATGTAATAATGCTGTTTCAATAGTTGGTTGTTCGATGGGTGGCCACCTCGCCTCGCGTAATTGTAGAAATATTTTTTTATCATAAGAGGCAACAATGTTCACGGGCGGTTGTCTTTCAGTTAGCCATATATGTGCCCAAATTGTTAGTGTTTACATAGAGTGTTATTCAAGCAATTCATACCTTATCAACGCCAATAACCTGAAATCAGCACATTGCTTGCTGTGTGGTTTAGGACCATGGCTATCCAACTAGCATATCCAGTGCATGTGCGGCCTTGGATCAAGGTCGCAGTCTGGGCGTGTTTGCTTGTCCTGATGACACTGTAGTGTGGGCATCCACGTGGGACAGACGGCAGGGATGCGCTGCTGGGAGATGGTGGAAGGGCCCTAGAATGAAAAGGACTTCAATAGTGGCTAAAAGACGGAATTTTGTGTCAAGACCGGTGGGGGGGTCTGTACTTCCGCTCTCTATATGGTAGAGGAGAGGCACAGAAGACCCCAGCCAAGATTCTCGCTTACGGTAGCGATGGACGAGCAATCAAGGCCTAGCTTCTCAGGAGGTGATGCAGGCTGGTTCTTAAGTACAGTGTATCCCCAAGCCCCCACAAAGGAATGTCCACACACTGTATTACTGAAAACACAGTCTTTATATAATTAATATTCAAGGGTTATGTACGCTTATCACAACAATGCACTTTGTGCTCAGGAAAACCAATAATGATAAATATCTACAATTCTAAAGTGGTACCACTAATATTAGACCTCATTAAAGTGCATTCACAATACTGTAAAAATGGCACACAGATCAATAAGAAGGAAACCAGCAATAGAGAGAGGAGAGATAAAAGATGGTTGAAACAATAGGCAGAATACTGGCCCTAGCTACTGGACACAGTTCTGTGTGGAGATCCCCCCACCTGGGCAACCTGTAAAATAAAGGGATATGACACAAGCCCAGTCCATATATTGTTCAACAGTCTTATTCTCTCCTACAATGTTTTTACCCCCCCAATGTACCTGGTGGAGTCGAGTTCTTCGAAGAGGCGTCGACAGATCCTTCTTGAATGACCCCCTTTTAAGCAGGAGTCACGGATCGTCGAGAGGCGTAGAGAAACGTCGAAGACCTCGGGGTTCGGCGACGGGGAATCGACGGCCCTTCTTGAATGCCTTCCCTTTCAAGCGGGAGGCACGGGGCGTCGAACGTCCGTCGACGAACGAGGTAGAACGATGTCGAAGAGGCGGCAGCTTCGTCCGAGCGGTGCTCGTCGGCGTCGGGGCGTCGGCGTCCTGCACGGCGGAGGTGTGCGGGGCACCTCGATGACAATAGTTCTGGACCGCAAAGATTGTAGAGACGGGAGCCCAGCAAGGGCGTCGAGTCGCTCGAGTCTTTGGGATCGTGAGGTGGCGGGAACCCCACCGGCGGATTCTCCTCGGCGCGTTGGTCGTCCTCGACTTTCTCCGGCAGGGCAAAAGCGGTCGACGATGCGGACGAGGGAGTCCTTCAAGGCAAATGTTCTTAGGCAAGGAGCGGACGGCTCCGGTCGTCGGCGGCACGGCGTCAAGTGGTTCCCACGGCTGGGCAACACAACTTCGACGGGCCTCCAGCGGTTACACAGACCTGCGAACCCTGGTCGACGGCAATGGACTTCGACAGCGTCGAGGTCCGGGTGCTTCACTTCGATCTCCTCGGCGGTCCCGTCTCGGGTCGGCAGCCTTTCGAGGGTCTGACTTCCAGGGCGCTTCGGCGAAGATTCAGCGGTGCTCGATGGTCCCTCGGAGCACGGGAAGAGGGCGCCTTACCAGGTCCTCTCTCGGGTCAGTCCTCGACGATTTCGACAACCTTCAGTTCCGTCGAAGCAAATGCCACAGCAAGTCTTCTTCTTCCAGCTGGACGTCGAGGATCAGCAAATCCAGTTACTCTTGAGTGGAGACTCAGCTTCTGAATGCTTCTGAACAATTTCCAGTGGTGAGAGGTCCCCAGATATACTATTCTGTCTCTCATCCACACTGCTGGCACACACACAGCAGCCAATCACACAGAAGGGCATTCATGCAGTCAGTCAGCCAATCAGGCACACAGTGCATTCAGGCCACACTCCTCCCTTTCAGACACTCACAACAAGGAATGTGGATTGGGACAAGTACCCAGCCATTCAACACTACACACTGCATTCAGGCCAGTTTCGGGCAGGGCTGTCTCAGTCTTTGTCTCTCATGCCAGAAACCAGACAACCACAACAAGGAGTGTATATTGGTCACACACTCCATTCACCCAGGTCCCACCCACAGGAGGTACCCATAACATACAGTCACTGGGAAGGCTCCAGTCAGTCTAGCTGGGCCTTTACAACAACACCATATATGGAACTTCCACCCAACAGCCAGTCAGGGGGAAGGGACAGAGTCAGGGCTTCCCAGGACTTTGGGAAAAACAAGATAACAGGCAATAGAAAGCAAGAGGCCACAGGGGCCATCTTGTTTCCTATCAGGAATCAACTGATTCCAATGGCAGGGCCTGGGTATCCCAAAATGGAGGACACCCAGAGCACCTGTCAAATTCAGCATGGAGCTGCCACCAGCCCATACCCTGCTCTGTGGGCCACCCACAGGTGCCCAAAAACATACACTAGGGGCACAGGGTTGTACCCCTACCCATGGGTGCCATAAGGGTATCCCATGGGTCTGTTCACCAAACCAAAAGAGAGCTGCACTGCCAGGAGTCCCTCATGGACTCCTGGGCAGAAAACATGACAGAACACACGGTAAAAACAGAAAAAGGACAAGGATTCAGAGGCCCTGTCCCTCAGATGCATTTCCGGCATCACAGTCGCCCCCCCCAGACTGAGGTGGAGGGTGCCTAATCTCCCACGGGATAGACACCCTCATCCAGACGGTCAACATACCTTCTGGAAAGGCCATCTGCATTATCGTGACTCTTCCCTGGTCTGTGCTCTATGGTGAAGTCTAGCCCTTGTAGGCTAATCGACCACCTGAGCAATTTCGGATTCTCACCCTTCATCTGCATAAGCCACTTCAGGGGCTTATGATCTGTTTGGACCTTGAAGGTGGACCCCGTAAGGTAGGGCCTAAAACGCCTAAGGCTCCAAACTATACTAAAACATTCCTTTTCAACAGTAGCCCACCTAAGTTCTCTACCCTTGAGTTGTCTACTGATGAATATGATAGGATGTTCTCTCCCTTTGTCATCTAACTGGGACAAGACAGCTCCAATTCCGGTGTCGCAGGCATCCGTCTGGACGATAAAGGGTCGGCTGTAGTCAGGCGCACTCAACACAGGTGCCCTACACAGACTTTCTTTCAAGCCATCAAAGGCCCTCTGACAGTCTTCAGTCCAATTAACCTTCCTAGGCTGTTTGGGTGAAGTTAGAGCTGTCAGGGGTGCAGCTATGGTTCCATAGTCTGCCATGAAATTGCGATAGTACCCAGTGAGGCCCAAAAAGGCTCTCACCTGGGTTTGAGTAGTGGGAGTCTCCCAGTTCTGTACGTCCTGTACTTTACTGGAGAGAGGTTGGATTTGACCCCCTCCTACCTCATGACCAAGATAGGTAACTTTCCCCTGAGCTATCTGGCACTTGGTGGCCTTGATAGTGAGGTTAGCCCTTTTCAAGGCCTGCAACACCTTATCCAGATGTGTCAAATGCTCTTCCCAGGTGGAACTGTAGACGGCAATGTCGTCTAAGTAAGCCACACAAAAGGCTTCCAGCCCACTGAGCGCATGGTTGACCAATCTCTGGAAGGTGGCAGGGGCATTCTTCAACCCAAAGGGCATGACCCTAAACTGGTAGAGTCCCTCAGGTGTGGAGAATGCCGTCTTTTCCTTGGCATGGTCCGTCAGAGCTATTTGCCAATAGCCTGAGGTAAGGTCAAAGGTGCTCACAAATTTGGCAGCACCTATAGTGTCCACGAGCTCATCAGCCCTGGGCAATGGGTGCGCGTCAGTTTTGGTGACGGCATTGACTCCTCGGTAGTCCACACAGAACCTCCAATCCTTGGTACCCGCCGGGGAACTTGCCTTGGGGACAAGGACCACTGGACTGGACCAGGGACTGGTGGAGGGTTCAATAACACCCAGATCCAACATCTTGGCGACCTCAGCCTGGATGTGGTTTTTGACGGTATCTGACATACGATAGCTCCTGCTTTTGACAGGCACACTGTCACCAGTGTCAATTTCGTGCTTACACCACGGTGTAAGGCCCGGTGTCAGTGAAAACAGAGGGGCATACTGCTGGAGCAAAGCCCGGCAGGCCCTCTGCTGCTCTGTTGTCAAATCGGGAGAGAGTTGTACTCCCTCCACTGAGCCATCCTGAGGGTTGCTATGCAGCAAATCAGGAAGGGGCTCACTCTCATCCTCTTCTTGCCCTGAAGCTAGCAAGAGACATGAGACCTCTGCTCGCCTGTGGAAAGGCTTGAGCCTGTTGACATGGAATACCTGGGGGGCTACCCCAGAGGCTCCCATGTCCACCAGATAATTGACTTCGCCCATCTTGGAGATGATCCTGAAGGGTCCAGTCCACTTGTCTGCCAAAGCTCTAGGCTTGGTAGGCTCCATCACAAGGATTTCCTGTCCCGGAGTCCAATCCACTTGCGAAGCTTTCAGGTCATGCCAGTACTTATTCAATTCCTGGCTGGCCTTGAGATTTGCTGTTGCCTGACCCATCATTTGTGTCATCCTCCGCCTGAGGCCTAACACATAGTCCCCCACTTGCTTGGCGGGACCTGGAGGGGTGGCTTCCAAGCCTTCTCGGATCAAGGCGAGGGGCCCCCTCACGGGATGTCCAAAGAGTAACTCAAAGGGGCTGAAACCAACACCCTCTTGAGGTACCTCTCTGTAAGCAAACAGCAGGCATGGCAGGAGGAGATCCCATTTCCTCCTTAGGGGCTCTTCCAAAGCACCTAGCATGCCCTTGAGAGTTTTGTTAAATCTCTCAACCAGACCATTGGTCTGGGGGTGGTAAGAGGTGGAGAACTTGTAGGTTACCCCGCACTCTTTCCACATGGTTTTCATGTAACTAGACATGAAGTTGGATCCTCGGTCAGAGACAACCTCCTTGGGGAATCCAACACGGGTGAAAATGCCCAGGAGAGCCCTGGCAACCACCTTGGCAGTAACAGTCCGAAGGGGTATTGCCTCAGGGTACCTGGTGGCATGATCTACCAAGACCAGGATGAACCGATGTCCACCTGAAGTGGGAGGGTCAAGGGGACCGACGATGTCGATGCCCACCCTCTCAAATGGTGTGCCAACCACTGGTAATGGCTGCAGTGGGGCAATGACCCTGCCTCCAGTCTTGCCAGACAACTGACAAGTTGGGCAGGTCCTGCAGTGGGACTCCACCTCTACTCCCATCCGTGGCCAGTAGAAATGGGCAGAGAGCCTCTGCTTAGTCTTCTTGGTCCCAAGATGACCAGCCAAGGGCACCTCATGCGCCAACTGCAGTAGGAAGGGCCTGTAAACCTGGGGTACCACCAACCTCTTGCGGGCACCAGGTTCGGGCTTAGTGGGCTCACTAACAAGGAGCTCACCCTCCCAATAAATCTTGAATGTCCTAGGCACTTCACCTTGTGCCTGGGACAGGGCCTGTTTCCTCAGGCCCTCGAGAGAGTGGCACTCTCTCTGTCCCTTACAGAAGTCTGCCCGGGAGGGTCCCCCTTCAGCTAACAAGCATTGAAGGTCGGGATGATCCTCCGGGTTGAGAACCTCTCCCACAGGAGAGTCTTCTGTCTCTTCTCCCACAGGAGTTGAGTTTGGGTTTTCCGCTGGACCCAGCCCGTCCGGAGCATGGATCCCATTGGGTGCTGTCGGAACAGCAGGAAGAGAAGGTGTTCCCTCCACAGAGGTGGCCTTCTTGGTCTTCCTTCTTCTTGCCTTAGGCCTCGCCTTTGGCTCGGATACCTGACTCACAGCCAGACCCGGTGTCACCTGTGACCTAGTGACTGCAGCAGCAGTCATGGGAAGACCATCCGAGATCAACCCCAACTCTACTAGATCATTTCCTAACAGAATGTTAGCAGGGACATTGTCCTGAACCAGGACAGGAAGCTTTGCTGTCTTGTCTCCAATCATGAGTGTGACTAGGGCTACAGGCGATAATTTGGGAGGCCCACCAGCTAACCTGGTGGTTTGCAGAGGAGCACCTTCATAGTCCTCTGGCTTGAGCAGGGTCCTGTCCACCACTGTCATGCTTGCCCCAGTGTCTCTCAAACCAGTAGAAGGCTGGCCATTCAAGAGGACACTTCTCAAAAATCTACGGGTGTTCTGTGGGATAGTCGCCAGTACTTCTGCGTACTGGTCCCAGGCCCCAAGGGACACTAAGGAAATCTCTACTGGAGCACCAAATGTGATTCCTGTAGAGGAGGGGAGGACAGTGGCCTCCACCTCAGACACGGGGTAAGGGTAGGTCAGGCTGACAGCCTGTACTCCAAGTGCCTTACCTTTACACTTGGGGTCACCCCTTTTGTGATCCAGAGCCCCACAATCCCAACAAGTGCCAGGAGTGCGGGGTACGGTACTGGAACCACTGGGAGCCTGCTTTGCAGCAGGTGGACCACTACTCTTATTCCCACCCACAGAGGACTTATCCCCACTAGATTTTTGGGTCTTAGGAGAGGAAGGTTTTGGTTTACCCGACTGTGACTGCTTTTGGGACTCCTCAGCTTTCTGAGAGGCCCCCTTTTCTTTGTCCTTGTCCTTCCCACTGGAGTCCTTAGGGGACACCCGGTGGGAGACCCACTTGTCAGCCAACCTAGCCAGCTTAAAGGGGTCCAAAATGTTCTGGTCAGCCACATACTGACGCAGCTCTGGTGAACAGGCTTCAGAAAAATGCTCAAAAAACAAGAGGTGGGACAACTCAACAAAAGTTTTCACCTTGTATCCATCAATCCACCCCATCATGTTCATGTGCGCAGTACTCACCCAGTCAACCCAAGACACATTCTCTCTTTTCTTAAATTCCCTGAACCTTTTAAGGTATTGGGCAGGTGTCTTGCCAAACTTGGCAATCAAAGCAGACTTCATACACTCATACTGACCCCTTTCTTCCACACTCAGCTTCAGAATACAGTCATATCCAGTTTGAGGCACTCTGCTTAACAAACACTTAGCCCAATCTCTTTTATCTACATCATGAATTGCACAAGCCATTTCAAACGCTTCAATCCATTGGAGGATATCTGAACCCTCCACAAACACACCAACCAAATCTTTCATAAACTTGGTGGCTGGGGACCTGCCACTCTCAATTGGTCTAGCTGAAGTCTCCACTCTAGCTCTCTCTAGCTGGATTCTCTGACATTCAGTGTCCTTGTCTTTGAGCGCAAGATCCCTATTCTTGAGTTCCACTTGCTGTGCCAGCTCCTCTTTCTTAAGCTCAGCTTCTATTTCCAACTTGCGATATTCAAAGGCCAATTTCATCCTTAATAACTCAAGTTCCATGGAATTGCTGGGGTTTGGAACAGAGGCAGCAGGAATGGTGGCATTCCCAGAAACAGATTCAGCGACAACCCCAGGGGCAGAGTCCTCACTGGTTGCATCCCCCCCTTCATCAAGGGTTTCACCATCAGTCTGGTAGTCCACCAGGGCAGCTATCAGCTCAGCCCTAGACTTATCCACAAAGTCCAACTCCCTGGCTTCACAAGCACTCTGGAGAGCCTCTAAGCTCATCCGAGTCAATTTACCATTTGCAATGGGCTCCATTGCCTGTAATGCAGTTATTTGGTACACACCCAAACCTTAATCTAATAAAGTGCGGATATTTTGTAAGTGGCACGGTTATACACTGAGTCTTAAAACCATAAGCATCCCACCGCTGCCACCAGCTTGTCAAGACCGGTGGGGGGGTCTGTACTTCCGCTCTCTATATGGTAGAGGAGAGGCACAGAAGACCCCAGCCAAGATTCTCGCTTACGGTAGCGATGGACGAGCAATCAAGGCCTAGCTTCTCAGGAGGTGATGCAGGCTGGTTCTTAAGTACAGTGTATCCCCAAGCCCCCACAAAGGAATGTCCACACACTGTATTACTGAAAACACAGTCTTTATATAATTAATATTCAAGGGTTATGTACGCTTATCACAACAATGCACTTTGTGCTCAGGAAAACCAATAATGATAAATATCTACAATTCTAAAGTGGTACCACTAATATTAGACCTCATTAAAGTGCATTCACAATACTGTAAAAATGGCACACAGATCAATAAGAAGGAAACCAGCAATAGAGAGAGGAGAGATAAAAGATGGTTGAAACAATAGGCAGAATACTGGCCCTAGCTACTGGACACAGTTCTGTGTGGAGATCCCCCCACCTGGGCAACCTGTAAAATAAAGGGATATGACACAAGCCCAGTCCATATATTGTTCAACAGTCTTATTCTCTCCTACAATGTTTTTACCCCCCCAATGTACCTGGTGGAGTCGAGTTCTTCGAAGAGGCGTCGACAGATCCTTCTTGAATGACCCCCTTTTAAGCAGGAGTCACGGATCGTCGAGAGGCGTAGAGAAACGTCGAAGACCTCGGGGTTCGGCGACGGGGAATCGACGGCCCTTCTTGAATGCCTTCCCTTTCAAGCGGGAGGCACGGGGCGTCGAACGTCCGTCGACGAACGAGGTAGAACGATGTCGAAGAGGCGGCAGCTTCGTCCGAGCGGTGCTCGTCGGCGTCGGGGCGTCGGCGTCCTGCACGGCGGAGGTGTGCGGGGCACCTCGATGACAATAGTTCTGGACCGCAAAGATTGTAGAGACGGGAGCCCAGCAAGGGCGTCGAGTCGCTCGAGTCTTTGGGATCGTGAGGTGGCGGGAACCCCACCGGCGGATTCTCCTCGGCGCGTTGGTCGTCCTCGACTTTCTCCGGCAGGGCAAAAGCGGTCGACGATGCGGACGAGGGAGTCCTTCAAGGCAAATGTTCTTAGGCAAGGAGCGGACGGCTCCGGTCGTCGGCGGCACGGCGTCAAGTGGTTCCCACGGCTGGGCAACACAACTTCGACGGGCCTCCAGCGGTTACACAGACCTGCGAACCCTGGTCGACGGCAATGGACTTCGACAGCGTCGAGGTCCGGGTGCTTCACTTCGATCTCCTCGGCGGTCCCGTCTCGGGTCGGCAGCCTTTCGAGGGTCTGACTTCCAGGGCGCTTCGGCGAAGATTCAGCGGTGCTCGATGGTCCCTCGGAGCACGGGAAGAGGGCGCCTTACCAGGTCCTCTCTCGGGTCAGTCCTCGACGATTTCGACAACCTTCAGTTCCGTCGAAGCAAATGCCACAGCAAGTCTTCTTCTTCCAGCTGGACGTCGAGGATCAGCAAATCCAGTTACTCTTGAGTGGAGACTCAGCTTCTGAATGCTTCTGAACAATTTCCAGTGGTGAGAGGTCCCCAGATATACTATTCTGTCTCTCATCCACACTGCTGGCACACACACAGCAGCCAATCACACAGAAGGGCATTCATGCAGTCAGTCAGCCAATCAGGCACACAGTGCATTCAGGCCACACTCCTCCCTTTCAGACACTCACAACAAGGAATGTGGATTGGGACAAGTACCCAGCCATTCAACACTACACACTGCATTCAGGCCAGTTTCGGGCAGGGCTGTCTCAGTCTTTGTCTCTCATGCCAGAAACCAGACAACCACAACAAGGAGTGTATATTGGTCACACACTCCATTCACCCAGGTCCCACCCACAGGAGGTACCCATAACATACAGTCACTGGGAAGGCTCCAGTCAGTCTAGCTGGGCCTTTACAACAACACCATATATGGAACTTCCACCCAACAGCCAGTCAGGGGGAAGGGACAGAGTCAGGGCTTCCCAGGACTTTGGGAAAAACAAGATAACAGGCAATAGAAAGCAAGAGGCCACAGGGGCCATCTTGTTTCCTATCAGGAATCAACTGATTCCAATGGCAGGGCCTGGGTATCCCAAAATGGAGGACACCCAGAGCACCTGTCAAATTCAGCATGGAGCTGCCACCAGCCCATACCCTGCTCTGTGGGCCACCCACAGGTGCCCAAAAACATACACTAGGGGCACAGGGTTGTACCCCTACCCATGGGTGCCATAAGGGTATCCCATGGGTCTGTTCACCAAACCAAAAGAGAGCTGCACTGCCAGGAGTCCCTCATGGACTCCTGGGCAGAAAACATGACAGAACACACGGTAAAAACAGAAAAAGGACAAGGATTCAGAGGCCCTGTCCCTCAGATGCATTTCCGGCATCACATTTTGTCAGGGGCAGAATCTGATCATATGAATACTAGCATGCAAACGCACGTTTAGATGCCAGCAACGCTCGTGCATGAACACCATTGCTTCGTTTCCTGGTATGGCAAGAGACGTCAGGCATGGAAAAGGCCGTGGGGAGAGCCCGCATTGCATTTGGGTTTACAGGGAAGAGGGGGAGTAGTACGATGGGGAAGGTGGCAGTGTGTGTTTTGTTGAGGAATTCATAAGTCCGAGGGGCACCAGCTGTGAAATTATGTAAATGTCTGTGATATGTGGGGAGTGTGGACCCCGTGCCTGAGAAGGAATAGTTCGGTGTGTGCAGAAGGAGTAAGGGCGGTACGGGTGTGGGGGCAGGTAATTCAAGAGTAGCATTACGACAGGAAGTTGTTCAAGAGGGGTAGAGCACCTCAGAGGGAGAGTAACGCGTGAGTATGAATGGGGCAGACGAGACAGCTATGCCTTGTGGTTTCCTTCCCCATTGATGTGGCAGGAAGGGGGAGGGGATGTGAGCAGGCACTTCTGAAGGTCGTAAGTTATGCAGGCCAGCTGGTCTGTGCCTGAAAATGTGCATACCTATTGCGCCAATTGTGTGGCCCGCACACGTGTTGCTCCCCAGCAGGCGGCACCCGATGGCCCTAACCATCAAAGGCTTTGATTACATTAGAGCAGGCTTGTCCAACCTTTCTAATTGTGGGGCCGAAGCATTAACTTTTTGTCACCCAGTGGGCTGTCGAGCCAAAAGTCAACAACCTCACCCAAAGCAGTATATTAAAAAGCGATATTGTGTGACCTTTGACTCAATAGCATCACAGGCAGTGATAGCCATGCAGTCCCAAAGATAGCTTTTGGTGTCATGGGCAGTGATCAAAGGTTAGTTGTTTGTGATTTCTTTCAGGGTTCCCCCCCCCAAGAATTTGTTTTCAAATATGGGATTCAAATGGTGCATTTTACAGCAGAAAAGGTGAACAAAAAGCCATAAGTTTACAATCAGTTCTAAAGGGGAACATGAAAATTCCATGTCACCTACAGCAGAAAAGAACATTTTACAACAAAACACATTTTAATGATCAATGCGTCCACAGTGTAAGACAGCACTGTCACTGATGTTACACATTGTCATGCTGGTTGTACCCAAAAAATGCCTCTGTAGCAACATGTTTATGATGGCTGTTCCCAATTTAGGCCAGCATTGTCCTGTATAAAGCATGATTGATGCTGCCTGAGCATGTGCAGTGTGCCCAATACATATGGTAGCTTATCTCTGTAATACACATTACTTCTTTGGTGATGAAAGAAGCATAATTCAATTCAACAGATAAAATGTGGAAAAGCGATCACCCAAAGGTGAATCTAATTGAAGAAACGCAATGTGAGCACAATCTTAAAGTATGCAACCTAGCAGGCCTAGTGCACACTTTACCTTTTCTTTCACCAATAAATTGGGGGAGAGCGCAAACGCAGTCCCCCACTACCAGAAATAATGCAGTTGTGTATCCCACATTTGGGAACATAGCAGGGGTCAGCAAATCTGATGTGCAATGGGTAAGCCTCACCCTGGGAGATCTTCCCTTGAGATCAGATTCTCCCCTGCCAGCTAAGTATGAGTTGCATGCAAGAGGGCAGGGGTTGGGTCAGTTCTGGGAAGCCCCACTAAGCGAGGGTGAGAAGGCAGGCCCTGACCCAGCCCCAACCCCCCACCCCCCTGGAAGCTCTGAGTGTCTGCAGAGCTGCCTGTCCCGCGTGTAGGGGGAAGCTTCAGCAGGCAAAGCCCAGCAGAAGAGCAGATTGTAGCGCAGTTCCTTTCTCCCATCAGGCCCTGCTCGGCCCAAGATTTGTATAAATAGCAGGATGGCTCGAGCAGGCCTGTTGCAGTCTGCCCACTGGCCTGTCGGCAAAACATGGGCCCATGGCCCTCCTGAGCGGAGCTGCTCAGCGCTGACCTCATTGACACCATCATAATCATCCTGGACCTCGACGCTCCACCACCCCTGAATCTCAGAGTTCTGCTCAATGACAATGCTGAAGCTTTGACATATTTGCCGTAACCATATGCCGTGTTGTGTCAGCCGAGCCTGCACTGCGCCAAAGGCAAGTATTCCCTTGTCCGGGCCCAGAGGTCACTGAGTCTTCCAGTGCCATCCACTTGGCACAGCCTACTGTTCCCAGCATTTTCTACCCGCAAATCAGCACACTGCCAAACAGAACTGCATCATTGGGGCCCATCGCTGCTGCTCTCCGACTTGACCCCAGCACAGCGCAAAGGCACCCATGCTTCTGGTCTGATGCTGAAAAGCCTGGCTCTGCTGAGATCCGAAAGACAAGAACTAAGGTATTTTGGGAACGTAGTACTATTGTTTTTTGTGTTGCAACTGTATCAGCTCACACCTCTCCTGAAGGGTATAGGCTGCCCTCAGACTGCGCTACCAAAAGAGTGAAAAAAACAAGTTATACCTGTTGGGCTTGCCTGTTTCACTTTTATGATTGGGATCACTGCTACATGGGTATAAAGCGCGTAATAAATAACCTATCATATCAGATCATATCATAGATCACAGATCAAGATCATAAGCAACTTCCAGAAACCTTGGTAGGTGGTCCACTGAGGCCCATTTGCAGGTTGCAGTGTGTTATTGGGGCACTACTAGGGTAACATATTGCGCTGTACATGTGGTATTCGCCATGCTTTGATACCCCACTGGCCACATCTATGATGTTCAATGTACTTGGTATAATGCATGGACATTTTCATCAATCCGCACTGTGCTTAGAGGTAAACGTAAATGAGCTCCCGCTGTTCTTCTTTTGCTCGAGACGAGGAAAAAAAGCACTGCAAAGGTTAAGTTTCTCAGCTGATAAAGGTTCACCTTTGGTGACATTCGCAATTCAAAAGAATGATTTTTCGGGCAGACAGGCTGTGTCGCCGCAACCCCTGCTAAACATATGTCCAGAGATGACAAACCTTGAAAGTAACTCCGCACAATGGCCCTCTGAGCAGTGGCCCACGGCTAATCAGGGGTTCAGGAATCCGCTGCTCTGCCCACGCTGACAGGAACTCATGCACACCACCTGTCCACATAATCCTTCGCCCGGGCCAGCACTCTGTTCTCCTCTCCTCGCCACCTCCTCCCTTCATCTTGGCTCGCCTTTTGCCCCTCGGAGCACCATGCAAGAGAGGAACGGGCATGTCTGGGCCGGAGCCCATTCCTCTCTTGCATGGTGGGTCCTACTTGCCTGAAATGGGATATTTAAATGCAAAGTAATTGCTACTATATTAATCCCATTGTTCATAGTTTGTGGGAGTACTGGGCAATTGTATGGACCCGCGCTCACTGAAAATGAATGGTATTTCCGAGGTAACCCTCACTATGCCGTGATACAAATTAGTCTCTCCTTCCTCCATCATCAAGTCCCAAGATCTTCTTGACGAATTTATATATTTCTGCAATGTTTGTCGGATATCCGACAAATATTGCATAAATAAATAAATTAACGCTTCGTGGCTGAGGACTGTAACTACCTCTGTTGACCCCATGGGGTCACCAGAGGAAGTTATAGTTTTAGGCACAGGCACATTTAAAAAAAAATACAAAAAAAACAAATATTTAAATTTTTTTTACTCAAGAGTTGTCCAACATACGGTCTTGCAGGCCACATAAAATGGCTTGGCGGGCGGCATTGTGGCCCGCAGGCCGTATGTTGGACAACCTTGCATTAGAGGATTGAGGGAGAGCAAGCATAGTTGCATTCATGAAACAATTTTATTCAGATAAACGCGAAACCTTGCAGAAGATTTCAATAACTATAGGTTGGTGCAGTGATAATGGGTCACGCGGAGACCACAAAAGGAATTTATAGGGAGGAATATCTGTTACGGTGGCATGCACTTAAATTAAGAGAACAGATGTTTCAGAATATGGTAATGTTAGCGAGTCCCCCTCAATGCAATCATAGAAGCCACACCGGAATTTATTATGTGTTGTCTCTCAAACGTAACCACTCCTAAATTGCATCACTGAAATATGAGTAGACAATGATGTATAACCCCTGGCTTTACTTAAGGGTAATCACTGTTATTTAATGGCCAAAATGGTAGAATTACAGAGTCAGATGAGTCCCCAACCCCCTACTGGCACGTGACACTGTGCAAACATGTGTAGTAAGGCCAAACGCAATCACGAGCGTAGGTTGGAATATGTATTCAACAACACTGGTCCAAACTATCAGCCGCATAGTGAAGTAACTCATCAAACTTGCCCACAATGGCCTTGCACAATTACATTCAGCAACACAAGGGCAGCAGCCTCCACCAATTGCACAACGACTCCCAAAACTAATCACATAATGAGCCAACTTGACAAAATACCTTTGGGAATAGTAGGACACTTACCCAAGGCACATAGCGTGGGGATAGACGCTAGTAAGGTGCAATGTGAATTGAGGTTACTAATGTGTAAAGTTCTTTGGTTGTACTAGAAACCCTGGACCCCAACATCCCCACAAACTACAGGCCCATCACCACGGTGCCGTTCTTATTAAAAATTCTAGATAAGGTAGCATATACCCAAATTCAGAACTTCCTTGAGGCAAACCATCTCCTTGGTGCCCGTCAATCTGGTTTCCGACCTCAACATGGTACAGAGACTGCCCTCATCGACCTAAAGGCCCAAATAGATGCACTCACAGATGAGGGTAAATTAGCACTCCTCCTCCTACTAGACCTCTCAGCTGCCTTCGACCTGGTGGACCACAAAGTCCTTTGTAATCACTTGGACTCGGCGGCCCACTTCTCAGAGGAGGCCATCGTCTGTATACAGTCATTCCTTAGTGACATGACAATGAGAGTGTTCTCCCCCTCAGCGGCAGCAGACCCAATACCCATCACTTGTGGAGTGCCCCAGGGATCTTGTGTCTCACCAACACTCTACAATATCTTCACCAAGCCACTCTTTGACGAACTTGACAATCTGGGCATCACCTACACCAATTACGCAGACGATACCCAGATTCTCCTACTACTTACTGGGGATTATGTGGAAGATTTTGCTTTGGTTAACAGAGTCTACAGCATCGCTCAGGCATGGATGGCCAACCATGGCCTATGCCTGAACAATGATAAAACAGAGCTCATCATCCTTGGTACCACAGCTCGCATCTTCAAACTCAACCCTAACTATTCAGCATTCGTCATCGATGGGAACACCATGAAGGTCGAAAAAGAAGTAAAAACACTAGGTTTCTATGTCGATTCAACCTTATCCTTTTCTAAACAGGTAAACTCATTGGCCTCATCCACGGCCTATACATGTAAATTAATTCGAGCCAGTAAAGAATTCCGATCAGATGACAGTTGAATTTTATCCAGAGCCCTTATCCTATCAAAATTGGATTATTGTAATACCCTATACATAGGGGCATCCAATCAAACCATCAACAGAATACAAGTGCTCCAAAATAACGCACTTAGAGCGGCCCTAAGTATCCCCAGAAGAGCACATATTTCTGAAATAAGACGGAAAAATAAATGGCTCTCTACCCAAGAAAAAATCAACCTCAAATCGGCCTCCCTCATCCACAAATGTTTAAACAGTAAAGCCCCTAGCTACTTAACAGAACGATTTACCAGAAAAAATTCTACTAGACCTATTAGAATATCCAGCCCTAACTGCCTCCTCGTGCCCAGATTTAAACTGTCCACTATTGGAGGGTCCAGCTTCCCAGTTAGGGCAGCCCAATTGTGGAACTCCCTACCTCACGCACTTAGATCTGACCTAACGTTCAACCAATTCAGAAAAAACACAATAAAATGTCTCACTGAAAATGCTATGTAACCCGTATTCTACCCACACACCTACTGCATGTATTGTATTGCACCTTATACAGATCTGCTGTCTTGTTAAGTCAGCCTGCTGACTTGTTGTCACTTTCCGCTTGTACTTGTACCGTATTACCTCTGTGGAGCCAAGAAAATTGTCCTACCATGCTCTGTAAACTTGTAGCTCTTGTAACTTCTGTAAACTTGTAACCTCTGTAACCAAGCTGTAAGCCCTCGTGTCACTTGCGCCCTGCTACCTCTGGATCTGGCGCGCACAATAAATAAATAAACAAACAAACAAACAAACAAACAAATACTTATTATCTAAGTGTTCAGCAAAACTGTGCTCAATTAGTCACCCCCATGTCCTTGCTCACTCTAAACAAAGTTAAGAGAAGCAAATCTGTGGGACTTGGGGGGAGTGAGGGGTGGGAGCAGCTATTAATGTGGTGAAGTGAATTAATATGCCATGACTTATACTAATATATTTTCTCTTTTGCTCTTTTGTGTCAAGGTGGCAACGTCTGTGGAGGCGACTCAAATAAGAAATGAGGGGGATCACAGCTTCCAAGACAGCTGTCTCTGGCATATATTTGCAAATATACTTGCGCCAGCTATCAATACCTTAGTTTAAGTGGTGGGGGGTGTTAACTGGGTCATGCACCGGGGAAACGTAGGAGTCCTTAACACAGCACCTTAGAGTAAGGACATAGGAGGGCCCCTGGTTTGGGTGATGGAGTAGGAGCAAGGCAAGCGAGGACACGTCAGGAATTATGGGATGCCCGTTGGTTTACATAAGGCACTGGAGCCACATAAAAAAACAAAAAAACAAAGGTGCTGGGAATTAGCATGGGGAGTCAATTAGGGGGGGGCACTGCCACATTGCCACTGCCCCAGGAGGGAGGGGTGTCTTCGGTCCAAGCCACATCCGGCCGGGGAACGGTTTAAGGCAGGGGAACTGCCGAGCCCAGTCTCTTCCTTCAGCACCCCGCCTGAAGTTCCACACGCCCTCACCTGCCATTGGACAGCAAATACAGGTAGGGGCATTTCTCAGTGCTCAGGTGTAAGGGTAAGTCATGAAGGACACAGTCTCTGTGGGTCAAACAAGAAGGTTATCCTAGGGTTAAGGTGGGGGGATTTTCTTTACTTTAAGCAGGTATCAAGGGGCACGTTCAGTGGTGGCGGGAGGGAGGGTGCTGCAGGCTACAATAGATTAAATCATGCTGGGAAACTCGGTGGATGCAAGAGAGAGACTTAGAAAAGTGTCTTGGACCACAGGGGGCGGGCAACCTCCCTCACCTACGGCAGGGTGCGGTCAGCTAGAGGGGAGGTGCAAGAGCCACCTTCACACTAAAGGGAGGATGACACAAGCTCCTCTACAATTTTGATATGCCACTGGACAAGTCCGGAGGGCCTCTCTAATGTCAGGATGAGTGTGAATGCATGCACACCGCCGGACACGTCTGGAGGGCCTCTAGAAAATATTGAATGTCGGAATGAGTGTGAATGCATGCATGCCACTGGACACGTCCAGAGGGCCTCTTGAATGTCATAATGTCGGAACGAGTGTGAATGCGAGCAGGTAAACAGAAACTATGGGGAAGTCCCTTGCCCCAGAGTGAGCCACAACCTCATGTCTTGGGGGGAACTCACTGCTGCGGCAACCAGCAGAGAGTCTTGGCGGAGTCACAGGTCGATCCACTAGAAAGCACTGACAGATCCCATAGTGGACTGCGCAGCCAATAGCTTAGAATTAACAGCGCCCAGGGGTACTAGAATCAGGGGAGGCCCCTGGAAAAGGGGGAGTGGTCAGGGGACTTGGAAGTCATTCCAACCCCAAATGCGGGATGGAGTGGGGAAGGGAATGGAGAATGAAAAATGGGAAGAAGGAAGTTGTGGGGAATGAGAAGAAGGTGTCATAGTAAGGTTTGGGAAAGAAAAAACTAGGGGATGGATAAGGAAAGAAAATAGGGAAGGAGAAGCACCTAGAGGAAAGGGAAGCGTGGGGACAGGAAGGGATCTTGGGAGGGTTAAGGTTGGGTTGGGAGGGTAAAGGACCACAGGGTTTGGGGGGAATACTTGCTGGGGATGATGGCTAGAACTGGGGGGGTAGGAGAAGAGGCAGGCAACTTGTGGAATAGATATAACAAAATATGAAAGCAAGGGGTGGGGAAATGGAAGAAAACTAAAGGGGGAGTAAGAGACTCTGGAACGAAGGGTGGGGGTCATAGACAGGGGAAGGGTGCTTGATGGGGGGGAAGGATAGGTTTGGAATTTAATCAGACGTATGATCAATGAAGACGGGTAAAATGGGAAACCAAGAACTGGTAATTGAATTAGATTAGTAGCATACTAGACAGTATATAGAAGGGAAGTACTGAATACTAAGCGCTAGAATCAGAATGGTAGACGGGCAGAACAAGGGAATAGAATTTAGAATGAAAGAAGGTACGTGAAATTGGGAACGAAAGTGGAGTAGAAGACACTGAGCTTCATTGCGGGTCGGGGTCTGGAATTAACAGTGGCAATAAACCCGCCGCCACTGTTAATTCCGGACAGCCCGATCCCGAGTGCTGCAGGCGGGAGGAGATCTTCCCACCAGGTCTGACCTGGCGGGTTGAACACCTCCCGCCTGCAGGCGGACGTGGAAACACCAGCACCATCATTAGATGGTGCTGGTGTTTCCACTTCCCCATTCCCATTGAGTCCTATGGGACTCAATGGGAATGGGGATTAACACCCTTCCGCCTCCATGACTCCCGGGATACCGGGGCTGTAATGCCCTGGTAATTCTGGGAGTCACGGAGGCGGAATTGTAATATGAGTCCGGCGGTAACCAGGCGGTTTTACCGCCGCGGTTACCGCCAGACTCGTAATGAGGCCCAATGTGTACTGTGAATAACGGCACCAAAAAAAGTGTCTAGGAAATGTGTGCTGTGAATAAAGGCACCGAAAAAAAGTGTCTGGGGAACGTTTACTGTGAAAAGTAAACAAATAAATGGCCATGGGTAGAGAGGGTAATGTGAAGGCAGGGACGGTCTTACCCAGCAGGTTTCTCAGAACACTAACAGGGAGTTTGGGGGGTTCTTAAGAAGCCATACCCGGTGTAGAATATAGTGTGGTGTGGTGGAGAAACAGATCACCTCTAAAATAACTCCTTGGCTTTATGCAATAAAGCTTGCTGTGGCATTGTGACTTCCACCTTGAAAACTGGTTGTGCCTCTTTATTCCAGGGAACCTCCTTGAGGTCTTGGGGGGCGGTTAGGGGGGTATGAATGAGGTAAGCGTGCCAGTGTGTCTGGGGAGGCGCAGCTGTGGGATGTCCCTGCTAAGGTCACGGTCCCCTAGACAATGAGCTCGAAAGTGTCTTCTATAGGAATCCGTTCATTTCACACCTGCATGAAAATGTCATGTTGCCGAGAAAATGTCATGCAGGTGTGAAATGACAAGCACAAAAGGGACGGTGGAGGAATGCACAGGAAATACCTTATCACTACTCTGTGCACCGACTCCATCTTCTCACTACAGGAAAATGAGGCAGAGAGGTACATAGAGGCCTAAAAGCATTAGGCCTCGCTATTAAGGGCTACATTTACCACACTGCTCATTTTTAAAATAGGTTGATACTATACTGGAATGAAGGTGTCATTCCCGCTCGGAATCAGGTCCTGTTTCACATCTATGGGGCTGTGGGTGTCTGATGCTGTCACGGTCGGGTTGCAGAAAAGTATTCTGGAGCATTTTCTGCCTTTTCCAAATGTTCATTTTCTGGCAGGGGATGTTTGCACTTCCACCTGTCAGCGCTTGCGTTTCTTTAACTCTCTACCTTCCATAAACGTTCTCTCCGTGTTCTCCCTTTCCCTCCTTTTAGACCACAACTGCCCATTCCGGGCCGACTCACACTCCCCCACGCCCCCACCCTTCTTGTGTTAATCTGTTACACTAATCCCGTTAGCAATGAAAATTCCCCTGCTGTCCCAGTTCATTGAAACTCTTGCCAGTCTCCCGGCCACAATTAAAGGCAGTGGTGGAGGGCACGCCGCAATCACACGTCTCCTGACCCAGTGGCCTTCCATTGAACCCTGCAGAGCAGTAACCCAATCAGTGAGGCCGCTGGGTTGGGCAACAGCTGCCAGAGCTGGTTATCTGGGTGAACGGGCACTGCCGCTCCTGGCACAGCCCGGGGAACCCAGGCCACTCAATCTGTTGGAATCCTTGCATGGGCAGGGGGTCAGGAGTTCAGTCATTATCCTCCCGCCTGACGCAGAGCTGGAAAAGGGGATGGAGGCTGCCCTGTCCATGCCAGCCTTGCCTCTCTGCAGCTGATTTTGTAATAGGATGTGAAGGGATTAGAGGGTGCCATGTGGTTCACTGTATCCTGATCTCTGCTTCTTCTGCCCACAGTGAAAGCTGCAAAATCCGCATGCAGCTCCATGCACGAGCCCCAGAGTTCAAATGCCAGTCATAAAAGGAAGATAACGTTTCTGCATCAATAAAAGATGTCATTCACAAGATTTCCTGCTTTCTACCTTAGCCTATCCTCCAGAACATATTATATTCCTAGCTATCTTATTTTCAAAATGTGTCCAAACATTGTCATTCTACAGTCCTCCATTGTGTTTTCTGCGTTGAATCCGTTAAAGAGGAAATGCCATCATAAGCTACCGGTTTTGGCTCGATTATGGCATCAACAGATCAAAGTAAAATTGTGGACTTTTGTTTAATAGTAGTAGGACAGTAAGAAGCACTCTTACCATGAATAGCAGTAATAATGTTTCTGCAAGAGTTAGCACCACTGCTACCAGTCACAATAATAGTTTCGCTACTAATAGCAGTATGTTTAATAACAATGATATTAATACTAGTGGTACTGATTCCACAGGTACTTTCAAAGTCGCTGAAATTGCTTCAAGATGTGAGACTGCACACACCAACATGGCTGCCTCTTGCAATGCTTTCTATATCATGAATGAGATGATGTGAGGCAGAGGGATACATTACAATATATGAGCCTGGTTATATGCCTATCCACATGGTTCACACTTCGGGATCATCAAACCACTGCCTGCTGTTCGTTTCATCCTGACACTGACACCCTATTTGCCTTAACCTATTTCAGACCACTCCCCCCACTAGCAACATTACACTGGAATGCTCTCTCCTGAGTAAGAGCTGTCACTATGGACACTACCTTTACACCACTCCTAAAACACCTTCTACAAGCCAAGACCACACATCTACCACAAATTCCCAGATTCTGGATAATGGAATTGCAATTTGTTTTGGGAGACAGAGGGCCTCATTATAAGTTTGCCGGTCCAGTAACTACGGTACCGGCAAGCTTGCCGATGCTGTAGTTACTGGATTGGCAAACTACGAGTTCTGCTTGCAGGTTCTTTTTCACCCACCAGGTCTGACCTGGCGGGCGGACCAGCACCCGCGAGCAGACCATGTCGGATGCACCGGCACCATTCACAAATGGTGCGGTGCATCCGGCCTCCCCATTCCCATTGAACCCTCTGGGACTCGAATGGCAATGGGGAGCATTTTTTGCCGGTGCCCGGAAATGGGAAATTACCGGCTCTGGCGGGCAGTAATGCCTGGTAATTGCCCATTCCTGGACACCAGAAAAAAAATGATTCTGGCAGCAGCTGAGCCGGTTTTACCGGCACGGCTACCGCCGGTCTCATAATGAGTCCCAGAGTGTAATTTCTTGACCTTTCCAAATCAGAATTTCAGACAACCTCACGGACCATCCAATAGTCATTCAAATCTATCCAGCAAGTCAAAAGTTATTATCAACAGAATTTTGAGAGAACATGGCTGCTTTTTCATTTCTGAAATACCTCTCAGCCTCTCTGCTGCAAAGCACCATAGAAGATATAGCAATATTTTTCCAGTGAATTTTATAGGATTTTACCAGTGCAACTTAACTATAATTTCCCTTTTAAACGTTTTTTAGTGAATTTCATGAGTTTTAACCAGAGCATGCTATTTTCCTACTAATTTCTAATATCATACTTACCCCAAGATAGCAACATGTTTGTCCAATTTACAAAGTTTCACCTTAAAACGCTGCCATTTCCCACCTTCTAGCATCATGTTTAATACTTCTATACACTTTTTGCAACTTGTTTCAACTGTTTTTGCCTCCGTCGAAGTCTGCGTACATCTGATGACATTGCAGACTTTCCGGATAGTGCCACGTGACCATGCATTCATGCGCGGCATGTTGATATGTCCACGAACGCGTTTGCACTTCTCGATCGCGTGTGTGCTTCGAGGACAGTTCGGAACTGCATTTCTACTGATCTAGGAACTTTGAAGCACAAAATGTACACTTGCGCAGCTCCTACACCTATTCTTACTCATTATCCTTTAGAAATCTAGTACAAAGCACATACTTGGAAGAATGTTAGCAAAACTGCTATTTATCTTAAACATGGCATTAGCTATTTCCATCCCTCCTACCCAAGAGCCACCACCACCAGATGGAGAACCCAAAAAAAAACCACAGACAATGAGCAGGACCAAGAAGATGAGGTAGAGAAAGTGCCTAACTCTAGCACCCAGGGAGAATCATGGGTGTGGCAGTTCTTTACACTGTTGGGAATGTACCAAAGGCTACTAAAGCTACAAATGTGAAATGCACTGAGTGCAACTTTGTACTCATTTGTGGACTACCTGAACAGTACTCCTACGGGACCACCTACATGCACCGCCACACCAAATCCAACCACCGCAATGCTCTCAGAAAGGTTGTTCCTTTCTTAGCAGGTAGTAGGCTGTCTTCCTCCACATCATCTTCCTCAACCAATACTGTAACCACACAGCCTACGTCTGTGGGACACAAAATCCCACCAGCCACCTTGGAAGCAATAAAAGAGGCTGTTGATCCATAGCTTTCAAAGACAATAGTCCTATGTATCTACTGCAACAATACTCTGCAGGGGCAGCACTTTCAAAGTGCTTTTGAAGCTGTAATCAAGGAGCATGAGAAACACTGCCCCCTACCTTAGAACTAACACACGCACAACATCTTCCCCTGTCCACCTGCCCCTGCATATTAGTGCTTGGTTCCTCTTCCCTCATTTACCTCCCTGCTTTACGTTTTAACCTATCCTGCAAAAAAAAAACCCATAAAAAACAACATAAGAAAGTTTCCTTTAGGAACCCCTTTCACAGTTAAAAAATAGAACTAGAAAAAAATATCTTATAGATTCCATCTACTTTACATTTTTCAGCATTTTATGTTATGCTATTGGAAATAATTTAGCGTTCATCCCCATTGCCAGGGATTGGAATAGGGGATAATGGCCAGGCAGCCCAAGTTATCGGCCCAAGTGAAGTGTGCCTATGTGTGCCCTGATGCCTGCAGGCTGAAGCTCGTTATAAATAAATACATACATAAATAACTAAATAAATAATGAGGGCTCCAGACCGTTATCGCCCATTCCAGCCCCTGCAATGGGGGATGAAGGCCATTAGCACCCCTGGTTCCCAAAGCGGGAACCCGGGATGCTAAAAAAAGCATTTTACTTCCTACACCGGGAAGCCTGCAGCGCACTGCTGTAGGAAGGAAAATCCTTTTCCAAGATGGCTACCATGGAAAGGGAAGGCGGGGCTCCGTACAGAGCCACTCTTCCCTTTCCATGGCAGACTGCAGAAGGCAAACAGAGAATCCTTTGACCATATCAAGCTTCCACACACCAACTGCCACGTAACACTCTTTTACAAATATTTGCCATCTACATTTCCCCTACATATCCTAAATAAATGTACACAATGCTCCTACAAATACACATATGCATAATGCAGTGAGAGAGGTGCATAACTAGAAGGGGCAGTATAGATGGCCAAGTGGTCATGAGAACCCAGGAGGGGAATACCAAGGTATGCCAGGGTAGGACGCCACTGGGTAACTACTGGACCAGAGGAGTTCCAAGGGTGGGATACATCTTAACGATAAGATCCCTTTAACACATTAATTTCTGTCAATTTAATAGATTTGTAAGTGAAATTTTCATAGTGTTACATCATTGTATGTAAGTTATTCATAATTCCTATTCACAAATATGAATAAACTATAAAGCTCTATTAAGAAACATATTTTGTGCAACACATACTTAAGTCTGTTGTTATCGGCAGTGCATTCTGGGGATGGAAATCATTGTTCAATTGCATACGGC
Source organism: Ambystoma mexicanum (assembly GCF_040938575.1). Taxonomy (NCBI): domain Eukaryota; kingdom Metazoa; phylum Chordata; class Amphibia; order Caudata; family Ambystomatidae; genus Ambystoma; species Ambystoma mexicanum. The sequence continues at coordinate 993,986,996 of NC_090932.1, read as the reverse complement.
ATAAGGCTCTACCATAAACCTAGCCACACCAAACCACCCCTATTATTCACTACACCTACCCTGCATCCTCGTTCAGTGTCCACTATACCATAAGTATGTAACCAATGACCACTGGTTTGAAGCCATGGCCAGTCTCCAAATACATGGAGCATGGGCTTTGGCCATGCTGCATTCCCCAATAAAAAAATCAGAGTACACATGTGTGTTTGTCGAGGGCCAGGCCCACTAACCAGACACCAAATGTATATCACTAGTTTTTCTACTTGCATTCTTACACTTTGGAAAAATAAAATACAATACATATTTCCAAAAACATTCTTTCAGGGTCTTGCTAATACTCGTCATACATGTATGTTGTAATCTATTCCACCACCTCATGCTGTAATCACAAGCAGAATGTTTTTCCCATTCAAACCTTTTGCCCATGCTGCATGCTCCAATAAGCAAATTACAATATACATGTCCACTTGCTGACGGCTAAGCCCATTGCACATACACCAGAGGCGTTGCTAGGTGGGGGCTGAGGGGGTTATAGCCCTGGGTCTTTTGGTTGAAGCCCCTGATAGAAGCTCAGGGGTTACAACCAAAAAGGCTAGCTAGCCCCCAGTCCTGACAGTCCCAAAATTTGTGTAGCCCCAGACCTTTTCTAGGTCTAGCAAAACCCCTGCCAGACACCAATGTTATATCACTGTTTTCTATACCTACATTTTCACACATTCCAAAAAATAAAATACAGGACATATTTGCAAAACCATGCTTTGCAGTTCTTGCTGACCCTCTTGTGCATTTTTGCTGCAATCTCATCCAGCATTTCAACCTGTACCAACAAGCAGAATTTTGTTTTTCCCATTCATACCTATCCCAATTTTGAAAAACCTTACCACACAGCCGGACCTTTGTGGCCATGCCCACTTTAACCCCATTGCTAGTCCCTCGTGGTCATGGCCAGTGGCTAGATTGTCCGGGTCATGGTCATGACTCGGACAATCTGGCCACTGCCCATGGCCAGAGGCTATACCTCAGTCACCAAAAGTATATCCCTTGTTTTCATTTTTTGTGTTCAAACCTTTATTTATTGTTGTTTGACAAGGCAGCAAGAACAATCAGAACATTAATATACAGGGCAGCATGGGCACATACAGGTACAAGTTTCATGATTAAGTCACACTACAATAGATTCGTTGGATATACCTTTAAGTCACTGGACTCTGTTTAGCTTCTACCACAGCCAAAAAGACAGTGGAACTTGGAAGACTAGATAACTCTGTGTTCTGCTCCCCATCAGCGGACAGTGTCTGCATGTATTCCCTGAAAGGAGGCCATACATCCTGTGGCTTGCATCCGGGTGCCTGTAGGGAGATCCAACGCTCCTCTGTGTCTGATGCCCAAGTAACATCTCAATGCTATTCTTCTACAGTGGGTACAGTAGGCAAGAGCCACAACATTAGTAAACAGCATACTGCAAGAAGCATACAGAGACTTGCCAGCCTCTGGCCGCCCCCTGCAGTGACGAGAACTCGTGAAATAAGCTGTTCTTAGGAGATGGCTCGATAGTACGATCAATCATTGTTGATATGGCTGTGCAGAACTTTACCCAGTATTCGGATATTCAGCGCCAGGCCCAGACTATGTGGAGATACCCTGCATTATCAGTACGGAATCTGGGGCAAAGAGGTGAATGGTCCTGAGACATGGTGTGCAGTCTGGCAGGAGTGTCGTGAAACCTGTGTAGTATCTTGAATTGGATCAGGGGAAACCTTGCATTTAGGGACACCTCACGCATATGGCCACAAATTGCATCCTACCACTCTTCAGTTATATCTACTCCACGGTCCCTGCCCGAAGCCTCTCAGAATCTGATAAGTGGTTTAGTACTCCGTTCTTGAAGCTGCCTTTACAATTGGGGCACGGCACCAGTGGGAACAGTCCCACCCATCACAAGCACAAGTAAAGGTTCATGTGGGGGCTGCGAGGGAAACTCAGGCCACATCACTCAAACCTCCCGCCGCAACCCAGCATTTGTAGCCATCTGCAGTGGGCCCCATTCAGTAGCCTCTGCAGGTCAGACCAGTTCACAAATGAACCCTGTTAATACATATCACCCAGGGTGACCCATCAGCAGGCCATTTAGCAACTGCAGCTTTTCTTATCTAGGGGAACCCAGGAATGAGGTTCCATAATGGCAAGTCTTTGTGGAATGGGTGGGGGCTACCAGTCCTCTTCCGAATGCTGTCCCGGACTAGAGCAGTAGTGGCCCTCAGGCTGGGTACACCTGGGTCCCTCCATAAGGGGGGCAATGTCAGCGAGTGAAGTTCCCTGGGCCCGGCTGCAAGCCATTCAATTTTCACATGTGGGAGCAGCAAGCATTCAGCAGACCAGTGCCATGCAGAATGGGCTTGAGCCGCAATCCAGTATACCATGATGTCAGGAGCTGCTCGACCTCCCTGACTATGCCATCTCACCAGGGTAGACCACTTTAGTCTCACCGCTCCGGAATGCCACAGGAAACTATTTATCACGGTTCTCGGTTTAGTGAAAAATACATTACCAGGCCACAGAGGAACATTTAATAAGCGGTACAGAATTTGGGGCAATACCACCATCTTGAGGAGGAACACCTTGCCTGAGAGAGTAATGGGCAGCTTAGCCCAAGAGAGTAGTTCAGGCTGAGTTGCTGCAGGTAAGTCTCAAAGTTCCGTTCATAGAATGAATCATGTATCCTCGTAATCGTAACCCCTAGGTATTTTATTTCTGTTGGGGCCCATGCGAATCCCAACAGGTCTGACGGGGCTGTAGTAGCCAAAGTCAGGGGAAAAAGCTCTGACTTAGCCCGGTTAACCCAGAGGCCTGACAGAAATCCAAACTGAGAGACATCACACATATTGGGCTCAAGATTGTACGCTGGATCCTTTATCTATAGTAGCACATCATCTGCATAGAAAGAAACTATCTCGGGCGGCCCAGCCAGCCGTATCCCCCAACGGACATGTTTTAGTTGCAGGAGATGAACAAAGGGCTCCATGACTATTGCAAAGATGAGTGGGGCCAGGGACACCCCTGTCTGGTTCCTCTGCAGATATCAAAAGGTCGTGAGAGACAGGCATTCGTGTGCACACTGGCAACAGGCTTAGCATGCAGTAATCACTGCAGATTAAGGGCCATAGAGCAGCCGGGGACAAATCGAGATTTATCTCTATGAATCAGGTGCACCATATATGGGGCCAGGAGTAGGGCAAGCACCTTGGCAAATGTCTTAACATTGCAATTTATCAGTGACAGAGGGCGATACGAACCACATTGAGTGGCAGGTTTACCAGGCTTAAGAAGGACCATTATCACTGCCTTTCTGAGTGCAGGGGGCAGTTCTTTCTTAACACAGGATTCATTTCATAGAGCTGCTTATTGGGGGGCAAGAAGGGATTTATAACTTCGATAAAAGTCAATAGTGAGCCCTTCCAGGCCCGTGGCCTTATTGGGGTGCAGAGCTCAATGGCACAGGCTATTTCTTTGACTCTAATGGTGCAGTCAAGAGCCTCCATAGTTTCAACTGATAGTATCGACCGTGGTAGCCCATCTAAGAATGTTTCTATGGTAGTACACTGGGCCTCATCGCAGCTATTATTCATTGTGTCATAAAAGGAGCGGAACACTTTGTTCACATTGCTTTCAGTGTGGACCAGTGTTCCGTCAGGATCCTCAATTAAGAGAATTTGATACCCCCCAATTCCTGATGGACCAATCTAGCCAGTAGGCTACCCGGTTGCTCACCCTCGTCGTATTGCCTTGCCTCTATTGGGATGTCCATAAATGTGTGTTCCCTCTCTGCTGCTTCCCTAAAACTATCAAGAGCCTCCACAATAGCACTAAGATTTGTAGAGGTCGGGTCCAAAGCATATGTTGCTTCGAGTTGCTTTATTGAGTTTTCACATTTCAGGATGTTCCTACGTATTGCTTTTAGGATCCCCGCCTCCTTGGCCATGGCCATGCCCCGGATATATGCTTTAAAAGCTGGGAGTCCACAGTACTAGTGTTAATATTAAAATAGTATTTTACACATTCTCCCAGCTCGGCTCTAAACACTGGGTCCAATAGCGCATGGGACTTATGTCTCCAGGACAGTCCAGGAGACTGCCGTTCTGCCCAGGCTAGGAATTGGGAAGTGATCATAGTACATCCTTTGGAGTATATCTCTGTCCACCCTGAGATTGATCAGTTTCCCAGATATTAACCACAGGTCTATCTTAGAATGTGAATAATGCACAGTTGAATAACAAGTATACACTAGGGAATGAGGGTGCAATATTCTCCAGGCATCTATCACCTCAAGACCGGCCTGCTTATCCAGTACAGTTCTGGAAGCTCTGGACAGTATTCGGCCCTTGCTCCCGGATCTATCTAAGCTGAGGTCTAGGATGGTTTTAAAATCCCATCCCCACAAGGCCAGGACTAGAGGATATCTGCTGAGAATGTCTGTCATCTCTGTGTAGTAGATTCGTTGGATATACCTTTAAGTCAGTGGACTCTGTTTAGCTTCTACCAAGCCAAAAAGACAGTGGAACTTGGAAGACTAGATAACTCTGTGTTCCGCTCCCCATCAGTGGACAGTGTCTGCATGTATTCCCTGAAAGGAGGCCATACATCCTGTGGCTTGCACCCGGGTGCCTGTAGGGAGATCCAACGATCCTCTGTGTCTGATGCCCAAGTAACATCTCAAATCTATTCTTCTACAGTGGGTACAGTAGGCAAGAGCCACAACATTAGTAAACAGCATACTGCAAGAAGCATAAAGAGACTTGCCAGCTTCCGGCCGCCCCGTGCAGTGACGAGAACTCGTGAAATAAGCTGTTCATGGGAGATGGCTCGATAGTACGATCAATCATTGTTGATATGGCTGTGCAGAACTTTACCCAGTATTCGGATATTCAGCGGCAGGCCCAGACTATGTGGAGATACCCTGCATTATCAGTACGGAATCTAGGGCAGAGGTGAATGGTCCTGAGACATGGTGTGCAGTCTGGCAGGAGTGTCGTGAAACCTGTGTAGCATCTTGAATTGGATCAGGGGAAACCTTGCATTTAGGGACACCTCATGCGTATGGCACCAAATAGCATCCTACCACTCTTCCGTTATATCTACTCCCCGGTCCCTGCCCCAAGCCTCTCAGAATCTGATAAGTGGTTTAGTACTCCGTTCTTGAAGCTGCCTTTACAATTGGGGCACTGCACCAGTGGGAACAGTCCCACCCATCACAAGCACAAGTAAAGGTTCATCTGGGGGCTGCGAGGGAAACTCAGGCCACATCACCCGAACCTCCCGCCGCAACCCAGCATTTGTAGCCACCTGCAGTGGGCCCCATTCAGTAGCCTCTGCAGGTCAGACCAGTTCACAAATGAACCCTGTTAATACATATCACCCAGGGTGACCCATCAGCAGGCCATTTAGCAACTGCAGCTTTACCTATCTAGGGGAACCCAGCAATGTGGTTCCATAACGGCAAGTCTTTGTGGAATGGGTGGGGGCTACCACACCTCTTCCGAATGCTGTCCCAGGCTAGAGCAGTAGTGGCCCTCAGGCTGGGTACACCTGGGTCCCTCCATAAGGGGGGCAGTGTCAGCGAGTGAAGTTCCCTGGACCCAGCTGCAAGCCATTCAATTTTCACATGTGGAAGCAGCAAGCATTCAGCAGACCAGTGCCATGCAGAATGGGCTTGAGCCGCAAGCCAGTATACCATGATGTCAGGAGCTGCTCGACCTCCCTGACTATGCCATCTCACGAGGGTAGACCACTTTAGTCTCACCGCTCCGGAATGCCACAGGAAACTATTTATCACGGTACTAAGTTTAGTGAAAAATACATTACCAGGCCACAGAGGAACATTTAATAAGCGGTACAGAATTTGGGGCAATACCACCAACTTGAGGAGGAACACCTTGCCTGAGAGAGTAATGGGCAGCTTAGCCCAAGAGAGTAGCTCAGGCTGAGTTGCTGCAGGTAAGTCTCAAAGTTCTGTTCATAGAATGAATCATGTATCCTCGTAATCGTAACCCCTAGGTATTTTATTTCTGTTGGGGCCCATGCGAATCCCAAAAGGTCTGACGTGGCTGTAGTAGCCAAAGTCAGGGGAAAAAGCTCTGACTTAGCCCGGTTAACCCAGAGGCCTGACAGAAATCCAAACTGAGAGACATCACACATATTGGGCTCAAGATTGTACGCTGGATCCTTTATCTATAGTAGCACATCATCTGCATAGAAAGAAACTATCTCGGGCGGCCCAGCCAGCCGTATCCCCCAACGGACATGTTTTAGTTGCAGGAGATGAACAAAGGGCTCCATGACTATTGCAAAGATGAGTGGGGCCAGGGACACCCCTGTCTGGTTCCTCTGCAGATATCAAATGGTCATGAGAGACAGGCATTCGTGTGCATACTGGCAACACACTTAGCATGCAGTAATCACTGCAGATTAAGGGACATAGAGCAGCCGGGGACAAATCGAGATTTATCTCTATGAATCAGGTGCACCATATATGGGGCCAAGAGGAGGGCAAGCACCTTGGCAAATGTCTTAACATTGCAATTTATCAGTGACAGAGGGCGATACGAACCACATTGAGTGGCAGGTTTACCAGGCTTAAGAAGGACCATTATCACTGCCTTTCTGAGTGCAGGGGGCAGTTCTTTCTTAACACAGGATTCATCCCACAGAGCTGCTAATTGGGGTCAAGAAGGGATTTATAACTTCGATAAAAGTCAATAGTGAGACCTTCCGGGACCGGGGCCTTATTGGGGTGCAGAGCATCAATGGCACATGTTATTTCTTTCACTCTAATGGTGCAGTCAAGGGCCTCCCTAGTTTCATCTGTAGTATCGACCGTGGTAGCTCATCTAAGAATGTGTCTATGGTATTACACTGGGCCTCATCACAGCTATTATTCAGTGTCTCATAAAAGGAGCGGAACACTTTGTTCACATTGCTTTCAGTGTGGACCAGTGTTCCGTCAGGATCCTCAATTAAGAGAATTTGATACCCCCCAATTCCTGATGGACCAATCTAGCCAGTAGGCTACCCGGTTACTCACCCTCGTCGTATTGCCTTGCAGCTACTGGGGTGTCCATAAATGTGTGTTCCCTCTCTGCTGCTTCCCTAAAACTATCAAGAGCCTCCACAATAGCACTTAGATTTGTAGAGGTTGGGTCCAAAGCATATGTTGCTTTGAGTTGCTTTATTGACTTTTCACATTTCAGGATGTTCCTACGTATTGCTTTTAGGATCCCTGCCTCCTTGGCCATGGCCATACCCCGGATATATGCTTTAAAAGCTGGGAGTCCACAGTACTTGTGTTCATATTAAAATAGTATTTTACACGTTCTCCCAGCTCAGCTCTAAACATTGGGTCCAATAGCGCATGGGACTTAAGTCTCCAGGACAGTCCAGGAGACTGCCGTTCTTCCCATGCTAGGAATTGGGAAGTGATCACAGTACGTACTTTGGAGTATATCTGTGTCCACCATGAGATTGAACAGTTTCCCAGATATTAACCACAGGTCTATCTTACAATGTGAATAATGCACAGTTGAATAACAAGTATACTCTAGGGACTGAGGGTGCAATATTCTCCAGGCATCTATCACCTCAAGACCGGCCTACTTATCCAGTACAGTTCTGGAAGCTCTGGACAGTATTCGGCCCTTGCTCCCGGATCTATCTAAGCTGAGGTCTAGGATGGTGTTAAAATCCTCTCCCCACAAGGCCTGGACTAGATGATATCTGCTGAGAATGTCTGTCATCTCTGTGTAGAACTCAGGCTCATCAGTGTTGGGACCATACATGTTAAGTAGCACTACCTCCATCCCAGCCAGCGTACCATGGATCAGCAGGTATCATCCTAAGGGGTCTATATGACGGTCTTTGGGTATGTACTGGAGCGATCTATGAATTAGAGTCATTATCCCTCACCTTTGGGTTGCATATTGTGTATAAAAGCGCTGTGTGGCCCAACTTTTTGAAAACCTCTCACATCCTGCTGCTTGCGAGTGTGTCTCCTGCAGAAAAAGGATGCAGGCTTTGTGTTGTTTGACATATAACTACAGTCTATGCATCTTAGCATAATTGCCCAGCACTCTGATGTTCCAACTCTTGCATTTTAACAATTCAGCCATTATCTAATCCTTGTAGATAAAAAGACCAGGACCTGTAGCGGTCCCACGCATAGTACCCCATGTAAAGTATCACAAGATATTGCCACCATCCGATATCCCCATCGCCTACATCAAACTTTTTCTGTAACACTTTGCCGTCCAAACCACCCACCTCTCCCAACCCCCTCCCAATCAAGTGGGTGAAAACCACACAACTGCTGTAACAAAAAGCATTGCAATTGAGCATGGGGGGGGGCTGTTTGCATCATACAGGCCGCTTACATCATAGCAATAATCAGAGCAAAAAGTACAAGGCACCCAAGTAGAAGACTCACATAGACACAATAGAAAAGACATTGACTGTATTGGTCCCTGAAAGAAGCATCATACTAAACTGTGTCCAGTAAGTAAGTAGTAACAATATAACATCACAAATATGGCTACTAAGCAGAACAATGTCAACCGGGAAAGTTCTGATTGAGAAACCTCATTGCTTCTTCTTGTATGTTAAAGGAAGAAACCTTCCTGGAATGTTCAACACAGAGCTTGGCGGGAAACATCATAGCATAGCTGATCCCAAGATCCTGAAGCCTCTTTTTCACTGCCAGGAAGAATTTACACTCTTGCTGTACTGCAACAGAGAAGTCAGGGTAGAGATGAATCTTATTGAAATGAAGCAGTAGCTCCCACTTAGTTCTGGCGGCCCTCATCAGCGCATCCCTGTCCCAGTATTTTAAGAATCTAACGATGATCGGGCGAGGCACCAGGTTTAGGTTTCATCGTCGGTGAGCGATGAGCCCGATCAATCACAAATTGGGGCGATAACTTGGGACCATCCAGTAAGGAGAGAAGAGTATGCTCCACAAATTCCTCCATGGAGCCAAAAATGTTGTCTTCAGGAACACCAATGATCTGTATATTATTACTCCTGGATCTGCACTCTAAATCCTCGTTCTTCTTCCCAATCTCTTGTACCTGCTTGGTAAAGTGCGTTCAGGTCGGACCTGAGCACAGTACCATTGTCTTCCATTGTACCGACTCTGGTCTCGACCTCATTTACACGAGTATCAGTTTTCCCCATTTGTGCCTTTATAGCTCTGATTGTGCCACACATGTCGTCCAGCTTGGTATTGAGAGTAGTGAACCCCTCCCTCATATTGTCTATCATCTTCTGCCAGGAAAAGATGAGCCATCCGCAGCTTCAACAGGATCTCCAGATTCTCTGGGTGTAGTCTTGGGAAACATATTCATAGAACTATGTTTCTTGCCACCTCCTTTAGTCATGGTGATAGTCCGGTTTAGGAGGGTGTTGAGAAATGTGTAGTGAGATAGCAAGCCACCGTTGAGGGAAGGGGGGAAGGTGCAATCCGAGGATGTGTCCACCAGTGTGCTGCCCCTCACAGCCCCCACCCAGGAGGGAGCGTGCACCGACGGCTCAGCACCACCAGGAGCAGAACAGCTGCAGCAAGGGCGTACTGTGGGACCCAAGCTACAGCACAGCCAGGGTCTGAGGCAAGTCCACCACCCCCACAAGAGATCTGCTCTGTATAGTAGCCCTGACTGTATAGGCCATAGGACCAATTAGTAAGCTGTGAGGAGCGCTAAAAGAGGAGAAATGTGGGACGGATAGGATCTATGGAGGCTACCCAGTATATATGGGAGCAAGGATCAAGTGTTCAAGTCCAAACGTGTCTGACCTGGAGACGATGATTGGGGCAGTGGTGCAAGCCCCCCAGCCCACAGCCCTGGGCCTCCCCTGTATTGTGTATAAGACGTTGCAGCAATGCAGCCCAGCAGTTAATGTATATAGCACGCTGCCAGCCAGATACAGCTGGTGGGCCACCCCAGACAGGTATCCAGGAAAACAAAAAGCCCTGCTCTCTGTAAGGACAAAGGAGCAGGCATCGGTTTTCCAAGAAGGATTATCCCCTCTGCAACAGTGCATCCTCAGTCGACGTTGGTTGCAAAGGAAAAATGCACAGTGCAACCTCATTCACGAGTCCAGATAACAGCGCTTCTTGCTGGAAATCTTATTGATCCATTAGCCACTAAGAACACTCACTCTGAAGGCACCACAACTGTTCCATATGCAACCTTCTTTCTCAGAGAAGCACGCCATAGGCCCTGACCAACGTATGCTGTTAGTGGAGAAAGGGCAGTGATTATCAGATGGCAAAACTTGTGCGCTACTACTTTGGAGCATGGTTTGTGGGTTGGTAGTTCAGCTATATCCTTCAAGTGCACTGCCCACTTTTGCAAAGACAACCTGCCTCTTATTTTACTGCCTGGGCTCCCTGTCAAAGCCAAGAGGCCACATCAGATTCAACCAGTGCAGGGTGCAGCCCAACGCTGAGTCCAGGACAGCGTCGCTGCACGGGAAGGCCAACAATCAGGGCTATGATATGTTGCCATTCTGAGAGTTACAGCATGGCCAGCCAACCCACATGCAGCTGGAGTGGGACACAGTATGCAAGGGCAGCAGTTTGCGGTACAGGGGGGCAAGGGTGGGCCTCCGCACCAGAAGAACAATAGTTGTCGCCCCCAAGCTCCCACTGTGCTTATGCTGTCAGGCTGAGTGACCTAAAAACAGGTCTCAATCCAAAAGGTACCAGCTGGAGAATAAAAAAAAGGCTGCAGCTCTCCTTTGCACAGCACAAGCCAATAAATCCAAGGATCAATGTGGAACACAGGCAGGATCATGACTGTGGGAGGTCCCCAAACATCAACCCAACATCAGTGCTGCTCGGCTCCAGCCGGCATCCCGTCCTGGGCACACACCAGTATACAGCAGACGGTATCCCTTGCTGTCCCCCTGAACAGAAATCATTTCCAGCCTTCCTGCAGGCCGCATGGCAAGTCTGCAGCACCAGTAGGAGCCAGAAACAAAGAGGTGCGCCACAGGGTAGTGGAGGCACGGGCAGCAGACCCAAGTGAAGGTTCACTGAGACCGCGTCCCGCAGTTAGTCACAGCCCTTTCTAGTGTCTCAGGCAGCAATCCTCATCTGTATGCGGCTGGTAGGTGCAGACCGGCAGGGAGGAGAGAAGTCACACCGCAACTGCGGCACCCACAGTGTTCCATGGGCAGCAGGACCACTCCACTGCACGGTTCGTTGTCAACGGCACCCCGGTCAGAGCGATCTCATACGTAGTAGTTTAGTTCCGCCAGATAGGCACAGGCCTCTGGGTTGGCATCAGGATTTCTCTGACCTGGAGCCATGGTAGAGATCAAGGCTGGGTGCACTGGAGCCATGTCATCCTTGCTGCACAGGTGGCCAATTCCCAAATATAAACATGCCGGTGAAGGATAATGAAATTGCTGCAATGCGACAGCAGGCTGTGGAACCGCACGTTCAGGCGACCATCTCGTGAACAGCGCCACCTCTATTTTTTCTACATACGTTATGACACTTTTCAAAAATTAAAGCACAGTCACATTTGAAAAACCATGCTTTCAATTCTTTGCCAATGCTCCTTGGATGACTTTGCTGCAAATCCGCCCGTGTTTTATTTTTTGAAAAGTGTCAAAATGTACGTACATAAAATAGTCATAAAACCACCCCCACTGGACAGAATACATTGAGACATTGCACAAACATTCAAGGTTGGGTCTATAATCTTTTTGAAAACCTTTGTCCACATTCATCAAACAACAACAAAGTTTTAAGCCATCTAAAAATGTTATGATCCCCTTCTAATTTTGCTCCCTCTTGACAAAATCCCACCATACTTTGTATAAACACTCATATTTAGGTCTACAATTGTTTTGCAAACATTTGTGCAGATTTGTCAAATGGCACCACATCTATAAGCCTTTAACATATTTTGGGACCCCCCCCTCTAATTTTGTTCCCTCTTGACAAAACAGCACCTCACTTTGCAGAACCATTCAGAGTCAGGTCTAGAATGGAATTCCAGAATTTCATGCAGGTTCATTAAGTGGCGCAAAACTTATAAGCCATCCAAAAACTGCTTCTCACCAACCCTGTAATGCAGAAATAGGCATAGATGCCACCGATCATGTTTGATGTTCGCGAACATCATAGAACTGCCCCGTGCATTGGCACTGTTCGTGGACATCAGAGTTGAAAGAATACAATTTCTTTGGCTTTTTAAGGCCATATCTCATCCCATTCTCATCACTCCTCTCCTTCCCACAGATTGTTTCACTAGTTTTAAAAGTGCAATGTTGTGTTTTTTAATATGTTTGTATGTCACTGTCTATGGACACCGGCCTCTGTCTACGAATCCAAAATGGTGGCCATTTCCAAAAATCGGACACACCTCACATTTTGTATTGACCAGTCAGCGGGCGTGTCCGATGTCTGCGGAAATCATGTCGCTCTCTGGACCAATCAGCGGCCCGTCCACGGAACGAACAGGGAAGTGAGTCCAAAAGCACACTTTCAGGACCAAGCTGCTGCTCCTGCCGCAAATTTGGTGAAAATCTGTCCAGCGGTTTGGCCTGTAGGCTTGAGCAAAACATTTTTTCCATTGCATCTATGGGAAATACCACACATTTTGGGATCACACCTATAACTTTGCCCCCGTGCACAAAACCTCACCAAACCTTGCAGGATCAATCTGTCAGGTCCATATACTTTTTTTGCATAGTTTTATGAGGATTTGTCCAGGAGGGGGCAAAGTTATAAGCCACCCAAAAGTTTTCTTCCTATGGGTTGAGCAACTTAAACATAACTACAGGGCCGCTACCGCAAATATATACATGTCAGTGAAAAAACGTTGTTAAAGGCACGTTATGGTTAAGTTGCACTAATAAAAACCTGTGAAATTCAATGAAAAAATATTGTTAAAGGGATGTTATTGTTACAAGTAAAACCGAAAAACCTCAGAAATGAGCCCATTATCTTAAGATAGCAACCATAACTCACACCACCACCCTGCACTGCAAAGACTAACACCCAGGACATCAAAGATGACATCACAAACAGAAGCCCTTGTCACAGAAATGGCAAGCACACTGGAATGGTTGAAAGAGAACTTCCCAAGGGAAGAATGAGCGATGATAACATCTCCAAAGGTATGCAATACATATTTTACTGTCAACAAATAATATACTTTGTACACACCACACTAAAATAATAATTTCTCTTACAGTGCATAATGTTCATGATGAAATCACGCCCCAGGTGCATCATATGCAGTCCCCACAATCAGAAACAGAATGCGCATCCCCAAATGTAAATATTCAAATCAACAACTTGTCAACAAAAATTGGATACACTAACTAATATTGTACAAAGTGTGACAGGCCACTTGATTCAAAATGTTTCTTTTCACTGCCCCACTTGCACCTCTACCCCTTGTCCTCAGCAGTCATCCCAGCCAATTTTGAACATTACACGCAAAGACGATTTAATGAAACCTCAGATACCTTCCTCCCCTCATGATTATTCTACAGAAATGCCCAGTTCTCCCATTTATGATTCCCATTATCCTACGCTATCCCTTTCTTAAATAAACATACTTTTTGTACTACAAATATTTATGTATTGTTGTGTGGTAGTCCCTTGTTTCTTAAAACATTTGCACTCAAAATGGAGGTGCGCCCGGACAGGCTGGATGTCCGGCATGTCCGTGTCTTCATGTGTTAAACTGTATTCGCATAATACTGCCTTGTTATGAATATTGGCCTAAGCCCATTCGCATTACACAGAAAACCGCACCTGAAATGTTCCACTTTTCGAACAACTCCACAGCCATTTTAAGAATCGTCCGCCATTTTTATTTCAACTCTTGTTTCTGTGTTCTAAAATATTGGACTGTGTTTTCAACTTGCAGCTGAGCCGAACAAACTTTGAGTTCTATTAATGTTTAGGCTGACCAAGAGCAGACTGTTTGACCAATGTAAAGGAATCTTCTGACTTGAATGAACTGCCATCCAAGTGTTGTCTGCTCTCACAAGCCTCATCCACATATATAAAATGAGACAATGGAAAACAAACTCAGATCGTGTGTTCTGGCTGAACTGCATTGTAGCGATTCTTGGAACAAGGTTTACCTTGGATCAGAGAACCAACAAGCATAATTGTAACTTCATGGACATGCAAATTTGTTTAATCCCTTGTACATTATTGTAATATTTGACATGTGAATTGGACACAAACTCTAGCATGTGAATAAATAGCTTGGGGAGAGGCTGGACAATGTTTTGAAAATAATATAAATATGTCTATGTTTAGATGTCCAGCACTCTCACCCCGCACTGTGTCTGCTGGTACACACTTTGAGGTGTTGAGAGCCAGATAGCTATCTCTTTTGCTTTGATTGTACAGTAAGAAAAGATACTTCTATCTTTTCAACCTGTGATTGGCGTATTTAATATGTGGTACTAAGCCTTGATATTTCTTTGGCCTTTCACATGGTTCACTTTTAATTAGACCATGGCCACCAAGCATATTCTATGGACATCCAGGGTATGCGTGCTAAAATGCCCCACCTAAAAGATTTCCGGGACCGTTGTCAGGGCTGCAGACATCTGGGGATGTGATCATATGACCATGCCCACACAGCGTAACAGTGCAGACAGTTTAAAAGTGCTTTTACAGTCAATCAAGGGTGTTTCAAGCAAACAATGTTACCTTTGCACAGCTTGCAGGCCCATTCTACATTTATCTGACAGCATTTCGCAACTTTCCAAAGCCTCTTTCTGACTCAGTAGTCCCCGAACAGCATGACTGTCCAAAAACGGTTTGTCTAAGGGGACCCACCCATTACTTTTCCTCACTCTCAATATGGCTGTACAGGAGAGAGCATCTGGAGAACACCTGCCTTCCAAATCTCAGAAAACCTGCTGCAATGGCATTTCCAATGCCCATTGTTGCGTCCCAAGCCCCCCCACCACCACCACCTCAACAACCTCAAGAGACTCAACAGGGAAACAGGCACAGTGATACAAAGGAGGATCAAGAAGAAGAAGAGGTGAAGTGGGGGACGTTCCAGTCATCAGTACTCAGCGTGAGTCCTCGGTGTGGCAATTTTTCACCATCGTTGAAAATGTTCCAAAGCAAATGCAAATAAGGTTCGATGCACTCAGTGTAAAATTGTACGCACTCATGGGAAACCTGCTTTGTATTCCTGCGCCACTACTTCCATGAGGCGCCACAACAAATCAGCCTGCCACAGTGCTCTGAGAAAGGTAATACCTTTCTCAGGTAAGAGCAGGTTGACTTCCTCCACCCCTTCATCTTCATCTGCTCCTGTCACCACGAAGGATACTCCTTTGGGCCCAAGGATACCAGCGGCGTCTTCGCAGGACATACAAAATGTTGTTGACCCTTACCTTTCACGGGTTACAGTGCTACGCTTGTACTGTGTAGCTCTGATCTGTACAGGGGAGCAGTTTAGGAGTGCGTTTGAGGCTGCAGTCAAGGGGCATGAGAAAAACTGCCACCTACCTGATTGAGGCCCAGCTAACATCTTCCTCTTTCCACCTGCCCCTACGTCACTATGGTTGGTGCCCCTTCCCTCCACTACCTTGCCTCTCCTGAGAAAAAAGGCAAATAAAATACAACATTGAAAAATGAAAAAAAAGGTTCCTTTAGGAGCCACCTTTCACAGTTAAAAAATAAAAGTGCGGAAAAAAAGTCCCAGGACCCTGTGCATCCCGCTAAATCCTTGGACATCTCAGTAGTCCATGGGCATTTCCAAATTTTGGGCCTACTACAATTGGAAACATTATAATTGTTTAGTGTTGAAATTGGGTGGCTCTTAAAAGAACCATCTTGTGTGGTTTTTTGTTTTTATATTTTTTTGAAAAATTTCATTTTACAAACTAAAGTAACAAAACATTTCACTGATTTTCATTATTTCTTCTCACTTTCACAAAAAATGCTTTAAAGCATGTTTAATGTTTTCCACAAATATCTGATTACCCTCATCATTTAGATGGACTCTATCTTGGGGAAAAATGTTGGCCGTATCAAATTAATGTTCTCATTATGGAACGCTGTCCTGCCAACATCGCAAACAAAAGCACACACAGCTTAATTGATGTTGCGTCTCGCTTTTTCCATTTGCGGTCCAAATAAACAAGAGCGCATTCACATCTGTCTCTGGGAAATTCGAGAAAACATTATTTTGGAATTAGGGAACACTTCTTTCAACTTTCCCTATGCATCCTTCATTGCAAACTGCATAACAACACACACTATTTTGGAATTAGGGAACATTTCTTTCAACTTTCCCAATGTGTCCTTCATTGCAAACTGAAATGAGATTCCAGTAACATTCCCAAAACTGTTCCCACTACAATTAATAATAACAATGTCTGGATGCTTCAGTTGAACCATATTAGAACACAATGGGAGCACGTACACCCACTTCATGTGACTCACTCTCTACCAGAACACTTTAAATTCAGGAAATCCAAGATTTTTGTCTATTCCACAGTGCTCAGCATATACCTTTACCTAGTGGACCCAAAAATCCCCCAACATCCAAACACTCTGCCTGCTGAAAGACATTGCCACGGCCATTTTCAATCCTCTCACAACTCCTGCTAACAAAACTCCTGCTACCCTCTCTTCCTGTACACCACACCCAGCAAACCTGATTGGCTGATCCTCCCACCCCGACTGTCCGTGGCCTCCACAGTCCCCTTTCCTTGCCAGGCAACCTCAAAACACCCGGGTGTGGCACGTGGCGTCCGTAGACTACCTTGTTGTCCGCAGACATTACATCTAATAGAACGGGGTTGGGGGGAATTAAACACAATGTAAGCTATTTATTCTGTAGTGGTGACTCTGAAAATAACCTTATTGTTTTGGGGGGGGGTTGTAAACAAACACCTTTTTATTCCTTCTTTTTGTTTTTATGTTTTTTTTTTCTTTCTTACAGGAACCTCTTCAAAGCATAAGGGAAAACTTAATTTCCAACATCTGTGAAGTGAATTCCATCTCCACAAAAGAATCACACCCTGCAAATTGATATTATAATTCTCAAAAGATGTCATTCCTGAAGCATACCAAAAAGCAGACACACATTTATTTACAATCTGTCTTGATTATTCAATTTGAGGACTGAAAAACTTTGTTGGACATCTCCATGTGCGTCTCTGATTTATTTCCATAAAAATAATCTGAGCAGCAGGAAACAGTTGCTTTACGGTTTAAAAAAAAAATCCCTCAATGCAACTTCCAAAGACACTGGAGTGACAACCCCCGAAATGTCCCCTCCACAATGCACAATCACAATATCTGGATATTTAAAGTGAGACAAAATCACTCAAAATTAAAGCAAACATGCCCAGTTTGAACCACAAACTTCCTGCCAGGAAGCTTCCACTTCTGCCACTCCAATATTTCCAGGGATACCCTCATTATCAGCATATATCTTCAATGACTGAATTGAAGAGTCCCCCAGAATCCACACTGTCTGCCATCTCAAAGACATTGCCGTAGCCTTTATCACTGCTCTCACAACTCCTGCAAACAAAACTCCTACTACCCTCTCTGTTCCTGTACACCACACCCAGCAAACCTTATTGGCTACTCCCCACAGTCCCTTTTCCATGGCAGCAATCCACAATAGGCCTGGATGTGGCACGTGCCGTCCGAGAATGGCTGCGGTGTCTGCGGACCAGCTTGAAGAGGGCAGCCCTTCTACCCTTTCTACTTCAATGTTCTTAATACTCCTTCAATGGCTGCTTTCAAACAGTCACACATCCATCCACCAATCACATCCAAAACCTCTACACCTAACTCTGTCATCTCTCGTCAACACTTCATATGTATGCTTGAACTCTCACAGTACATATCTACTCTTAATCAAACACATCTGGATCAAAAAGTACTGTGTGACTGGCCAACATTTCTATTCATAGATTTGCCAAAATCTGCATCTAAGAAAGTATAATACAGGTATGCTTGTATATTTTTACAAAATGATTTCTTGAACTCTTTCACTGCTACTTACCTTGTAATAAGGTTCACAATAAGAATATTGCCCTTTTCAACCGCTCTAGAAAATGCCCTACAATCCAGAATTCAAATTCAAACGCCAATTAATGTCTCATAGTTTGATATCCTGCCAGCACATGCATAAATCCCAACATCACCCATTCCAATGTATAGGTGCTGCTTAAGTCTTTCTTTTTTTCCTTTGCATTCTGTCAATTCCAATTCACTTCCCCCATTATAACGTTGCAACTACAAGCCCCAGAATGCAAAGTAAAAAACACCACTAAACTTCATAATTTCAAACTGTGACATGTATTCCAAATAAACATATGTAATGCTGTGCTTTTCTAAATATTTTTTGGGAAGACTTTTTAACAAAGTAAAAAAACTGCACATCTCCATTTCCAGCAGCAGTGTGTCACTTTTGCATAAAACAAAACAAAAGCAGGAAAACATTCATTTGTATACCATTTGAAATTGGCACTCAGTGTGTGTCAGTTTAATACATTAACCGTACATACATACTTCCTAACAGAACCCATTCCAATCTTCAGCTGCTTATGCAGTCGTACTTTTTTCTCTACATTCTGTGACTTGTACTGCAACATTTTTAACGGTA
The DNA here is from genome assembly GCF_040938575.1 of Ambystoma mexicanum. Lineage (NCBI taxonomy): Eukaryota > Metazoa > Chordata > Amphibia > Caudata > Ambystomatidae > Ambystoma > Ambystoma mexicanum. The sequence continues at coordinate 993,968,322 of NC_090932.1, read as the reverse complement.
AAAGTGCAACAAGTCCCATAATGCAAACACAAAATCTATGACTACATAAACACCTACAGATTATAATGCATCATGTTGGCAAGTATTCATATACTCCTAACACATTAAATGTATACACAACTTCCATTTAAACTTTAATATAAATATTTTCTATCAAATTTTCTTCACTTTTACAAATTCTCACAAAGCTTCTGCAAATGCAAACACATTTCTTAAATTTCCAGAAAAATGCTCCTAAAAGCAACCATTTTTAAACATCAATTTTATTAACTTTTTCCCACCCCTCCTCCTTCAATTACAAATATAACCCTTCTGAACCCTTATGGTCCTTTTAATTAAGGTAACACATCATACGATGGATGGGATGGAGAATATCTCTGAAACCCAATATGAAGACCAACTCAGGAAGTTGGCAATGTGTCTTTTTTATTCTCAATTGTCTAACACAGGTAGTACAACGGACATCAACGGACGTCGCACAGCATTTTCTCATTGCATTTCATAAAAAACATCACTTTTATAGCAAAAACCCATCATACATTACATACTATGCAGCAGACTACAAACACCTACATGGGATTGTGATTGGACTAAGGGGAGTTGCTAAGTATACTTTCTATAAGGGAATGGATTGTGATTGGGTCTCTATAGTCAGGTGGGCAACTGATGCGCTCTCTTCATGCGTCATCTTTGACACTAATTAAGTACACAGCATATCATTGGCTCTCAAACTATAAGGCTCTTCATTATATGGCAGCGCGTAAGCTGGTACCCCAGGGATTGGTTGGTGGACTTGACGATACCTACCCACCCAATTAGCCCATAATCTCGCATCATTCATGCCGTCTGCCATTCAGATTGTCCTAAAACTTGACTTTGTAATAGCTTTTCTTCTCTGGGAATCTAAGGGAGTGTGAGCACGTTCTTATCAAGGTTTCAGGCTTGCATGCCCACATATATTTTCGCCTTGGACGCACGTGACAAGAGATGGTGAATCGGCCCATTTGATAGCATTTAATTGTCCTGAATAAAGAAACTTGGCACTCATGGTGTCCTCTCTTTGCAACTTAACAAGGGATGCCTCTGCGTCTCGCGTTCACGGTTCTTCAAGGACTGATAACCAGTTTTGCCTGCTTTAGCCTTTCACACCAGGCCAAGCAGTCTTCCTTTGGTCCATCTTCAAGCCTTGGCTTATTTCTTTGCTGCGGCACACACACAGCTATCAATCCTCCTTTCTCCACAGGTTGAGCTTACTAAAATTGTGACATTGAATGTCCAGATTCTACATATATACATATTGGCAGCATCCCCTGCAGTCTATTCACTAAGTAGAGCCAGCCGTTTCGATCACTTAGTCTACTTGCATTACAGCATCTCTACAGTTATAAAATGACTTGTATTTTCTGCAGTGCTTCTTCACACATGCAATCTTCATTCCCCACATGAATTTCTTCTTGATTCTCTACTTGCCATCAGATTCTATAAGGTCTATGCTTCTCTTCTTTGGTCATCCCTCTCAGTGCATGACACTCATTTCTTGTGACCTCACCAGCCTCTCATTTTCACCTCTTCACACTTCTTCAGGGCTCTCCCTCTGGAGACCATCATCTCTTCAGGGATACATCACACAGGGTTTTCTCAGTGGGTACCTTGTCTCAAAGCCTTTTTGTGGTATAGGAACCATTACTGGCGTTGCACATGTCGCATTTTCCAGTTTCCAATATATAGGCAAAATAGTGGCGGGACGACCTGCAGAGGCATTCAGCTGCTCCTCTACATTCCCCCCTCTGGTTGATTTATCAGCCACTCCTTCACCAGTCTCCACATCTTGGTATTCCTTCTTGAAAAAATGCCTCTTTGGAGTCCAGACCTTCACCACTCCCTTCCGAGACCCTGCTGATTTTACATGTTCATCAATGCTCCAGGTCATACCTCTGCTCTGTGCATTCAGATTACAGTAGATCCATTGTCCCACATGCTTCCTGTGATTCCTTGGATGCAGGAACTTCGTTCCCTCTGGTGCTAAAATACTGGCCTCAACATATTTTCTCATATCTTGATCCGTCAGCTCCTTGGGCCCAAACTGTGATTCAACATTGATCATGATCTTCATTCCTACTGCTTTCTTTGCTGTCTTCTTACACTGTGTAATGATTATCCTGTTCACCCAGAATCCAAACATTATCATCACCAGCATTGCTCCCAGCAATCTTAAGATATTTTACATCCTTTGTGGAACCCATGAGAAGATAAATATGAACCAGCTATCATCTGCAATATCTTCTGTTTCATCTTCCATCTTGTTATGCAGATTCATCAGCATCTTTACACCTATGTCAAGGTCCCATTCTCATCATCATGAGAAGGATTGAAAATGCAACATGAGGGCCTGATTTTTGCACAAACATCTCTATCCATTGTGGTGATCATATCAAGGATATATCTGTTCTGGAGGGTCTTCGGCCTTATGGCCCTCAATTCTTCCTTGATCGTGTTGAATCCCTTTATGGTAGTGTTGATCATCTGCAGGAGTTCCCATCTGGTAATCTGTAGCCATTTGGCAGTGGCCATCATCTGGATCCCAGGCATAAAGATAGTTGTGAATATCGCTGAAGTCTGGCTGAACAACCTGTGCTCATATGGAATGGCATCAAAGGCTTCTATTAATTTTGCTGAAAACTGATTCTCCCACCTTGTCCAGTTGAGGAATTCTAGTGATCCTCGCTTCCTCAAATGGGCATCTGCTTTTGAAAACTCTTCAATGTTCAGGTCATTTTTTAGGAATCACTAACACTGGAACATGTATGAGTACCAAAGAACACGTCCCTCCCCAATCCTTGGGCAGATTCATGTAAGTTCTGGATACACAAGCCCAATATTGATCCATCAGGATGGCTGTCCCTGCTCCCATTCTAATGACGTTGATTGTAGTCTTGAAGCCATTATTTCTTCCCATGTAATTATTTCCCTTTCTTTGAAAGCACAATGACACATTTATCAATGGAACTACCATCATAAGGCCTGATTCATCTTCTACCCATGGCAACAGTCTGGCGTGGTTAGCCCATGACTTTAAACACGCATTGTTCACTCTCTGTACTTCTGGCAAATATTCTGACTTCAATAGATGAGCTGTGCAGGGCAGCAGGCCTCCTTCCCATCCTTTTGTGGATTTCAATTGCCATAAACAACAACTTGTGTTCATTCCCAACATCCAGGCCATCCTGCTACTTCTGCTCTATCAGGGCAATTCACTCTCTTCATCCACGCAACTACCACCTCTTCATGTCCTTTCTCAGGATATGTAAACATCTTTCCTTTCCACACAGGTTCCATTTGCATCTGTGTAGTCTTGATATAAGCATCCTGGAATGGAAATGACCATTTCGATATCCATCAGAGAGTGGCCCAGCTTCCTTGAAATTGGCCTCTTGTCATGCATGCTGCAAGATGAAGGAGACATCTGGTATGGTGCTCCAGAATTTCTCTAGAAATGAAAGTTTGTGTTGCATCCATGGCATAGGGTATGAGCGTGCCGACATAGCAACTGTCCTTAGATGTCTTCTCTCACACGTTTTTCATGTGCTGATATGACATGTTATTACCCAAGTGTGCTGTACTGGCTAGATATGTGTTTAGCCCTTCATTATCTTCCTCTGCATTGCTCTTACTTCTCACCACTACCAAAAATCAGTTCTCAAATAATAATCATGAAGTATATCATAAAGAGTTCTCTCTCTGGGGAGAACCATAGAAGTCCCTACCTTAATGGAAGTGAATAAATCAAGAGCAGTACGTGTAGTAGGAGGAATCATAGTAGTCCCTGTCTCAACAGGAGTGTTAATAAATAGGGAATGCTAAACAGAAGAAATAGAAAGACACTGAGTATGGTGGCACATGCGCATATCAAAAATCAACATATCAATCCCCAACATCTGTGACATTCCGGACTTAGTTGACCTTGCTCATTCTCTAAAATCATACCATTTTCAAGATTCCTCTTTTTTGCTTATACTAAATTAAGGAAGAAAAACACTACACCAGCAATTGTAGTATATTCGGCATTTGCAGTAACTCTTCTAAGATTGCTATAAGTAGCTCCTTATTATAGGGCAATTTTTCAGGATCCTGTAAAAATGTATTGGGAATGTATAAATGTACCAATACGAACAAGAAATAGCCAAAATCATATAGGCTTAGGGTTCAAAGTGTCAAACAGTTACACGTGTTGACCCTGCAACAACTACATTATTAGGACCCACTTACGTTGGTTTCACTTGTGGTGTTTTAAGTGTTTGTAATTTGTTTAATGCTATATGATCATTTTTATGATTGTTTTTTAATGAAACATGATGTTGTGTGATTAATACAGTTGGTCATACTTTGTGAACAAGATACATGTATATTACAGTATTATTGCAATTGTTAGATGAGATACCCTATCTTTAGACACTTTTTAGATAATTGAACTTCTTTTGGTATATGAAAAAACGTGTGGATATCCACATCTCATTTTAACAAGTGCAGGACATGCTTGTAGAATAAACACAAAAATAGCAAGCACGATACAATGCACATTACTTTTGGGGAGAATCATAAACTCAATCAAACAAGTATTCAGTAAGAAACGATTCAGGGCACTACTCCCTTTTCCAATTACCGTAACCAAATTTGAAATCTAGTTCAGGCATATTTGTAATGTGTCAACAATTTTCTAAAATTCATTCTCTAAGAATTATGTGTGTAACGCTCACCTGATTCTCGCAGAGGCGCCGGTCTTGACTGGGCGACTACCGTATCTTCGAAGGTGATGTGTAGCACCCGGTTGGCTCTTTGGGCTGGACCTCTGTGCACTGTATGCCTGACTTGTAGAGTAAGATGTCTGCAGATAGAAAATATGGGGTTAATGAACTGGGGTTATTGGGGTGTCCCTATCTCTTTCCTCTTCTCCTCTCCTGTAGACCCCCAAAGGTTAACGCTCTCACCTTAGGTAAGTGAATGCCGAGCTCTCCATCTGCCTCGGGGCAGGGTGCTGTAACCAGTTTCTTCACTGGATAGGTAGCGCAGGCCTCTTGACTTCAGAGGACTGCTGTCCGACGTTTACTGCACGAACGGTAAGTTTCGAGTCATTCAAATGTCTTTAAAGTCTTTAGTAATGATGTCTCTTGTTTTGCAGGGTTCCGGCGATGGCGGATGACAGGCTGAAGTGAGTTGAAGATGGAGCCCGTGTGATGAATAGAAGCGCCTGGAAGCACATAAGTAAGCGCTTGTTGCCTGCTTCACTATGCGCTCTAATTGTCTTTTATTTTTGCAGGTACGAGTTCGGAGCGGCTGCAGGGTGCCGGAATACCCACTGGATTAGATGTGGAAAGGAGTAATGGCACGTGAGTATTAAAGTTCCCCAATGTCTTTAAACGCACCTTGTTTTGTCTTTCAGATGCGGGATGCAGCGCCGAAGGCCTCCGGAGCGTGCGAAGAGTTGGTAAACTTTTGTCTTTCAGATGCCGGAATGCAGTGTGAAGACCTCCAGAGCGCACGAAGAGTAGGTAAGCCTTTGCCTTTCAGATGCCGGAATGCTAACCTGTTCTTTCTTGTCTTTATAGGTGTTGCTGAAGACTGGATTCAGGATGGTAAGCCTTTGCCTTTCAGATGCCGGAATGCTAACCTGTTCTTTCTTGTCTTTATAGGTGTTGCTGAAGACTGGATTCAGGATGGTAAGCCTTTTTCCTTAGGCCCAGGACCGGATGCAGAAGACACGATGAGCGTTCTGCTGCAGAGGTTGCAGAATAACGCAAAGCAAGATTCATCCACCGGGTGTGGTTTAAATAGCCTCCTGTAGTGCTTAGGTGTCTCCTTCCACAGCCACGCCTAAGTAAGAAAAGAGTTCCTGGTAAGAAAAGAGTTCCTGCCTTCCAGAAGAGTTCCAGTGTTCTGAATCTAGGGAGTGGCTCCAGCCCCACCCAACAGGAAAAGTAGTTCCAAACAGAAGAGGATCAGAGGCTCAACTGGCAGGCAAGTAAGCAGCATGGTCTGCTGAAGGTAAGTCCACCCAAGCATTATGAGCCCGGCGCTTCCAGCGCTGGGACTGGGCACATTTATGAGCCTGGTGCCACTGGCGCCAGGACTGGGTCCAAAAGGTCCCAATTGGGACTGGTTGGCACTCGGGACCTGGGTTATGGATCTGCTTCCAAGGGAGTTGGGAAAACCCTGACCTTTTGGAAGCAGAGATCATGACAGTACCCCCCTCAAGGCCCCTCCCAAACCGGGCTTCTCCGGGGGTTTTGGCTTGTCAGGAAATGTTCGGTGAAATCTTTTGATTAGGCGAGGAGCGTGGACATATTCAGCAGGTTCCCAGGATCTCTCTTGGGGGCCGTAGCCTTTCCAGTCAATTAGGTAGAATAGTTTAGATTTGGAGATCTTGGAGTCCAGAATGCTTTTGACTTCAAACTCGAGTTCTCCATCCACTAGGATAGGTTTTGGAGATTTGGTTAGTCGGGTTTGAGGTTGCACGGGTTTTAATAGAGAGACGTGGAAGACCGGATGTATCTTCATGTGCGGGGGCAAGTCCAACTTGACCGCTACTGGGTTTACTATGGTAGTGATGGAATAGGGACCAAGGTATCTTGGGTTGAATGTGCGTGGCCCTTTTAGAGATAGATATTTGGTGGATAACCAGACTTGATCCCCTACTTGATAGTGAGGGGCTTCCTTCCGATGTTGATCTGCTCCTTTCTTGTATTGTTCTTTAGCCCTTTGAAGGTGAGAAACAGCTTCCTTAAAGGCTTGGGTGATTGTAGAATGCAGGTAGTCTACTGCTGGTGTTTCAAGATCTTGGAGGGGATCCAACTCCGAGGTTCGAGGGTGACTGCCGTACAAAAGAAAAAACGGGGTTTTCCCAGTTCCCGAATGGACAGAGTTATTGTAGGCATACTCGGCTATCCAAAGGATATCTTTCCAAGTTTTTTCAGTTTGTTGCAGCATGCAGCGTAAATACTGTTCCAGAGTTTGATTGGTCCTCTCGGTTTGTCCGTCGGTCTGAGGGTGGTGACTGGTCGATAGTCTCACATCAATTTGAGCCGACCGACAGCAACTTCGCCAAAAATGAGAAATAAATTGACTACCTCGATCCGAAATTAGAACCGAAGGAAAACCGTGCAGTCGGACGATGTTTTCGAGAAATTCTCGGGCCAGAGTTGCTGCTGTTGGCAAGCCTTTGAGCGGAATGAAATGCGCCATCTTGGAGAATAAGTCCACGATTACTAGAATCGTATTGTATCCGGAGCATGGAGGTAGATCGGTGATGAAGTCCATAGAAAGCGTATGCCAAGGGCGAGGTGGGATGTCAATAGGGCGTAAGAGGCCTGCTGGTCTTTCCTTTTGACTCTTGTTTTGGGCGCATACTCCACAGGACATTATAAAGTCTCTGATATCTTTTTTCCAAGACGGCCACCAGAAGTAGCGCTTGATCTTTTCTGAGGTCTTGGCTATACCGGGATGACCTTCCATTAAAGAGTCGTGATAACAAGAGATTACTTTTTTCTGTAAATCTGTGCTGGGTAGGTATAATCGTTCTTGGAAATACAATAAGTTGTCCTTTACTGCAAAGGCCTTTCCCTGCAGATGCCAATTCTGTATGTCTGCTGGAGTTACAAGTTGCCTGGCTTTATCCTTAATTTCCTCTATGGATTCTGTGGCGATTACACCCAGAATTCTTTGTTCGGGAATGATTGGTACAGGTTTAGGGTTGACCAAGTGTTCTTCCACTCCCATCCGAGAAAGGGCATCGGCTTTACCGTTCTTTGTACCAGGTCGATAGGTAATTATGAAGTCAAACTCGGCAAAGAATAATGCCCAACGGAGTTGTCTAGAGGATTGGGCTTTTGCGGTCTTCAAATATTGCAGGTTTCGGTGATCTGTAATCACAGTAACGGTGTGTCGGGCCCCCAGCAGATAATGCCGCCAAGCCTTAAAGGCAGACTTGATAGCCAGAAGTTCCTTGTCAGTAATCGTGTAATTGATTTCAGGAGGCGAGAATTTGCGGGACCAAAATGCCACGGGATGCAACTGATTGGTTACCGGGTCCTTTTGTGATAGAACTGCCCCCATGGCAAGGCTTGAAGCATCAGTTTCCACGATGTAGGGGAGTTTGGGGCGAGGGTGTTTTAAGATTGGTGCAGAGATAAATTTAGTCTTCAAATCCTGGAAAGCTTGTTCCGCCTCGGTAGACCATTCAAAACGTTTGTTTTTCTTTAACAAGGCAGTGATGGGCTGGACTATTCGAGAGAATTCGGGGATAAACCTGCGGTAAAAGTTAGCGAAGCCTAACATGCTTTGCACACCTTTTACGGAGGATGGTGATGGCCATTTGAGAACTGCATCGACCTTCTTTGAATCCATACGCACTCCGCCAGGTGATAATATGAATCCCAAGAATTCAACTTCAGTCACGTTGAAAACACATTTTTCCAACTTAGCGAAAAGTTTGTGTTGACGCAATCTTTCGAGGACCATTTTCACGTGTTTCCGATGTTCAGATTCCGATGAAGAATAAACAAGGATGTCGTCAATGTAAACAACAACACATACATCTATGAGCTCTCTGAGGACATCGTTCATAAAATATTGAAAGGCGGCCGGGGCATTGCAAAGTCCGAAGGGCATGACCTGATATTCAAATAGCCCATACTTGGTGCGGAAGGCCGTCTTCCATTCATCGCCCTCTTTTACTCGTACCAAGTGGTAAGCTCCTCTAAGATCCAGCTTTGTATATATGCATGCTTTTCTGACTTGGTCCAGGAGTTCAGGGATCAAAGGTAACGGATATCTATTCTTAACGGTGATCTGGTTAAGGGAGCGATAATCGATACAAGTTCTAAGGTCTCCTTCCTTTTTTGGAATGAAGAACAAAGCTGAAGAAGCAGGGGACTTGGAAGGACGAATAAACCCATTTGCCAGGTATTTATCCAGGTATTGTCGAAGGTGAAGGTTCTCAGGCTCGGTGAGGGCATAAATTCTACTACAAGGAGGAGTAGATCCAGGTATCAGGTCTATCTGGCAGTCATAAGACCTATGAGGAGGTAGAGAGTTAGCCTGATCCTTACGGAAAACATCTTGGTATTCTAGGTATTCGGGAGGTAACTGGGGAGTCTCTGAAGAAATTGCGGCCAGTGCAACACCAGGTGGAGGGTGACAAGTAGAGACACATTCTGGAAACTGGACCGTTCTTGCTCGCCAATCGATCAGAGGATTGTGTTTCTCTAACCAAGGTATTCCTAGAATAATCTGAAACTGAGGGGCCTTGATCACATCGAACACGATCTTCTCATGGTGTCCATCTTGACTTACTAGCGTCACCTCTTGAGTGGTATGCGTTACTGGCCCGGAGGCTATCTCCGTACCATCCACCGTAGTAATGACGTCCTTTACAGCCTTGGGACAAAGAGTTAGATTCATCCTCAAAACCATTTCATGATCCACATAATTGCCGATGGCACCGCTGTCGACGTAAGCTTCAATTGCATGTAATCGATCCGGATTATCAGGGCTAATGAGGACCATAGGTATCACGAAATGCGAGGTCACGGAACTGGTTTTCACGCTCGGCAAGAGGACCTCTATTCTTGTCGGGCGAGGTCGTTTCCCTGCTCAGAGTTTGTAACTTTGATAACTGCAGCTCCTACTGCCTTCTTGGCAGGTTTCACCGGACAGTCTTGAAGAAAGTGCCCTGAGTTTCCGCAATATAGGCATAATTGCAACTGTTTCCTCCTTTCCCGCTCCCTTTGTGTTAGAGGACCTTTCAGACCCCCTATTTGCATGGGTTCCCCGGAGTCTACTCCTTTGGAAGGAGTTGGCGGTTTGGAAAATACTCGAGCATCAAACTTGGAACGATCGGCCTTCCTGTTCTGCAGCCTGTGATCTATTTGAACGACCAAGTCTATATAATCCGAACAGTCTTGTGGGGGATTCACTACTTGGGCTAAAACGTCTTTGAGCTCTCCACGTAGACCTCTATAAAACAGCGTAATCCGTTTGTCCTCAGGCCATTGAGTTTCCACTATTAGTCTATTGAAAGATGCAATATAAGCCAAAAGGTCTTGATTACCCTGTCGCAACGAAAGAAGCTCATTGTCCAAGGCCTGCCCCTGTGACTGTCTTGCGAACAGTTTTTCCATACTAAGCTGAAAGGCTTGAAAATCATGGAGAACCGGATCATCTTGATTAACTAGAGGGATCGACCAGTCTGCCGCATTGCCACTAAGGTACGAAAGTACAAAAGCTACTTTTGCTTGATCAGTTGGAAAGGCTGCTGGCCGGCATAAGAAGTGCAACCGGCACTGATTGATAAATACTGCAAACCTCTTTGGGTCACCAGAAAATCGTTCGGGCGGAGCCAGAGGTACATTCCCAGGTAGGTTGATCTGCACTGGATTCATAGAGGATGTTGAAGGAAGATTTGCCCCTGATGCGGGTAACGGGGTCTGTCCGGCTTGTGACTGTAGCACTTGTCTAGCAAGATTGTCTGTTCTCTCCTTGGAAATAATTAGTTCCCTTCTTAGAGCATTCGTTTCCTGACGAGCTGCATGCACTTCTGCCCTTAGTTCCCCAAGTAACCGGGCTAGGGGGTCAGTATCCGAGGTTTCCATAGCGCCTGGGCGAGAGTTTTGCGGTAGGCTTTGCGTTCTGTAACGCTCACCTGATTCTCGCAGAGGCGCCGGTCTTGACTGGGCGACTACCGTATCTTCGAAGGTGATGTGTAGCACCCGGTTGGCTCTTTGGGCTGGACCTCTGTGCACTGTATGCCTGACGTGTAGAGTAAGATGTCTGCAGATAGAAAATATGGGGTTAATGAACTGGGGTTATTGGGGTGTCCCTATCTCTTTCCTCTTCTCCTCTCCTGTAGACCCCCAAAGGTTAACGCTCTCACCTTAGGTAAGTGAATGCCGAGCTCTCCATCTGCCTCGGGGCAGGGTGCTGTAACCAGTTTCTTCACTGGATAGGTAGCGCAGGCCTCTTGACTTCAGAGGACTGCTGTCCGTCGTTTACTGCACGAACGGTAAGTTTCGAGTCATTCAAATGTCTTTAAAGTCTTTAGTAATGATGTCTCTTGTTTTGCAGGGTTCCGGCGATGGCGGATGACAGGCTGAAGTGAGTTGAAGATGGAGCCCGTGTGATGAATAGAAGCGCCTGGAAGCACATAAGTAAGCGCTTGTTGCCTGCTTCACTATGCGCTCTAATTGTCTTTTATTTTTGCAGGTACGAGTTCGGAGCGGCTGCAGGGTGCCGGAATACCCACTGGATTAGATGTGGAAAGGAGTAATGGCACGTGAGTATTAAAGTTCCCCAATGTCTTTAAACGCACCTTGTTTTGTCTTTCAGATGCGGGATGCAGCGCCGAAGGCCTCCGGAGCGTGCGAAGAGTTGGTAAACTTTTGTCTTTCAGATGCCGGAATGCAGTGTGAAGACCTCCAGAGCGCACGAAGAGTAGGTAAGCCTTTGCCTTTCAGATGCCGGAATGCTAACCTGTTCTTTCTTGTCTTTATAGGTGTTGCTGAAGACTGGATTCAGGATGGTAAGCCTTTGCCTTTCAGATGCCAGAATGCTAACCTGTTCTTTCTTGTCTTTATAGGTGTTGCTGAAGACTGGATTCAGGATGGTAAGCCTTTTTCCTTAGGCCCAGGACCGGATGCAGAAGACACGATGAGCGTTCTGCTGCAGAGGTTGCAGAATAACGCAAAGCAAGATTCATCCACCGGGTGTGGTTTAAATAGCCTCCTGTAGTGCTTAGGTGTCTCCTTCCACAGCCACGCCTAAGTAAGAAAAGAGTTCCTGGTAAGAAAAGAGTTCCTGCCTTCCAGAAGAGTTCCAGTGTTCTGAATCTAGGGAGTGGCTCCAGCCCCACCCAACAGGAAAAGTAGTTCCAAACAGAAGAGGATCAGAGGCTCAACTGGCAGGCAAGTAAGCAGCATGGTCTGCTGAAGGTAAGTCCACCCAAGCATTATGAGCCCGGCGCTTCCAGCACTGGGACTGGGCACATTTATGAGCCTGGTGCCACTGGCGCCAGGACTGGGTCCAAAAGGTCCCAATTGGGACTGGTTGGCACTCGGGACCTGGGTTATGGATCTGCTTCCAAGGGAGTTGGGAAAACCCTGACCTTTTGGAAGCAGAGATCATGACAGTGTGGCTCAAGAAATGAATGTGCATGCCTGTTATACTATCTACAGTGAGAACCACAGTTCAAATGCAAATCTGCATTTATTTTTTCAATCCATCGCTTTATCGTCCTTCTTCCTTGTCAACGATCGAGTCTGCACACGCTGAAATTCTTCTTCTTGTCTTGCTTCTGTATTGATCGCTGGGGGTGCAACGGTCTCACCGGTGTAGAGCTTGATGTCATTGAGATGAATCCAAGCTTGCCTACCTTGAACCTGTACTGCTGAGGGAGTAATGTCCTCCACAATGTACAGTCCGATAAATCTTGGCTCATGCCACTTTCTAGTAAAGTAACAGATCAGTACTGTATCTCCAGCAAATAGTTTAGATGCTAATAATATTTCAGAAATTCTGGTTGCTGAATGGTTTTCATCTGTGTTCTGGGACTCACCCCCCGATGCTTGAGTTGATCTGATATGCGATCATACATGTCAAATATTCATTTAGTTAATTTCCTAACATTTTTGCAGTGCTCTGGGCATCACTTCTACTCCTTGATGGGAGATTTAAAGGCATTCTCATTCGTCTTCCTGTCACTAACGCATGGGGTGTGAGGTGGTTATATGACCCGGGCTGATTCATTATGGCATATAAAGCTAGGGCTAGGCGATGTAGCTATTCCTTTTAAAGTGTCAATTTAAGCTTGGCGACTCTTTCCTTTAGAAAGCCATTGAGTCTTTCACATCATGTTCGCTTGCAGGTGATAAGCAGACGAAAACTTGTGCTTAATATTCAGTAATAATCCTATTTGTTGAAATACTTCATTAACAAATTGTGGCCCATTATCGGATCTTGCCACCTCACATACTTGCCATCTTGGAAAGACTTCACGTACTAAATATTTTGCTCTGTGAGTGGCATCAGGGTGTGTACAAGGACCAGCTTCAATCCACCTGGAGAAAAGACACACCACCACTATCAGATACTTGTATCCATTACATACTTGCAGCATATCAACATAATCCATATTTAAATGCTGAAAAGGACCATATGGTCGGGGAATTACTACTCTAATCATTCACAGTGTATACCCAGCGGTAAAGTTTTGACATATGATGCAGTTTACTTCATAAAATGCAACGTGTTCTAACAGGTTTGAAACAAACCAGTGTTCTGCAATAGTTGCAGCAAGACTCTCTCTAGTTACATGCACAGGATAGTGAAGCTGTTCAAGCACTTCTTTTAACAATGCTACTGGCATCACTGGCTTTCCAGTACTGTCCTGCAACCATACTGTTTTAGTAGGGTAAAAAGAACACCCCCTTTGTTTCCATAATTCCTGCCTTTCCTGCAGCGCATTGCCTTGAACAATTAACTGGGCCCTTGGTAAATACTTATATTCTTCATTCAATACCATGATTGTAACTACCTACTCCTTAACATCTGGATTATCAAAACTTGAAATATCTGGTGAATATGCAACGCTTTTGGCCTCTGCACCTGCGGCTTTATTCCTGCAAGGGATAAAGTCAGTTTGCTTAGTATGCGCTGCATATTTAACCATTGCTATGGCTACTGGGAGTTGTAGTGCCTTAAGTCTTTCCAATAATGATGTGTGTTGCACTGGAGTGCTGTCCGCTCAGAGGGAGCCCCTCATATTCAAACGGTCTAGCCCTGCTTGTATAATTGACGTCACAAAGGTGGTTTCACTGTACACCGTCACTTCCTGCCATTCATGTTTTTTAGTGTGACAATAAGCACTACCAATTATGCAGCTTGCGCTGAAAAGTGAGATGTAGTCTTGCACTTGCTACAACCTTAAATTCACTGTTTGCTCTATACCTCAACACAGCTGCGCCAGAATGCCTCTCACCATTCGTTTGATCAATTTTCAAAGAAACATCAATAAAAAGAATCTCCCATCCTGACAATGCATTCTCTATTACACGCGGTATGTCATCATAAAACTCTACCTATTTTACGCAATCATGTACATGCTCGCACTCTGCCACTGGCTCAGCTATAAATGTGGCAGGGTTCACTATTTTACACCTAACAATTTTGACCTCTGGGTTTGATAATATTTACTTCATATGCAGAAGCTCTCTGATATGTCAATGTACCCTTATAATTCTCCAAAATGCCAAAGAAAGAATGCTCTACACAAAGCATCATAGAACAACCCATTGCAATGCTTGTAGATTTCTCTTTTGCAAACACGGTGGCTGCCAGTGATTTTTCACAAGGAATTGCCCTTTCATAACCGGGTCTAAATATGCCAGAGGTTTGTACCCCAATGTAGTTCTCTGTGTAATCACTGCTGTCATAACTGTCCGATTTGTATGTGAAAACAAGAAAAACTCCTCAGCATAATTGGGAATTCCTAAAACAGGAGGTGTACAAATAGCTTTCTTCAACTCTTTAAATCCTTCCGCCATTTCCTCAGTCCATTCTATGTTCTCTTTATTCACCTGTGTTTTCTTCAAAGCCTGCAAAAGGGATCTTGTGTATGAACTATAGTCAACCACCCATGCACTTACATAATTACATAATCCCAAAAAACTCTTGCATCTGCTTCACTGTGTGCAGTTTTGCAGTTTTCATGATTGCTTCAGCTCTTTCAGGTGTTACCTTCTTTCCCTCATGTGAGATCAACTGGCCTATGTACAACACTTCTTCTTGACAATACTGTAACTTTACTTTGTATTCCTTGTCTGTTAGATTAGTCATTAATTGAATCAAGTCTTGTCTGCACTCATCTTCTGCTGTGTTACAAATCAAAATGTCATCTAAGTACTTTATCACTGTATTTTTCAAATCAATATTGCCTAGGTCCATCTGTAGGACTCTACTAAAGATCTATGTAGACTCACAATACCCTCGGTGCAGCCTTTTATGTTTCAGACGAGTCTGGCGGAACTTAAATGAAGTCAAATCTTGTGAGTCTTTGTGCAACGAGATTGAGAAAAACACATTTTTCAAATCAATCAATGTAAAATATTGTGCTTCTACTGGGATATTGCACAGTATTGTTGCTGGATTAGGAACTAAATGAAACTCTGCCTCTACAATCTGGTCAATCGGTCTCATATCTTGTATAAATCTCCACAACCCTCCCTTAGATTCCTCCACAGGCTATACTGCGGTATTGCACAATGATTCTGTTGGTACCAGAATACCTTGCTCCATCAGTGCTGAGATAGTCTCAAAAATGCCCTCATCTGCCTCTCGAGACATTGAGTATCGTCTTGCTCGAGGTAAAATCGCTCCTGGTTTCAGCTTTATTTTAACACCCCTATTCCTTTTAATACATCATAAGGGCCTGTGGTCCATAAGATGCTCAGCACTTTCTCCAAGTCTTTGTCAAAGAATGCTGGATGCTGATGCATTATCGCCATATGATTCTGATCCAATATGTAATGCTAAAAAAAAACACAATTTCATCATCTGATGGATCATCTCTAAACATATAATCTTCTTTGACGTCAGTCAATCTGCACCCTTCCCCAATGGCAATCACTGTTCTCCATGGCATACCCATGTCATCTGTTCCTTCGAGCATTTCCATTTTTCTCGTACCATGGCTGCATCAAATTATAGGGGGATAGTCTGCCCCTACTCTTCGTCCAAAGGTATCTGTCGTCTAAACACAAATTCATCAGGTATCCTCATAATCTTTCCCACTAAGCTAGGTAGCCATGTTAACAGAAGGTTCACCCATAAAGGGAAACTTTGGATTCTATCAGCACTCCCTGCAGAGCCATTTGTCCTCTGAATGTCGATATAAATTCACCCACATTCATATAGTGTATCCCAAGAGTGGAGCACACTCTGCCTTTGTCACTAAAATAAATCATCATGTTAAGTTTTCTCATTAAGTCTCTTACCAAAATATTAACCGGTGTCTGCCGGGAATACAACAATGGAACAGACATGTCACATTCTCCTTTAGAGACTGGTAAATCATCAGTAAAATGAACTCAACTTGTAGATCCAGAGAATCCTTGAGCATTCGTGGCATTTCCCAACATTGGATATTTTCCCTGTCGCATGCATGAACAAGTTGCACCGGTGTCTACTAAAAACAAAAAAGATTTGCCTCCTATCCTGACATTAAGCCTTGGTTCCTCTTGGTGGTCTGGTGTCACAGATAGTACTGAACACATCAAGTCACCATGTGAGCTGTCCTATTATGGATACATGCGTACCCATGTACGTGTGAAATGATTCCCTCCCACCACAGTGACACATCCTATTGTCCTGTGTATGTGTTCTGCTGTACCTGCACAGGGGCATGCTGCGACTTTCTTTGCAGTCAGTTCAATGGTGCTGGTTGTTCTTGCTGTGGTTTCTGTGCCTTCTGCATTTGTGGTGCTTGTGCCTGATACATTATCTGTTCTTGGACAAATCCTTCCCTAGATTGTGAGCTATATGCTGGAGGATAAGCTGTCCACCCTCTTGAGAACTGGACATTTTGTACATATCCTTGACTTCAGCATACACACGGAATGTGCCCTGTTATCCCACATGTCCAACATATAGGAAGACCTCACCCTTAGTCCCCCTTGGTTGGATACACCTTGTGCATTGTGATTCCCATTCTGTACATTCTTAAACCCATTTTGTGTGTTTTGAAATCCACCCCTTCCTCTGTAGTCCATGCCTCTACCTCGTGGTACAAACCTGTTCCCTCTTTGGTCGATTGGGCGCTGATTATTTGTCTGTGATATACTCACTGCTTGCTGTACTCCTAGCCCTTCTCCGCTTTTCAATACTGACCCTTGTATGGCATATTCTGACAATTTCTTCTGAACTACCTTGGCTTCCTCAAGCTTTCTAGCATTGCCTTTCTTCCTGTTTTTCTCCTGTAACAGCTGATAGTGATGAAATATAGTCAACTGCATTTCAGCCCATGGTTTTGTTTTCATTCCCACTTGCTACTTGGGTTACCTCTGTAACTGTTCAGGCAATCCCTGAAAATACTGCAACTGTTTTTCCCCACGGCTCACACGTTTCAAGAGGCCAGCATTCCTGAATGTCCTGAATGTAAGCAAGCGGATCTTCATCCTCTTACATTTTACATGTCTAATACAGTGGGATACTTTACTCTGACAGCTCTGCAGACATTCACCCTACAATTAAATGGTGCTCCATTGTGCGCTGTATTTTGTGTTGTGACACTTGAATAGCCTGCTCTCGCCCAAATGTCATCAGCTCTTTCCCCAATAATAGCTGGTGGAAGACCCTTAATATCTCCAATTGCTAAGGTATTTCCTCTTGTCATTTTTTCTAACTCATAAATTAATTTTCCTGCACCAGCTGTTAAACTGCAGAGTTTATAGCTTAAATGGTCCTTGTTCATCTGTGGCCATGGAATATATTGTGGTCTCAGCCACCTCTCTTTTTCCAATAAGGGAAACTGCGTAAATCTTGATTCTCAATTGGCTCCCATCGCCTGCATAACCAAAGTGGGAACAATGGTTTATGACTGCCTTCTTCCTGGCAATGACCTTAACCTGTTTACATATGGTGGTGATTCTCCCTTCTCACTATACGATCATCCTTTATGGCAATCAGGATATGTTATATGATGTAGCATTCTTTCTTTAGGTTGCTCTACGTGATGTCATATTACGTGGCAAACTACAAAAACCTACATGGGATTGTGATTGGACTAAAGGGAGTATTTAAGTATACTTTCTATAAGGGATTAGATTGTGATTGGGTCTCTATAGTCAGGTGGACAACTCATCCCCTCCCTTCGTGCAAGTCATCTTTGACAGTATTTAAGTACCCAGCATATAACTGGCTCTCAAACTAAAAGGCTCTTTGTTATATGGCCTTCTACAATTGGTTGGCATGCTTGTACCCTTTTGGAACATTTAATCCTCTAGCAGCACGTAAGCTGATATCCTAGGTGCTGGTGGGTGGACTTGACCATACCTCCAGACCCAATTAGCCCATCATCTCTCATCACTCATGCCGTCTGCCATTCACATTGTCTTTGAACTTGGCCTTGCAGAAGCTTTTCTTCTCTGGGAATATAAGCGAGTGTGAGCACGTTCTTACCAAGGTTTCAGGCTTGCATGCCCACATCTATTTCATCCTTGAACTCACGTGACAGGAGACCATAAATCGGCCCATTTTATATAGTCCTGAATAAGGAAACTTGGCATTCATGGTGTTCCCTCTTTGCAACTTAATAAGGGATGCCTTGGCCTCTCACGTTCACTGTTCTTCAAGGACTGATAAACAGTTTTGGTTGCTTTACCCTTTGACACCAGGCTAAGCAGTCTTCCATTGGTCCATCTTCAAGCCTCAATTTATTTCTTTGTATTTATTTGCTATCAATCCTCCTTTCTCCACGGGTTGAGCTTACTGAAATTGTGACATCACATGTCCAGATTCTACATATAAATATATTTTGGAAGCACCGCCTGCAGTCTATTCACTACGTATAGCCAGCCTTTACAATTACTTAGTCTACATGTGTTACGGCATCTGTACAGTTATAAAATGACTTGCATTTTCTGCAGTGCTTCTTCAAACATGCAATCTTCATTCTGCACATGAAAGTATTCCCGATTCCCTACTTCACCATCAGATTCTTTAAGGTCTATGCCTTCTCTTCATTGGTCATCCTTCTCAGTGTGTTCACCCTCATTTCTTGTGACATCACCAGCCTTTCTTTTTCACCTTTTCACAGTTCTTGGAGGCTCTCCCTCAGGAGACCGTCATCTGTTTGGGGATACATCACAGAGGGTTTTTTAGTGGGTAGCTTGTCTCAAAGGTTTTTTGTGGTATAGGTTCCATTACTGGCATTGCGCATTTCGCAATTTCCGGTTTCAAACAAATAGGTAAAATAGGGGCGTGACTTCTTGCAGAGGCATTTAGCTGCTCCTCTACACTTCCTTCATAACAGTACTTCACCATTACCAAATATGCTCAGTAAACTTCTTTTACAATTACAGGAAAGAAATACATCACTGCAAAGAAGAACCAGACAACAAATACCCTTCCCATATGATAAAGTAAGTACATTAATTGACCAGTTATATGTATGTTATTATAGCAACACAGTGCCACTATATATATTACCCCAGACTACTTTTCTCAAACCAACATTTCTTTCACTCCAGCCGATTATATTCTACAGTACACATGCCTGCTATTTCCATCTACACAACACCATTGCGACACCCATTCTGTTCCTCAAAACTGCACAATCATGCAGATTACATCACACTACCACTGCCTTCCTCACTAACTGACCACATCACACCTCTGTACACTCGTATTCCCCAACCTTTCCAACCACACCAAATATACCACCTCAAACAGTACTCTATTCATCTCTACACTCACACCCACACATCCATGCAACAAACATGCATACACATTGCACAACTTCCCAAAACAGCATTTCTCTTTTCCCAACAGACACAACAAAATGCCTACCAAACATCAACTCTGTAGAAAAGAAAGAAAAACTAGAGCAGATAAGACTAAAAGTACACCACATAGTCATCCACCTCTAAAACATTTTATAGAAAACCTTAAGACAAAAGAGCTAGTAGTCTCACTCGAGAAAACTAAAACAACCATGACTAAAAAAGGCAAGACCCTCTTCCAAATACAAAAACTAAATAATGATGTACAAGGAAAAGCACACCTATCAACAAACCCAATTCTCTATACACCAGTGTTAACATAGTCAGGGTAAAGCAAGCCAAAATATGATGTTACAATAAATGTTCCACCTTACAGTTCTTAACAATTCTATAAAAAACATCTGAAAAGTCATGATCTTCCCATAAAAATTACCACAGGAGACTAATCCTGCACGCTCTTATAGGTAGCACTTTTCTACTAAAGCGAACATTATTTATATTCATTTTATAGAGAATGAACTAACTAAGTAAATTAATTAATACATTACAATAAACTACTTCTAACAAACACACACAGGGACTAGTGGTTAGCTGACCTGAAAATGTACCCTGACGTTTCTCACACATATAACACACAGGTCTATGATTCAATTTATTTCAATCATAATGTTGCCATTGTGTGCAACCTATCTTGTCTTCCAACCATGCTATCTAAGCCTTCCTGTGGAGTTTTAAGTCCTAGATTGCATTGATGTGCCACTTATCTAGGGTTGGGGGACAGACGGAAGAGGCTTTCTCTATCCCAGGCAATAGGAAGGTCACACAGTGGAAACAACAATGGAAATAAATTGAATCATAGACCTGTGTGTTATATGTGTGAAAAAAAAACTACTTCTGAACATGCGTGGTGTTAATATGCAGACCTTTTCAAACTTCAGTGTTGGTGATTGGATGCACACAAGCAGCATAGAACCGTACTTCAATGAAGAAGCTTATAAACAAGAACAAGAAAAAACAACTGACATAGCCAATAGTGGTCGAGGATATTAAATGGTGGTTCAAACCGTTATGACAAAAGAAACCCTTATTGAAAAAGAAAAAAAACGTTAAACCAAATGCTCCTTTCACTCAAATAAACTGTTCAGTGTACAAATGGACATGCAACTCATTTATGTAAGCCAACAATCCTTTAAATCTTTAAATCTTTACGACAATTGCTCAATCACTATGTGAAAGTAAATACAATAGTAAAATCAAAACTTTACAAACCATCGACTCCTGTCCAGTGCACAGCCACACTGCTCTGCAAGGACATTCTTTAACCTGCATTTCAGGAACTGCTTTCAAAAGCACCATCCACCACACCATTGTACTACATGGAATCTTGTGCATTGTACTATACAAAAAGTCCTGCTCTAGAACTCCAAAATTTAAATAACATTCTTCTACATGCAACAGCCAAAGAACTCCTTCAAGAAATAGAGCACATCCAATATAAATACTTCGGAACTGAAGGTGACTTCGAAAATTCTGTACCTTCAGAAAACATTACCAAAAACCTCATAAACACCAACATCCTAATAAAGATATACAAAAAAGAAATAGCTGAATTTCAAAACACATCTGGTGAAATGCCAGACCAAATATGTGTCTGTTCCCGCAGAACTTTTTTATAAAAAGAGCACAGAAATAGTAGATGTAGCCTACAAAATAGAAGACAATAAACAATCCCAATGGTTTCCAATAAGCTTTATATCTAACAGAAGAAGGTAAATACTAAATAACTAACCCCTCAACAGTGTGCATGTACTGCAACACAAAGCTTGACAATAACCAAATGCCGTCACATGCTAACACTTATAATTAATATTCCCATTTCCAAAAATTGAAAAAAGCTGGTTCTGACAAGCCTCAAAAGGATAAAGGCTGCTTGGCGCGTTCTTTAGTAAACACAGCACAACACCTGCCTGCATGCATTTTCTGTTCAAGAAGCCGGATCTGACAAAG
Source organism: Ambystoma mexicanum (assembly GCF_040938575.1). Lineage (NCBI taxonomy): Eukaryota > Metazoa > Chordata > Amphibia > Caudata > Ambystomatidae > Ambystoma > Ambystoma mexicanum. Next base: position 993,946,774 of record NC_090932.1, on the reverse strand, counting down.
TAACTGAGTTATGTTTGCCTTGCTAACCATACAATCTGAATTTATGTGTTTCTATATTTTGCATTCCAAACATTATATCACTTTACCATAGTACTTTCATTGAATTGTTAAGTATTTTTTTCCTAAAGGTATGCCATAATAGCTATGTTCATTTTCAGTGAATCAATTAAAAACCCTTGCACTTGAGAAAAAAAAGCTTTGATTGAAGATATGTTAAGATGTCTGTTTATCGCAAGACATCCACTAGAATTCGGCAAGTGTTGGAATGTTCTCCATCTTAACTCTATTCAACTCCTTTCTTCAACCCATGAGCACTTTGAAGACACCATTGGTAACTTCACCAATGGCTAAGGGCACCTCTTTGTTGATCGTTTTTTAAATATATACACTTTTACCTCCATTGATTAGGTAAAGACATCATTCAGAATGATTTTTAGAATAGTGGTCACAACCACCCTGGCCAAGGCAGAGTCTGTTCGACTGGCAGAGACAACCATCTCTAGGCTCTTGACCAGGTCCAAGAATGACCAATCTGGCATCGATCCAGTCTCGGACTGGCCTATAGTGAAATTGGGGCAATGCCCACACCAAAGCTGCAAAATGCTAATGTCGGCTAGCTTTTTTGATCAAGGTGGGCCACTTGTTTGCCCAATGTGGGGTAGTTTGATAAGTTACTTCACGATTCAGCTAGTAGATTTGATGAGTGTTACTAAATAAATATTCTTTAAAAGCCACAATTTGCATCACATTTGATCAAAAACTCCCCCTTGGGTACTACCCAAATGGTCTGTCACAAAAGGAATGAATAGCCATTTGCAACTGGGTACCACTTTTTTTATTGGTGCCCGAGACAATTTTACACCCCAGTCCAACCCTGATCCCATCTGCAGAAGCCTAACTTCTTTCCCCAAAGAGGGTGGACTTGCAGTGAAAAGGGATTTATAGGCAAAAGTGACATTTACTATAAATGGCATGGGAACCCAGCACTCTGGTCAAGGACGTCATTTCACCAAAATGCCAGGGGTAGCGGAAGTGACATCACATGACCTTTGACCCCCGATGACATCACAGAAAGTGATGTTATTTGACCCGTCCCTCAAGTGATATCATGGGAAGTGGTGGCAAACGACCGTCAGATGCGTCTAGCATCCTTGTTTCCAGGCACTCTCATGTCAGCCAGATATAAGAACTGAGGCACAGAGGGAGGCATGATTTGTCCATGATCACAAATTTGCAGAATGTAATTTTCCAGATTCGACGTGGGGTCTTTGTGTAAAAGTTACATAATGCAGTATTTGCAACAGGGTAACCAAAATCTCTAAAGCAGGCTACAGCTAGTGTATGAAACATCTATAGATCAATAGACACAGAATAACACATTATCTGTGGCATTGCGGTGTTAAACAAGCCAAAAAAGCACTGACCTGGGGAGGCATGCACTGCTGTTTACCCAGGAGCAAAATGATGCACGAGCAAGGCCTGAATTAAATAATTAACCAGGATTTAGTATCAACAACATTTCCTGGTATTAAAAGTATCTATGAGTCAGCTACCTCTACGATAGAAGAAACCTATTACACTGGTATGCGTACACACAGAGGAGTGCACCTGATAATGTTATATTTGCTTGAGTATACCTGGGAAAGGTTCTTTCAATATACCCAAGATCCCCCATAGTTATTATAATCTAAGCATAATACTGGTGCCAGAGGACTTAAAAAGACACCACCATTTATTGTAATATCATTGCTGCACACATAAATCCGTGGCACCACACAGTTATTTTAAATTGAAAACACCCATGAGTTGCTTCTCAACCGGGGACTCACTGGCAGACTTCAAGGCACACACTGCACACTACCCCTTTGTCAGACAATGGTGTAGCACAACAACCCCTGTGGGCCATGCTGTGCCCCGCCCCCCCAAGCTCCTTAACAAAGAACAGGGCACGCCACATCCCGGGCCGTCACGGACCACCACGTGTGTACAATGTCCATGATGATTATGCCGCTGCAGGGGCATGCACTACTGCAAGTGAAAGAAGTAAATATGTTTTTTAAAAAAAGCTTTAATGTTTCACGTAGAGTAGAAGGGGGCAGTCTCTGGTCCCAAAATATAACAGCCACCACTGGTGGCTGGTGAGTTGTTTTTTCTGGAGGGTGTACATATTTGCCACAAGTATGTGATTGTGACAAAGGGTTTGGAGGTTGGGGGGATTCTTTCCTGTCCCCTGAGAAAACATTCTGAAGAATGGATTAAAATGGCGCATTGCGCAGCACACTTTCTGTGAAAATATGGGTAAAAGGTCAACCATTTGGGTAAAATGCCAACAATTAGTTTTGTAGAGTGTAGGGTAAAAGATGAAAAAAGTACAATAGATGCAAGTCACCAAAAGTGCACAGGGTATTTCCCAATGCATTATCATGCTGGTCCCTGCAATATATGCAAGTATAAAAAACATGTTCATGCTGGCTGTGCCCATACCTTTCCATCCATGCTGGTTCCACCAACATATGCTAGAATTCCCATATAAGACCACCCTCGTGTCCTCTTTAAGATGTTCTTTTATAGTATCATCACTGACATTGGGCACAAAACTGGCTCTACATGCCAGTACTCCTATGTAAGAACATGTTCCCGTTGGTTTGGCCATTGAACGTGACATGTCACAATATGAAAACCTGTCCAAACTGGTTCCAATGTAAGCAAGTCTAGACCCATAAGAACACTTATCGTGCTTAATTCATCATAGATGCTCAGTTAATAAAAAGTCATGCTACAGTAAAAAATATACAGGCCACTACGGCAAAACATCAGTTTAGCGAGGTAACACTACTTATCATGTTTGATTTTTTAAAGATGCTGAGTAATACATGTCATGCCACAGTAAGCAATGGCTAGATAGGCTGCACCAAAATGCCAGCCTAACCAGGTAATGACACTCATGAGCTTGGCTTTCTCCGAAAATACGAGTAAAACATGCAAAGTCAATAAAGGATGTGTCAAAAATGCTCTAGTAATGCCCAGTCTCCGAGAGCTTTACACACACATGCATGCATCTCCTTTCACCCACCAGTCACTCCCCCATACATCCCATCTCACATTTATTCACACTGCATTCTCTACAAAGGCACACACCCACCCAGAACATTTAGAAAATACACCATCAAATTCATATGCATTCATCCACTAGTCACTCACTCACACCTTCTCTTACATCCACTCATTGCATTCTCTACAGAGGCACACACCCACCCACCTACCCACCCAGAACATTAAAATATACACCATCACATTCATACACATTTAGCTACTAGTCACTCACTCACACCTTCTCTTACATCCACTCATTGCATTCTCTACACAGGCACACACCCACCCAGAACGTTCAAAAACACAGATCACATCACTTCTCAGTCACCCACCATTCACATTTATATATCTGACACACTTCACACATGCAGCAAAATACACATATGTCTTTTATAAAAGACTTCTTACCGTTTTCTTGCATCTTCGGTCCATCCTTCGAGGATACCCTCAGCTCCTCCGTGCTTCTCACAAACAGGAACCAGAAGTTCTGGGAGCTTTCTGGTTCCTGTATGTGAGCTGCAAGGAAGCCAATGGAGAATGGGTTGGAGCTGAACGTGGCATGTGACATGTGCCACATGTCACGGTCAGCTCCAATGCCAACTCCTACTGAGCATGTCCCTGGCCCAGTCTTCACCCTGATGGGTGAGGACTGGGCCGGGGACCCCCTAGAACCGGTGTGGCGGGAGTCCCCACTACACCAGGAGCTTCCATTTAAAAAAAATTATAAAACATTTTTTTATTCTTTAAAATCATTGGTGTCGCGAGAGTCCCCAGGGGTTGCAAACTGAGACCCAGGGGTCACAGTTGTGACCCCTGAGAATCCTCAAATGACGTCCCTGCATTCCCTGTGCTTGGGTGATTTCTATTCATACCTTGGGGTTTGGCCGGGGTGCAAATCATTTCTTTTTTTTTTTTTTGAGGGATGAGCTACGCAGGATTGCACAAGCACTATCATTTGTTTTAAAAAAAAAAACATGTCTGATGCCATAAAACATGGAAAATGAGCATTGTGCCTTTTCCATTTCTAGTGCGGAGCACCCACAGGTGGGTTGGATTTCTGGGAATTTAGCACAAAACTCTGGTACAGCAGTTAAGTGGTGGGGGAGGGAGGGAAGTGGGGGAAGGCCACAGGATGTCTCCGAGGGATGGGCAATTTTGGGGGTACGGGGAGGCAACAGCGAGGTCTTCCTATAAGCAAGATGGCACCACCTGTAGAAGCGTCTCGGGTGGCTGGAAAATGCGGGCAGCACACTGTGTGTTTTTGCCCACATTTCCAGCCTCCTGATTATCTGACTGCCCTTCTCAGGTGTTTGGGAGACATTGCTTAATGGAAGGGCCAATTTGAAGGGGTGATGACAGGGTTTGAGACGAAAATTGAGCTTTTAGGGACAGAAACTTTCTAAAGTGCAAGAATGACGCCTGGCCAGTGTTTCTTTTTAAAAAGATGTGTCAAGAAGATGGCCTCCACGTGGCAAGATGCAGAGAGAGAGAGAGGAATCATGTTAATCTATTGCTGATGTATGTGCATATAATATATGGATTTGGCAATTGGTTATGACGTCTTGTGTTTAGGGGAGTGTAGTGAGGATTGTCTGGAGATGGGATGGGGTGCCACCCAACCAGGATGGGTTTAATGGATTGGCAGCTGTGGTGGTACCAGATGGGGCACCTGGTGTCACCCACTTCTCCATAATCAGTAGTCTCTTTTAATCACCTTCTAGGCTAGGCACAATGAGCTACCAGAACCAAGAGTCAGCCAACACCTTTTTTCTTGTAGCTGTAAACTCTTAGTAGGCCAACGACCATGGTTTGCTGATTGAGTGGATCTGAGCCGAGATAGATCAGTACGCTCTTATTATTAATGAACAAATGGACACAATGAGTCAACCATGTCAATTTATATGCAACAAAAACTGAACCTGAGGTAGGCCCAGGAGAGGAGGGTGTCCGATGCAGGAAGAAATAGGGGTTGCTCTAAAAAGTTGATAACGCCATAAGGGTTCCTATAGCTTGCAGCTTGGTGGCATGTAAAAGTAGGTTCACCCTTTTAAGGAGGAAGAATCTTTAGCCTCCTATTAATTTGACCATCTAACCTTAATAATATTTGGCTGGTTGTGAGGCTAAGGGCACGATTTATGGAAATGTGCGCAGAAATGCTGCAAGGGCTGTGTGCCAAGAAGGACACTGTGCAAACCTGCAATCACAATAAAAAACGTCCACCCTGTGTATTCATGGAATTCGCTGCACAAAGTAACTGTATTCACAAGTCACGCCAGGAATGCCCCTGGCACCCCCCCCCATACAAAGCATAAACAGCCAGAACAGCTCCCTTTGAATGCTCCACCCGGCATGAATAACACACCTTTCAAACAGAGTAGTGGTCTCCTGCGAGCAGGCCTGCATCTCGGGTACCCTGCTCAGGGTCCCCTGTAACTTTTGCCGGCACCCCAACAACATGCATATGAAAAATCGTAACTCAGTAAATACTAGGAAAATTACCATGTGAACCCCTGTAAACTGTTTGTGCACCCTGCTACACTGCATACGCGCAGCCCTAAGCTAGATCAGAAACCCGGTTTTGTGTGCACACACCCCTATATCTGACATGTAAACCCACCTCCGTGCTGCGATTCCTGCATGAAAGTGTACGTACGCCTGCCTTCGGGTGGTGTAGAGATTGAGGGATTTCTGTTGCCATTAAAATGTCAAGAGGCTGCGCGGGTAGTTCCATGACGTTCAAGGGATTGCCTGCGGGGTGTCCCTCGGAATGCTCACTTTTTTGCATGTTCTTCCACATATTCTGTGTTCCACCCCCATCCCAGTCCACTGTTCAAGCTACACCTACGCTCTGGGTGGTGTATCACGCAAGGCGCTCGACGGCCCGCAAAGACGTGCCGAGCCTGTGCAACTCAGAGCAAGTCCAGGAAAAGTCCTGCACAGTCGATTCCATGAATCAGCGAATGGGGATTTGCACGTAGAATGGTGCGCAAATCCACGATTTTACACGCAAATCATTTCATGAATCATGTCTTAAATGTTTCTCACTAACTTTCTGTGTGCTTATGCTACTGAGGGTGGAGGAGCAGTCTAGACTGGGGCCTCCCGACTTCCCCCATAATCACATTAAATTCGATGTGCCATTGGCTTCATCTCTGGTCTGCAAATGCACACCTTGAAGTCCCGCCAATTACCTGGGTTCCATGAGGTTAGTGTGATATTTTGATCATCTCATCTAGGAATGGGAGATTGTAATCTCTTGACCAGTTACCTCCTCTTGCTATTATGATGATGTTTGTGTTGATAGATTGGAAAGACGGCGGGGCTACGTCAATCACATCCTCTGAGCGAGTTTACTCAACCCTTCTTACACAGGTGCTCTGTTTTTCTACATCATTGTGTGCCTTTGCGGCCAAATATAATCCTTAAACACGCCATTCACGTTTATTGATTAGGTCATGGATATTGGGGCAATAGCTATGGTCCAAGTGGGTAGTGATTTGATCAAGTGTTGGGTTGGGATTGACTTCACATTGTAGTGATGGATTGGATTTGTGAATAATGCTGCACAGTCCCTTTGGGTCTGTCTTGAGAGGTATACTTTTTGCATGGATTTTGGGGAACATGTGTATAAAAGGCTGATGAGAGGAGGTGGTAGGAGGGTGTTTTGTGCTTGGGTCCCAGATTTCCACTAGTGGCCTAACCACGGCTCAGATGAAAAAGCACGTTTTAAGATGTTATTTGGAAGTAAGAGGGTTCTGTCGAGGCAGGGCTGTCACAAGGTGTGGTGAGGCCGTGGCAAAAAATTGGGTGAGGCCGCCTTACCATTTTTTGCACTGTGGCAGCGGCGCACCTGTCACAAAGAGGAGACACGAGAAAACTCCTCTTGAGTTTGTGTGGACAAACTCAAATCACTACAGCAAAGTTACATTTCTCTACTGAAGAAAGTTTTATGCCAGAATAACGTTTGTATCCCGTGCATAAAGATATATAGGATGGCATGACTGCGTGTGGTGCATGACACCAGCATTAAGCAGCACCCTGCCCCTGTGTGCGCATTAAAACACACATCATACATACACAGTGATGTAAAGTGGAGGCTTGTGAATTTCTGAACTGAAGAGGCTTAAATGTTTGTGCCAATTATGTGGGATCCACAGAGCACAGTGAGGAAGCCCAAACCAAGCAATGGGTGCTTGAGGGGGTTTCTCACTGCCAAGCAAATGTTTGAAACATCTGGTAAATATTATGCATTTTACTGAACTTTCTTTGCACATTAGGGTAGAAATGAACACAGTTTGCAATTGGATTTATGTGGAAGGACATGGAAAAACCCAACAGTTGCAAGTCAACAACCGTGCACAGGAACATTTTCCAATACATTTCATGCCACCTTTGCCCACAACATATGCTAATATAAAAACATATTCATGATGGTTGTTCCCATGTATGTCCATGCAGGTTGCACCAATATATGCTATTACCATGTAAGGCCGCTCAGCCTGTCAACATGCCATGCCACAGAAAGTATATCCAAGCTGACTCTGCACCATAAATGTTATTACTTACTAGACTGGCCTATATTCAATGAGGTTCAGTTAAGCCAAGTAGTATGTCTGCTTTGCCCTTGATGCATGGTCCTGTTCATCAAGGGTAAAGTAAAACAAGAATTGTCAATGCTAACAGTTTGGGCTTTCATGTAGGCATGGGAAAGGCACTGCTGTGTTGGTATTAACTTGCTGTTGATGGTAGCAGGTGCAAAATGGTTCGAGTACCTGAACATCTACTTATGCATAAGCCTAAAGTTTTGGCTTTGACCAATGCTTGCTTTTAACAGGACTTCAGTGAAAGACACATGGTGCTTTTAAATCAAGTGGCTGAAAACAGACCTGGTCAAGACATTTTTATTTCACCAGTAGCGTGTTTACAACTCCAATTACGTCATTAACTCTCAGAAGACTCCTTTGAGAAAACACTGCAGTTACTTTGAGGGCAAGGTTTGATGGTAAGGCTTCATTAGCTAGCTGAAAGAGTTTCAATTAGGAGGTGTTTTGGGTGGGGGCAGGCAGGAACTGGCTGGGAATTGCCATATGGATTACAATGGCCATGGGAAGTCAATGTTGGGCAAATAACTAAACAACACCTACAAGCTTTTTGTCCCTCCTCATATGCCATTTCTTCCTATCTGTACTCAGTGCTGTCATTAGGATAGATCTTCCCAGATCTGGGATCCGGCAGAAAATATCTACCCGGATCTGAGATCCAGCTCCACAATCCTGGGAAATCTATGTGCACTATACATTTATTTTAGAATGCTTTCGTGCGTACGTTTTTTAAACTGTCAGGAAGGGATTTGAACCATGGTGCTAGGTTTCAAAATGAGACACTTCCCCACAAGACTACATGAGGGTCTGAGCAGGAGCCCTTTGCAATCTCTTGTCAATGTTGCACTGTACTGGAAATATGTATGTGCATTTAGGTTCAAAAGGGGTGCAGATGTACTTTTCTGTCATGATAAATTCTCTGAGGGTAAGAGGCAAATGTTCATTGGGGTGACTAGAATACCTGCCCTAAACCCTTCCAATCGAGCCCTCCATGGACCTGGACCCTTTCCCTGCCCTAGGTGGGATACCCCTGTAAAAAAAGTCAATTTCCAGCACTGTCTGTTCTCTAAAGCAATAGTTGTAGCTTATTGGTGGCACAAAAGTGCCACTGAATAACCCAAACTAAAAAGAATGGCATGCAGTGGCGCAACACCATTGACCAGATTGGGCTCCTGTCCCCTCCTGAAATGTTGGGCTTTGTTGGGCGGTGCCAGCTCCTGGCTAGAGAGGGCTGAAGCCCTCCAAATTTGAGGCAGAATGCATTCTCTGTGTGTCGCCAGCCCATAACTCCGATAGCAAAATCAAGAGCCTTTGACAGAGTCTTTTATTTGCTTATGTTTAAGCACTCGTTAACGAGCGGCAGAAGAATCCATCATGCAGAAGACAAAAGTCTGACCATGCAATATCAACAGACTCACTTTAATAAAGCCACAGTCTTAACTTTTGGGCTCAGCGTTTAGAAGACCCACGTCTCCAGTGATTAGCATTGCATTATGAAAGAAAAGAACCTCTCAATTGGGGTGAAAGGTAGGACTTGTGGCCAAAGGGAAGGTGAAATAGCTATTCAGCTTCTTATCTGGGCTCAGGTAATTGTGAGGGAAGTGGGAGTAGGGCTGGCTAAAGATGTGTCAGGGCTCGTGTGGGCCTATTTATTTTTAATGTTTGGGGGGGTACCCCTGGCCTTACAGTTCGAAAAACTAGGCCAAGGAACCTGTGAAGTGCTTACATTAGTAATGAAGTCAAAAGAATGCAGCTAGGTGGTAAAAAATTGCAGACTACCAGGTTTCTTTGTCATAAGACTGGCAACATGCGGGCAGCTGCTTGGGGGCCCATATCAACTGTAAAGGCTGAAAGGTCCAGACGGCATCACTGGGTGGGGAGACCAAGAGCACAATGTGTTTATTGGCCCCACATTGGCCTCACTCACTATTTTCAAAACTGTCATCCAGCCACACCAAACGTTTGAGGCTGGCGCTGCCCCAGCCTGTCTGACCTATAGAGCTGAGGTCGGACAGAACAGGTCACAGATGTTAAACGGTGCATGGGCTTCGCTGTTAACAAAGGATCTGCAATTACTAACAAAGCATTTCACTGTTAGCACCTGCATGCATATGCATACATTTGCAGTCAATTGAAATTGTGATGTGGGGTTAGCACTTGCATGCCCGAGGAGTGATTAGAAGGGAAGTGGTGACATGACAAGGCTCATTCTCATAGTAATCCCCAAGTGTGGCATTTCAGAAATGAAGGAGAGAGTTAACTTCTTGTAACATTGAAACTTCTCCAGAATAGTCTCATTCAAATGTGGAAAGAAGTTAGCTACACCCATACATGTAAGTGACTCTCTACCATCTAAAACAGTGGTCATCTGCAATGCTCACCTGGTATCCACGGGGATGTCACTCAGCCTGTTCTGACCTCTTACGACCTCGAACCCTTCCCTGGAGTCTACTGGACTGGAGAATGGGCTTGAAACACAGGATTGCTAGAGTTTAACTCCCTATTGTCTCTGTGTGCTTGAACCCTTTCTTCCGAGAGGTCCAACCCTTCCCTTTGATCCACAGCTCACCTTGTTTTCTTGGAAAGTTGGAAAGTGTGCTCTCCGTTCTGCTGTCAGCGCAGGGGCACGTTTATTGATGCGGGCTCATTGCCGCCTAGTTACTTCCCTGGCAAGAGTCTGACAGGTAAGTATAATGAGTCTTTTGAACAGTTCGTTAACTTCATTCCTTTCCTTCCTTAGATAATGGCCGGCGTCCGGGGATGGCGACGTGCTGCTGAGATGAGTAGCGCTGAAGGTGAGTGAGAGCGCGATGCGCGATGCGACCCGTTCGTATTTGTATTGAACTGAGTTCTTTTTCTGTGTCTTTTAGGTGCCGCGACATTTTCAGCGTGGATGCCGGTTATGAAGAAAAAATGCGGTGAGTAAGTGCGGTATGTGGTGCCTCTAGATGTTTCCACACTAACCTGGAGTGTCTTTTCCCTCTTGCAGATGGATGGGAAGTTCTGGAGACAGAGTTCGCCCAGAGCGGCTACGATTCAGGTAAGCGTTTGAAGCTCGTACAGTCTTTAAAAAATAAGCGAAGATTTGCTGAATGCTCACTAATGCCTTTTTTCTGTTCTTTTCCCTTTTCCTTCGGAAGCGGCATGCCGGGATGGGAATGACACTGCCGAAGATGCACGCAGAACAGAAGAAGCAATGAATGAAAGACAGAAGCGCTGCAAAGTAAGGCTGTTACTAACGGTGTTCTTGCAGTAGCTGAGCGCAGAAAAAGATGCAGGCCTACTGGAGACCGATCCGAACACGGTGAGTGTCACGCTGCAGGTGCAGAAAACGCAAAGCATGTTTCTCAGCCTGGGCGTGGCTTAAATAGTCTCTGGGTATCCCAGGTGTCTCTGGGCTGGACCACACCCAAAAGACTAGAATGCACATGCAGTTCTGAGAACCGAAATATGTGGGGGCATCCATCTTGTCCCCATCAATGCACTACAAGTCCAATCCCCAATGTTATCCTATGGGAGAGAGTGAGTCTGGTGCCACAAGCACCAAGTCTGACTCCAAGTGGGTCTTTGGAGGGATGGAGAGGCCCTTGAGGGCCATGTAGGTGATCGTGGCCTGGCTCCAGCCTGACATCTTGGAGGGCTGGGGGCATGAGGGGCAGGAATCATGACAGCACTCCCCCCCAAGGCCCCTCTCAAGTTGGCTCTTCTTGGTTTGTTTGGATGGTTATGATGAAATTGTCTAAGCAAGCAAGGTGCATGGATGTACTCACAAGGCTCCCATGTCCTGTCTTGTGGACCATACCCCTTCCAGTCTACTAAGTAGTATAATTTGAATCTGACATACTTTGAATCCAGGATGTCTTTGAATTCGAATTCTGGCTCCCCGGTGACTACTACTGGCTGCGGTGGCGTTGCTACCCGGGTCCCAGGTTGAAGAGGTATAAGGAGAGACACGTGGAACACAGGATGAATCTGCATGTTTGACCGCAAAGCTAGTCTGACCGCCACAGGATTTATCACGGAGGTGACAGTGAATGGACCCAGGTACCTTGGACGGAAAGTTTGGTTTCCTTTAATGGACACGTGTTTAGACGCCAGCCAGACTTTGTCTCCCCCTTGGTAGTCGGGGGCCTTTACTCAGTGTTGATCAGCAAACTTCTTTTGGCGATTCTTAGCTTGAAGTAGGTGTTCAGCTGCCTTTTTAAAGGTTTGAGAAATGGTTGTGTGCAAGGTTTTGACTGCTGGCATTTCCAGGGTTGTAGGAACGTCCAACTCAGAAGTATTTGGGTGCCTGCCATACATGGTATAAAAGGGTGTCTGCCCAGTGCTGGTGTGTAGGGAATTAATATAAGCATATTCAGCTATCCATAATAGGTCAAACTAGCTTCCTTCAGCTTGGTGTAACATGCAACGCAGACACTGCTCGAGCGTCTGATTTGTCCTCTCAGTTTGACCATGATGACTGGTGAATAGCCGGATGTCGATCTGGGCCATAGAGCAGCATTTTCTCCAGAACTTAGATACAAATTGAATACCTCGGTCTGAGACTAAAACTGAAGGAAACCCATGGAGCCGTACGATGCCTTCAAGAAATACCTTTGCCATATTGGAAGCATTTGGGAGCCCCTTAAGAGGAATGAATTGTGACATTTTTGAAAATAGGTCCACAACCACAAGAATAGTGTTAAACCCTTGACTGGGTGGTAAGTCAGTAATAAAATCGAGGGACAACATGTGCCAGGGTGCTGGTGGGATTTCCAATGGTTGTAACAGCCCAGCCGGTTTCTGCTTGGATGACTTGTTTTGAGCACACACTCCACAAGAAAGGATGAATTGGATAATGTCTTTACGCCACGTGGGCACCAATAATTTTGTTTTACCTTGGCTAGGGTTTTAGCGATTCCAGGGTGGCCCTCGATCAAGGAATCATGATAACCGGACATAACTTGTTCTCGTAGTTCTTGGTTTGGTAAGAATAAACGATTCCTGAAGTAGGGCAACTGATCTTTTATCATGTAATGTTCTCCTTGTGCACTCCACGCTTGTAAATGCTCCGGACTCATCAGATTTTGGATTTCTTCATGTAATTCTTTCTGAGTTATGGTTGCTGTGATTCCTAGGAGCTTGTCACTCGGGATGATTGCTATTGGGCCAGGGGTCTGATACCCTTGCTCTTCCACCCCCATACGGGAAAGGGCATCGGCCTTCCCGTTTTTCACCCCTGGTCGAAATGTAATCACGTAGTCATATTCAGCAAAAAAAAGAGCCCAACGTAGTTGTCGTGAGGATTGGGCATTTGCCGTTTTTAGGTATTGGAGGTTCCGGTGGTCAGTTATTGCTGTGATTTTGTGTCTGGCACCCAAGAGGTAGTGCCGCCATGCCTTAAAGGCTGACGTAATGGCCAGGAGTTCTTTGTCTGTGATAGCGTAATTGAGTTCAGGGGGTGTGAATTTACACGACCAGAATGCAACAGGGTATAACTGGCCCGTTTCGGGGTCCTTTTGTGAGAGGACGGCTCCCATAGCCATGCTTGAGGCGTCCGTTTCCACCAGGTATGGGAGATCAGGGCGAGGGTGGCATAAGATTGGGGCAGATGTGAATCTTGCTTTGAGTTCCTGGAAAGCTTCCTCGGCTTCTGTTGTCCACTGGAACTTTTTGTTGCTTTTCCTTAGCAATGACGTGATGGGATGCACGATTTGCGAAAATCCTGGGATGAAACGGCAGTAGAAGTTTGCAAAACCCTGCATACCTTAAACCCCCTTGAATGAATTTGGGGATGGCCAGTTCAGGGTAGCATCTACCTTGTGTACATCCATTTGGATTCCATTCAGGCTGAGAATAAAGCCCAGGAATTCCACCTCAGAGATGTGGAAGGAGCACTTTTCGAGCTTGGCGTAGAGCTGGTGTTGACAGAGTTTCTCCAATACGGATCGGACATGTTTAACGTGGTCCTGCTTTGATGCAGAATATACTAGAATATCGTCGATGTACACTAGAGCACAGACATCAATCAATTCCCGTAAGACATTGTTCATGAAGTATTGAAATGCTGCAGGCGCGTTGCAAAGGCCAAAGGGCATTACTTGATATTCGTACAAGCCGTATTTGGTGCGAAAAGCGGTTTTCCATTCGTCCCCCTGTTTTACGTGAACAAGGTGATATGCCCCCCTCAGGTCTAGTTTTTTGTAGATTTGGGCATCTTTGACTTGATCAAGCAATTCAGGGATCAGTGGCAGGGGGTAGCAGTTTTTTACGGTAATCTGGTTCAGTGCGCGATAGTCGATGCAAGTTCTCAAGTCCCCCTCCTTTTTCGGTATGAAGAATAGAGGACTGGCTGCTGGAGACTTCGAGGGACGGATGAACCCGTTGGCCAGGTATTGGTCAAGATAGGCCTTCAGGTGCTGGTTTTCTGGTTCCGTGAGTGTGTAAATTCGCCCACAAGGAATTTGTGCGTCAGGTATCAGGTCAATTTGGCAATTGTATGGTCTATGCGGTGGCAGGGTATTAGCCTGTTCTTTCTGAAAGACATCTTGAAAGTCTTGGTATTCACTTGGTAGGGTGCTGATTGCCACAGTCGCAAGCGTGGAGTTTCTGGTGTCTATTGGTTGTTTCTCTTGGCGATAACATGTGTGGGCGCAAGTCTCGGGAAAGACCAATTCTTTTGCTCGCAAATCGATTCGAGGATTGTGAGCTACCAACCATGGCATTCCCAAAATCAACCGGAACTGTGGTGCCTTAATGAGGTCAAAAGCGATAGATTCTTGGTGTCCATCCTGGCACAGAAGGGTTAAAGCTGCAGTGCATTGGGATATTGGACCAGAAGATATTTCCATGCCGTCGACAGTGCTAACAGTGTCGGTGGTTGATTTAGGGCATAACGGAAGCCCCATCTTTGCCGCAAGATCCTGGTCGATGTAATTCCCAACGGCTCCACTGTCAATGTACGCTCTTACTGCGTGCATCCGAGATTGTTGTTGGTGATTGATCAAGACCACAGATAATGCAAAATGGGAGGTGTGTAGTTCACTTTTTTCGCTCGACAAGTGAACCCCTACGGGCTGGGGAGTTTTCCGATTCCTTGATGGTATCTTCCTTGTCCGTGGCCCCTACCGTCCTCCTCGGTGGCTTCACAGGGCACTCTTTAAGGAAATGACCTGACCTTCCACAGTACAGACATGACTTCTACTGTCTCCTTTTATCCCTTTCCGCTTTAGTCAAGGGGGATCTGACCCCCCGATTTGCATTGGTTCTCCTGAACCTTCCATTGTGCAGGCAATATTGATCTAAACTTTCTGAATAAATGGCACTTGATCTCACACACGAACAGATAGATAACACATATTACGGGCCTCATTAGGTCTCCGACGCTAAACCATGGTGCTATTAGCCATGGCCCTTTCCCATTCCCATTTTTGCCCCATAGGGCTCAATGGGAATGGGGAAGGCGCTAATTACGGTACCGCAATTAGCACCAAGGTCCCTTTGCGGGTCCCTACTTCAACGGCTGGTAAAACCAGCCGTTATGGTCGGGTCCCGTAAAGGGACCTCGTAATTAGGCGCTAAGTGTTTAAGGGCGCCGCAGCCTTTTACGGCGCCGTTAAACACTTAGCGCCTGGGTCATTATGAGGCCATACATGTTTTGAATGGGTTCAACGGACGAAATTGACAATATAAAATGTGTACGGCTCGCGTCAGCTCTGGCAATAACAGAAAATCATAGTTTGCTTAACTACTGGTAAATGTATGCTGAAATCTTCTGTGGCGCCAGGTGACGGCTTACTGCGGCGCCAATGATGGCAAAGAGCATGTTATGTTGGGCACAGCTTGCAAAGTAAGATACCCACTGTATGAACGTGTGCAATAGTTCAGATCACAGGTTTCTGGCTCAGACTTTCTTCGTCACCAGCTGGATACAATGAGTACCACTGCTTTTAGTAATCGTCAAATCAGCTTTTCATCCCTTCATGGACATTAACTTGAGAACCAAGACTGCTTGTCAATACTACTTGATTTGCCAAATGATGGTAAAGTGCACAGACACCTGGAAGTGCCACTGTCAGCTACGTAAGTACCGCCATTTGTGAAAGCATTCGCGGCATCCCTGAAAACAGCCTGTGTAATTTGCCACTGGGATCAAAGGTCGCAAGCCCCACATGTTCTCACACTTACCTTCCAGGCCACAGTCTTCCAACCTGCCGCTACCAAATGCATTTGCGGGACTGCTCCATCTTTTGATAAACGGACATCACTACTCTGTCCTCGAATGGGTAGTGGCTGCCTCTAAATGCCTACAGGGGCCTTCTCTCCGTCAAAGCCATACACCATCTTTCATCAGATTAGAATCCCTTTCACTCCCCTTGCTGACTTCAAGTCCCTGTCCGTGGACGCCGAAGACGACGCAGGCAGAGAAAAGCAAGTGTGCTTCTGAGGGTTCTGACAGGGGATTCCCGAGGAGAGGGCGCCGCGAGGCCCCCCGCCAAAGTGCGAGGCCTGGAGCAGTTTGCCCCTCCTGCCCCCCCTCCTAAAGGCCCTGTGTCGAGGGCTATGAACTTGTTTCAGTAGGAGCCCATGCTGGTTCTCAAATCCCCTTCATGTACAAGCAGATTGAGACAGCAACATTTCCCTGGAGCAGGAAAGTCAACGGGTGAGAAGAGAACTAATTGCGAGAGCAAGGGGGATGCATTGTGAAACCGTTTTTATTTAAGGGCGGTGTTTATTGAAATCGGGATATCGCCATTAATGTGGGACGTATTTGTAAATAGAAATCCATCGACTCACTTCTTTTCCTTTCAAACGTCATAATGTCCGGGGTTGATACTTCTGTAAACTGAATTGAAAAGGAGTTGCAGACAAAATATAACCAGGAGGTGGCAGCGTTGCTCCATCACAAGCATATGACTTTGCATTAGTTGCTAAAACCATTCCTCTCTGCCTCATTTGAGCCAAGCAACAAACACATGTCACTGATGGTCAAAGTCCTATACACATCTAATCATATATATGAGGATTTCTTTGCATGGGGATCCGAGCCAGTACATAGCTATCTTTACCTTGGGGAATTTGCAACAATAAATATTCTTCGAATGCACATGCCAATGCTGGCAACATGTTAATGTCATGGTGAGAGTTGTAAATCATTTAAATAGCACCAAACTCATCGTGCATTATGTACTTGGTTATTCAAGAATACAACTCCACATTTAAAGATCTATGGTCATTCTTATGTTCCCAAAATGCTTTCTGATGTTGTGCAAATCAGGCTGGAACCCTCACAGATGTTATTTGTCACATTCACTTTTCCATAGGGGTATTTCAAGAGTACAACAGGTGGGTCCCAGACTGTGCATCTTGGAATGATAATCTTCAATGGGAAAATCATGTATTTGGTAATGCTAGGTTCATTTATTATTTATTTATTTTTACATTAGAATAGTGCGCAAAAACCCACAGGCATCAAGGCGCTAGTTTCAGAGGTGGGAGGAGAGAGAGGAGAAGGATTAGGAGAGGGAAGGGGATCACATAAAATCATGGTAACAAAGAAAAGCTTAAAGATAAGTAAGAAAGTTTTTGAAACAGGGTGGTCTTGACAAGTTTCCTAAACGGCCAGTAGGAGGGTTCAGAACGAATGTGGAGAGGGAGGTTGTTCCAGAGGCGGGAGCCCATCACTGGGAAGCTAGAGCCTCCAGCTCTTATACTCTTGAAGCGAGGTGTAGTCAGTCCATGGCTGTAGAGCAATCTTGTTGGTCTGGTAGAAGAGTGTTTGATCAGTCTCTGTGAGAGGTAAGGCCGGTGCAGTGTTAGAGAGGCACTGATGCGTGATTGGGAAGTTTAAAGTTTATACATACTTTGACTGGAAGCCAGTGCGCTGCTCTTCAATGACTTGCAATGTGGTCATGTTTGGAGAGGTTTATGGCTGCTCGGATGGCTTTGTCTTGAATTGTATGAAGTTTACAAAGGTTGCGTTCTGAAGTGCCAGCCAGGAGGGAGTTACAGTAGTCAAGCTGGGAGTTTATGGTGGCCCTTGCTATGGTAAGGCGGTCTTGTGGGGAGAGAAGATTTTTGGTGGAATTTGGAAGATAGTGGTATGGGCAGCTGAGGAAGCAATGGAATTGATGGGCTAGGTCATGTTGAGGCTGGAATCTAGGTAGACGCCAAGTGTTTTAACGCTTGAGGAGAATGGGTTGGTGCAGGCATCAATGTTAAAGGAGTGGTACGCAGAGTCTAGTTTGGACAGGTGGGAAGGTGGGCCGACTATCCGGATATCAGTCTTGTCATCATTCAGAGTTGGTGGGAGGCCATCCAGGCTTGGATAATATCACAGATGGTGTTGATCTTGTTGGAGTTTTATGTGTGGTCAGCAGAGAGGGGAATAAGGATCTGCGTATCATTGGCATAATTGGTGAATGAGATTGCCAAGGAGTCAAATTTGTCAAAAAGGGGTTTGGTGTACACATTGTATGGGGAGGGAGAGGCACAGGAGCCTTGTGGAACCCCACATGGGACATTAAAAGGGTGTATGGCTGCATTACCCGTGTAGACTCAGGCAGATCTATGTGTGAGGAAGGAGGCAATCCACTGGACAGCAGAAGGGTCGAAGTTGGCAGCTGTGGTGAGATGGTGACAATGCGTTTGGTGGTTGACTAAGTCGAAGGCAGTGGACAAGTCCAAGAGGAGGAGGAGAGCAAGGTTGCCAGCATCACGGATATAATGAAGTTGTGTTTTTAAGACAAGTAGGGTTTATTCGGTATCATGGCCGGGATGAAAGACCGACTGTCTCGGGCTGAGCATGTGGTGGAGTTCCAGGTAGGCCAGAATTTTGGTGCAAATGTTAAATGTTAAAGGTGTTTGTACCACGCACCGTCACCAACGGAATTGGTCCCCAGGTGCTCTGGCGGATCTGTAAATGATAAGGTGGGGTGGGTTAGTGAGGTGAAGAGGGTGTAGGATAGTGAGAGGAGTGGTGTTCTGTTGGCAGCTTCAACTCGCTATACACCAGATGCTGAGCTTTGGTGCTGGTATCGGGTCTGTGATAGGCTGTGTGTGCTGTTGGTCCGGCTTATGTGTTATTGCAGTGTTGTGAAGTGCGTGCTGCTTGTTGTGTGAGAGATGGTTGTGTGAGTTTGAGTGAGATAAGTATGCAGAGTTTGAGCTTATATTGGTTAGTGGGTTACCTGACCTTTGGCATGCTAGCCTTTGCAGTTCTGTCCCAGTGTGGCAACCAGTTGACCCCCACAACTCTATCCGGATGCAGTGTGGGCCAATGTCCGGAATTCTATCTGGGTGTGGGCAAGCCAACATTCATAGTCCCGTCCAGATGCGGCGCAAGCTAGCGTCCACAGATCTGTCCAGGTGTGGGCATGCTATCATTCGCAACCCCATCTGGATGCTGCGCTGGCTGGTGTTCACAATTCAAGTGTGGCACATGCCAACAATTAAGTTTCATCTTGGCGCGGGCTTCCCATCCTTCAATAAGTCCCATCTAGATGCGACGCAGGCCAGTGTCCACAATTCTAGGTGTGGCTGTGCTAGTCTTCAGGTTTCGCATAGGTGCGGGCATGCTAACGCTCGAAGTCCTATCTAGGTGCAACGCATGCTTATATTTCATAGATCTATCTAGGTGTGGGTATGTTGGCATTCAGCTTTCACCTAGGTGCGGGCATGCCAACACTCATGGTCCTACCTAGATGCGATGCAGGCTGACATTCTCAATTCTGTCCAAATGTAGATATGTTAACATTCACAACTCCATCTACGGGTGGGCATGCTAGCATTCAGAGTCCCCTCTAGATGCGACACAGGCCAATGTCCAAAACTCCATCCAAGTGTGGCCATGCTAATATTCTGAAATTCTATCTAAATGCATCTGCCGGTCTGGATATGGTGCGTCCGGTACGTGCGTGTGGGCGAGTCACTTGAGGGCTTTCATCTGTGTCTAAGTATGTGTTCAGTCTCTAGAGCCTTCCTTTTGTGGCTATTTTCCAAGATATTTTATGCTCTGTCTGGTGGTTAGTTCTTTGGTTCGAGTGTTTGTCCAGATTGAGAATGGCCGGGAGAGGAGTTATTTTCATCATTGTTTTAATGTCTGTGCATTCTGGTACGTCTCCGTTGTGGTTACCCTGTGAAGAGCCATGATTTGAGGAGTTTCCTGAATGCTAGGTGGTTTGTTGTGTTCCGTATATTCTTAGGTAGTTCATTCCAGGTTTTGGGTGCCTGGTGGGAGAAAGAGGATCCTCCAAGTTTTTTTCTGTTGTAGGGTTTTGGTTCCAGACGTAAGTCGGTGCTTGATCTTAGTGTTCTTGTCGGTTGATGTAGGCGTAGTTTGTCGCTTAGGAATTCTGCGCCTTGTTTGTGTATTGCTCTGTGCGTGATGCACATGGACTTGAACTTTATTCATTGTTTTAGTGGTAGCCAGTGTAGTATTTTTAGCGCAGGTGTGATGTGTTCTCTTCGGTGTAGCTTGAGGAGGAGTCTGGCTGCTGCATTTTGTATGCGTTGCAGTTTTTTAGAAGTCATTTGGGCATGCCCAGGTATAGGCTATTGGCATAGTCTACTCTGGACATGATCAGAGCTATGATGGTAAGTTTTTGTTGGCGAACGTCAGGAACGGTGGGATCCTTTTTGCTGCATGCAGGAGGAAGAAACATTTCTTGATTACCCGAGTTTACTTGTGGCTCTAGAGTAAGATTGTTATCCATCAGGACCCCTAGATTTTTTACAGTTGATGATGGTTCTGGTGTGGTGCCGAGCTCTCTTGGCCAGGGGATGTAGTTTATGTCTCCTCCCTTTTTTGAAACGATCATTATCTCTGTTTTGCCTGGGTTGATTTTGAGATGGTTGAGGTTCATCCAGTTGAATATGTCACAAAGGCAATTCTTTAGTGTGGTGTTTTCTTCTCTGGTATCTTGTATGTTGAAGATTATCTGAGTATCGTTGGCGTAGTTGTAGCATGTCAAGCTGTGTTTTTTGATGAGTTTGATTAGTAGGTACATGTAGATGTTGAATAGCAGCGGGGAGAAGGATGAGCATCGTGGTACTTCTCACGTGGATTCTCTGGGTTTGGATTTAAAAGGTTTCATCCATACTGCTTCTGTTCTGTTTGTTAGGAAGGATTTGATCCATAGTAGGGCAGTGTCTGTTATCCCTAGTCCTTCTAGTCTCTTTATTAGGATGGTCTGGTTGACAGTGTCGAAAGCTGCAGACAGATCAAGGAGAATCAGGGCGGTACTGTTGTCCGAGTCTGCATTTGTTTTTAGGTCATCCCATATTGAGAGGAGAGCTGATTCTGTTCCTCTCATGGGTCTGAAACCAACTTGTGCCTGGTCTAGTAGGCAATGCTCTTCTATGAATTCTTGGGTTGTTTGGTAGACATACGTTTCTAGCAGTTTGGCTGTGTAAGGTATGTTGGAGATGGGTCTATAGTTAGATAAGTCCTCTACGTTTCCTGTTGTGTCTTTGAGTAGCACGGTCCAGAAATTTTAGGAAGAAGGGGACAGTGGTAATGGGACGGAAGTTGGTTGGTGTGGCAGGGTCAAGAGAGGCTTTCTTGAGGAGTGGGGAGATCCATGATTTGTTTAGCATTGTAGGTACAACGCTGGTGGGAAGGAGGAGTTGATAAAGTAGGTGATGATGGAGACAAGGGATTCTGTGCAGTCCTTAATGAGGGTTTCTGGGAACATGTCTCCTTGGCAGCGTGATGGTTTCAAGCCGGCGATCAGATTGGCGGTTTACAATTCGGAAATAGGGCGGAAGGTAATGGGTGGGTATTTGAAAGGGGGAGGGATGGGGCTAGGGACTGGAGAGGGTCCATCATAGTGGGTTTAGTGATCAGGATAGCTTGCTTGAGCTTGATTTTTTTTTGGAGGGAGACAACTTTATTTGAGAGAGCATCCTGAATATAGGTGTCAACTTTGAGGCAGTTGGGGTTGGGACACAAGTGGTATCAAGCTCTTTGAGAGTGGAGAAAAGCTGAGGAGAGTGGGATTGCACTTTAAGGATTATGTTAGAGAGTGCTGACGCTTTTGCTTTGAGGATGGCTTTTCTGTATTTCTTGGAGAGGAGGAGGAGAGTTTTTTTGTTGGTAGGGGAAGGGGTTTGCACCCTATGTGTTGGGGGTTGCGTTTTTTAGCTCTCATCTTGTGTAGATCTGGGGTGAACCAATAGTTTATGTGAGTCCTTGGTTTGCCTTTACGAAGTTTAAGGGGAGTAATGTTATCCATGGCAGAGGGAATGGTGGTGTTGTAAGTGTTGACTAGGACCTTTGTGTCAGGGGGTAAGGAAGCTTAGAGAAGGGAAGGATTAGTGGCAAGGGGAGGAAGGAGGCATTCTTGGTGAGGTTCTGTGAACCTCTTGAGAGCACTGGTGGTAATCAGTGTGTATTGGGGGTAGGGGAGGTGCGTATTTTGAGGAGATGGTGTGGTTTCTGCCCACTGATTAGGAGAGATCACTATATTGTCTGCAGAGCAATTATGGTCAGCAATCCAGTCTAGAGATCTCCCCAGTCGGTGGGTCGGGCTTGAGATATGTTGTGTAAATCCCTGCAAGGTTAAGGAGCAGCCCACTGAGGTGACATCTTTCTCATCTGGGTCCAGTAGACCTAGGTTGATGTCACCCAAGTGTAGGACCTTGGAGGAAGGTTTGATGGTGGAGCTAAGCAGTGGGTAAAGGTCATTTTTGAAGGCAAGGGTTTCTATGATGGAGGGCAACTCCACCACCTTTGAAGATGGGGCTATCGCAGCAGAGAATAGTGTAGCCTGCATGGATGGCAATGGCCAGGACAGGGCCAGCGGCAGGGGGAAGCCATGTTTCTGTGATGGCGAGGATGTCCAAATTGTTGTTGGTGATGGAGGTCACTAATGTCGGAGGAGTGGGCGATGACTGAGCGGGCATTGACCAGGGCGTATGAGAGTGATTGCTTGGAGATGAGTGGGATGGGGTAGTTAGAGTTTCAGATCTAGGGTGTGCGGTGTGTGGAGGTGATTAAGGTGGTGCATCATGTTAGGAGGGTATGCGATGGTAAAATGCAGTAGAGGTACAAGAGGAAAGCCTTGATGTCCTTGCCCAGCCTATGCAGGGCTGGGAGGCAAGAGAGGTGGTGAGGGGAGGATCGCAGGCTGTGAGTGGGTTGCAGGTGGGGCAGGCGACTTAGAATGCCTTGTAGATTTGCATCAATTTTCGTTGGTGGTGGTGGTGAATGAGAGGTTTGTGGTGAATGGGGCAAGGGGGAATGAGGTAGGTAGAGGGGGCATTCTGGAGCAAAGTCTGGGGCAGAGGGGAGAAGGGGCAATGTTGGTAGCACTGATTAGGGCAGTCCTGCATGCTGCTGTCAGGGCAATGAGTAGTGATACCAGATGGTCTGTAGCAGGTTGTCCTTCCATCCTGACACCCTCCTAGAGGAAAGTCTGCAGAGCTGCTTTTGTGCCGGGGTCCAGCATGACTAATGTGGCAGAGACTTTAGTTGCACAGGGTCCAGCATGACTAATGCGGCAGAGACTTTAGTTGCACACCAATGGGTTACCATTCCACTTCCTCCATAATTCTGTCTTAGAATGTCTCTCTCTGTGCCCAGATGCTGGGGACCCAACTCAGCCACACCAAGGCTTCCCGACCTGTGGTTCCAGCTCACTATTTACTGTGTTTTGCATGGAGGGCATACTTGTTCCCTGCCTCCCATTCCCATCAGTGGATGCAGGTGCCTGGGGGCCTCAGTGGCTTGTCACTTGGCACTTTGCTTCTTTGCTGTAAGCCACCAGGTACTTTTATGGCCCCTCCTATGTCAGCAGAGGCTCTGCCGGGGCTACTGTTCAGTTGGGCCTTTAAAGGCGTTAAAGTTGGATCACCTTCTCATGAGGGCTGTTCCTGGCATGAGATGTTCTGCATCTTTCTCCACTGTTGATCGCATCTTTGCCTTCATGAGATTGTTGAGCTGGCTGACCTGAGGTAATACTGATGAGTGTGCAATGGTGTCCGTTGCTCATGCCCAGTGCTAAATTAATGTAATAAATTAATGAATGTAATGTAAACTGCCACACTGTTTGCAGGATGAGCATTCCTTGCTCAACTGGCCCCTCACTGGCCCCAATGCAGAGCTCTTGAGTCTTCAGCTTATTCGCTGTGCTGGGACTGACACCCACATTCTATCCAACACAGACTTCCTGCTTCTGCTTGTGGTGCTTCAAGCAGCTCGCGCAGATGGGGCAGGCGGGCACCTCATCTGTCAGGGTCTTTGCAGCGGGTCTCTGCTGCCCACTATCTCCCCCTTTAGCTGGTGGTCTTAAAGGAATAGTGCAATAAATTCTTTTATTGTCCTGAGCATTCGGGCATGTGGTTTAAAGCAATCTGTGATTGATCGTAAAAACATTTCCTGTGCACCTTACCTTAGTTTTCCTCACTTTTACACATGCAAAATGAACGAGCGGGACGCAGCCAATGTGTGCTAATCTTATCCATTGCTGCATTGTCCTAAGTTGAACTGTCCTCGCGGCACTAAATCATATCCTCCACCCCTGAAGCTGACATCATTAGATGCGCACGGCCCATTTCACAATGTGAATGCATGTCTTGTGACAAGGTTCTCTCTGTGGCACCTAATGACGTGTCTCCATGGAAATGGCAGGACACCTCTTTCCTCAATAAGTATAAACATACAGCTTCTCATCAGACAACATCAGAGTTGCTTTTTCAATCATTTCACAGTCTTTTTTTTGTATATCCTGTGACTCGTTTTTGCTCTGTTCAGCCATCTTCATTGTACATAGCCTGTGCGAACACATACTAGTACTAGCATTACTATTGATTTTAATTTTGTTGTATAATGGCAACAATACAGCCCTACCAGTACGAGGCGGAATTAGTTGAAAGAGAAAGATGCGGAAACAATGGCGCATCGGACGACAGTTGGGAGGACAAATCACCAGATCATGAGCCTGAGCCTAGTCGAAATGGAAGACATTTCCACCTGGTGTACCTGCAATCGATGAAAGGTCAAGCCAAGCGAGGAGGTGAACTGCTGCTGCAGAGAAAACTCTGGATGCTTGGCCTACATATTGGAAGAAGACACACCATTGCTATGCGTTACCGAGCTGCATGACTTCAGGGCAGCCTACCTCACAAGGTCCGTGTTGAGGAATTTGATGGTACTTATGCACAAACTTCGCACAACACTTCACACTCACAATACAAGCAACGAGTATGTGTACTCTAAATGTGATGTCAATTAGGCCACTAACATTTCACGTTTGTCTCCTATATTGTCATAACTTTGATCTATCAGTGCCAAATTAATGTAGTCTGGCAATTCAATACATCTCTTGCGAATTGGGAAATCATAGTGGTCATCTTATGTGTCTTTCATATACAACCAAGAAACAATATTTGTCTGGGCCCTAAACATTATGGATTGCATAGCTGTTCACTTTTGAAATGAGTCTACACTTTAAAGCCCAAGTTGATTAATCCATGAAGTTTTTTTTTTTCTCTTTATTTGTGTTGGTTTATTTAACCCCTTTACAAAATAGTGACAAATATGTAGAATCAAACATTGACAAAGAAACAACACATACACATATATACCAATTTTCACATCAATATCAAAACTTTAATAATCATATAAAAGTTAATAACCTTTTAAGAATAGAATTGAGTAGCAACACAGCAACCTAAAATCCATATTTACAGGCCTGATTAGCTTCTTATTGACAGTAGTAAGAATGATTAAACATTTTTTAAAAAAATCTTTTTTAAATCTAGCCAATGTGATATCAATTCATCAGTTCAGATCACATATATTTTTCAAAAAGGCAGTCACACGTATCCTTAACGCAGTTGAGTTGCCATGCCTCATTTGGTACCACAAAAGTTCTCTATCAGCACAATAGGTAGAAACAACAAATTGTTCAAAGTATAATATTCGTTGAGTCAAAAGGACAGGACAAACAAGTAAAATATGCCCCAAGGTTTCATTTGTTCCCTCATGTTTGCAAAATCTGCACCATTTCCATGTACCAGAAGACAAATTCTGAGTATTAAGTATACTGCTGGTTTGTAACACGTTCCTCCTAAACCTCATAAAATCATTACGTAAGTTTCTTCTTGGGTACTTAGATAAGTATCTCTCAATTACAGGAAAAATATTCCAGATGGAATAAGTCGGGCTGTAAATTTCAGACTGCGATAAAGTTATTATATTGTGTAGCAAGTCATAGCCTTTCAGGATCTTTTTTTACTTTTAAAGGGTTAGACAACAGCATTTCGATAGTAACACCCACATTTTGAAGAATATCTTCAACATTACTTTTCAGTTGATGCCGGAAGTCACTTACATTTACCATGCCCTCTACTGCGTATAAATCAAAGCCTCTTGTCAGTTAAACCTTTCCTCCATGAAATAACTCTTTTCCACAGCATGAATGATTTCAAGGATTGAAGACCTAGCTCATATCTAATAACATCAATTGGAACACACTTGAGTAAAAAAAACAGAATCCCTCTACATATCAGACTCTCCAAAGTTTTTAAGAAATCCATAAAATCAGACACATATAATTCCATACCATAAAATAACCTTGGTAAAACCTTCATAATATAAAAAGTTCCCATTGTTTGCATAAAATATTTGACATATTTATTCTCTAGTATATGCATTTGACACAAAGGAGTTTCTGCTTTTAATCTCAATTAGTTCTTAATTAATGTTGAAGATCCAGGTCCTGTAAAGTAATACCCCAAATATTTGAACGCACTCTGGCATTTTATGTGTTTACCTTCGCAGTACCATGTTTATGCAACATGACTTTTCTTGAGATTGCGCAGCCGTACAATAATTGTCTTTGTTGGATTGATTTTTAAATAAAGTTCAGTAACAAATGTCACACATGCATTAATCATCCTTTGTAAATCATTTCTTTGCAATCCAATAACAGGAAGTCAACCACATATACGATCCATCAAATACACATGTCCCCTAATTTAGGTGCAACCAAACCTTTATTCGCAAGTGCTCTGTTAGCACCACTCACATATAAATTAAACAAGGCAGGAGCTAACATACAGCCTTGTCTGAGCCCATTTGAGATAGCAATCACTGATGACAATAGACCCTCGAAATTAAAGCAGCCTTTTAGTTTGGTCTCAGAATATAGTTCAATGATTATATCCAATAGATGTTTGGGCATACCCAGATCTCTTAATTTGCACCATAGGGTTGGACGGTCCACCATATCAAAAGCGCTACTAAGATCCATTGATGCAACAAAGATCGGGTTAGCATCTTTCACTAGAGACTTTGAATGTAAACTTCTTAATATTAGTCCCCCACAATCAGTACCAGTATTTTTCTTGAATCCAATTTGTTTGGGATCTTATATATTATTAAGAATAATCCACTTTTGGATGTTTTCTAATACAATAGAGGCAACAAAATGTGATTCTGGATCAAGGCCCTTTTTGGAAAACTGTTAATACTGAAAAATAGCCAATCTCCATGACCGGGGTATAGATTTAGTATATAGAATATGTCTATAAAGAATAATCAGTACTTTAGCCCAATATTCTATATTAAATTTTAATATCTCATTAGATACATTATTAGGGTAAGGAGCAGCCGAGTTCTTAGATATCTTGATTAATCTAGATATAGTTGGGATAGAGATATCTAGTATCCATTCATTGCCATTCATGTTATCTCTGATGAAAATCTCAGTGTTACAACTATACATATTAGTGAAATGTTCCAAACACCTTATTTCACTAATTGGGTTAAGTAACAGCTCTTTCTGGGTATATTCCAAACTATTAATTAAATGACAAAAATTTGAGATGGTATTACCCCGTGGTGCTTTCAACATTTCTTCACCATCCAATTGGGATCTTATACCCCTATGACTTATTAACCAGTTTTCATAGTACTGTTTTATCTTTTTAATCTGAGTAAATACTTGAGAGTCACAGTTCCCACTCTTCAAGACTGACCAAGCCTCTCTCCTCATTATTAATTGGTGGTTTTGTACCTCAATATTAAAGCAATGTTGATGTTTTGATTTTGTTTTTCCACCAAACCTATTGGTACCTACAACTCTTTGAATGATGTCATTTACATGTGTACTAAAACTATTGACAGAATGTCTCATCAAACGATGTTCTAAAGACGTTCTATCAAAATCTTGTACTATAGCTGAGGTGATGTTTATTGTTTTATTGAAAGTCCATCTTATTCTGTTACCTCTGGTGTTGATCAACACAACCTCGGTGTAATGGGGTATCCTCCCTTTGGCAGTTGTGGTAGCAAAATCAATGGAAAGAAATCTGTGATCGATAGTAGGCATGTCAATAACAGCAACATTTGACCTATATTTATTTAGTACGCCCGACACAAAAATGTAATCTAAAATGGAGCTACAGCCCCTAGCATTCCAAGTGGGACAGTTGTTCTCAATCATTTCCAGGCCCATAATTTCAATATAATTTAGCCATGAAGCACCTCTCAATTTGGGATTACCCACCTTTGTAATATTAGTAAGAATATTGCCAGTTAGGGAATCACCTACAGTACGATCTATAATGCTATCTGCATTCAAATCACCTGCTATGATAATGAAACCCCTTCCTTTAGCTGAGCTCCACGCATCGATCCTCTTACTTAAATTATTAAGTTCTTTTTCCAATTGGAGATCTGAGTATTTCAGCAGGTTCCAGTAAACATTAGCAATGCAAAGATGAAAACACTTATCAAAGAATTTTACATTATAGGTCACAGTAAGTATCGATTTCAAAATAGTTCATTCTTCTATTTTTACAACCTGAAGAGTATGTTTGCATGCAATTAGCAATCCCCACATGGGACAACCCTTTATACCCTTTGTTGCACACAGTTGTTTTATCTGAAAACCCTCCCATAGTAATCTCTCAAAGACCTAAGTTTCCTGAAATAAAATCAGGTCGTTTGATTCCAATACATCCGTCAATTTAATATTGTTTACCAAATACAAGTGACCCCTAGAATTCCAGCTCAATAAACTCACCTTGCCAAGCTTGCTAGAGTGGTCTCCCCAGTTCCTTTAGAGTATTAATTGACTCTCTTAAAGAGAGTGTGAGCCATCTTCAATCTTGTTTCTCAAGATTTTCATTGGTGATAGTACTAGAAACTTCATTTATACCCTCATTGCTAAAGCCTTCAAAATTGTTCCTACTAGCTACATCCACTTTCCCCACTGGAGGTGATGCTGTGTATGGAAATAGGTCAAAGCCTCTGCATTGCAGCGCCTCAACCTCCTTCAACAACAGACTTCTCACCAACGGAGATGGGATAATTAAACAGACAAAATCATACCTCTGTTTATGTGTGGATTCAGTTAAAGTTATATCCGCAGATGTAATCAGGGCCAGTTCTGGAATAGCAGAAAACAAAGACACAATATAAGGATGGTTTAATGATATCTGACCCCCCTCATTAAACAGTGATGGTAAAATTAAACTAGGTTGATCAGGCATGGCCGGTTTCCTTAAGTCATGTTCCATGTTTACATTACCTATATAATCCTGTAATTTCTCTTCCATCCCACTAAAACCTATAAAATCCTGTTTCTTACCATAGGTATTTTCATCAGTTTCTCATTGGGAGGTATTCTTTCTGCCAGTATATTTTATACAATACTAAATATTTTATCTTCCTTTGAAGGTGTATTTTCCTTTACGTTAATGGTCACTTCGTTAGAGCTATTTGACTCTTTATCATTTAGTGCAGTAAGGTCAATAGAGGAGTCAATAGCTGTGGCACAATTAGCATTTGTGGGGTAACTATTGCATCCTTGGCTCTGCTCTTTATAGCCCAAACCAGTATTCACTGAGTGCATATAAGCACCACTTTTCAAGTCCTTTGGAATGTGAACTACAGTTATCAGATGATTTATATTAGTATCCACTGTTACCTCTGGAGAACCAGTCTTATCTATCAACACCTCACCACTATTCTCTAGCCTAGCGATCGAATTATGCTGTCTAGATGTTCCAAACATTTTTTTTTTAAATTGCGAATATATTATCGAAGCCAGATTTTAATGTTGAGAGTTGTTTTTCTATATCACAAGACTCTCTTTTCTTTTTCATTGCTTCCATCATAGATCCATCAGCCTCACAGTACTCACTTTGGGAGGCCTGACTGCTTTTATTATCTGTTTTTAAAGTGACAGGCTTCACAACAGTGTGTGTAGATAGTACCTGAGGATCCAGAATCTCCATGTCGTCTCTGGCTTCTAAAATTGAATTATGAAATTTGGGGTCCCTTAGAAATTTCCTTGAGGATTTAGTGAAGTTTTTAACCACATTTACTTTCATTTGTCTCAGCCTTTTTTTCTCTTTTTTTTTGGATAGTTTAGTTTTAAAATGTGCACACACTTCAGGGTCCCCCTCATTATTACCATTCGTTGAATTTACCTCAGTATCCTTTTGTACAACTGGCCCTACATTCCCTTTATAGCCAACCAACATCTTGGATGTCTGTGAATCTGCTATCAATATTACTTTGTCAGTGCTGTAAGACTTCGATATTGGCTGTATAATCACAGGCTCTGTTTTCTTCTCTACAATGTGTACTTTCGTAAACAGATTTGAGATCTTCTATGAGTTTTGTAACAATTCGCAAACCTTAAGTGGGAGCTGACCAAAATCGGTGCTGATCTTCTCCCGCACCTTTGGTCTGTTTTCGCAATTCATATAGTATTAGTCTATTGAAAATACCTAAAAGGTTAGAAAAAGCAGAGCCTTTCACACACCCATTCCCCTCATCAGTGGGTAAGTCAGTATTAGAAGAGAGGCCCATTAGTTCAAGGTCAACAGAACGAAAAACCATAGGAGTGTCTATAAATGACTCATTAAACTTAGAAGCATCCCCGGCACTGTTCATTTCTCCAGCGAGTTTTGCCTTGATTACTCCTTCTCCATATCGGTAGATTGTTCTTCCATGAACAAGGGTTGTGAAGCATCCACAATATCCATGGGTTTAAAATTTGATTTGTCGTATGTTTTTACAGCGTTCAAGCAAGCCTGGGCACATTGCAGAAACTTCTCCTCGTCACATGGTGGAGGTAGAGGTAGAGCTACCGTACGTGCCAAGCTTGCAAGACGCATATTGAGAGCAGTGAAAAAGTCAACCCCTGAATCTTTCCTCATGATTGCCATTTGTATCATTTTTTTCATATTTCTTTTGCCTTCCAATACTTATGATCCCCAAAAAATTTTTTAGGAACACAATCACACATAGACAACTGTTAACACAATTTGTAGGGAAGTAATGTTTCCACACCCTACAATATGGCAAAAAGGTTTAAACAGTAAATCTCGCAAATCTTGCTTTTACTCACGTATAAGTCACACACTTTCAGTGCGTCTCCCGGCCCCCACCCCACACCAGAACAGCCAAACAGCCTACACACTTAAGGTCCACACTCCTGGTGCGCACACGCTGGTGTGCGAGCACCGTGGCTCGAGTAGGCATTTTTGGCACTGGTGAACGGGAGGGCACGCGTCAACGCAGGTAATTTAATAAACAAAGTTACGGCTCGCGTTTTGAAATTTGTGCTTCTTCCTGCACATGGAGAGGCACATACTTTCAGGCAATCCACAAGATCCATGCAAGATCTGTGCAAGATCCGTGCAGCCAAACAGCCTACACACTTGAGGTCCACACCTCTGGCGCGTGAAGTACCATTTGTACTGGCAACTATGCCATAGGATACAAGACTGCATTTTCAACTAAGGTTTGTACACTTATCAGGTTCATTTAAATACAGTTTGTATGTTTCTCTTCCACAGGTGGTACAGGTTGGTGG
Organism: Ambystoma mexicanum; assembly: GCF_040938575.1. Taxonomy (NCBI): domain Eukaryota; kingdom Metazoa; phylum Chordata; class Amphibia; order Caudata; family Ambystomatidae; genus Ambystoma; species Ambystoma mexicanum. Next base: position 993,915,261 of record NC_090932.1, on the reverse strand, counting down.
CCTATCCCTCATTTACATGGTGCCTTCATCGGAGGCTTGGAAACTGCGTTTGATGAGTAATACCCGTCTGTTTCATTGGAGCCATTCGAGCAAAATTCCCCAGTGACAGTAGTCAGTACAGGGGATTTTCCCACACTGTGCTGCAACCTGAAGTGTACAAATTGTAGTGGATTTGTGCTATCAACATTAGCAACAAATTAAATACGAATCATCTTTTATGAATAGTTGTTTACATTTTTCAGTGAATCAAGGACACGCTCACTTGTCCTGGCAGGGTAGGAACGAAAAAGTTGACAAACACCATGTACACTTCAAAGGTATCTTCCGTGCAGGGGCCATCGTTCACATGGCCTCCCCAGACCCCATGTCTCCACGCTTCGCTCAAGCAGACCGCACCCCTGCAATCCACATAAGTGTGTCTCCATTTAGCAGTGTTCCCGCCCTTTTCTGTATGCCTCAGACCCGTCCATCCCCTCTCCAGTATCCATGGCAGTTTGCACCTGTGGCCGTGCGCTCCCAAGGGGACTGGCAGGATGAGAACGGCTGAGGTGTCAAACACCATGTACATTTCAAAGGTATCATCCACGCCAGGGCCATTGTTCACATGGCCTTCCCAGACCCAGTGTCTCCATGCTCCGCTCAAGCAGACCACGCCAGAAACATGTCCCTCATTCAAAAATATACACCCACTTTTTGAATTCTTTATAAATCCCTTGATATTTATCCTGCGAACATCTGTGAGCACTGGAAGTCAACTCGTGATTGTGCTACCTGTGAACATCTGTGAGCACTGTAAGTCAACTCTTGATCATCCTACCTGTTCTCCTGTTACTAACTACCCTGCTTGCTGAATAAAAATGTTTGTTAGTCAAGGAAAGGGCAGGTCACCCAATCATCTCTTTCTGATCTCAAAATGTCTATATATTTCGAACTAATGTACCCAGTAGTGTATTGTTTATTCATCTCAATGACTTTAACATTGTCTACTGTTTAAGTGTTCTGATCTCGATATGTATCAAATTTCATCAGTGTCAATTGTGATAGAATTGCATCTTTCTCAGACCATGTCTATAAGCTTGCTTCCTTTTGATGCATGAAAGTACATTCAACAGACGAGTAACACATTACAATTTGCATCGCATCATTAAATTCTGTATGAAAGTTATCCCAGTGTATATTCGACTACGCTACACAGTTTTTGCTTCTTTGACCAAAACAAACATTGCATAGAAAACTTTGATATAATTCCATCAATCTCATGCATTCAGTAGAATTATTTTGTAATTATGTGTTCTTTTGTAATACAGATGTTTCAAGAATGCCTGCTTGTATGGTTTTCGGTTGTTCTTCTAGGAGCCATGTCAAATGTAAAGGGCACAATCATGCATACATTCCCGAGGAATATTGATTTACTAAGAGGATGGGTTCGACATTGTGTTTTTCTGGTGGACGAGCTTGAAAGTAAAGCCCAGGCTATCTTGGGAGACTCAAGGGCCAATCGATTCCGCATCTGCAGTCTGCACTTTACAGACGACATGTATGACCAATCGCAGTACACAAAAAAGCATCGACTCAGAACGTCTCATAAATTGCTTCCAATTTTAACTCCAACTCTATTCATGCACACGCTGCCTCAAGTGAGTCTGTAGGCAGTGGGGTACTGAACAGGTAACTCCATGAACGGATTGGTGTTTTCAGTGTGAATGTGTCTTACTAAAGTTTGCATATTTACCAGATTGTATTACTTTTTAACTATACCACAGTTTACTACACATCTGTCCCTGGTTCATAGAGCATCATAGAAAACAATGCCATAGTGCCTGTAACGCTCACCTGGTATCCACAGAGACGTCACTCAGCCTGTTCTGACCTCTTACGACCTCAAAACCTTCCCTGGAGTCTACTCGACTGGAGACTGGGCCTGAAACACAGGATTGGTAGAGTTTAACTCCCTATTGTCTCTGTGTGCTTGAACCCCTTCTTCCCCGGGGTCCAACCCTTCCCTTTGATCCACAGCTCACTTTGTTTTCTTGGAAAGTGTGCTCTCCATCCTGCTTTCAGCGCAGGGGCGCGTTGATAGATGTGGGCACGTTGCTGCCTAGCTACTTCACTGGCAAGAGTCCGTCAGGTAAGTATAATGAGTCTTTTGAACTGTTCTCCAACAGCGTTCCTTTCCTTCCTTAGATGATGCTAGACATGCTGCTAAGAAGTGTAGCGCTGAAGGTGAGTGAGAGCGCGATGCAACCCTTTCGTATTTGTATTGAACTGAATTCTTTTTCTGTGTCTTTTAGGTGCCGTGACGTTTTCAGCGTGGATGCCGGTTATGAAGAAGAAATGCGGTGAGTAAGCGTGGTATGCAGCGCCTCTAGATGTTTCCATGCTAACCTGGAGTGTCTTTTCCCTCTTGCAGATGGGTGAGAAGATCCGGAGACAGAGTTCCCCCAGAGCGGCTGGGATTCAGGTAAGCGTTTGAAGCTCGTACATTCGTTAAAAATAAGCGAAGATTTGCTGAATGCTTACTAATGCCTTTTTTCTGTTCTTTTCCCTTTTCCTTAGGAAGCGGCATGCCAGGATGGGAATGACACCGCCGAAGATGCCAGCAGAACAGAAGGAGCGATGAATGATGGGCAGAAGCGTCTCAAGGTAAGGCTGTTCCTAACGTTGTTCTTGTTCTTGCAGGATCTGAGCGCAGAAGAAAGATGCAGGCCTACTGGAGACTGATCCGAACACGGTGAGTGTCACGCTGCAGGTGCAGAAAACACAAAGCATGTTTCTCTGACTGGGCGTGGCTTAAATAGTCTCTGGGTATCCCAGGTGTCTCTGGGCTGAACCACACCCAAAAGACTAGACTGCACATGCAGTTCTGGAAACCGAAATATGTGGGGGTATCCATCTTGTCCCCATCAATGCACTACAAGTCCAATCCCCAATGTTATCCTATGGGAGTGAGTCTGGTGCCAAAAGTGCCAAGTCTGACTCCAAGTGGGTCTTTGGAAGGATGAAGAGGCCCTTGAGGGCCATGTAGGTGATTGTGGCCTGGTTCCAGCCTGACATCTTGGAGGGCTGGGTGACATGAGGGGCAGGAATCATGACAGTGCCCTTCAAAAGAAGCATAATCTTTTCGTAATCGGTTGCTTGATATGTCAATTTTTTTAGGAGAGCATACTGACGGAAGCACAGACCCTCGCAAGTGATGAAACCACTGACACGTCCAGTATACCAATGGTGAGCCCTACACTTGCAGAAGTTCATATTATCAACAGTTGGATCTTTCCTCATATCTAATGCAAATATAATTTTCCCTTTTACCACTTTGTGACAATGCAGTGAAAAAGAAGGAGCAGGATTCTGCATCCATTACTTTTCCGGAGTCAACAAAAACTTCAACCGCCTATCAGGTAATTTTATTTCACTTTTCAATTACGAGGATGTATTACACTTGGAATTTAAAATAATATGAAATTGTTTATGTAATCTGTCCGTTGTTTACTCTATGTGTCATTTATGGGTTTCTCTTTATATTTACCATTGTCTCTGTTCCATTTCGCTGTTTTCATCCATACTAAAACAATTACTGTGTTACAGTGGGATGCTGGTACTTTGACTACAATTACATCATCCTTTGGGGCTCTTCCAGAGTATGAGGTATGCATGATGACAGTTCCCTTGAATGAAATAATGTAAATCCTACATAGAATACTATTGGACAGGGACATTCATATAAATGAGCAGTGTTTCAAACTTTTATCATTTGAGTTCTAACATTACACTTCCTCCCTAATGCAGAATACATTGCAACATTTTTTAGGGCAGCATTACAATCAGTATGTTTTGCACGGTGATGTCTGATCGAGAACACTTACCATCAATCAGGTGAAATTCTAAAACTATATTTTGACTAAATGACATACACTGTTTACGAGGGTATGTTTGTAAGCGATGTGTGCAATGAAAGATTTTCATTTCTAATATGTTTGACTTTTGTTTTTTTAATGAATATTCTGTTCAAGGAATGTATACACAGTATGAAATTAGAAGAGGAGGGAGATACATGGATCAGAGGTGGTTGACCAGCTTGCTGGTGCGGTCGTTACAGAGAAGACCATGGTTTCACAGAAAATCAAGAAAACAAGGGTAACTAACAAACAATTTCGTATAGAAGTGTTTTGGGCTGGTGTTTTCGTTTTCTTCATAACATGTTTTTTTTATTTAAAGTGTTATCTACTGTATTTGTGATTTACATTGAACATGTTTTACAACCCATCTCCTAGAGGCGCAGAAAGAAAAGAAGTATAAAGACACAGACAACAAATGAAACCAAAGATGCTGCTTGCCAAACAGATTTCACCATGGAGCAACTACTATTTGAGGCACAGCGTGGTCCAGTCAAAAGCAGACTTGAGATGCATATGTCCAATGGCCAGAAAATGAATTGAATGTGACCGGCGAAGCCAGCAAAGGGTTGTTGGACCATTGCTACAATTTGAGAACTCGACAAGATGAACATGAAAATAAATATAATGAAGATGCTTTTGAATTCCTCGCTGACCACTTGAAACAATCTACACCCACAAAAAAAGGTCCATCCAATAAACAATCGACGTTGATGGTTTATCCAATTCGTGTGCAAATAACACAAGCTGAACTATCAGAGACTGAAGCTTCAACACAACTGACCAAGGAACTTGCTAAAGATCTCAACTGGAGTTTGTCTAGTTTGCCCGATTTGTCCACCACAGAGTAACAAATCACATTCATGCTGGACGATTGGCTAATTAAGGAGCACAAATACATTGTATTCGACAGCTTCCTGGTTGGGATTATACTGATGCTGAAATGTGTCCATCCAGTGAGGGGGAAAATATGCGGGGAGCCATTGGTGAATGTGACTTGTGTATTACAAGGCACTAACCCGAAAATCCAAGCCACCTGTGCCCACCTCCATGACACATTTTCATGGTTCGCTCAACCGATGCTGGGCAAAGTGCCAGCTGGAAATCTACTGTTTTCAGCAGCTTAACTTTTCAGTGGCTCGACTTTTAGTAAGTTGTCCAATGTCTGTCAATTTTTGGGGCTTCAGCTCCTTGATAAAGCACAGTATTACAAATATCAAATCTAATTTTTATTCCCCGCTATTAGTCAAGCCAGGAAAATTGAACAAATGTCAATTGAAAGGACATTCTCTGGGAAATGGTTCAGGCTAGCTGGCGACGGACAGTGTGACAACACCGGAATTTTCAGCAAAGTACTGCACATACCACTTTCTGGACATGCAAACTAAGAAAATTGTGAGTTTGGAGATCATGCAGGTGTCCCAATGTAAATCCTCAGTGGCCATGGAGAAACATGGTTTCAGAAAATCCCTCAAACATCTTCAATCGAGGAGAATGCAAATAGACCTCTTAGCCACTGACAGATATGTTTCAATAGTCAAGGCCATGCGAGAGCAGTTTCCAAACATTCACCATCAATTTGATGTATGGCACGTTGCCAAATCAGTGAATAAAAAAATCACAGCTGCTGGTAAATAAAAAGGGTTCGGAAAATATTTTACAGTGTCCCAGTCTTTCAGCAACCATCTTTTGTGGAGCTCCAAAACTTGTGATGGGTCTGTGGAAATTCTACTTGAAAATGGCGCTCATTGATGCACCACTGTTCCAATGTTCACTTATGGACAGAAAACCAACATTTTCACCAATGTGCACATGGGCCTTTATCGGAGGAACAGGAATGCAAGAAGAAGTGGTTGGTTCCATTTTCATTGCCACACAAAGCTCTTGAGAAGATTGTGTTTGATAAAACTCTTTCAAGAGACCTGAAGGGACTCACAGAATTCTGTCACACAGGAGATTTGGAGGTGTTCCACAATATGTGCCTAAACTACAGGGCCCAAGAGGTTGTATTTCAGCATAGACGATGTGCAACCTCGAACATTACTAGCCGTATTAGTGCACAATGAGAATCTAGGCAGAGAACAATCGAGAACTGCAGAAAACTTTGGAATGCTTCGTTACACAATGACCTTTGCAAAATGAAGCAAAAAGTGGATTGCCAAGCCGATATACCAGGAAATGGAATTTGATTTTGTGAAAGATCTCACTTTGAATGTGTTGGCCATGCATACTCATGGAATCGATCCTGATCTTGTTCCTAGAACACATACATTGTCACAAAACATTGCAAACAAGCCCTGTCCACCAAAAGCAAACCTCGTTGAACAGTTGACTTCCCGGTATAAATGATTAGAAGCGAGGTGTATGTTCCACAATGTTTGTAGATTGTACATGAACAATGGAATGCTATTAAACTCGATTTTCAAAGCTATTAAAAGTATTAAAAAGTATTTAATTATGCACATTTAATCCGGTTTTTGAATCTTTAATTTATATCTCAAATGATAACATGCATGTATGTGGTTCCTTGATGTCTGTAAAGCACAACATTAATGGCCATAGCGTCCAAATTGTTTTTTCAAATGTATCTTCTTTGTCAACTTTCTTTTTGCAAGAAGTGCCTTTTGTAGGATGTCATACAGTGTAACGCTGTGTTTTCCCTTTCCTGCTTTCGGCCAGCTCGTGTGGGTCCTTCACTGACCAGTGTGTGGAAGGGAAGATGGATATTAGCATTAAAGAAACTGCGGGGTCTACTGTCTCCTTAGCATGCACATTTACAAATAGACAGAATAAATGCACGTCCCACTAGGGAATGAGACCAGGAGAGTAATTGCAAGGGTACCACATTTTATATAAGCAAATAAATGGAACAAAGAACTCTGCTGCCTGAGAGTGCTCTGCCGAACATTACCAGAACAGTACAATATAAGTTCTCGAAACGTCACTACTGACATTTCCCTATAGGTGCATAGTGTTACACCAGGACTGGAGGAAGACATGGATACAGTATATAGATATATGGACTGGCTTCACAGGATTGGTTGGTGTCTTGGAAATCCGGCGGGCCGTGCATAGGTCAGCTGGGCTCCTCTCTGCGGGGTGAAGGTCGGGCAAAGTTACACAGAAATAAAGTACAGCTATCTGACTGAGCTAAATAACAAAATTGGCATGCAAGTTTTGGAAAAATTGGAAGCAATTTATGAGACGTTCTGAGTCGATGCTTTTTTGTGTACTGCGATTGGTCATACATGTCGTCTGTAAAGTGCAGACTGCAGATGCGGAATCGATTGGCCCTTGAGTCTCCCAAGATAGCCTGGGCTTTACTTTGGACTAATGACTTTAAGCAAAACAACTAATGACTGTAAGCAAAACACTGCATGAAAGGGGACTGTTGGTGTGAAATATGGTCTTTCTGACCTATATTTTTATGGGGGCATGTGTTAGGGGTCGTTCCTTTGGATGCCTTATCAGAAGGGAAGATCTTTGATTTGAGACCTTTGGAGTGTTATGATTTCAAACACAGTGGGGATAGGTGTTACTGTTACCAAAATATATGACCACTCTATATTAGGCATTTGGTAGGTGAATTAGAGGTGGTGTAGGGGTAGGGTCTGGTGACCAGATGCGTTCAAAGTGAACAGGGGGCATGGGTTCAGGGGTCTGTGGCCTGGCAGGAAGGGGGTGAGAGGGCATGAGTCAGTCAGCAGAGATGTATGGGGCACTAAGGTTGGAGAAAGCCTTGGTCTCACATTCTTGGATGAGCACATTTTGTCAGAGCTAGATTCTCGCTACTTGCAAAAATTAATAGCTGCATTTCTGTGAGAACAGGAGACGTGCTGAGCTGGCAGAGGACAGAGGTAGTGGGGGCTTGCTTTGTGCAGCGCTGGGAGAGGGAGAGTGAACATTTCACCAGAGGGGCATAGGGCCTCGAAAAAGATGGCGTTTGGAAGGACACAAAATGGAGTTCAAAGTATACACATTACCACAGCGTTAATACACTTATATGAAAGATGGGTGATGCAAATAGGTACAGGAGGGGTGGAGATGTCTCCCCACCTTAGCTTATACGTCATTTACCCGATAAGAGAATAGTGCAGGAGGGCAGGATATACAGCGTCTCCTCCTACATTTGTTAGTGTATGGGATGTTTAGTGGAGATGGAAGGGCACTTGGATTTATGACTTATCATTGTCTCACATTATCCGCAGAGCACATTCCTCCACGAAAACAGGGCACACACAGACGTGACAATGGGGAGGTGTGTAATACCTGCAAAAATGATAAAGTTCAACATTTCAAAACTGGACAAAGGACCATGTAATTTCATTTTATGACAACCGTTGATCTGAGTGGACACTCTGTGTTACGCCAAGAGAATGGAAATTCCAAATATAAAGTAAGTTTTACTGAAGATGAGTTTATAGACGAACGAGTCAAGGTTTCATTTTGTGACTGGTATTGTTTGCTTACACTGTAATGGGTTGTTGGTTGGGGCATATTGTGATGGCACGCAAACGCAACCTGTATGTATTTCTCTTTGTACGGGCACTAGGGCAGTTCAGTACCAAAATGCTCTAGAAATTCCCTTCTGAACTAGAGTACCTACAGCAACCCCATACACATGTTTCAGCCTTGTGACTCATCAGTGAGGTGGAGCTGTGCCTCTCTGAGCACAGTGAGCATATAGTCCACCTCTGGGTTCCCCCAAGTTCCACCAAAACCCCAAGTTCATTGCTAATATTCCGTTATGATGCTATGTGTTGTTCGAATTCTTCCATCAGCTTCTGCATCCCATTGCAAGCTAAACATATTCCACAGCACTAACCTCTCAAGCACATCATAGACTCAAACTTTCCACGATAGTTCCTTTGTGTTTCCATTGTTTCTGGTTTGTGTTCATTATTAGGTTACACCCTGTGCAGAATTAAAGGGTAAATGGATACATTTGAATAAAGAACGGCTACTGAAATGTATTTTTGTTATGTTTCTACACAGCTATAGTCTTCCTTTCTGCAAATGTCATTGTTTCCAGGTACCGAGTGATGGTTTCTTCTACAGGCAGTGGCATATACAACTAAAGGGATGTATCACGATTACCCTGATGTGGGACTATCGCCCGGGACCAATATGCCCTTTGGCAGTACCAGCAACAAGAAGCAACATAGTTACTAACACTCATGTCTACTCTGATTTAAAACACCAAGCTCTGCTAGGACCATTAGCCTATGCCTCCCAGCCTACCTCCACTCACGATAGAAATAACAAACTACGTGCTAGACTCAACAAACTTAACGAGATACCTAGACGACTCCTCCCTCCTACAAAACGTGTGACGAAACGCCAAAATGATAAGGAATGCAAGGCCTCCAATACCACCCTAGCCTCAATGAACCTACAAACATTCAAATCTAAGACAACATCTAGTGCTAAAAGTACTTCAAACCTTACACAACTTAAAGAGGAAACCAAGGATCACTCCTACAAAGGAGCGCTTCTCAATGCGAGGTCATTAGTTGCCAATGCCCTAGATATAGCTGACCTAATCACTGATGTGAACCTGGACTTTATTGCAATAATGAGACCTGGCTACACAAGGCAGCTGGCCCCTCACTTATGTTAGCCATCCCTGACAGCTACACTATATGTATGCAAGACCGAGAGGGCACCCGCGGAGGTGAAATTGCCATCATTTCCAAAACGAATCTATCGCTAAGGCTAGTCCCTACCCAAACCCTGCAATCTTGTGAAGCCCTCACTGCCAAAATCCTTATAAACAACACTCAATCCCTAACCATTCACCTAATTTATAGACCTCCAGGCTCGCTTGGGACCTTTGAAGAGGATCTGCACAAGTTACTAACCAACAATGCTAAAACCACTTGGTACTAGGGGATTTTAATTTATGATTTAATGACCAAGCAGACGCGCACGCCTCGACCATTGCCCACGCTATTAACTCCCTAGGATTCTCCCAAAAAGTTAACAATCCCACCCATACGAAAGGCAGAATATTAGACTGGGTCGCTGACTCAAACTGCACTGCAGCTATCTCGTCTATCTCGTCATTACCATGGACTGACCACTCACTAGTGTCCTTCAACCTCCTAACCTCCCGACCATCCTCTACAGTCATTCCCACGGCACCATCATGCCCGACGAGAAACAAGAAGAATATGACAATAGACAATGTCATACCTGCCATCCTTCCAACATTAGATGCACTGCCCGACAACTTAGACCCTAGTATATTAGTTCATGAGTACAATAAAATCATGACTGATACCATGGACAAAATTGCCCCACTCAAAATGCGCACAAGTAAACCCAAAGCCCACTGAAATAAATGGTTTACACCTGAACTTAAGGCCCTATACCTCACCAAGAGAAAATGTGAATCTAATTGGAAAGTATGCCCAACTGCTGAGAATAAGGCTAACCTAACATCTATCTCCCGCCAATACAAAAATGAAGTTTGCCTGGCAAAGAGGAATTCATACAATGATCGTATTGCCAACTCTAATTCAAGCATGAAGGAACTCTTCTCCATACTGAAGTAACTTGAATCACCCATTGCCATACCAGACACCTGCACTAAGGACCAGACCTGGTGCACAGATATCCAACATGCTCTAACTAATAAAATAAACACCCTCGAAAATAAAATTCAACTGAAAAAAGACTTGCTCAACCTTTCTAATCTGCCTAAGCCATCACCTAATGCCACCCACAATTCCCAGTCTAGCAAATTCACCTTCACCAAAACCACCACACTAGAGGTAGAGAAAATCATCCTCACCCTCAAACCATCTAACTGCAAAGGTGACATCTGCCCAGCACAATTAATAAAAGACGCTGCCATAGATTTATCACCTTTTATCTCCAAACTTGTCAACGGATCCTTCTCCACAGGCATCATCCCTGCTAAATTAAAACAATCTTGGGTGCTCCCGTTGCTCAAAAAGCAAACACTAGTCCCGCTTATCCCCACTAATTACCGCCCAATTACTACAGTTCCATTTCTTTTGAAGATCCTGGACAAAGTGGCCTATACACAGATTCAAAAATACCTTGAATTGCATAAACTTCTAGGAACTAGACAATCTGGCTTCCGCCCACTACATGGAACGGAAACAGCACTCGTCGATTTAAAGACCCAAATAGACGAACTGAGAGATCAAGGCAAGACAGCTCTCCTCCTCCAACTAGATCTCTCAGCTGCCTTCGACCTTGTGGACCACAAGGTCCTCTGCAGACATCTGGATTCTGCCGCTCACTTCTCCACCCAAGCCATCAGATGGATAGAATCCTTTCTGAGTGAGAGAACTATGAGAGTTTTTCCCCATCGGCAGCAGCAGACCCTATACCCATCACATGTGGAGTCCCTCAGGGATCCTGCGTCTCCCCGACTTTATACAATATTTTCACCAAACCTCTGTTTGATGATCTGGACAATCTAGGTATCATCTACACTAACTATGCAGATGATACACTGATTCTCTTCCCGCTTTCTGGGGATCATAGCAGGGACAGGGAGTTGGTGAACAGAGTGTATCTTATCATTCAGGCTTGGATGGCTACCCATGGTCTCTGCCTGAATGATGATAAGACAATGTTGATTATTCTGGCCACACAAGCCAACATCAACAAATTGGGCCCGGACTACTCAGCTTTCAGTATAGATGGAAATGTTATCAAAGTCTCGAGGGAAGTAAAAACACTTGGTTTCTACCTTGATTCTACCATGTCCTTCACCAAACAGGTCAAATCCCTAGCCTCCACCACTGCTTACACCTGTAAATTGATAAGAGCAGGCAAGCCCTTCCTATCCAATACTAGTTGTCCGATCCTGGCAAGAGCCTTAATACTTTCCCGACTCGACTATTGTAATGCCCTCTATAGTGGTGCCAACAAAGTCACTACTCAAAGACTCTAAACATTACAAAACAATGCTCTCAGAGCTGCACTTGGCATAAAGAAGAGGGAGCATATCTCCTCTATTAGGCGGCAACACAAATGGCTCACCACTGATAACAAAATCCATCTAAAAATCATCTCCTTGACCCATAAGGCTCTTAATAATGCCGCTCCTAGTTACCTGACAGACAAAATAAAAAGAAAAACATCTAATAAACCTATGAGACTTGCCAACTCCAACTGCCTGGTAGTACCCAGATTTAGACTTGCCAAAATCGGTGGCACTAGTTTCCCTGTGAGAGCTGCTAACTTGTGGAACGCTCTGCCACCCAACCTAAGAGTAGACCAACCTTTCTCACACTTCAGAAGGAACTTCATTAAACACATTAACGCTAACAATGCTTAGACACCTGTAAATGACCCCTTCGCATGCTTAGCCCTACTCAATGTACATAGTTGTTATTAGCTACCCCCTTTATGTTTATAACTGCCAACACTGTATGTATACTCCTGTACATTATATAGTTTCCCCTGGTAATCTCTCTAAATAGATTGTATGTATGCAATTGTACATTCATGTAATATTGTAATATTGTAAATTTATTCATGTAACATTGTAAGTCTTGCATATACTTTCTGCTGTGCCCGGTAACCTATTGGTCTGGAGCGCATTATAAATAAATAAATAAACAAACAAACAAACAAACAAACCTGTCATCTTTTACGGTGGTCAAGCAAGAAGCTGATGCCGAAGCCTTGCGATTTAAGGTGCGTCGAATGCGCTTCTTCTACCGAAAGGAACTCTGTGTACAAGTGCGATACAAATAAAATATCATATCATATATCATATCATGATAAAGATTTGATGCTCAAACAGAACAAAATTAAAATGTGGTTGATAATCGAAGTGGACAGATGTTCTCAGAGCATTTATTGTGAAATAAAAGCACATTATAAATTGCAGGGCATTGCTGTTTCCTTTAAAAATAGTGTTTTCTATTCCAATTTGGGACGCACTGTGCTGTGATAGCATGTGTGTGTTGATATTCCAGCTTCTGCATCAACTGACATTTATACGTAGGTGATCACTGGGCGCGTTTGGCTACGCATCCCACTAACGTCATGAAAATAGGTGGAGAATATCGATAGGAATGCTGATGTCAGCTTCATGGGCGAGGGATATGATTTAGTGTCGCGAGGGCAGTTCAACTTAGGGCTATGCATCAACGGATAAGATTAGCACAAGATGGCCGCGCCCACTCGTTGATTTCGCACGTGTAAAAGTGAGGAAAACTAAAGTAAGGTGCATAGGACATGTTTTTTCGATCGATCACAGATTGCTTTAAACCACATGCCCGAACGCTCAGGACAATAACATTTTTGAGCGCACTATTCCTTTAACATGTTGCGCCTCACATCCTGTGCTCTGCCGGGTAGCTCACAGCTACGTAGTTCGGCAGCATCACGTTTTCTATTATCACGCCGCAGGTGGCAATTCAGGGGGCCGCACGCACTCACTCCTGTTGTGGCTCGCAAGGCCTTTGCTGCTGACAGCTGCCTGTGGAGCCTTCTCTTATCGGGCTCCTGTCTCGTGAATCTGGGCTAATGTTACCACTTAGAGTGGTTCCACCGGCTGACAGGAACTGCCGACACCACCAGTTGACATTCTTTCTACGGTGTCCGGGCTTGAACGGTTGCCATACATCTTTTTGAAACGGTCAAGTGGCCATTTTGCCTGCCCCCCTAGCGCCCCGCTAGCACCCCCTAGTACTCCCTAAAATCCCCTGGCATCCCATAGCATTCCGATAACAATGGCTCAAATATATTCTTGAAGTGAACATAGTAACATTGTAAGGAGATCTAGTTTAAAGTGTGCGTCTAATTAAATAATTTCCTTTTTTAATGTTTGTAATATTTGCTTCTGAAAAGAAATACAGCTCCTGCCGCCTAAAGATAACAGTTTTTTTCCCTCTGGTTGCATAGCTGTCAACAATGGCTGCTTGTCTATCAACAACAAACAACTGACAACGAGAGAGAGAGTAAAAGAGAGATAGAGCGCGATAGAGAGAGAGAGAGAGAGAGAGATAGAGAGAGAAAGAGAGAGAGAGAGACAGAACAAACACAGATAGAAAAAGAGAGAGTGCTGCATTGTGGTATGAAATGCAAGGTGCAGCCAGTAGTACTTCTTTCTGCTGTGCATGTGGGAATTATTTTCATTTTTAAAAGTCAAGGGTGTGCTCCCTCAACCCTGTACAAAAGCTATGTTTTCCAATGTGTTAATGCAGTCTAAATACACCGACAATCTTTTTAAGGTTAACAAAATCATAATTCTGGATTGGAATCTCTATAAGTGCATTTGCAGGGGTTTTGCACAAATGTGAGGATAATGCGTTGTGCCACAAGCAGCAGAAAAAACACTTTCTTTACAGTTAAAACCTCTGGTCCCCAACACCCATTTGCCATGCACTGGATTTTTTGTCATGCTGTGCTGTGGGTTGCTATATTGTCAGCTCCTTACTGGGTCTTAGATGAGACTTGCTCTGCCTGATGTGCATTTTAAGGTGGTTGTTTTTGGACTTCAGGTAGTTTCCAGAGGTGGATTTGATATTAAAGGGGGCAGGCACACTCCCAGCGTGTTTGCTGTGGCAAAGTCTCCATCGCTGGTCCACTGCTGGTTTAGCATTGCCTCTCCTTTCCCATTCTCCAAAGTGGTTTACTCCCTCCCTCAAATCTCTAAAAACCCTAAACCACTGCCTGGAATGCAAATGTTGGGCTAGCCCTTCCCCTCGGAACAATGCCACCCTTTCCTGGCAGATCAGGGCCTACAGCGCAGAAATCTCCACGGCCCTCAAACCCAGCAAGGTGCTCTACAAGGTCATTGTAGAATTCAATAGCCCTATCTGCTCCACCGCCTCCAACCCACACTCTCAAGCACTCTGCAATGCCCTGTCAGATCACTTTTACATCATCGCTCTTGAAAGAAACCTCACCATCAGCACCAAATTAGCAACTATCACACCCCTCTCTTTGCCTCCCTCTCCTAAACCCCTGCACGCCACCATCTATGCTTCTTCTCCTCCATCTTCCATCCAGAATTCCGGAAGCTACTTCCCATTAGCTGCCTCTCAGGATCCTTTGGAGATCCCCCCCTCTCCACTCCTTAGAACATTCTCTCCTCAAACTGCGCAGGCAGTGTCACTAGGTCAATATTTAACCATTCATTGACCTCAGGCATCTTCCCACCAGCTTTCAAAACCTCACATCAACACTCTTACTTAAAAAAGCACTCCTTAGACCCCTTCGTCCATCCAACTACTGCCCAATATCAAACAACCGCTTAGTTGCCAAACTCCAACATCGCACAGCATACTCCCAGCTCTGCCATTTCACAGAATCCAATGGCCTACTGGAACCTGCCCAATCAGGTTTCAGACACCTCCATTGAACAGAAAGTTCCCTTGTCTCTATCTGGGATGACTTGAAAAGAACAGCAGTCTCAGAAGGCTGTGCCGCAAGCATCCTCCTCGACCTCTCGGCAGCATTCAACATAATCGACCACCATGGTATCTAAACTGGGTACATGTAGAATGCAGCCACTCATTTAACTCAACCCAGCTCTGAAATCTCTCCATTGGCTCCCAGTGGATGCAAAGATTAAATTCAAAACCCTCTGCATTGTCCAAAAGGCTTTCTGGGGCCTGGATCCAAAATACCTTCAGCTATTCCATCGCAAATACCTCCCCTCTCGAGCTCTCCGCTCCTCTGCCTCTAACTCCCTCCGGGTCAATTGTTTTTCAAGGAAACTAGCTGGGGGTAGATCTCTATCTTCGGCTGGGGCCTCCCTCTGGAACAGCCTCCCTGCCAATCTAAAACTTGAGGAGAACCATTTGTGGTTCCAGAAGCACCTCAAGACTTTCCTCTTTGCTTCTGCCTTCGCTGCCCCTGCCCCCTGCGGATCTGCTCTATCCTGCCCACCCTGTGTACCCAGGGCCCAGGTACCTGCTCACCCTGCCACTCTGCCACTCTACTGCACTGCCTCCTGGCCACCCCTTGCACTGGGGACTGTATCTGTACCCATACAGCCCTCCCCCATTTTCTTCTTTTTCTGCACTTATCAGTCTTACCCACTCTGCTGCCTTAAACACAGCACTTGCCACTTGCTGGCTACACTACCACTGTTTATTGCCTCCATTTTCTATTTATTTGTATTTATTATTATTTATCTGCTCTCCTCTGCTCCGCATTTTCCACTCTCCCCCTTCCATGCACTTTTTCCCTTTTCCATGCACATGCGCGTTCTCAATGTCACTGGGCCTAGTAAGATTGTTGTTTTGTTGTGTTTTCCCTTGAACCCTCTTCCTTGCCTAGTCGCACTCTGAAACACTTGTGTATGAGCGTGATACAAATAAAATATATCATATCATATCATATATCATAACTCTCCTTGATTCTTGAGAGTGGTAAAGGCATTGAATTCTAGGTAATCACTAGAACGTAGCCAATGTATTTAACCTATCACACTCCAGGCTTATGGAATTTAGTTGAAGGCAGAGCCGCCAACACGCACACATCTGCTATAATACACTACTCTAAGACACTTTGCACCGCACCTCTGCCATAGGAATGCAGCTACCATCATGCCAAGAATTTGTTAGATGGCTATACACATAAGGACTATCCCACTCTCACACAACCTCTCTAGACTACCTCGCTCCACCCATCCACATGCCAATTAGACATGGGTGACTAACAGATAAATGGGCCATAGGTTCATATACTATTATTGGACAAAATCACATAAAAGCATTCAATCACTTCCTCGAATTTCCCAGACCTGGACTTTGGTCCCTCCCAGGGTGTTCAACCTCAAGCGCATTGTGAGCATACCAATGGTGAAAGGTGTTATACAGGATTACTACTTTAATTACGAAATCCACGCTTGATACCAACGTCACCTCTAACTGCAGACCTACAACGAAAGTCCCTTTTCTTTTGAAAATATTGGACTGGGTAGCTTACCTTCAAATTCAAGCCCATTTGGATAGACATAATCTGCTTTCACCTAAGCAATCTGTTTTTTGTGCTTTTCGTAGCACAGAATCAGCGTTACTATGTTTGAAAGCCAATTTGCTCGCTGATACATATATGAAGTGTATTTCCCTTTTGCTTTTACTTGATCGATCTTCCACCTTTGATTTGGTGGATTTGAACTTACTTTTTAATCGAGTTTACTCTGCGGCCTTTTTATCAGACTCTGCAGCCTTGTGCATTTTATCTTTTTTTTATCTGAGACAGAGGCTAGAGCATTTTACTGTAATGTGGCAGCTGATCCTGTTCCTTTAGTCTGTGGTGTACCTCAAGGCCCATGCCTCACACCCACTCTTTTTAATATATTTGTAAAGCCACTGTTTGATTTACTTGACACGGAAGGTGTCAGTATACAAATTATGCTGATACACAAGTAATGCTCAAGCTGTCTGGTATTTATGATGATGATGCTGTTTTAAGGATCATTGTTGTGTTTAATATAATAAAGAGGTGAATGGCCCACAATATCTCGCTCTCAATGAGGGCGAGATGGAATTATTGATGGTCGGTTCTCAACCTAGACTTAGCAGTCTCTTGGAGGCTTACAGAAAATGTAATATTGACGGCTGTGAAATTGAGGTTGCTTCCAAAGTAAAACTATGGGGTTT
Organism: Ambystoma mexicanum; assembly: GCF_040938575.1. Taxonomy (NCBI): domain Eukaryota; kingdom Metazoa; phylum Chordata; class Amphibia; order Caudata; family Ambystomatidae; genus Ambystoma; species Ambystoma mexicanum. Next base: position 993,897,758 of record NC_090932.1, on the reverse strand, counting down.
TATTTTGACTTGCTCCTATCTATGAAAGACCATGTTAATTACATAGTGTACTCATCTACGTATTATCTCAGACTTTTGTGCAAGATCTGTCCACTCATCTCTGCTGAGAACACTGCTGTATTTAGCTAGAGCCATATTTGGGGCATGAATAGATTACTGCCATACTTGTTTGGCGGGCATCTTGCAATGTATTCTTTCTGAACTACACAGGACCCAAAATCAAGCTGTACGGATAGTACCAGGCCTACATAGGAGGGATCATGTTGCTGATGCAAGACAATCAATACATTGGCTCCCAGTGAAGGAACACACGCTTTTAGGTTGTTTTCAAGTGTCTATAAATGGCTATTTGGGAAGGCTCCTGCTTATCTAAAACAAAAATTGAATTTTCATCAGAACAGGCAGGTACTCATATCAATTAAGAGAAATCTGCTATTGAACCTCAGGTTAATCTTGAGCAAGCAGGTAAATGCTCCTTTGATTTTCATGCCCCAAAACAGTGGAATAATCTGTGGAATGAATGGCCTGAATTATTACAGCTTGAGACCACCCTGAAAACCTTCTTCTTCATGTTTTTAGATGTCTTGTCATTATTTGCTGATTTGCATGTCTGTGTCTTTGCTCTTAACCAAGATTATGCTGTTCTGCCTCTTCCTAGTTTTCTCTGTTTTATGGATTTTATAGTGTTTCTGTTTCGCCCTTTTGTGTACTTGTTCACCTAAGGGCTTTTGGTGGTGAGCTACAAATCAATCAATTAATAATTAAATAAATATGTAAATAATTCAATACATTTGCTGCATTACATTACATAAAGCCAAAGGCTGCATTTTGCATTCTGTCTGCCTTGTGTTGAATATGTTGGGAGTGTGACTGACTGTGATCATTTGGTATTTTTGTGTGAGTGGTGTTATGTGGGTGGCAGTTACATCTCTGACCATACCGTGTGTGAAATGCACAGTTCTAGCTCTTATCCTGTTTGCCTGTCTTGCCTTCCACCAACCCTATAACGGCAATCCTGAATCTCGGATAAAAGGCAGCTACAGTAAGAAACTTTCTGTGTCATACCTGATTCCTGACATTATTATTTTAGCATAACTAACTTGGATGCTTGCATTCTTTCTGCTGCATCCTGGGTGGACACCAAATTGTTAATCCTGTAGGAAATACCGCTGAGAGAGTCTTTCATGCAACTGGACGGAGCCAGTCTTCTCAATTACTTTTCGGAGGAAGGGTAGATGCTTGCTGGTGTGATAGTTGGCCAGGGTATCCAGGATGAGTGTGGGTTACTTCAGCAGGGGGAGGGTCTGCCTTGTTTTAGTGCATCTGGGAAGAAGCCTTGTGTGAGGTTGCATTGGTGGTATTGAGAAGTGTTAAGAGTGTTTCATCTTTGAGGACCATCACAATTGAGATGAGGAGAATGACATATGGATAATTGGTGTGTGCATGGCCTGTGAGAGTGTTGATCAGGTCTTCTGGAACAATACGACCTGAATTCTTGATATGTTGCAGGCTGACATAGAAGGGAAGTAATTGGTTTGGTTGGAGTTGTCATTGTCTTATCGGACTGCCTTGTATGGGAAGATGCTGTTCATTTTGTTGCATTTTTTAATGGATTATAGTATTGCAGGTTCTGGTAGTGGGTTGCTTCCATTCGTCACAGCTTGCAAGATCATTCTGCTCTCGCTGGATGTTTCCATGATGGTTGGCGTACAGTTGACTGCTTTGGTTGTAGTGTTGAGTATCATGTGTGCTGATCGTATGGTTCTCTGAGTGATTGGTTCTTCTAGTTGGTAGGATTTAAATATCCAGGTATACATTTTAATTCTTCCCTTTCATGGGTAGACCACCTACATAATCAGGCACTGAACATGTCGCAGGCCAATGGACCAATAATTTGCTTTGAGGACAAGATGAATAATTATCCCAAAGAAGCAAAAGTGAATATGGCTAAATCCACTCCAATAGGAATGTGTGGTGCCGCGAAAGCGGGGAAATTGCAAGTGTTACAGAATACATTTTTGTGTAACATTCTAGGCCCTAGACATAATACCGCAACTTAGAATGTCTGCCTGGAATTGGGGATGGCTTTTTTGAGTGATTTAATTGGCATGCAACCATTGTTGTTTTGGGCTAGTGTTTGGAACCAACATGAAACTGTATTTACAAACAAATTGCTCAAAGATGTATGTAGGCGCGCCCTTGTGTGTAGAATGCCCTGGCTGAATTATGTAATAAAGCATTAGCATGAACTAGATTTAGAGACCCGGTTCTTAAGCCGGGATAGTATACCCTTAGGTGTTAAACAATATATTAAGATGATATTCTGGGATAAAATGTGATTGGAACATGAATTTTCAAGGGACGCGGTAAGCATGAAATCCTACATGCCACTGCACCGCAAATACCACAGCCAGAGTATTTAAAATGGTTGACTTTAAAGCATCACATATTGGTCGTAACTCGGTTTAGATTAGGACTGCAATCTTTAAGCATACCAGTGTGATATGGGGGCTTAGTGCTGCAAGCAAATATAATATGATAACATGTGCGTGTGTTGATATGATTGTGAAAATCTTATGCACTTTATGGTATTTTGCACTTTATATAAAGACATATGGAGTGAATCATTAGTGCAAATATGGAAGAAACATGAAATGAGAAACCATAGATTGACTTTAACACATCTTATACCTTTGCCAAATAGATGTTATTGTGTTATTGTTTTGCAGTGGTCAGTCGTTTAACCTTGGTGTTAAGGAGAAGAGACAACATTTTAAAGGTTACATGTTAATATTATCTTGGAGGTTGGAAATGTTATCAATTTTTACATGTGGTTTCATGGATTTATATAAACCGAAATAAAGTGTTCTTGACTGACTTATCGACTGACTAGTTGGCACGATTTTATCAAGACCCTTTTGGTAGATGGTGTGCTTGCTGTTCATGGGGTCCTTTTTGTACCAATTTGTGCGGGGATTATGTTGCTTGAGAAGTTTCAGTGGTGCATGTGTTTTTATTGGCTTTCGTTAGACTGTGATTGAGTGCCCTGAACTAAGCATTTATATTCTCCATGGGTGCAGGTGGGGAGACCAAGGTGATGAAGTCTCCTTTCAGAATGTCCATGGGAAGGTTCTTGAGAGAGTGGTGCAGTGCCTTGGTTGGTTTAGTTTGGTTTGGGTTGACTGCAGTGGGACAGAGGTGTGTGGTTAAGCAGGATGGATATGACAATATGGTCTGCTCATTGCATTGTTAGAGGGAAATACATAGGATGCCTGGTGAGGTGGTGTATACCAGGTCCTTTTTTGTGGGTTGGTTAAGTGATGCATTTTTTGTATGTCCCTGGTTTTGAGCAGTTTGAGCAGACTGCCTCTGGTTTTCTTCGTGGCTTGGGTATCAGTCAGGCTGACGTCTCTGAGGCAGATGCTTTGTGTTGTTGATGCTTTTGGGTTGAGATGCATGACATATACGGGAAATGCCTTGCTATTTGTGGCTACTTTGACGGTAGTCACCTGAGTGAGGGTGAGTGGGAAGTAGAAAGTTCAAAGATTAATGAATGCTGATCTGGTGTGGCCCTGGAGGGTCTATGCCCATGAGGTCTTGTGGATAACAGTGAGACTGCTGCCAGTCTTCCTTCTGCAGTCCTTGCCTTTAACAATGTAACCTGTGGGGATGATGACATCCAGGTTGTGTGTGGAGGTAAGGCTAAGCCATGTTTCTGTGATTAAGAGTGTGTCTCGGTTGTGAGGGGTGACATAATCAGCAATATCTGCTGCATGTCATAATGCGGAATGAGCATTGGCCAGCATGTGGTAACGTGTGTGTTCTTAAGGTGGGGTGTGTGTGCTGATGATGGGCATTTATGTGAAATTGTGTGGGTTGGAAGTGCATGGGTGTGGGGTGCAGACTGGATGCCTAAATGTGTGGTTGAGGGCGGGAATGGGAAGTATTACATTGCATATGATTGACGTATTGACGGATTACCTGGGATGTGTGGAGCAGGGGGTTCTGACTCTCTTCAGGCACCAACAGGATCAAACCAGAAATGATGCCTCGATCTACGAGTTAAAAAGGGAATGAAAGAGGGGATGCTAAGAAAAAGAGAACCAACAGATAAGCAGTGATGATCATGGGCGGGCGGAAGAGGTCACATGACCTTTAGCTGCTTTCACAAGCTGACCAACTACAAAAGAAAAGGGGCTGAAAGCATCTTGCAAGGGGAAGAAGCAGTCCTGTAAAAAGCCCATCAAAAAGGGCAGCAAAACATCAAAACATTATCACTGATGGTTAACAAGTGAATAGTTACTTATCACCCACATCAACACAGCACATGAGCAATTGCAGGAGAGACAACTCACTGGGTTACGTACCTACTGTTGACATTTTTGTGTACACTGTAGGACGTAAGTTCACGTCTCAGAAGAGTTAACCCACTTTTCCATCAATCGGTGCTTGATATCTAGCATATTTTTTTAATTGCCTTACCTATTCACTGATGCCCCGAAGAATGGTAGCAAAGAAACTATTATCAGTTGCACTTATTTTATCATGGCCCATGCACTCTGCCTTTTTATGGGTCTGACTAGGAGCAAAGGTTTTGAGTAAGTTAATTAACACCTTATAGGGTGAAACTGCCATTTTAGCAATGGCTGATAAATTGTTTTACCCTTTTGCCGTGTGTTTGCGCTATGTAGCCAGTTCAAAATCAGTTGTATCCTGCCCGTGCTGCAGGTGGCACCCAGTCTGCTCCTAGCACCTGCAGATCTGCTCCAGTCCCATTGCTGCAGCCCACTTCTAGTTTGACATTTGCTTCTTACTGTCACCTGAGTACAACATCTTCCCCGTAATTCTCACCCAGCAACAGTGTCCTCGTCCAGTGGCAGTGTATTGATTCCTACGCTATGCTGTGGCGCAGAGGGCCAAATTATGCACTTATGTTTTCTGTAATATTTTCAGCAACAAGACATGAGAGACCATATTTCTCCCACTTTCCCCTGTATTATGTTGACCCCATTTCTATGTCCTCCACCGATGTTGCACAGTGTCATGTAATAGCGTCTCCTCATGGTATTGGTAAGTCTACATGTCCTGCTGATTCCACATCAGTTGAATATTTCTACTCATTTATAACTGTGTTGTGTTTTTGAATTTTTTATTAGTTATAATTTATCAGTTTGATTATAATGGCATAGGGTCCATCGGAGAGTGATGTTGTTCTTGAGAGTGCCCACAATTTATTTCCACTCCTATTAACATGCAGATCGTATTTATGTAGCAGTCACTTGCAAACACACAAGCATACGAGATACATTGTGTGGATGCATTGTGGTGCGGCCCATGATATGACTTCCTCTGTTGCAGCATGTCTGTGGTTCTGCTGGACAGCGTTTGTTGTTAGAGAAACAGACCTTACGCCTGCTGGCTAAGCCAGATGCCTCATTTCGTTGCAATTGAAGGCAGAGACGTTTTTCCTCACAATGGACTGTAGATGAACAGGGAGATTCTAATGATACACAGTGGTCATGTATCTTACCTTGCAAGTGTGGATATATAAAATAATGTCTGGGGTCATGTTTTGATGATGTTTTTGCAGAACCTATTGGCACTGCAATTGCCGGATCCGTGTGAGTCATAGTTCACAAGCTATCTCCTCATGCATTTCAACTCTGGCAGACAGTTTAAGGGAAACAGTAGCAGCTGCTTTGATTGATGGATTATCAGATGGTTAAATCAAGGGTACTTGGCCCCTGATTTCTGGCAGAATAACTAGCAAAGTGGGACAGACCAAGTCCTATGTTCAACCTGCAAAACAGATGCCACATTCAATGCAGCAAGGATGACATGCATTTGAAGGAATAGGCCAATGTGGCTATGAATCAGGGAACCTATGAAACACTATGAAGGATGACCTAGTTAACCATTGTGTCCACTTTTGGGAGGTCTAATTAGTGAAGAATTTCAACTGTGCGCTAATTTTAGCGAGGTCACCAATCTCTATAGAGACGGTGCACACCACTGTAGAAATGGTGCTAATGCTGCAGCCTTGCACCTTTGTGAAGGTAACTGATTTCTATGCATATTCCATGATTTGATGATAGTTTAGAAAGTGCTTCAGGGCACAGCTGTAGAAACGGTGTGTATTTTTATTATTACAAAAGGCACATCCAGGCTGATGTGTTCCTAATTTGTTCTCATACTTTGTGCATGTAAAGGTCTCATTGCGTGCTGGAGTTTTCAAGTGAACATATGAAAATATATGATTATGAAAGCCTGTTTCCGGGTCTATTTTTAGTGTGATCTGATTATTTTGGTGATCAGTATTACCAATGTGAACATGAGTATTTCTGGCATTATAGCAAGTCTGGTGCATCTCCAGCAAAGTGTCCCATATACATAAAATATATCACTGTGAACCAGTTCCCCATACTTTAGCAAACGAAAACCAGGGAAACACATGTCCTGCACAGAGTGAGAATGCTCTGGGTATATTTCCCTACAGAGAATAAGTATTGCTATGGCCTGGGTCTCATCACTGTACAGGACAGGAATGGTGGAGGTTGGCCAAGTTTGTAACACCCACATATACTCTTCCATGATTAGGAATTAATGATCTTGAGCTGTTAGGTTAGATTGATGCTGGTAACCTAACACCCAGTTTGTCACATGTTAAAGACCACATGATGGATAACATGTTCAATCGTTTTGATTTGGCAAATCCAATTTCATCAGAATGGTTCGCACAGCCCATTATTAAAGGCTTTCCCCAGAAAGTATTACAGAAAAAAAATGGAAGTACCTCAATTAAATAGATAAATGCAGAATGGACCAAGGGACTGAACACACTTGACACCTTTTATTCGTAGTAAATCATCCTTGTCCATTTCTAATTATTAAAAGTGTGAAACAAAGGGGGTTCGTGGGGCTTGGGCCCATGTAAAGACTGACTGTGAAATTTCACAGGACATTAAGATCATGATGAAGAGGTCAATGCAACAGAAGGCATTTAATGCTCAGAAATAAGCAGTGGCTGGGACCAGAGGAAATATATTTTGTAAAGGATGCAAAATGCTTCTGCTGTTCATGGAAGAAAGATAGGTCCACTCTTGAAACAAATCTCCAACTGCTTGATTGAGCATAATCATAATCATAGATAGTTGACATTTCTAGTGATACATTGTTTACAGGTGGGACTTTGATGGAAACTGCGAGATGTGTCTCTACCTTCACTGTCTTTGACGCGGTTTAAATATCCCCCAAACAGACAAGAGTTTCTTCAAGGGCCGTCCAATCTAGGGAATGTTTGAATGGACATTTCCAAAACCCCTATAAAGTGGCTAACATAAGCCCATATGGCCAGAAGGACTAAGCCCCATACATCTATATTCTGGAAAAACCCTTCTCTTTTTTTCCCAGTTTGGCAGGGTCAAAGGAGTAGAGGTCCCAGCAGGAGAAACTGATTATCCTTCTTTGAATGTAAGGACTTTACAACTTTCACACACCATGAATTTGTGAGAGATTATTCCATTTTATTCAAGAAAATCGGTATAAAAATGCATTTACATGTTGGACATGGTCATGGGCTACCACATACAATTAATTAAGTTTCAGTCTCAGATATTGGCTCCCATTCCCTTCACTAGAAAAATGGCAAATAATGCCAGTTAGTACACCCTGAGATTTGGAAATTGTGACAACAATGTTTTCCCTTTGCGGGTGCTCCTAAAATAGATCTACATTAGCAATATCTTCCTACTGAAGAAAAAAAGACAGGGCTTTCTGTCATTTATTCAATCTTAAATTCATCTTTCAATATGTGCTTGCAGACATTTCAGGATCAGTACAATTGTATTGTAGATTGACATATTGAGGTCAGATGATTAGTTTGTTTATATCTAAAAAATGTCTTCCACGCCATCCAGATTTGATTTCTCAATTTCCAAGACCCAAAGATTTTCAGTCATATTAATTTCTTTTCAATTTGTGTCCGGCCCATGATGTCTTCACATATTTGCAAGCAGCTGTGAGAGGCTTCTTGTGAGCAAAAGAAGTCTGGATATTAATAAAGCTGGACAATATGTTAATCATGAATCATGGTTTGCTGATGACCCTATGACATGTGCATTTTGTGGTCAAATCACTCTGGATCCAGAGTTTTTGGTGAATTGGGAAAGGTTGGCAGTCTTTCCGGCCCAGATGATTCAGATCCTATATTGTGTGGTCAGTTGTGTGTTGTTCATTCTCCAATTTCTCAAGGTGAACATATTTTCTATAATGAAGGACATTTTCCATGTGTTAGTGGCTGAGACAGTGACTCTGCGTCAGCTGGCTAGATACATGGGGCTCTTTATGACTTCCGCACGGGTTACCTTTCTGGGTTTCTTTCAAAGACTAAAAATCTACTATCTACAAAGAGGTTACTTTATTCAGGATAGCTACACATGTCTACTTTTTTTCTAAGAGCAACACTGGCATTACAATGTGGCTAAAGGGGTACGAAGGCCGTTGGCAATTTTTGAGGGCTTTGCGAGAATAAAGGATTTATAATAAATGTGCAGAAAACACAGTCAATGTTTTTCAGCAAACCACCGGCCATGAAATGTTCTTGACTTGGTGTTGGCTTTATATATTTGGCTCTTGACAGGTTTTGAGTTACGATTATTTGGGGGTTCTCCTGATGGCCAACCAAAGTTGGAGTGATCAGGTGAGGCGGGCAGGTTTATAGCTGTCCCGGGGCTGTGCAGCTGTCACTCTACCGATATATAAGAGTCAGGTAAGGCAGTCCACACTCTACGGGGCCGAACTTTGGGGTATGTGCAATACAGGCATGCTCCATGTTGTGCAGCAGACATTTTTTAAATCAGTTTTGGGGCTTCCCGTTAATGTGCCTAATGTCCCTGTGCTGTGCTGTGGGACTTGGGTTTGCAGAGCATTGGCTTCATATGTCAGATGAAGCCAGTGTTCCTGTAGACTAATGGTAAATTGGGTCACTTTGGAAGAGCTGTTAGGGATGTAATATCCTACCTGGAAGGTTCAAGCGTGCCTGGATTTCAGCTATAAGAATGGAGCTGACCGTTATGGGACTGGAGGGTTACTGGTTGCAACCCAAATCAATCCCAGGAAAATTTAAACCACTATTTAAGAAGGCTTATATGGACAGGTGAGAGAAAGAGATTCTCAAGCCAAACTTGTGTGCTCAGTCAGTTTTATTTTTGTATATATCTAGGAAAGTAGCCCCTGATTTTGAACGCTACTTAGATAGCATGCAGGTCAAACTAACGAGGGCTCTTTACATGAAGATGTGTATTGGCACTTGACTTTAGCCAGCTTTAAGCACAACTGGAACTTGTGTTATCTGACTACCAGTCCCTTTTGGCAAAACGAAGTACAATGCACTGTGCACTTTGTCTTGCTTTGCCCGCCGTACCTCTATGCCAGGAGGCATCTCTCTTTCTCTCTCTCTCTCTCTCTCTCTCTACTTGTGGTGTTCCCCAGGGGTCTAACCTTTTTCCCTGGCTTTTTAACCACTACCTGTCACCTCTTGCCCACTGCACCGCTACTTTCTGCTCCAATTTTCTGTGTTAGGCGGATGATACCCAGCTCTCTTTCAGGCTCGGCTCAGTCACCTCTGCTCCTTCTCTCATAAAAGACTGTCTGGCCGCAATTCAAGAGTGATGTGGCACAAATGATCTCTGCCTTAATGCCAGTAAGACTGAGATCCTCCTCATCGCTACACCTGTTCCCTCCTTTCCTCTCTCTCTCTCTCTCTGGCTGCCCACTCAGAGCCCTCTTTCTACTCCCTCCTGCAAGCTGAGAACCTTGTTGTCATCTTTGACTCCACCCTCTCCTTCTCTCCTCACATCTCCAATGTCTCCAAGTAGTCAAATTATCAGCTGCACCCTCTCAGAGGTATTCTTCCTTTTCTCACTTTCCCCCAGAAGTTCACTGTCTCCAGAGCTCTGGTCCTCTCTATGGTGGACTACTGCAATAGAATATTTCTAAATCTTCCTGCCTCTACTCTTCAACCTTTACAATGTGACCAAATGCATGGCTTAACAGATTGACATAAATTAAGTAGAAATTGGGTGGCCATATCAACTGCCACCATATACCTCAGGGGTTGGGCTGTCTCTGGATTCTGCCTACTAGGCCACACACCACTGGCTGAGAGTTGTACCTGTCCCTTCTTGTCAGGCCTAGTACGATAGACGCTTGTTTTGTTCCGTCCCTCCCTTTCTGCACCCCTCTCCCTCACCTTTTGTTTTTCTCCGGCTCTTCCAGAAATGTTGTCAGGCCTAGTACAGTGGTCGCCTGTCTGTTTCCATTTCCTTCCCACTCTCTCCCTCCCTTCCTTATCTATGTCTTAGCTCTTGCACTATTTGAAATGTCATCAGGCCGAGTACGATAGTTTATTTCACATCCTTACTGTTCATGGCCTGTAAGAATGTCATTGTATTTTCCCTTGTTCCCTCCCTTGCCTTGGAGTGCTTTGAAACACATTGTGTATAGGCGCTTTATAAATGAACGATCATATCATACCATATCCAGAACAGGACTGTGAGATTGTTCTTGGCCTCAAGTGCATTGATTGTATTTATCCAGCTCTGAAATCTCTTCACTGGCTCCCTGTAGCTGCAAGGATCAAGTTCAAGAGACTTTGCATCATCCACAAGACTTTCCGGGGCCTTGGACCACACTACCCCCACCTTTCTCTTTCTAAAATCTTCCTGCTCAAGCTCTCCACTCATGCGTCTCCAACTCTCTGAGGGTCAGACACTTCTCAAAGAAGAGAGTCAGGGGCAGATCACTCTCCTCAGCTGGGGCCTCTCTCTGGAACAAACTTGAGCAGAACCACCTCTGATTCCAGAGGCAACTCAAGACCTTCCGTTTTCCTTCCACTTTCTTTCTTCCAATGCCTTGCTGATGTCCCTGACTGATCTCCACACTGGTCACATGGCTACCCTCTGAACTCAGGCCCAGGCGCCTGAATGTCCAGTTGCCTCAAACTGTCTCTGGACTCCCCAATGTGAAGTTCATTTTGTACTGCAAAAATGACTTTGCACTTCAGAAATACACTTTGCATAGTTCCCGCAATCAGGGTTTGTGTCAGCAGCGCAAAGTCACTTTTCAGCAGTGCAAAGCCACTTTGAACTGTGCAAAAAAATCCATGGATCGGGCCCTATATCTACTAATCATGTTTGGTGGGATTGTTTCCACGTGTTGAACATCCATTTATATCTAGATTATTAAAAAGTGTTTGGTTGTGTAAACCCTCTCCACCTCCGAATTCTCACATGTCTGTTGTCAATTTGGAGCTGTATTGGCTCATTTAGCCTCATTAATCCAGCTTTTCACCTTTCATAAGGTGTCAGATCTGTGTTTCTTGGATCTTAAAGGTAGAATATCTACTCACACAGGAGGCTTCTTTCATGCTTCTCATTGCATTAAATGTGGTTCTAAAGTTATTGACTGTCTAGACTTTCTGAGCTCTCCTAAATTGGGTGCTATGAGTTGTTGAAGCAGTATGAGTTGATGAATGTGGACCTGAGCAAATCCAGGAATGACATTTTCATCTCAGTTTACAGGTATTATGAGTTGGTGTCTTTACCTACTTTAGGCAGATGGTGAAGTAATATATGATTGAGGATGAGGTGGATGCATCCATCTTTGGCACTCATGTCTCAAGGGGCAATGCATTTTGAAGAACACTGTTCTGTGGTTAGATGATATTCTCAAGTTATCAGACTGGTTGAAAGAAAATGTGCTTTACATCTTTTGTTATAACTTGTTGATGCTTCATATGTGGTTATTTTTTGGCTCTGTGCATAATACGAGCCTTCATGCCAGGTGAATAAGTACCACATTGTCAAAATAGATTACGATGGACATCATTGATTCTATTCATGGAATGGGTATTATCCCACCCTATCAAATCTTTTCTTTATTCTGCATTGCCTCTTTCAGAATTCATAGATGACCAAGCTCAATGATTCTTCTGAGATGATAGATTATGAATGTATGGGTCACTTTCTCTTTAACAAAAGAGTCAGATACTCACAATTATCAAAGATAGGGAGTAAAATACACACTACAGAAATTAGGAGACGCTTGACAAATAATAGCCAACTCCGAATTTCAACTCAGGTCACATCAACAGCACACGTAGATCAGTGGTAACATCTAACTTATGTATTTAATTGTTTTTATAACACACCTAATAGCATTCCTGAGTTTGGTTTCTAGACGTGGATCAGGGATTCACACCTCTGTTGCTATGCATGGTCTTGCTTCCAAGACCAGCACGTTGTCCCTGTCCTATCCTCCATTCACAAGCAGCGTCACAGTGTCACATGAAGGAACTCTAATTGTATTACTGCCTAGTCTGAAAAGGAGGTTTATGGTAAAAATGCATCTTTATATTTGCATGAATTAGTAGATGAAAGAAAACATGTATTATGTCAAACTGTTTAAAGGTTCAAGTATATTTTATTTTTTGAAGAACATTCCAATACAAAACGGGGACTATTTTGTTATTCCCAGCAAGATATTTCCTATCACAGAATAAACAATAGGGATAGAATACAATCATTTGAAAATCTTATCTGGATCCTGCCACTGGGAACCTTGGCAAGCAACTGCAGTCCAAGAGAGATCCTGAAAACGTGCCTAGAATACAAGTAGTATTGAGAACTCTGAGTAGCATCATGAACTAGAAAAGGGAGTAGAAACCCTGAGAGAAATGCACTCACTGTACATTGTAGTTAACAGCGACAGATGTTGGAAGAAACAAGTAACACACATTTAAGAATGTCACTAAAGGTATTGAAATGTATTCCCAGTTTACAAATCATTTGTGTGTTTATGAAACAGAACATCAAATCTGTGAATGATGGTTTGCTGACTGGAGAGTCTAGTTCATCTACAGCTAATAATCCTGATCTACATCCCCTGCCATATCACCACTGTTCCATATTCACACCTTTTGGGCTGCCAGGACGTATAGGGTCATATTCTCAAAACCTTTATTGGCACAAGTGATAAGATGGACTTGCACATTCCATGATTTGCACAAATAAAAGTCGGGCCCTGTGCACAAAGGGAGAATGGATGTGCGCATCAATAATGCACATACTCAAATGCCATGGTTTCGCCCTTTGCACATTTGTGCAAGTGAGGAGGCATTTCTGTATATGTTAAAGTGCAACCTATATCCACAAATGGAATATACTTTAATACTGTGCATTTAATAAAGGTATCCCCCTGCATTTGATTGGAGCAGGCACATGGGGATGAGCATCGTATGACAGGGCCACTGTCATGTATTTTTCTTTGTTAGTTGAACAGCAGCCGATTGAGCAATTGTTTCCAGCATCGTGTGCACATAGTATGTTGGCCAGGTCATCTGGGATAGCAACAGGCTGTGTTGTGAGTACTCAACTATGGCAGGCAAGGGGGAAGGTAAGATGCAAAAAACTTGTGTAAGTGTGTGTGTGCATGTGTCTGTGGTGTGTGTGTACGTGTGAACATTTGTGCATGTGCGTGTGAGTTTGTTCTATACGTGTGCGCATGTATTTAAATGCAGCATGTATATTTATTGGGTATACAGGAAAAGGAGGAGAGCTAGTTATTGTGGAGGGAGGTCTGAAAGGAGGGAGTGCCATCAAGATGCTGGCAGAGATTTGAAAGAATGGGACAATGTTGGCCTACATTGGCACAGCCATCATGACAATGGGCCTCATTAGGAGTTTGAAGGTAGCCATGCCGTACTTACCTTCATGGCTACCCCCAAACTGGGTACCGGGTCCGGGTCCCAAAAATAGGGAAATACCGGGCCATACCAACTTTTGCAGGCCCGGTAATTCCCATTCTCGGGTCCCGGACCCTGTACATCCCCATTCCCATTTGAGCCCCAATAGGGCTCAATGGGAATGGGGAGGATGCTAAGAACGGACCCGTTGATGACGGGTCCGTTATTCGCATCCTGGTCTGCTCGCAGGTGGGGGCAAGCACGTCTGGTCAGGACCAGACGTGCTTACCGTCACCCGCCAGCGGACCCGTAATGTGGCGGCCCGCAATGAATGGTGCCAGGACCTTACCGGCACCGCTCATTCCGCGGCTGCCTACCGTGTAATGAGGCCCAACGTATTCTACAGTGACAGTAGAGGACTCATTGCGCAAAAGCCATCATGAGTGGTTATGAACAGTACCCGTGCTGGCATTATCGAGAAAAGCCATCAAGAGTGTGCATTTACAGTAGCAGTGATGGCATTATTAGAACACGTGTTAATGGCTGTGTATTCATAGTAGCAGTACTGGCCTTATTGCACAAAGCCATCATGGTATGTACTTATAGTAGCAGTTCTGGCATTATTGCACACACAACCATCATAGAATGTTACTGTAGAACACTTTACTGTTTTTATACGAAAAAAAACATCACTAGAGTGTAACTACAGTAGCGGTACATGTATTATTGAGCAAAACATACCGTCTGTTCTTGAAGCAGCATTGTTGGCCTTATAGGAGAAATAAATCATGAGTGTGGAGTCAGAGGGCAGAACTCGCATTATTAGACACATCCATCATAGGTTTGTAGTGACAAATAGTGTGCACATAGTATGTTGGCCAGGCCATCCGGGATAGCAGCAGGCTGTGTTGTGAGTACATAACTATGGCAGCCCATGGGGAAGGTAAGATGCATACAACCTGTGTAAGTGTGTTTGTTTGTGTGTGTCTGTGGTGTGTGTGTGTGTGTGTGCACGTGTGAACGTTTGTGCATGTGCGTTTAAGTGTGTTCTATACGTGTGTGCACATGTTTAAATGCAGTGTGTATGTTTATTTGGTGCACAGCAAGGGAAAGTGGGCTGGTGATTGTGGAGGGAGGTCTAAATGAAGGAAGGAGTGCCATCAAGATGCCAGCAGAGATTTTCAAAAATGGGACAATGTTGGCCTACATTGGCACAGCCAGCATGACAATGTCTTCTACAGTGACAGTAGTGGACTCGTTGTACAAAGGCCACCATGAGTGGCTATGAACAGTACCCGTGCTGGTAAACGCCATCAAGAGCGTGCATTTACAGTAGCAGTGATGGCATTATTAGAAACAGCTTTAATGGGTATGTATTCACATTATCAGCACTTGCCTTATTGAAGAAAGCCATCAGAGTATGTGCCTATAGTATCAGTTCTGGCATTATTGCACAAAACCATCACAGGATGTTATTATAGAACATTTTACTGTTCTTATTCAACAAAACAATCACTAGAGTGTACCTACAGTAGCAATGCATGCATTATTGAGCAAAGCCTACTGTTTGTTCTTGCAGCAGCATTCCTGGCCTTATTGGAGAAATACATCATGAATGTGGAGTCAGAGGGCAGTACTCGGGTTTGTAGGGACAGGATCAGTACTGGCGTTATTGGGAAAAGGCATCATGAGCGTGTACTTACAACAGCAGTACTGGTGTTTTTGGGCAAATCCATACAAATGCGTACTTACCATGACAATACTGGCCTCATTGGCACACATAAATGTGCGTTTTTATAAATACAATACTGCCCTTATTGGGTAAACTCAAAACAAGTATATTTTTTCTGTGACAGTACTAACCATTGTTGGGAATATCCATCATGAGTGTGTATTTACAGAACACAATACTGGTATCATTGAGCATTGCTAACAGGAGTGTTTTCATACAGAAGCAATGCTGACATTTATTGTGGGCATAGGCATAATGAAAAGGATTTGAAACATATTCCTGTGCACTGTTGATGAGCATGCATTTATTGGGTCTTATTTATCACCGTTCTGAGCCAATTGTACATTTTGCAGAGCAGGTGTACTCTAATATGCCGCATTTTAACCCATCATTCAAAAACATTAATTGTGGAGAATAGCCAGAAACCCCAGTTAGTTTGTTTGCATTCCTTCCCTACACTTGGTCATTCGTGCTCATTTCTGGTATTTTGCTTCATTTCAAAGAATTGACTTGCTGCCATTTCCCCAAATCAACTGCTTCTCTTAGGTTTCCTCTGTATTTTTCTCTCAATACTTCTCTTTTTTTCAACCATTCTCACTCTCGTTCTATTTCTCTTTCATCAAACACCTAGACTCTATCTCTCCCTCTCTCTCTCCCTCCATCTTTCCTTCTTTGTCTGCATGGGTGTCAATCTCAATAGCTGCTTGACTCAGCCTCCTCTCTGATCTCTCACAAGGTCAGGGTAGCGTAACGACAGAAAGATTTTTCACCTGTGCGTCCTGCATTGCCAGTCTTCAGAGTTTTCTGCTGATAGTTAAAGAGGTAATTTGCATTCGTTTTTCTTGCTGGCATTAAGCAAGATATAAAAGACCACAACAACAAAAAAAATGGGCGTTTTCTATGGGTGATGTCATGGAGCTGCGGCTGCTGTTTACATTTTAAACTAAAAAAAAATGCAATTACTGTAACCTGTAACACATCCTTCCCTGCTATCTCCCACCTAAACTGTGGGTTACTTAACAAAAAAGCAAAACAGAAAGGTGATTGCTGGAAGGTTTCAAATCATTCATAACCACTGGTAGAGCTCTGGGCAACCCTCCAGACCATCGTTTTCAGCCTGCAAAGCCACTACAGAAGGGGAAAGACACATGAAAATCATGTTTGGTCCCAACCCAAAAGGGGCAGTCCAGCCCAAACTGCTAGGTCACATCCCTTCTGCACGAGATCCCCAGAAGTGTTCCAGCCTCATTGGGCGTCATGAGTCAGGAGTAGCCTAGGTCTCTACGCCCCAAAACAAAAGAGGTGATGGCTGTAAGGTTTTGCATTAATCATAACCTCTGGCAATGATCTGGGCAACCCTCCAGACCATTGTTCTTCACCTGACAAGCCATTACAGAAGGGGAAAGCCATATGCAATATCATGCTTGGTTCCACACTGAAAGGGGTAGTCCAGCCAGAACTGTTTGCTCACATCCCTTCTGCACAAGACCACAAGCATCCCCAGACATGTGTGGGCCTTGTAGGGCCTCATCAGTGAGGAGTAGCTTGAGTTTCTGGCCCCTGCAGGCATAGGACCCACGTCAGGGCATACACGTTCCACTTTGGTTGACAAATCAGAAAAAAAAGAGGTGATGGCTGGAACGTTTCAAATTAATCATAACCTCTGGGCAACCCTCCAGACCATCATTTTTGAGCCTGCCAACCCATTACAGGAGGTGAAAGACGATATGCCAGTCAGGGTTGGTCACACCCCAAAAGAGGCAACATCCCTAATATACAGGTGCTGACTCCTGAAGAAGTTTGTCTTGCTTACCAAGGGCTTATATCTAGAGAGAGTTATTGAACCAATTCACAAATGAATTACTATGGGCAAGTCAGACTTACTCAGGGTGACTTTCTGAACCAGCCTTTTTGTTATGCCATGAACATAATCCATTGAGACTTTGCATAATTTGTCTGAAAACTTCCTGGCTGTTCCCACCCAAAAAGATGCAGTACTGTGATAGTTACATGTAACTGTATTCATACCTGCAATGTCATGGTGGTTCGGCATTTGTACTGCTACACAGTCTCTAATGTCACAAGGTCAACTGTGGCTGAACTATCCTTCCAGTGTGTAACTTTTAAAAGACACAAGAAACCAGTGCAGCCTTCAGTGGTAACGTGACGCTGTGGGGTCATACCGCAAGCAATGGACTGTCTCCTGGTTCATCTGTCATACTTGGCCATTCAGATTTGATGCATAACGACATATTATCGTTGGAGCTTTTGAAGCATTGGATGTTGTATATACAATAGTAAGGCAAATGGGCTCCACATTGAACAAGGTGGGATGGGGTCGAGGGGATGACGTGTTGGCCCACGGATATGCAACTCAAGCAGTACCCTGTACCGTAGACCTGTGCATATGAACAATAAGTTATACACATCCACATGTCGGGCCCAGGGAGATAAAGTCATGTGTCCATAAATGGGCCGTGCATTTTGGTCAAGTGTCAAAGCCCGGTGTAAAAAAACAAAGGATATCTTTAAGTTACAGGGTAGTACTGTAGTCGAGTAGCTGCAAGTGTAATCTCGCTCTCTATAAGATGTGTTTGAAGAAGAATAGGTGAGCCATAACATGCATAATTTCGTAGTTAGAGCGGCAGTGTTGACAACGGTTTGCATGCAGTCCAAACCTGCACCCTGTACTGCATTTACCCAATAACCCATCTGCACCGGTGATTTCAGAGAACAAGATCGCTTCTGCATAAAACCAGGGAGTAAGAACTGCATGAGTAGCGTTTAACTTTTCTTCATCAGCTCCTAGGAAGGTGATCTATTTTACAGTGTATCCTAGTACCGGCAACGTATTTCGTTTGTTGTAAGATCCTTAATATCATTCATTTTAAAAAATAACATACACTCTAGGATCATGTTTTTAAAGAAGATATGAAGGGGAGTCATTTGGCTTGCCAGGGGTATCAGCTGCTCCCCTTGGCTTCCCCTCTGCTAACCCTAGAGCTGTCCTTGCTACCCATGAGGCACTGGACAAAAAGGCAGTGCCAAGAGGAGATATATGTGTTGCACCTGAAAAAAACAATCGATGTGTCACAGCTTTTTTTTCACCTGGAATCTGCATCTCATTACCTGGAGAAATAACAGGGATGCAGGAAAAACCATGAAAAATCCATCACTAACAGGTTGGCAGCCCATTAGTGAAGAATGCCTGAATGGTTGGGATCAGAGGCAGGTCTGTCTGTGCAGCTCATACCCAGTACTCTAGCAACAGGAAGGGTATGGGGGCTTGGTATAGCTAGCCTGGAATGGGTAAGAGCAGCCTGCAGTACTCAGTGACAGCACAACATGAACACAAATCTCATCAGTGTTTCCCATCTGCTTTGCACATCCAGTGAGCCACAGGGACTCTGATGAGACGGGTGTGCCACAGTGGCTTCTGCCACCAATCCTGCCTGGGCACTGTGGGACCTGGCCTAGATCTGCCAGACTTGCATCATGGGCACACAGTATACAGAACAGTGGTCGAAGTGGGCCCAAACTGCTATGTCACATCCCTTCTGCATGAGACCACAATAATCCCTAGACATGTTTCAGTCTCATTGGGTGTCATCAATGAGGAGTAGCCTATGTATGTAGGTCCATTGGGCTTTTCTAGGCTGTGATGTTGTGCAGCTGCTGCTTACATTTAAAAATGAAAAACATGCAATTGCTGTGACCTACAATACATCCTTTCCTCTATCGCCTATCTAAGAACAAAAAACTGTGGGTTACTTACCAAATAAGCAAAACAGAAAGGTGATCGTTGAAAAGTTTCAAATCATTCATAACCATCTTAGCAAACCTCCAAACCATTGTTTTTCTGGTTGGACTTGTGTTGGCCAGTTGCTGTTTTCAGTCTATGACCAGACGCTTGGTAGGCACTGGATGTCTGCACTTTGAAATGTAGGCATCTTTGAAATGCTCTGCCCATTAAAAGTTTAGCCCGAGTGATGTACAATAGTCCAGTTTGTTGTGTTGAACGTCTGCTTACATTCACAGTCATTTGGTAATATGGGCCTATACACACTGATAGTAATGCTTATTATTGTGATCCATTTTGTATGAAAAGTATTTCATATTAAACTGATATAGTAACCATATTTTTCCGAGTGTACTGAGGAACAATGCTATGTGATGCCATTTCCTGTTTTCTGAAGGGGTGAAAGCTTGTGTGCCATCACTTCACGTGATGTCACTTGGGGTGGGGTCAAATGGCATCACTTCCTATGTTGTCATCATTGGTCAAGTGTCGTGTGATGTCACTTCCACTACCCCTGGCATTTTGGTGAAATGACGTCCCTGAAGATATGGCTTCACAAGTAAATATACATGATTTTATTTTATCGACTGTCTACTGTGTGAATACATGTTTTATCTTAAATTAAAGCAGAGGAAATATATGCCATCTGAGAAACAGTCCACAATGATTTGTTCAAAAACAAAGTAAAAGCCTACCTCCTCGCCTCTGAGTCAGCCTCTTAACCTACCTCTCATCAGCCTTCTACTTATCAGTTTTCCCTCACCTATACCCTGCCTCTGTCCCTCACTTTCTTCTGTCTCCACTCTAGCACTTCATCCATCATGGTCAAAACCCTAACACAGCTGGCTGTACAGCCTACCTGCACTTGAAAAATGTTTAATGGTGGTTGTCCTTAATCTATATATGCCGACCAAAGTATTGTCTCCAGAGACTGTTCCATTTATTCCCCTCCACAACCTGGTCAGAATGTCACTCGCACTCACCCCATTAAAAGAATCTCACGGCTTCCGTCAAATCTGATTTCTTATCTATTGTACATTCTTTTCTGATCAAAAGAGCATTGTCCCTCCCTTTATATGTAAATAAATAAATAAATCAAATACCAAAACAACATATTTGTATATATGCCTTACACAGATTGCACACTGCCACTCCACGTGTAACGCAGGTGGAGCATCTGGAGCATGAAGAGATGTGTATAAAGTTGTATTCTGCGAAGGGTCCGGTGTAGATCAGTTATAGGTGCAGAGATGCAATGAGAATGGAGGATTGAGGAAAACGCAATTGTGATAGTACTATATACCATTTTTTTACATATTGACATTGAGCACATTTCCTATATGCAGCACAAATCGATACAATGGCCCTCACTATAACTCTGGTGGTAGCCGTGCCCTTATTAAGGGCATGGCTGCCGCCAGAGTTGTTTTTTTTCTGGCACCCGCAAATGGGCAATAACCGGGTCATGCCGAGTTTGGTGGACCTGGTAATTGCCCATTTGCGGGTGCCATTATGGCCGGCCTCCCAATCCCCATTCTGCCCCATAATGGAGGTCGGGAGCATGGTTGCACCGGCACCGTTTATAACGGTGCTGGTGCAATCATGAGCTCTGCTCGCGGGTGCCGGTATGGACGCCTGGTCAAACCAGGCGTGCAGTCCGGCACCGGCGAGCAGAACTCGTAGTGTGGTGGAGAGGTAACAACGGTGCCGGTAGCACTACCGGCACCGTTTTTGCCTTTCCGCCACACTCATAATGATGCCCAATGACTTTCCCCAAAGAAAGCCACTACATCGATCAAGCGCTTCTGCTTGCATTATAACTACACAGGTGCTAATAGAACATTTTCACAGTTTACAGTTCAATTTTGAAACCTAAAAGCACTTGGGAAAACATTGACAGGCCGATTCATGGAATAATTAGTGCGGCGCAAGTGGGCAAAAACGTGCGAATCGCAGTGGAATAGCGAAAATCACAGTGCAAGTGCGAAAATCGCAAGAAAAGCAGCGCACATCGATTCATGGAAGTCCGTGCACGAGAAAACCAGCGGATGTGCGATAAAAAAGTGCGCGGCGCACGTTGGCGCACAGGCCATCTAACAGCGTGCGCCAGGTCACAGCGAAAATCGCACAGGCCAGAGCAAAAATCGCACATAGCGCAGCGCACGCAACAAAAGTAGGCGGAACACGGGCGTAACACTCGGAATGGGGAACAACTTGCCAAAACGTGGGCGTCACGGGGGAAGTACAGGGCACAAGTGCGCGGAACGCCCACACGCTCGCCTACAACACGTATTCATGGAATAGAATAGGGCAAAAAAGCGCACGCTCAAACCAGCGCACAGGCACAAACACGACCGCCACAAGAAAGCAGGCGGTAGCGTCTCTGCGGCTGTAAGAAATGTGCGCCAAAAGGTGCGCCAACAAATAGCACCTATATACTGCCATGTTGAATGTCCTATACTGTGGCCCTCCAGGACAAATGACGTGCAAAGGGGTACCCACAAACACGGACCCGCTGACAAAAAATACGTGTGCGTGTATACCGGGGTGCGCGGGAAGTGTCACACGCGATTTGGCCGGGTACGTGGATTTCAGGGGTGCGCGGGAAGTTCCACACGTGATTTCAGCAAGGTATGTGTATTTCAGGGGTGCGCGGGAAGTTCCACACGCGATTTCAGCAGAGTACGTGTATTTCAGGGGTGTGCGGGAAGTTCCACACGCGAATTCTGCAGGGTACGTGCATTTCAGGGGTGCGCGGGAAGTTCCACACGCGAATGGGCCAGTGCGAGCAGGGTACGTGTATTACATGGGTGCGCGGGAAGTTCCACACGCGATCCCATCAGGGTACGTGTATTTCAGGGGTGCGCGGGAAGTTACACACGCGATAGTCCCAGTGCGAGCAGGGTACGTGTATTTCAGGGGTGCGCGGGAAGTTCCACACGTGATTGGCCCAGTGCGAGCAGGGTACGTGTATTTCAGGGGTGCGCGGGAAGTTCCACACGCGATTGGCCCAGTGCGAGCAGGGTACGTGTATTTCAGGGGTGCGCGGGAAGTTCCACACGCGATTGGCACAGTGCGAGCAGGGTATGTGTATTTCAGGGGTGCGCGGGAAGTTCCACACGTGATTTCAGCAAGGTATGTGTATTTCAGGGGTGTGCGGGAAGTTCCACACGCGATTTCAGCAGGGTACGTGTATTTCAGGGGTGCGCGGGAAGTTCCACACGCAAATTCTGCAGGGTACGTGCATTTCAGGGGTGCGCGGGAAGTTCCACACGCGAATGGGCCAGTGCGAGCAGGGTACGTGTATTACATGGGTGCGCGGGAAGTTCCACACGCGATCCCATCAGGGTACGTGTATTTCAGGGGTGCGCGGGAAGTTACACACGCGATAGTCCCAGTGCAAGCAGGGTACGTGTATTTCAGGGGTGCGCGGGAAGTTCCACACGCGATTGGCCCAGTGCGAGCAGGGTACGTGTATTTCAGGGGTGCGCGGTAAGTTGCACACGCGATACCAGCAGGGAATGTGTATTTCAGGGGTTCTGGGGAGTACTACACGTGAATTGGCCTTGTGGGTCCTCCCAGGTGTACGCTCCACAACCTCCACGGCCCCTGCAGGCAGCCCACACCACGGGGGACTACCCTGCACCCCTGCTCATGTCCCGCAGGCAGCCCATCCACCATGGGCATGCCCCCAGCCAACCCACATGTCACCTTGCACTACTGATCAACAATGCATGTCTCCCACCACCCCCACCCCCCAGCAGTGCAGGGGCAGCCTCCACCAGGCCCCCACTCATGTCTCCCACCACCCCCACCCCCCTGCCTCCATGGGCAGCCTCCACCAGGCCCCCACTCATGTCTCCCACCACCCCCACCCCCCTGCCACCATGGGCAGCCTCCACCAGGCCCCCACTCATGTCTACCACCACCCCCACCCCCCAGCAGTGCAGGGGCAGCCTCCACCAGGCACCCACTCATGTCTCCCACCACCCCCACCCCCAGCAGTGCAGGGGCAGCCTCCACCAGGCCCCCACTCATGTCTCCCACCACCCCCACCCCCCTGCCACCATGGGCAGCCTCCACCAGGCCCCCACTCATGTGTAGCACCACCCCCACCCCCCAGCCACCAGTGGCAGCCTCCAGCAGGCCCCCACTCATGTCTCCCACCACCCCCACCCCCCAGCCACCAGGGGCAGCCTCCACCAGGCCCCCACCCATGTGTCCCACCACCCCCACCACCCTGCCACCATGGGCATCCTCCACCAGGCCCCCACTCATGTCCCCCTGCACCCCCACCCCCCATCATCGAGGGTCACCCTCCACCAGGCCCCCACTCATGTCTCCCACCACCCCCACCCCCCTGCCACCATGGGCAGCCTCCACCAGGCCCCCACTCATGTCTCCCACCACCCCACCCCCCTGCCACCATGGGCAGCCTCCACCAGGCCCCCACTCATGTCTCCCACCACCCCCACCCCCCAGCAGTGCAGGGGCAGCCTCCACCAGGCACCCACTCATGTGTCCCACCACCCCCACCCCCCAGCCACCAGGGGCAGCCTCCAGCAGGCCCCCACTCATGTCTACCACCCCCCCCACCCCCCAGCAGTGCAGGGGTAGCCTCCACCAGGCACCCACTCATGTCTCCCACCACCCCCACCCCCCTGCCACCATGGGCAGCCTCCACCAGGCCCCCACTCATGTCTCCCACCACCCCCACCCCCCTGCCACCATGGGCAGCCCCCACCAGGCCCCCACTCATGTCTACCACCCCCCCCCACCCCCCAGCAGTGCAGGGGCAGCCTCCACCAGGCACCCACTCATGTCTCCCACCACCCCCACCCCCCTGCCACCATGGGCAGCCTCCACCAGGCCCCCACTCATGTCTCCCACCACCCCCACCCCCCAGCAGTGCAGGGGCAGCCTCCACCAGGCACCCACTCATGTCCCCCTGCACCCCCACCCCCCAGCATCCAGGGTCACCCTCCACCAGGCCCCCACTCATGTCTCCCACCACCCCCACCCCCCTGCCACCATGGGCAGCCCCCACGAGGCCCCCACTCATGTCTCCCACCACCCCCACCCCCCTGCCACCATGGGCAGCCTCCACCAGGCCCCCACTCATTTCTACCACCACCCCCACCCCCCAGCATCCAGGGTCACCCTCCACTAGGCCCCCACTCATGTCTACCACCACCCCCACCCCCCAGCATCCAGGGTCACCCTCCACCAGGCCCCCACTCATGTCTCCCACCACCCCCACCCCCCTGCCACCATGGGCAGCCCCCACCAGGCCCCCACTCATGTCCCCCACCACCCCCACCCCCCTGCCACCATGGGCAGCCTCCACCAGGCCCCCACTCATGTCTACAACCCCCCCACCCCCCAGCAGTGCAGGGGCAGCCTCCACCAGGCACCCACTCATGTCACCCACCACCCCCACCCCCCTGCCACCATGGGCAGCCTCCACCAGGCCCCCACTCATGTCTCCCACCACCCCCACCCCCCAGCAGTGCAGGGGCAGCCTCCACCAGGCACCCACTCATGTCCCCCTGCACCCCCACCCCCCAGCATCCAGGGTCACCCTCCACCAGGCCCCCACTCATGTCTCCCACCACCGCCACCCCCCTGCCACCATGGGCAGCCCCCACCAGCCCCCCACTCATGTCTCCCACCACCCCCACCCCCCTGCCACCATGGGCAGCCTCCACCAGGCCCCCACTCATGTCTACCACCACCCCCACCCCCCAGCAGTGCAGGGGCAGCCTCCACCAGGCACCCACTCATGTGTCCCACCACCCCCACCCCCCAGCCACCAGGGGCAGCCTCCAGCAGGCCCCCACTCATGTCTACCACCACCCCCACCCCCCAGCAGTGCAGGGGCAGCCTCCACCAGGCACCCACTCATGTCTCCCACCACCCCCACCCCCCAGCAGTGCAGGGGCAGCCTCCACCAGTCACCCACTCATGTCCCCCTGCACCCCCAACCCCCAGCATCCAGGGTCACCCTCCACCAGGCCCCCACTCATGTCTCCCACCACCCCCACCCCCCTGCCACCATGGGCAGCCCCCACCAGGCCCCCACTCATGTCTCCCACCACCCCCACCCCCCTGCCACCATGGGCAGCCTCCACCAGGCCCCCACTCATGTCTACCACCACCCCCACCCCCCAGCATCCAGGGTCACCCTCCACCAGGCCCCCACTCATGTCTACCACCACCCCCACCCCCAGCATCCAGGGTCACCCTCCACCAGGCCCCCACTCATGTCTCCCACCACCCCCACCCCCCTGCCACCATGGGCAGCCCCCACCAGGCCCCCACTCATGTCTCCCACCACCCCCACCCCCCTGCCACCATGGGCAGCCTCCACCAGGCCCCCACTCATGTCTACCACCCCCCCACCCCCCAGCAGTGCAGGGGCACCCTCCACCAGGCACCCACTCATGTCTCCCACCACCCCCACCCCCCTGCCACCATGGGCAGCCTCCACCAGGCCCCCACTCATGTCTCCCACCACCCCCACCCCCCAGCAGTGCAGGGGCAGCCTCCACCAGGCACCCACTCATGTCCCCCTGCACCCCCACCCACCAGCATCCAGGGTCACCCTCCACTAGGCCCCCACTCATGTCTCCCACCACCCCCACCCCCCTGCCACCATGGGCAGCCCCCACCAGGCCCCCACTCATGTCTCCCACCACCCCCACCCCCCTGCCACCATGGGCAGCCTCCACCAGGCCCCCACTCATGTCTACCACCACCCCCACCCCCCAGCAGTGCAGGGGCAGCCTCCACCAGGCACCCACTCATGTGTCCCACCACCCCCACCCCCCAGCCACCAGGGGCAGCCTCCAGCAGGCCCCCACTCATGTCTACCACCACCCCCACCCCCCAGCAGTGCAGGGGCAGCCTCCACCAGGCACCCACTCATGTCTCCCACCACCCCCACCCCCCTGCCACCATGGGCAGCCTCCACCAGGCCCCCACTCATGTCTCCCACCACCCCCACCCCCCTGCCACCATGGGCAGCCCCCACCAGGCCCCCACTCATGTCTACCCCCCCCACCCCCAGCAGTGCAGGGGCAGCCTCCACCAGGCACCCACTCATGTCTCCCACCACCCCCACCCCCTGCCACCATGGGCAGCCTCCACCAGGCCCCCACTCATGTCCCCCTGCACCCCCACCCCCCAGCATCCAGGTTCACCCTCCACCAGGCCCCCACTCATGTCTCCCACCACCCCCACCCCCCTGCCACCATGGGCAGCCCCCACCAGGCCCCCACTCATGTCTCCCATCACCCCCACCCCCATGCCACCATGGGCAGCCTCCACCAGGCCCCCACTCATGTCTCCCAACACCCCCACCCCCCAGCAGTGCAGGGGCAGCCTCCACCAGGCACCCACTCATGTGTCCCACCACCCCCACCCCCAGCCACCAGGGGCAGCCTCCAGCAGGCCCCCACTCATGTCTACCACCACCCCCACCCCCCAGCAGTGCAGGGGCAGCCTCCACCAGGCACCCACTCATGTCTCCCACCACCCCCACCCCCCTGCCACCATGGGCAGCCTCCACCAGGCCCCCACTCATGTCTCCCACCACCCCCACCCCCCTGTCACCATGGGAAGCCCCCACCAGGCCCCCACTCAAGTCTACCCCCCCACCCCCCAGCAGTGCAGGGGCAGCCTCCACCAGGCACCCACTCATGTCTCCCACCACCCCCACCCCCCTGCCACCATGGGCAGCCTCCACCAGGCCCCCACTCATGTCTCCCACCACCCCCACCCCCCAGCAGTGCAGGGGCAGCCTCCACCAGGCACCCACTCATGTCCCCCTGCACCCCCACCCCCCAGCATCCAGGGTCACCCTCCACCAGGCCCCCACTCATGTCTCCCACCACCCCCACCCCCCTGCCACCATGGGCAGCCCCCACCAGGCCCCCACTCATGTCTCCCACCACCCCCACCCCCCTGCCACCATGGGCAGCCTCCACCAGGCCCCCACTCATGTCTACCACCACCCCCACCCCCCAGCATCCAGGGTCACCCTCCACCATGCCCCCACTCATGTCTCCCACCACCCCCACCCCCCTGCCACCATGGGCAGCCCCCACCAGGCTCCAACTCATGTCTCCCACCACCCCCACCCCTCTGACACCATGGGCAGCCCCCACTCATGTCTCCCACCACCCCCACCCCCCGGCAGTGCAGGGTAACCCTCCACCAGGCACCCACTCATGTCTCCCACCACCCCCACCCCCCGGCAGTGCAGGGTCACCCTCCACCAGGCCCCCACTCATGTCTCCCAGCACCCCCACCCCCAGCAGTGCAGGGGCAGCCTCCACCAGGTGCTCACAATCCCCAATCATGTGCGTAATGGACAGCCTCCACATCCAAAAAGCCCTACCAAGTAACCCATTCACCCACATGGAAATGGAAATCACATGTTACACCCCCAATGTTCATGAAGCTAATGAACCCATGTCCGTCACACACAATGGTTGCAATATAATGGGAAAACAGACAACATGACATGCATGAAACCAATGAGATGATACCACACAGTGAAGTATGCTAACAAAATTGTATTTAAAAAAATTAAGAATGCTAAAGAAAGAAAACTAACGACAATGTGAATGAGAAAAAAAAACATGCATGTCCGTATAAAAAACTACCAAGGGTCCATGAGCCCAACTGAACAAAGGAAACCTACTAAAAAACCTACCTAAAAATCAACTATATACAAAAAGTGGAGCAGTGTCCGTCGACTCCAAATCATAATTAGAAAGAAAGGAAACCTAAAACTAAAGAACTATATACAAAGGCGGCGGGCAAGTCCAGCGGCTCACTCCGTGGTGTCCCGGGCCAGGGCATCATCGAACTCCTGTTCGATGTCCCGGAGGCGGTCCAGTTCCATGGCCCCGAGGGTCCGCAGGGACGACGCTGTGTCCTCCTCCAATCCCCTGCGGATTGCCTCGAGGCACTCGGCCCGCCTCAGGGCCCTCCGCATGGAGTTCTCCGCCCTGACCATTGTGAGCCGCGCCTCTTCCACCCGCCGCCGCTCCGCACCTATGGCGTGGCCCAACCGCTGCCACACGGAAGACACTCTCTGTCCTGGGTCCCGCTGCCCTCCGGCCGATGGCCGCCCCTCCGATGTCGAAAGCCCCGAGCCTTCATGTCTCCCACCATGTTGCTGCTGCTGCTGCTCTGCCTCTGCGCGTGCACTGCCTCCTGCTGCCTGCACATCCTCCGCCGGCTGGGGTGCACTTGTTGATGTGGCCACCCTTGCTGGACCTCCGACTCCCGACTGTGGCAGGGATGCCTCCTCCACCAGCCTGGCCGCACCGTCAGAGGCAGCTCCACAGGGCACCCAGGTGACTGATGGGTGGGAAGATGGCACAGAGGACGACTGGCGCGTAGGGGGTCCAGTTGAGGAGGGGGTCGGAGCAAGCCCCATCAGACGGAGGAATCCGGCCTGGGTGACCTGTCCCAGCAGGCTGACGTGGTCAACGAGCCAATCGAGATGACGTGCAGTCTCTCCATGAAAAGACTGCAGGTCACCTCGCATGGCCCGTTGACGCAATGCCACACCAGCCAGGACAGGCTCAACCCGGAACTGGATGGCCACGTCCGCAGGCAGAGGAAGGCCAGTTGACGTCAGCTCATCCCCTGCCTGAAAACGGGTCTGGACGTAGGCATCCCTGCTGGTGCAAGATGATGCAGGGACAGGATGGGGGACAGGATTGCACACAGGCACCTCCGCGGCCGCCTGTGCTGCCTCCTGTCCCTGGTCCTGCACTGCACCACTAGCACCAGTGGGATCCCCACCTCCAGACCCCGTCTCTGGTGCTTGGGCGGCCCCCTCCTCCACCAAACCCCCCACCAACCTGGATGACTCCGTGCCATCTTCCCCTGTTGGGCCCTGTGGGGTCCCAGCTGCCCCTTCTGCTGCCGAGGAGTCCAACTGCAACCTCCGCCTCTTGGACCTCCCCCCGGCAGCTGCGGCCTGGGACGCGGCACCGGACTCCTCACTCCCCGACGAGATGACAACACGGGAGGGGAGCCGGGCCTTGCGTCTCCGGCTGGCGGTCGGATCCCCGTCGCTGTGCTCCACAGCACCTTCTCCGCCATCTTCATCAGTTGACGCTGCAGACAGGGAGTAACAAAACACAGGCATCAGGGCACTGTACAATGGACACATACACGCATGACAGTTGCACATGAGTGGCATTGACAAACCTCAGACATGTCATCACAATCCCCAACACACATGTCATTGCAACTGGCACACATGAGCCATACCACAGCCATTTCGCAACTGCCACCACCATCCCTACACATACAACAGCATCAGCAGCCAAAGGGGAGCCAGACATCACATGCAACACAGGAAGTGCACCACACATGTACACATACCACCACACTTGCATGCATGTCTACACCTCTGGCAAGTGTCGCACTGTTCAGACGGGCATCCATGTAACATCTGCCAATCATGCTTCCACATACCGCTGTCACATGCATCCATGTTGCATCACTGTTGCACCCTTGACAAATACACACACATGCAAATGTACACAGTGCTCATACATGCAGCCGAAAACAACATACATGCCTGACATCACGGACATGTCTACTTACATACACATTCATCCAAACATGTGTGCACGCACAACTGCATTTGCCATGCAAGCCCACACACACAAGCACCATCCATGTCTCACACATTACAGCCCTCGCATGTGTCAGCTCCACGGCCCTGTACACCCCCACCCATACTCGACCCCATACAAACAGATGTGCAACCGGCACAATGGCGAATGATCACCACATGCACTGCTCACAACCAGGATGCATGTACACTCACCGCTCGACTCCAGACGGGTCTGCTTCTCTAGGACCTGGACGTGGAGCGCTGGGGATATGCGTTCCAGGACCCCTATCTGTTCTTCCGACAAGTGGCCCCGGCGCCCCTTGGCATCCTCTGCCTTCAAGAGGCGCCGGGCCTTGTTCTGGGTCCTGGACCTGAAGTCCTCCCAGCGCTTCCTGACATGTTGTAAGTCCCGGACTGCCACCCCCTCCGCGTTGATGGCAGTCACGATGTCAGTCCAGATCCGAGTCCGTCCTTCCTTGTCGGCGCGGGAACTTCCAAAGAGGGCATCATACTGCCCCAGGACTTGCTCCACCAGGACACCAACTTCGGTGGCACTGAAGCTGGTGCCCCTCTGCCTCTCTGGCCGGGGGTTGTCAGTGGTCACAGATGGTGTATGCCCCGACATGACAACCCCAGAGGCAGGAGTGTGTGGGCAACTGGGTCCTGGGGCTGGGCTGTGGAGCGATGGAATTCCAGTCGGGAGTCTTCGGTTCCAGCAGGGGTGGTCACAGCAACAGCACCCCTGGCTGATGTGCAGGCAGCAAATGGCAGTGCACGTGGCCAGCAGGCAGTCAGGCAGCAGCAGATGGCAGGTGGGAGCGTGCTCGGGGCTCTGGGGGGCAGTAGTTCGGCCTTCTGGGCAGGAGCGTGGTCTTCCGTGTGCTTACGCGTGGCCAGCTTGGTACGGAGTGATTTGGCACGTGAAAATCCTGCACGTCAGCGTGAAAACCGAGGAAAGACCCTTAGCGCGTAAGCGCGTCAGCACGCATACGCGAATCCGTTGGACCAAAGGCCCTCAGCGCGTAAGCGCGTCTGTGACGTGACCCGCACGGGTGCCTCCCACACAGAACGTGATGACAGAGCACACGTGGAAAGACTGCACGTCAGAGTCTCATCGCATGTAATTGGACAGCACGTCAGAGTCTCATCGCGTGTAATTGGACAAAAGTGTGTGTACACGCGATTGGCCTATGTACGTGTATATCAGGTGTGCGCGGACACTTACACACGCAAGTACGTCAGCGCACCTGTATCCCGGTGTGCGCGCCAATTTCCACACGCTATTGGACTGGGCACTG
Source organism: Ambystoma mexicanum (assembly GCF_040938575.1). Lineage (NCBI taxonomy): Eukaryota > Metazoa > Chordata > Amphibia > Caudata > Ambystomatidae > Ambystoma > Ambystoma mexicanum. The sequence goes on along the minus strand of NC_090932.1, from coordinate 993,866,540 downwards.
GATTTCAGGGGTGCGCGGGTCACACGCTCGCCTACAACACGCGCAACGCATTAATTTGCGCGCTAACAAAATAACTAGCTCAGACCCAGGATGAACATACCGTTCCTAGCAGCAGTGGGCGTGGCCTACCAAAGGAGGAGGAGGAGGATAGTCAGGGCCAGAATATTCACACCCAGAACCAGCCTTTTCGGGATGCCTGATGACCAGGTGCATGGGAGGTACAGGTTTCCACCACACATCATACTGGACCTGGTGAGTGAGTGGGAGGACGACATCACATCACCCACCCTGTGCTCCCAAGCACTCAGCCCCCTGGAGAAGGTCCTCAATGTACTGCACTTCTTAGCCACTGGATCATTTCAGCGGACAAGTGCCATTGTGGGTGGTGTATCACAGGCCACCCAGTCACGCTGCCTACACCAGGTCTTGAACATCATCACTGCATGCCCATCAGTCCGCAGGCACATATACCTGCCCAGAACCCCTGCAGAAAGGCATGCTGCCGCCCTGGATTTCTACGCTGTGGCACGATTCCCCAAAGTGCTAGGTGCCATTGACTGCACCCATGTGGCTCTACGTCACCCCAGGGCATCTGAGCACATCTATAGGAACCGCAAGCACTGGCATTCCATCAACGTGCAGGTAGTATGTAATGCCAAGGGAATCATCACCTCAGTATATGCCAACTATCCTGGGTCAACCCACGACAGCTTCATTTACCGAATGTCCACCCTAAGCCGGGACCTAGAAGCTGGCCGGCATGGCGATACATGGCTGCTTGGTGAGTATGAATGCCACTGCACATGCATGCATGTCAGATACTGAGCAAGGTCACAACCCCACCAATGATACCAATCACCACCTCCACAGGGGACAGTGCCTACCCTCTCAGCCCCCACATGATGACGCCAATTCGGAACCCCACCACGCCACCCCAGGTAAGATATAACGCTGCCCACATTACAACCCGGGGCATAGTGGAGCGCACATTTGGAGTGCTGAAGTCACGCTTTTGCTCCCTTGACCGTTCTGGCGGGCAGCTGTTGTACGCTCCCCCAGTAGTGTGCAGGATCATAGTGGCAGCATGTGTCCTGCACAACGTTGCAACACGCCGGGGCCTGGCAGTGGACATGGTGGTGCCCCCCCATCCCCAACCACATGCACAGCCGCTGCGCATGGGAGGGGAAAGGGCACGGGGGGAGGCAGCCCGTACACAGCTAGTGGCTAATTACTTCACATAGAAATCACACCCCTGTGGAGTGCACACTGCCCTGGCACATTCCATCTGACATTCAATGATGACTCAACCTGACACTGATCCTGAATGTCTGGAGAATGAACCGTGAAAACCATATCAGCCTGAGATTGTTCACCTGGAAGTGTCACAATGTGTGCATCCCTACCCACACTGACACCACCAATGCAGTTTTGTGAAGTTACACATTCAAGCAGCTGAAATTAATACCCACTTGCAAAATGCAACAAGAGGACAGTGCCATGTCAGCCAACCCAACCCCAGCACCGCCACACGACACACCGTGCCATGTCATGCTATTTGCACGTAAACAAAGTAATCCCCACAACATGACACTAGTGTCACAATGTACAGTGTCCCTATTAGAAACTTGCAACACCTGAAATGCTCACAGTAATGCCGGACCAACAACAAACTTGAGCACGTACTACCATTAACATGACATCACTAATGTATAATATTAGTAGTCTCACCACCTGGAAATGCCTGCACTCCCACCACTACCAACTGTGCAGTGTTGGCGCCTGTAGAGTTGTAGGTGCACTGCTGCCAACATGGACCACATCTCCAGACTAGAGGTCCTTGTGTAGACATGAGGAAGGGACCTGCAAATTGGGAGGTAGACACAGAAGATGAGTTACACATCAATGCAACAAGCAGTGTACAACACAACAGCAATATGCACTAGGAATGTATACACAGTATTGACTACAGACTGCCCACACAGCTCATGGGAGTCCAACGTCACTGTGTAATTCACTGTCACTTGGGCACACCCTTTGCAAGCCCATGGAAACGGGAAGCAGGAGGGGTGTGTGTGACTCAAACCCAAGCATCTGAACCAAATACATTACAAGCCTGCATGTGCCCAGCCACAATGCAGCGTATGCCCACAGGAACCACGGAAGCCAACAAATCGTCCCAAAAAAATTGGGAATAAAAGAAATAAAAATAAAAATAAAAAAAAATTAAAATTAAAACCAAAAATGGCCATTGAAGGGCCCGGGGGGGTTGGGGAGGCCACCCAGGAGGTCCGAGGACAGGATGCACACCAGAACCCACCTGCGTGGATCCTGGAAAAAAAAAAACACCTCCATGGGCTCATGGCCCACACGGCTACCCTATTGTGGGAGTATCACTGCTGTCGCTATTATCACCCTGTGCAGCTGCATCCGGAGGTGGTTGCACTATGGGAGGCAGCCCACGCAAGGCCCTAGTCTGCTCCTTCATGGCTGCAAGCATGCTGGTGTGGTAGGTCTGGTTCTGGAGGATGAGTGTGCGGAGGTCCCCATGCAACAACTCACAGGATGCCCGGACCTCCGCCCTCATTGCCTGCATCTCAGCTGAGAGCGTACGGGTGAGACGCTCCAGCTGCTGTTCTGTCCTTTGGTGTGTAGAAGCCTCAAGCTCAACAAGAGTCGTCCTGAGGTGAAGGAGCTCCTGCCTCAGGGCTTCCCTGTGGCCCTGGGACTCATTGGAGATGGCCTCCTGCAGAGTCGCCAGTGCCGCCCGCCTGTCCCTGTTGGACCCCAACATGTCCTCCCTGTGTGACTGGCAGATGGTGTCGGTTGCCTGCTCTAGTCGCTCCATCAGCCTTTCAGGGGGGACAATGGAAGTGGCCACCCTATCCATGGCCTGAGCCATCATCTCGGATGATGCTGCCTGTTGGGTTGCCATACCGTAAATGGATTGCTCCCATGCAGTATTGCCAGGTGCCGTACGGCCACCACGTCGGCTGGCACCACACCTGTCTGGGGCAAGGCGAACTGCGCCTTGCTGTGCCGGCACTGCCTGAGGCTGCAGGACTGCATTCCCCCTCTGATCTGCTGGCCCAGGAACAGGATCAGATGTCGCGGAGTGTGACCCTGCATCCGTAACCACCAAAGGCGTAGCTGCCAACACTGACATCCCCATTGAAGGTTCTGACCCTGGTGCAGGTGGGTGAGACAGAACAGAATCCCTCCCTGAAACACTCACCTGCGACGGCACGTAGGTCTCATCCGAATCAACACCTGAGTACAGCTCGGGGGAGGTGCAGCCAGAGACACCCCTTGAGAGCAGGACCTGCAGCACTTGTGGGTTCTCACCCACCACCACACCACGTCCCTCACTGGTGGTTGGTCGGACCTCGGGCCCCTCCTGGGTCTGCACCATCTCCACAACCCCAGCAGTATCAGGTGCGTCTTCCCCTGAAAAGACATAAAAACAAAGAAATGGAAAAAGGCATTAGCACCATGGCACACAATGAGGGCTGAGAAGCAAGAGAACCAGTACTTGTTTGACACATGTCCCACATGACTAAAACCCTCCCATGCATGCACCCTCACTGCGTATGAAGGGCAGGCAAATGGCACACACTGATGACACCAAGATTGAAGATGAACACATTTTCTGCATGCTGCCTGGCAGTGGCATCACACATTGGCCTGTGATTGGCAGGTGAAACACACATGCCATCACACAGATGGCATGTACCATTGCTATTGAGTGAAGATGGAGAGGAGGGCAGCACCTATGCATACTGTCCAGTTCCTGCATGTAATAGCTTTTCTAATTCTAACAGGTCAGATTCTTCACCTGGAGCTGCCAGTCCGAAATGGTGCAATTGCACAGGGACATGTTTGAACAAATGATATCCAGGTAACAAAGTCACTCCACTTTACCATAGCCATGTCATACATGTGACTAGAGGACTGCGACATGCCTAGTAAAAGTGGTGGAATGGAAAATATCTGACTAAATGAACAGTGCTAAATTTTGCAACAATGTTGTGGCAAGGTGACACTTCAAGGGCAACTGGCGTGCAGTTGGCCTACATGTCTACTGTTGGCAGAAGGGATACAGCTATGGCCAAATGCAGCTGCGCAGGATGTATTGCATGAAGCACATGGATGACCCATACGACTCAGGCGCACACACTCTCACCTGGCACACAAACAGAAGCCCTCACACACACCATGCACATGGATGACACACACATGCATGTGCACTCACCGGACAATGCCTCGTAATCAGGGAGATCTCCCACGCCTTGGATCTGTTCCTCCGTGACGTAGGTCCCAGCGACTGACTCATGTGGAGTGAGTTCCATGTCTACTACTGGAGACCCACCTCCAGTCACTAGAGTTGCGGCATGACTTGAGGCCAGCTTACTCTTTGCCCTGCGCTTTAGGTCATTCCAGCGATTATAGCAATCATTGGCTGTGCGCCTCACGATTCCAAGGGCACTTACGATGTCCGCAACGGTCTGCCAGTGTGCCTGGCGTTGTGCAGGTGTGGTCTTGGATCCTGCAACAATGACCATCTCGTTGTCATGTGCGGACACATACTCGACAAGTGCATTCAGTTCGTCATCCGTGAAGCTGGGCTTCCTGGACGGGCCGGACTGTGTAGCCGTGTCTGGGGCATCAGCCTGTGCCGGACGAGCACTCTTCCTCTTCCGCTTGGAACGTGGTGGTGATCCTGAGTGTCCTGCGCCGCTCTGGACACTAGGGGCAGGAGCCCTGGTGGACTCTGTATCAGGAGTGTGGGATTGCACACTCAGCATGGGAGTTGGTGCAGGCATTGGCTCTAGTGTGATGGTGTCAGGGGGAATATCAGCAGCATGGACTAGGACCGACACTGTCCGGGCTGGGTGTGTGAGGGCTGGGGTGGATGGAGCCGCAGCTGCCCCTGCAGCCTCTCCGCCCTGCCTACTTGGTGCAGCAGATGACCTTGCTGCCCCAGATGCACGTGGCATGGTGACATCAACGTGCACCAGCGCACGTGTCATAGGCCTGCTGACCTGGAAGTCAGCCATGGAGTCAGCCAGGTCTGGTGCCACAATGGGCTGGTCCAACAAGGGCTGAGCATGGATGGTGTCAGCCACATCAGCCTCAACGGGTGGGGGGGGGATTATGGGTGCCCTTGACTGGTCCTCCACACATGGGGGGACAGGCTCACCCTGCAAGTAACGACCACGTCCCCTACTGGATCCACCACGGCCACCACTTGTGGCTCTTCCACCTTTGCCACCCTTACGGAATCCTCGCCTCCCAACCATGGCACTGATGTTGATGTGCGTATGGGAGTGGCTGTAAAATATTGTCCTGGGCAATTGGGGGTCAAAAGGGTTGGGTACCAGATGGTAATTGTACCCTAGTGCTCTTGCAAGGCTGATTGTAACCCCTGGGGAAAGATGACGGGTCACGCTACGCACAGGAGCCCCAAAAAAGGGAGATGACGTGCACGCAACCCCTCCTAGAGCACGTGTGCAGAAAGAAAAACCTGCACTACGCTGTGGCACCCAGTAACACAAGAATGAACGTATGCGTGTCACACGCAGCCTAGAATGACCTCTGAAGGGGTAGGCTACACACGGGGCAAGCACAGATGTTAGATACGTGCGTGACTCACCGTCTGCCAGGTAAAAGAGCGTGAAAAAGGAGCGCGTTTGGTTGGCAACACCCCCGCCAAAAGAAGATTTGTACGCTGTCTGAGGAGACAGGACAACAGTAGAAGGGAACACTGTTTGAGGGAACAGGCCCAGGTAAACCAGTAAAAGAGAAAAAAGAGAAAAATCTGTCAGAGGTAACAGGGAATACGAACTTGAAACGCCGTGAAGTAAATCGCGTGTGAACCGACAAGAAGTACAGAATTCACCCACTCGCTCTCCACGAAAAGCACGTACAAGGAAATGGTGTTCTACGCGTACCTTTTATACAGGCCCACACGTCCAACGTCACTTACGCGGCGTGTACACGCTAGGGCCATTTCCACCAATTCCACGCTTTGTGACTTATGCGTGTACGGGCATTTCCACCAATTACACGCTTTGTGACTTCTGCGTGTACGGCCATTTCCACCAATTACACGCTTTGTCACTTCTGCGTGTACGGCCATTTCCACCAATCACACGCGATGAGACTCTGACGTGCAGTCTTTCCACGTGTGCTCTGTCATCACGTGCTGTGTGGGAAACACCCGTGCGGGTCACGTCACAGACGCACTTACGCGCTGAGGGCCTTTGGTCCAATAGAATCGCGTATGCGTGCTGACGCGCTTACGCGCTAAGGGCCTTTCCTCGGTTTTCACGCTGACGTGCAGGATTTTCACGTGCCAAATCACTCCGTACCAAGCTGGCCACGCGTAAGCACACGGAAGACCACGCTCCTGCCCAGAAGGCCGAACTACTGCCCCCCAGAGCCCTGAGCACGCTCCCACCTGCCATCTGCTGCTGCCTGACTGCCTGCTGCCCACGTGCACTGCCATTTGCTGCCTGCACATCAGCCAGGGGTGCTGTTGCTGTGACCACCCCTGCTGGAACCGAAGACTCCCGACTGGAATTCCATCGCTCCACAGCCCAGCCCCAGGACCCAGTTGACCACCCACTCCTGCCTCTGGGGTTGTCATGCCGGGGCAAACACCATCTGTGACCCCTGACAACCCCCGGCCAGAGAGGCAGAGGGGCACCAGCTTCAGTGCCACCGAAGTTGATGTCCTGGTGGAGCAAGTCCTGGGGCAGTATGATGCCCTCTTTGGAAGTTCCTGCGCCGACAAGGAAGGACGGACTCGGATCTGGACTGACATCGTGACTGCCATCTACGCGGAGGGGGTGGCAGTACGGGACTTACAACATGTCAGGAAGCGCTGGGAGGACTTCAGGTCCAGGACCCTGAACAAGGCCCGGCGCCTCTTGAAGGCAGCGGATGCCAAGCGGCGCCGGGGCCACTTGTCGGAAGAACAGATGGGGGTCCTGGAATGCATATCCCCAGCGCTCCACGTCCAGGTCCTAGAGAAGCAGACCCGTCTGGAGTCGAGCGGTGAGTGTACATGCATCCTGGTTGTGAGCAGTGCGTGTGGTGATCATTCGCCATTGTGCCGGTTGCACATCTGTTTGTATGGGGTCGAGTATGGGTGGGGGTGTACAGGGCCGTGGGGCTGACACATGCGAGGGCTGTAATGTGTGAGACATGGATGGTGCTTGTGTGTTTGGGCTTGCATGGCAAATGCAGTTGTGCGTGCACACATGTTTGGATGAATGTGTATGTAAGTAGACATGTCCGTGATGTCAGGCATGTATGTTGTTTTCGGCTGCATGTATGAGCACTGTGTACATGTGCATGTGTGTGTATTTTACAAGGGTGCAACAGTGATGCAACATGGATGCATGTGACAGCGGTATGTGGAAGCCTGATTGGCAGATGTGACATGGATGCCCGTCTGAACAGTGCGACACTTGGCAGAGGTGTAGACATGCATGCAAATGTGGTGGTGTGTGTACATGTGTGGTGCACTTCCTGTGTTGCATGTGATGTCTGGCTCCCCTTTGGCTGCTGATGCTGTTGTATGTGTAGGGATGGTGGTGGCAGTTGCGATATGGCTGTGGTATGGCTCATGTGTGCCAGTTGCAATGACATGTGTGTTGGGGATTGTGATGACATGTCTGAGGTTTGCCAATGCCACTCATGTGCAACTGTCATGCGTGTATGTGTCCATTGTACAGTGCCCTGATGCCTGTGTTTTGTTTCTCCCTGTCTGCAGCGTCAACTGATGAAGAGGGCGGAGAAGGTGCTGTGGAGCACAGCGGCGGGCATCCGACCGCCAGCCGGAGACGCAAGGCCCGGCTCCCCTCCCGTGTTGTCATCTCGTCGGGGAGTGAGGAGTCCGGTGCCGCGTCCCAGGCCGCAGCTGCCGGGGGGAGGTCCAAGAGGCGGAGGTTGCAGTTGGACTCCTCGGCAGCAGAAGGGGCAGCTGGGACCCCACAGGGCCCAACAGGGGAAGATGGCACGGAGTCATCCAGGTTGGTGGGGGGTTTGGTGGAGGAGGGGCCGCGCAAGCACCAGAGACGGGGTCTGGAGGTGGGGATCCCACTGGTGCTAGTGGTGCAGTGACGGACCAGGGACAGGAGGCAGCACAGGCGGCCGCGGAGGTGCCTGTGTGCAATCCTGTCCCCGATCCTGTCCCTGCATCATCTTGCACCAGCAGGGATGCCTACGTCCAGACCCGTTTTCAGGCAGGGGATGAGCTGACGTCAACTGGCCTTCCTCTGCCTGCGGACGTGGCCATCCAGGTCCGGGTTGAGCCTGTCCTGGCTAGTGTGGCGTTGCGTCAACGGGCCATGCGAGGTGACCTGCAGTCTTTTCATGGAGAGACTGCACGTCATCTCGAATGGCTCGTTGACCACGTCAGCCTGCTGGGACAGGTCACCCAGGCCGGATTCCGCTGTCTGATGGGGCTTGCTCCGACCCCCTCCTCAACTGGACCCCCTACGCGCCAGTCGTCCTCTTTGCCATCTTCCCACCCATCAGTCACCTGGGTGCCCTGTGGAGCTGCCTCTGACGGTGCAGCCAGGCTGGTGGAGGAGGCATCCCTGCCACAGTCGGGAGTCGGAGGTCCAGCAGGGGTGGCCACATCAACAAGTGCACCCCAGCCGGCGGAGGATGTGCAGGCAGCAGGAGGCAGTGCACGGGCAGAGGCAGAGCAGCAGCAGCAGCAACATGGTGGGAGACATGAAGGCTCGGGGCTTTCGACATCGGAGGGGCAGGCATCGGCCGGAGGGCAGGGGGACCCAGGACAGAGAGTGTCTTCCGTGTGGCAGCGGTTGGGCCACGCCATAGGTGCAGAGCGGCGGCGGGCGGAAGAGGCGCGGCTCACAATGGTCAGGGCGGAGAACTCCATGCGGAGGGCCCTGAGGCGGGCCGAGTGCCTCGAGGCAATCCGCAGGGGGTTGGAGGAGGACACAGCGTCGTCCCTGCGGACCCTCGGGGCCATGGAACTGGACCGCCTCCGGGACATCGAACAGGAGTTCGATGATGCCCTGGCCCGGGACACCACAGAGTGAGCCGCTGGACTTGCCCGCCGCCTTTGTATATAGTTCTTTAGTTTTAGGTTTACTTTCGTTCTTATTATGATTTGGAGTCGACGGACACTGCTCCACTTTTTGTATATAGTTGATATTTAGGTAGGTTTTTTAGGAGGTTTCCTTTGTTCAGTTGGGCTTATGGACCCTTGTTATTTTTGTACATAGTTCTTTGTTGCATGGAGATTTTTTTACATTTGACTTTGGACAAAATTTTTTAGGATTTGGATTTCCAGTTTTGTGTTTTTATACGGACATGCAGCTTATTTTTTCACATTCACATTGTAGTTAGTTTTCTTTCTTTAGCATTCTTTATTTTTTTCAATACAATTTTGTTTGCATAGTTCACTGTGTGGTATCATCTCATTGGTTTCATGCATGTCATGTTGTGTGTTTTCCCATTCAATTGCAAAAAACGTGTGTGACGGACATGGGTTCATTAGCTTCATGAACATTGGGGGTGTAACATGTGATTTCCATTTCCATGTGGGTGAATGGGTTACTTGGTAGGGCTTTTTGGCTGTGGAGGCTGACCATTACGCACATGATTGGGGATTGTGAGGACCTGGTGGTGGCTGCCCTTGGTGGCAGGGGGGTGGGGGTGGTGGGAGACATGAGTGGGGGCCTGGTGGAGGCTGCCCATGGTGGCTGGGGGGTGGGGGTGGTGGGAGACATGAGTGGGGGCCTGGTGGAGGGTGACCCTGCACTGCTGGGGGGTGAGGGTGGTGGGAGACATGAGTGGGGGCCTGGTGGAGGGTGACCCTGCACTGCCGGGGGGTGGGGGTGGTGGGAGACATGAGTGGGGGCCTGGTGGAGGCTGCCCATGGTGGCTGGGGGGTGGGGGTGGTGGGAGACATGAGTGGGGGCCTGGTGGAGGGTGACCCTGCACTGCCGGGGGGTGGGGGTGGTGGGAGACATGAGTGGGGGCCTGGTGGAGGGTGACCCTGGATGCTGGGGGGTGGGGGTGCAGGGGGACATGAGTGGGGGCCTGGTGGAGGCTGCCCCTGCACTGCCGGGGGGTGGGGGTGGTGGGAGACATGAGTGGGGGCCTGGTGGGGGCTGCCCATGGTGGCAGGGGGGTGGGGGTGGTGGGAGACATGAGTGGGGGCCTGGTGGAGGGTGACCCTGGATGCTGGGGGGTTGGGGTGGTGGGAGACATGAGTGGGGGCCTGGTGGAGGGTGACCCTGCACTGCCGGGGGGTGGGGGTGGTGGGAGACATGAGTGGGGGCCTGGTGGAGGCTGCCCATGGTGGCTGGGGGGTGGGGGTGGTGGGAGACATGAGTGGGGGCCTGGTGGAGGGTGACCCTGGATGCTGGGGGGTTTGGGTGCAGGGGGACATGAGTGGGGGCCTGGTGGAGGCTGCCCCTGCACTGCCGGGGGGTGGGGATGGTGGGAGACATGAGTGGGGGCCTGGTGGGGGCTGCCCATGGTGGCAGGGGGGTGGGGGTGGTGGGAGACATGAGTGGGGGCCTGGTGGGGGCTTCCCATGGTGGCAGGGGGGTGAGGGTGGTGGGAGACATGAGTGGGGGCCTGGTGGAGGGTGACCCTGGATGCTGGGGGGTGGGGGTGCAGGGGGACATGAGTGGGGGCCTGGTGGAGGCTGCCCCTGCACTGCTGGGGGGTGGGGGTGGTGGGAGACATGCATTTTTGATCAGTAGTGCAAGGTGACATGTGGGTTGGCTGGGGGGCATGCCCATGGTGAATGGGCTGCCTGCGGGACATGGGCAGGGGTGCAGGGTAGTCCCCCGTGGTGTGGGCTGCCTGCAGGGGCCGTGGAGGTTGTGGAGCGTACACCTGGGAGGACCCACACGGCCAATTCACGTGTAGTACTCCCCAGAACCCCTGAAATACACATTCCCTGCTGGTATCGCGTGTGGAACTTCCCGCGCACCCCTGAAATACACGTACCCTGCTCGCACTGGGACTATCGCGTGTGGAACTTCCCGCGCACCCCTGAAATACACGTACCCTGCTCGCACTGGGACTATCGCGTGTGGAACTTCCCGCGCACCCCTGAAATACACGTACCCTGCTCGCACTGGGACAATCGCGTGTGCAACTTCACGTGAACCCCTGTAATACACGTAGCACGCTCCCCCAGGCCCGATCGCGTGAGATACTTCACGCTAACCCCTGAAATACACGTAGCCCGCTCCCCCAGGCCCGATCGCGTGAGAAAGTTCAGCGAACCCCTGAAATACAGGTAGCCCGCTCCCCCAGGCCCGATCGCGTGAGAAAGTTCACGCGAACCCCTGTAATACACATAGCCCGCTCCCCCCAGGCCCGATCGCGTGAAAAAATTCACGCGAACACCTGAAATACACGTAGCCCGCTCCCCCAGGCCCGATCGCGTGAGAAAGTTCACGCGAACCCCTGTAATACACGTAGCCCGCTCCCCCAGGCCCGATCGCGTGAGTAAGTTCACGCGAACCCCTGTAATACACGTAGCACGCTCCCCCAGGCCCGATCGCGTGAGTAAGTTCACGCGAACCCCTCCCCCAGGCCCGATCGCGTGAGAAAGTTCACGCGAACCCCTGTAATACACGTAGCCCGCTCCCCCAGGCCCGATCGCGTGAGAAAGTTCACGCGAACCCCTGTAATACACGTAGCACGCTCCCCCAGGCACGATCGCATGGGAAACTTCACGCGAACCCCTGAAATACACGTACCCTGCTGAAATCGCGTGTTGAACTTCCCGCGCACCCCTGAAATTCACATACCTTGCTCGCACTGGGCCAATCGCGTGTGGAACTTCCCGCGCACCCCTGAAATACACGTTCCCCGCTTGCCGTTTGCTGTTTGCCAGCCCGGTGAACTGGTCCAGGGTTAGCGCAGCCCTTTGCGATGATTTAGCGATTTTGATGGCTTTTCCTTGCGCGAGGGCGTTCTTCGGGGGGTTACTGGCGCTGCTGCAGGGTCGCTGCGATTCTCTGCGCCACGGCTGGTTTGGGAGCCTAAAATCCATGAATACGCTGTGCGCGGAAATCGGTTTTAGCGCACGTGCCTGGCGCAGACAATCGCACGCGGACACTCTGCGCCAGCCGCTTGCGACACTTTTCTGTGAAATTCTATGAATTACCCTCTGAGTTTGTGCCAAAAAAGGGTATGATTTCATACATTTTATTAACAAGGCAATATTTTCCCTACCGCACCTTAGTGCATATTATGTGCTGCTGCAGTGATATTTTGAAAAAATATGTTCTTTGCATTCGGGCAATGCTTTTCCTTGTGCTAACCATGCCAAATTGCACTATCACCAGAGCAACATTTATGTAAAATTTGCAAATTTGCCACCGAGTCACATCTGCCACAATTGCCTTGGACACTATTTGACGCAGTTGTGCTGTAGTAGCATCATTACGAATAAACAATTATAACTGCAACTATCACTGATGTTCTCTTTTCTTTTTTTTGCTATTTCTTTTTTTGTCCACCTTTCTAACGTTCTTTCTTTCTTGTTTTCTTTCTTTTAAAAAAAAAATTCTAATCAAAAGTTGTTTGAAGATTGAGCACATTTAGTTTTAGAATTCCAATAAACCGTTGGCACTAATCCACATATTTACAAATCTCTGCTTAGGGACTTTGCCAGCTTTCTAAAGTATGTCCCGGATCTTCTTTTCCATCCTGGAGAAGTCCTGTGAAGAGAAGGTTCGTCTCTGGCTCATTCCGCCTTAACATCGATTGAAGTCGCGCTACAGCGACGGAGCATTTAATGAATCAATTATTTGTTTAATTAAATGTTTACTTTGTCATTCCTTTTATAAAAAAAGCAAACCCAACCAGCTCTGATCAATTTGGTCTCTCTTGGCAGAAACTATCATAAGTGTTTGATTTTCGCGTTCTCCCTCGTGGAAATAAATACGTGTGCCCTTTCAAGTAATTCTTAATTAAACACTTAAAATTAATATTTGGAAAGTTCCTTTCAGACTGGATTTCATTGACCTTCAGGGAGAAATGCTGCTGCTCACGTCTTTTGCTGATCTCCGCCCCCTGTGCCCTGCATGGCAGTGGGTGACTTGGTTAAGCACCGTAGGCATGCAGGTGATTTTTCTTGGGCTAAGACATATAACCAAGTGTCACCTCATCCAACCACTTGGAATCATTTTGGCACATATGACTCGCACATGAATGGTCTATGTGCATGAATTCCCATGGGATGCTCCTCTGCCCCTGCAAACCCACTTAAGTCCAGACCCCCTCCTTGTCTGGAAAGAAACATATGCTATAAAAGACCACATTACATCACACCATATTGCAAAGGCTTTTTCTCAAATTTCTTTTATCCTCCATATTGGGGAAGTGGACTAGCAAAGTGTAAACAATGGGGTGCCTGTCTACAATTAAATCTAAGAAATGCCTGTGAGCTCTCCATTATACTGTGATGCTCCCGTTAAGGTGTTGAGTACTATTTTGAGGAATGGAACAAGTGACTGAAACAATTAGTGACTCCATTGGTGAGTAAGAGATCTGAGGAAGGACTTAAGTGAGTTAGCAATTGAAGCCTCAATTAAGTGAGTGAATGTTTTAGTGAATATATACAGTTGGATAGCTAGGGACTCTGCAAAGGATATAGTCAGTGCATGAAAAATGGAAGCCAGGGAATGAGTGTGCTACTTAATTTAGTCATTACATGAAACAACCAAAAGGCAATATGAGGGAACAGCTGTAAACATGTTTAAGTGAATGTACTAATGCACTGTAGAAGATTAGTTCAAAAGGTGAGCGGAAGAATACTTGCATGAGCAGATTAATGTTTTTTTCATGGATGGAAAACGTGAACCAGGATTGTGATTATTCTGGGGGACAGCAAACATCTTCTCAACAACACTGCCACCCTCCCACTCTGGAATAAAATCATCATCAACCCAGTCCTGGACAATTCCCTAATTCACACACTCCCTGATCTCTCTCACAAGGAAGGACACCCCTCCATTAACCACTTCGAACAATGGCTCTCCAAAGCTATTATGCCCCCTCACACCAACCCGACACCCATCAAAAGATGAATCCCACACCAAAACTGCTACTCAAGCTCTCAAAACCCACCAAGTATTGCCTAGAGCGAAGTTGGAGGACCAACCCTACACCACAAAACAAAACGGCACTCGCAAGACTGAACAGGGCATATCTGTACAAAATCAAGAAACCAAAAAAAAAGCATTATGGAAACAGAATCTCTAAATCTAACAATCCATGCAGGGAATGCCACAAAGTCCTAGGGGAATACAATTCCCCTAGTTGCCTAACCTCCCCTTCCCCTAACTCACAAGCTCTGCACAATAAACTTTCCAACTACTTTCATAATGTTGCACTTGAAAGATATTGTATACCCTCACCACAAAACTAGCTTAAATCCCCCTTCCACAACCTGCCCTCTGTCAAACCCAATCCTCCCTTCACCCTCCCTACCAACTTTCTCTTTATTCACACCCCTTTCCAAGGTTGAATTCTGTAACCTACTATTACTTAGATGACCCTCTGGCTCACCTGGAGATCCTTGACCACACCCCCTTCTAAAAAAGATCCTTACCTTCACTGTGCAGGCAGCATGGCCCGCTCCATCATCAACAAATCCCTTTCATGGGCACCCTACCCGAGGCTTTAAAAACCTCTCATGTCAAACCGCTACTCAAAAAACCCAGCATCGACCCACTTTCCCCATCGAGCTACCGCCCGATTTCCAACATTGCTTCATTGCTAAACTAAATGACCATGTAGGATAGACACAACTTAGCCTCGTCACAGAAGCCAATAGTCACCGCGACCCAGCCCAATTGGGGGTCTGATCCCTCTGTGGAACAGAACTCTCACTGGTCTCTATTTGGGATGACCCAAAAAGAACTGCTGATTGTGAAGGGTGTGCTGTACAATTCCTCCTGGATCTATCAGCAACCTTTGGTACCATCAACCAGACAATACTCAAGCTCATCACACTAGGCATCAAAGATTCTGCCCTTAACTGAATCACCTCTTTTATTTCTATTCACTCGCAAATCATTCTCCTGCCACCTTTCTCCTCTGCCCCTCGTCCCATCACAATAGGCTGGGACGAACGCTCTGGGGCAACGCATTTGTCTTGAAAGCAAGACAATGCATAGCGTACACAGGTTTGAATCCCAGGCTCATGCTTAGGAACTGCTCCCCATTATTAAGCGTGTTATAAAATAACAATTATCAAGCCTTGCGCCAAGCATCTGGAATAGTCTTCCAAAAATCTTGGAGGCACCACGAACGCAGACCCATCTCTCGCCAAACAAATGAATTCCCTATCCAGAACCTGCCACTTCCACTTATGCAGCCTAAAACAAATCTTCACTATGTTCCCTATCTTCAAAGAGTCTCTCCAATACTGGCCATCAACATCTCCTCCTTAGACTACATCATCTCCCTCTATCTCGGCGTCTCAGCATGCTAGCTCGGCAAATTGCAACAAATCCAAAACACAGCATCAAGACTACTCCTTGCCCACTCACCCAGAGAACATATCACCCATGCCCTAAGATTACAACACTGGCTCCCTATTAGGCTAAGAGAAACCTTCAATGCCATGTGCATCACACACCCAGCCCTCTATAACAGAGGACTAAAGATCATACAAAAAAAAAAATCATCCACTCCAACCCCCCAGAAACCTCAGATCGTGCCCAGCTCTCCTCTTTTCTATTCCCTCTTACAACTCCACCAGAGATGTTGGCTCAACCTTCTCTATCCTAACTCCCACCATCTGAAACAGTCTTCCTCTTCACATCCGCCACATTAAGAACTACCTTTCCTTCAAAAAAGCCCTTCAAATGTGACTTTTTGCTGCATTATACTGAAACCTGTCCCTAACCTTTTAATTCCCAATTCGAGCACCAGGTGGCACCAGCCACTTTCGCAGCGGCCTCTGTCCTCGCAGCACCTTGGGGTGCGGGCCGTTATCAGGGTGGCCTGGACCACACACACTATCAAACACCTAACATGACCCTGGTTTCCCACAAGCACAACTTAGGGCCTAATTCACAGAGTGTTTTCCAACGGGGTCTTGCCTTATAAAATGCTTCTGTGAATTAGGCCCTTAAACTACTAATACCCCCTTGGGTCTAAGTTGCTTAAGTGGCACAATGCTGCATTTCAAAATATTTTAAATGTTTATTTTACTTAGTGAAAAGAATTTTATTCCTGAAGGCAACAATCAAATATCAATTTTATTGCACAAGTACAAAACACATACATTATTTTGTCGTACACACACAGAGTTTGAAAAAGACCCTGAAGGGCTATGCAGTGTATGTAATGTAATGTAATGTAACAACATCTATAAAGTGCTACTAAGGCTCTCGGCATCTAGGCACTAAGAAACAGCATGGGTGGCTAAAAAAACATTTGCATCCAACCAGTTCGACTGATAACGGGTCGAAAAAAGATGCGTCTTGAGGGATTTCTGAAATAGTAGCTGATCATCAATACTGCACAAGCCATTTGGAACCCTATTCCACATGCTAGGTGCAATGCTTGAAAAGGCACAGTCACCCATCCCAGTCCTTCGGAAATGGGTGACTACCAGAAGCTTCTGGGATTGGGATTGCAAACACCTGGTGGGGACCTACGGATGTGTAAATACTCCTACAATCACCGGGAGTCATAGATCACAGTCAATGACTCGAAACTGTATTATACCCACATTTCACACATACCTTAACCTACATGTTTCATTCCACTCAACCAGATTAAAAAACATTTTAATGGAAATTCATCAGGGGAAAGCCGACTCTCAACAAATAAAGTGTCTGTTCTTGTCATTTGAGGCCTTAGCCAATGAATGCCAGGCGTGTTCTGCTTGTGTAGCCTGGTAGTTCTGACCCCTTTCTTTTTGTCCATTTCTTACAGCAGTGCGTCACCTATAACAACATAAGACATGGTGGTAAAAATTCATGTAACACTATATGTAAATATACTTTAGGGATATGATTTCCCAATATGGATTTGACCTGTATACTCACTCGCACACCACTTGATAATACACATTGAGGCTCCTTTCATAATGTGCTCAGCGGGAAGTCCATTTCTCTTGAATGCACTTCCCCATCAAAGAGCAGACATGCATGACTGCAGAGAACAAAGGAGGAAACAAAGACTACCATGAGTGCTCAAACCGCAATCTCCCCCACATCATTGGGTTCTCTAGTACCTCATCTCTCATACCTTGTAATGATGTTCAATTGCCGTCCCTTTCATTGAATTTGATTGTAGTGAACCGACTATGGAATAAACACATAAACAGGAAGAAGGCCAATCCGTCTTTTTGGCAATAATAACCTTTGATGTTCTTTTACATAAAAAAGTGTTATCGTATACACGTATTTGCAATTGTTACCTTTTTGTGGGTTCTCAAAATGCCATCTTTTTTCAGCCCCCCCACACTCCCTCCGTTTGGGTTCCCTAATCAATTGGTCCTGGGAACCCGCTCCCGTGCACTAGAAGCTGCCTGAGGTTGTCCGTCCTTCATCTACCAGAAAGGTACACAAAAGAGAGTGCGCAGTACTCACACCCTTTTCTGTGTTTTATCTAAACGGTGGAGACTTACCTTACACAAATGTATTCCTATGGAAACAAGTTGCTGACTGCATATCTGCCATTCCTGTGTTCTTACGGCGACTGTTTCACTTCTGTTTTTGTGATGCATACGTGTGTTGATACATACGTACTGGGTCATTTCCTCTAAAGCTGCAGTATTTCTTGCTGCTCCTTATTCACTCCATAACGGCTCTCCTGGTCCCAGTAGGTCCCTGTATGAGAGAGAAAATGGGACATTCCCCCTATTAGCATGCTGGCTTATCTCCACACGTGACTAGGAGTTTTTACAGTCTAAAGTAGGCTCACACATCCACGATTAACTGAATACTCTAGAGTGAGTCTAGTTGCTCTTTCAATCCTTTATCTACGCTTTGGGTGAGAAAGATGAGTTCCTATTGTTTTTGCAAGAATTTTCTTTTATGCAGGTTGCTGTCATTCCCTGTCATATTCTGAAACAGCAGTGAGCTCCTCTGCTTATGCACATACTCTCTAAAGTGGGAAATCATGGGGGCTGCATGCACCCTTTTTCTTATGTAGCTGTTATGCTCCGTGACTCTTATTTTTCTTTTTCTTTCCGTTTTGCCGACATGCAATTTCTTGCACAGACACCAGATGCCATAAAGGACAATTTTCAAATTACAGTTTCTGAAACTACGCTGAACCCATGGACTCTGAGATCCCAATATCCACTTCTGTGTTCCTACACGTCTGGATACAGCAAGTGCATTGCCTACATGGTGCATGGCCTTTGATTTGTGCTTGCCCCCATGCCTCTGTGAAAGTTTGTGGTTTTCCATGACACAGACTAATATCATTGCGTGTCACTTGATCTTTAAGATTTGTGCTCCTTTTGAAGGCTACTAGCTTTTTCTTCTAGGGGACATTTCCCTTTTTATAAGATCTTCCCGTTTTTACCGATAATATTTTTGATGCTGTTCAACAGATTACTGTATGTATTCACAAATACCAGTCTTTCCCCATCTTTGGTTTTCCTTGTTTCATTGTACTCCAGTAGGGACTCTCGGTTGTTATTACTCACCCGTGCCATTGCTTTAGTAGTAAGCTTTTCAGGCTACCCCTTTGCATGCAGTCTTTCTCTTAAGGTTTGCACTTCATGTTTGAAATCGTGGTGGTTGGTACTGATCCTCTTTAATCGAAGAAACTCTCTGAGGAGCAAATTTTCACTCACATGTCGGGGATGAAAGCTGGTGTAATGAAGGAGTGTATTACATTCAGCAGGTTTGTGAAAGGGCTTGACAAACAAGTGGCAATATCCCAGAAACTGGTAGCAGTTCTACTAAGATTATGTGTGACTTTCAAATAGCGATCCTGCAGATTTATCCACTCAAAGAATTGTGCAGCAGCTTCTTCAATAACCTTCCAGAGGACACGGATGTCGTCTAAGTTCCTAATACACAAGTGGAGGTGTTTTTTGACAGGGTTTGTGTTGGCTTGTATCTTGTTGACCTCAAAATATTGCATGTATGCATTTGCTACAATAGAGGCCAGGCTGACCCCATGACTGTGCCATGTGTCTGATGAAATGAGCACCACTAACTGAAACACAGCCATTCATATCGTCTTTCACACTATGAATTGTCACAGGATTGATTAGTCACTGTACCTGGCATGTGTCAGAAAACAGGCGAATGACACTCAAAGTAGTAAAATAGGATAACCACCATCACACTCAGACAGATTGGGATGCAGTGTAGGGAATTGTTATGGGAAGAATTTTGCCATGAACATGTCTCGCACCAGAAGGCCAGGTGGAGGTTTATTGTGCATTACTCCAGGAAGGCAATCAAGAACTAACCAAGAAATAACACTGGATGAACTATAGGATGGGCCAACCATGGTAAATGTAACAAATGAGAAGGTTCAGTAAGCACACAATGGGCCTCATTAGGACCCTGGCGGAGAGGGTATTACGCCAGCGTAGTGCATGGCGTACCTCTCCGCCATACTACGAGTTCCCGTAGCGCCATGGAGGTTTTCTCCGCCTGGTTTTACCAGCCGGAGAAAACCATGGCGCTACGGGACCTCGTTGTTAATTACGCCACCGTATTTTACGGTGGCGTAATTAACTCCTTCCCCACTCCCATTATACCCTATGGGGCAAAAATGGGAATGGGGAAGGGCAGAATGGGGATTGGGGATTTACCGCTCCGCCGAGGTCGGAATGGGGCGGTAAATCCGCCAACCCCCATGGCGCTATCGGCGGCTTTCCGCCATGCTTCGCGGTGCATTTAGCACCGCGAAGTCCGCCTGGGTCGTAATGAGGCCCAATATCTGCAAAGAGTCACCATGCTATCCACCTAGAAGAGCCTGTAAGATTATCCTGTGCTCCCCTAGTTGCAATGAGGTGAAGCATAGACTGTTGCTGACACTAACCATTTTATCACAGCTGCAAGAATCGGCAGAGGAAGCCAATACCTGACCGGGAGCACATACAACAAATCACCACTGAATCTGCTAGGTACATATAACGTACCACTCCGCTGGACACTGGTCACAGGCATGGCTACCCAGCACTCATCAGAATACAGCAAGGACTATGACAAATGTGGTTGTGCTGGTCAGATAATTCTCTACGTACTTACACAAGGCTATGCCTCAAAACCTCTGACATCAGTATGCAGCTAAGACCTCTGACAACATTTGTTACGATAAACACATAGCTAGTCTCTAGCATCCATGCCATCTCCGGACTCCTCAGCCATTATGCACATGGCTGACCTCACATGTTGCTCACTACTGGAGCCTGGCCAGCCCTACTAAGCCTTATTTGGCCAAATGCACACACACATTCTAATCTTACTCGGTGACCTCCAAAACTTTGGTCCCTGAGGGAGTTGCGACCACCAGCACATTGAGACTATAATAATGGTAAAAGGCGCTATATGAATGAAAACTACAACACAAAATATTTAACTAAATCATCGCTAATTCTAACATGAGCTTACAGTAAGAATCAGCTAAGTTTAGAGTTGAGTACATGATTTAAAAGTCTCCCATGTTTTGTAGTAGAGTTTTATTAGTAGAATGGTGTTCTTTAGGACATATTATCTATAGCCAATGTGGTAACAATGTTGTCTTAAGCAATGGCAGTGTTCAAACAATCATTCTTTTTGAGATTTCAGCACCCTTTGACATTTTATCCTTCTTGAGAGACTGGCGAATATAGGTATTGGGGGTCTGTCGTGGCCTGGTTCCAGCTCTTTCTGGAGAGCCAGAAACAATCAGTAGCACTTGCTCCTTTAATTTCCCCTTTATTTTCCCCTCCTGTGGTGCTTCTTTATGTGTTTCCCCAAGCCTCTGTCATATCCCCTCTTGTGCTTTATGTTTACCTCCAGCCACCAGCACAGTCTATCTGCTGTCCCAAATGCTTGCCTTTAAGACACTCAGATCTAGGGCCATCTTGGCTGGCATCTGGGAGTAGGTCAGCACATTTATTTCAAATTATTTTGTTCTGTGGACTGCTGGATAGGTGGCCATTGGCTGTAACATAATACGGGCAATACAGAGGTGATGTTGGTAGGTGGCACCCATTTCTGCCACACACAGAGCCACCACTGAAGAGTTCCATTCCTTTTATCTGCAACCTAGTTTTGTGCCTCAAACATAATATTGTGCACCAACCTCTGATTGGCACAGTTTCAAGAAGCTGATTCTTTGCTCTCAAGACTTTAAAGAATGTCCTGACATATCTTCAGCCAGTGCTAAGAACCTTTGTATCAGCCTTGGATTCAGCATAATTAGACCGCATCAATTCACTTCCTTTAGAGATATGTCTTTACCTGATACCATGCCTAGACACGACTCAACATGTGGGGGCTCATTTGGCATCTGAATCTCCCTCTCAAACCCTGTCTAAATCCCTGCTGTCTAAACTTCTTTGGCTCCCCATGAATGAGAGGATTACATTTGAGCCTATCACCAAATGGTGCCTACTGTTACTGGTGCAGTTGTCAGAAAGTTCTTTCTGGCAGTACCCTGTTTCCACTGTTCCTTGGGTATGTAGACATTTACTCCTAGTTTGGTCAAATCTGTATTGAACCACTTTCTCCTCGAAGATTGCATAACTTCCTATCCCTTTGATGAATTCTGAAAACCTTAATGCTTATAAAGTACATTTTTCACTTTCTTCACCAGCTAGTGCCATGATGCATTGTAGTGGTTTTGCACATTTTACATCCATAATCATGAAGACGGGAGGATACTGTAACACTCACCTGATTCCCACGGAGGCGCAGGTCTGGCTTCGAGTGCTGATGCTTCTTCAATGGTTAAGCGCAGGACTCTGAAGATGGACAGGAAGGGCCCCTCTACTCTGGCTTCTCTGGCTCGCAGGAATATTCCCCTGGGCGTGAAAAGGGAGTATTACCTACTGACTGAGTTATGCTCAAGCCTCCCACTCTCTTCCAACCCTCCACGATACCCTTCCACGATTCCCCGTGAAGTCTCACCTTAGGGTAAGGAAGGATGAGCTCTCCATCCTGCTTCTGATGCAGGGGTGCGTTGAAACCCAGTTACTTCATTGGCTTGAGGATTGCTGGGAGTTTAGGTAAGCTTGACTATTCAGGTAAGGCTCTGTAAAAGTTCTGTTGCAAGTTCAAAAGTCCAAGCTTAATAATAATGTTCATTGTCTTTTTCCCCTTAGGGGCCGGGGTTCGGAATGCCGGAGATATGGCGCCGACCCGAAGTGAAACGTGCAGTTCCAGCAAATGACAGGTAAGTTCTGGATGAGCGCTCGGGTAATGTCTTTGCATTCGCTCATTCAATGTCTTTGTCTTTTTTCCCCATAGGGGCCGGGGCCTGGAAAATGCCTGGAAGCGGCAAGACCCGAAATGAAATGGGAATGACCCAACAGGTAAGTCTTAGAAGGAAACTGAGCTTTTTCTATTCCCTTCCTTCTCTCACCTTGTTCTTGTCTTTTTCTCTCTAGGCTCTGGGAAGTGGCTGTGGATCCGGATGATCGCTGCTGAAGATGGTGGCATCCAGGATAGGTGAGTGAAATGCAGCGCTGCAGCGATCGTAGCGAAATGCTTTTAAAAATTATGTCTTCCTTTTCAGGATCGTCGGTGTGATGTCTCTGTGGTGCTGATTTAGCAGGTAAGGTCTTTTGTCTCCCTTTGCAGGTGACCCAGGATACTGACAGGCGTGGCTGAGGTCCAGATGCAGGAGCCAACACGGTGAGCGTCCAGCTGCGAGGAGCAGAACAACGCGAAGCGTGAGTTGCTGATCGGGTGTGGTTTAAATAGCTTTGGAAGAAGTTCCAAGTGTGTATCCTTCCACCGATCAGGTATGTATCCTTCCCCGACCACACCTGGGTGGAAAGTAGTCCCACAGGTAAAGTAGTTCCATTCAGGCCTCAAGAGGGCCTGGATGTGGCAGCATGGTCTGCATCAGGTAAGTGCACATTAAAGCACTTGAACACATGTCTAGCTTTATGCGCCTGGCGCCTAATGCGCCAGGACAGAGGTCCAACATGAGCCTGGCGCCTAAGGCGCCAGGACTGCGTCCAAAGGGCCCCAGCTTGGGCCCGCTGGCACTCCCCTGGGGGAAATGATGCTTGCCTCTGGGGTTGCTGGGTCGGACCTGGCTCCTTGGAGGTAGGCATCATGACAGTACCCCCCCTCAAGGCCCCTCCCAAGGTTCTTTCCTCTGGGGGTTTTGGCTTGTGCGGAAATCTCCGGTGAAACCTTTGTACTAATCGAGGTGCGTGGACATGGTTACTAGGCTCCCACTATCTCTCCTGAGATCCATATCCCTTCCAGTCAACAAGATAGAAGAGTTTCGACTTTACCACCTTGGAGTCTAAAATGTCTTTAACTTCGAATTCTAATTTCCCTTCAATTTGAACTGGATCTGGAGGCTTGGACAATCGGGTTCCTGGTTGTACTGGCTTCAAAAGTGATGCATGAAAAACTGGATGAATACGCATGTTGGACGGTAGATCCAGTTTAAAGGCTACTGGGTTGATTATAGCCTTGATGGGATAAGGTCCTATGAATCTGGGATTGAAGGTTTGCGGGCCCTTGAGGGGTAAATGTTTAGTTGCTAGCCATACCTTGTCTCCTACTTGTTAAGGAGGAGTTTTATTTCGGTGCAAATCAGCGTTTTCTTTATACTTTTTCTTGGCTTGCTGTAAATGAGTTGCAGCTTCTTTGAAGGCTCGGGTTATTGTGGAATGCAGATGATTTACTGCAGGCATTTCCAGGGTCAGAGGTGGATCTAGGTCAGAGGTCTGAGGATGGTGACCATACAAAGTATAAAAAGGGGTTTGTCCGGTTCCAGAATGCACTGAATTGTTGTATGCATATTCTGCGATCCAAAGGATGTCTTTCCAATTTAACTCGGATTGGTGTAACATGCACCGAAGATATTGCTCGAGAGTCTGATTGGTTCTCTCGGTTTGTCCGTAGGTCTGGGGGTGGTGGCTGGTGGATAATCGCACATCTATCTGTGCTAGTTGGCAACACTTCTTCCAAAAATGGGAGATAAATTGACTTACACGATCCGAGACTAATATGGAAGGGAAACCATGTATGCAAACTATATTCTCCAGGAATTCCTTGGCCAAGGTGGAAGCTGAAGGCAAACCCTTTAAAGGGATAAAGTGGGCCATTTTGGAGAATAGGTCCACAATTACAAGGATTGTGTTGTAACCAGCACAAGGAGGCAGGTCGGTTATAAAGTCCATTGACAGGGTGTGCCATGGTGCAGGTGGAATATCCAAGGGTTGAAGTAGGCCGGCTGGCCTTTTCTTTTGAGCCTTGTTTTGGGCGCAAATTCCGCAAGACAGAACAAAATACTTTATGTCTTTTCTCCAAGAAGGCCACCAGAAGTGGCGTTTGATTTTTTCCTCTGTTTTAGCGATACCAGGTTGTCCTTCCATTAAAGATTCATGATGATGGGCAATAACAAGTTCTTGCAATACTTTACTTGGCAGAAACAACCGCTCCTGGAAGTAGGGTAAGTCATCCTTAACGGGGTAATGAGGACCCTTTTGACTCCATTCCAGTAAGGTTGAAGAGTCTAGAAGTTGTTTTACTTGCGTTTGGATGTCCTCAATAGTTTGCAATGAAGTTAAGCCTAAGATTCTTTGCTCGGTATGATGGGCACAGGTTCTAAGCTCGAATTAGGTTCTTCCATGCCAATCCGGGATAAGGCGTCCGCTTTTCCATTCTTGCAGCCAGGGTGATAGGTAATTACAAAATCAAATTCCGCAAAGAATAGAGCCCATCGGAGTTGTCGTGAAGATTGAGCTTTGGCCGTCTTTAAATACTATAAGTTTCTGTGGTCCGTAATTACGGTGATGGTGTGTCTTGCCCCGAGAAGGTAGTGACGCCAAGCCTTGAAAGCAGATTTAATAGCCAGTAACTCTTTGTCGGTAATTGCGTAGTTGATTTCAGGAGGAGAAAATGTCCTGGACCAAAAGGCCACAAGGTGTAGTTGATTAGTTTCTGGGTCTCTTTGCGACAGGACAGCTCCCATGGCCGAACTGGATGCGTCGGTTTCCACAATGTAAGGGAGGTCTGGGTGTGGGTGCTTCAATACAGGTGCAGTGGTGAATTTGGTTTTCAGGTCCTGGAAGGCTTGTTCGGCCTCAAGAGTCCATTCAAAGCGTTTGTTTTTCTTTAGGAGAGCTGTGATGGGTTGGACTGTTCGAGAAAATTCCGGGATGAATCTTCGATAGAAATTGGCGAAGCCGAGAACGCTCTGAACTCCCTCCACCGAGCTAGGAGATGGCCATTTGAGGATGGCGTCCACCTTTCGCGAGTCCATTCGGACTCCTTGAGGTGTTAGGATGAATCTGAGAAACTCAACTTCTGTGGTATGAAAAACGTATTTTTTCGAGCTTTGCAAATAGTCTGTGCTGGCGCAATTTCTCAAGAACTGCCCTAACATGTTTTCTGTGATCGGATTCTGAAGAAGAGTACACCAGGATGTCATCAATATAAACAATGACACAGACATCGATAAGTTCCCGAAGAACATCATTCATAAAGTACTGAAAGGCGGCAGGTGCATTGCACAACCCGAAGGACATCACCTGATATTCGAAAAGCCCAAATTTGATGCGGAATGCAGTCTTCCATTCGTCGCCTTCTTTTAGACGCACCAGGGGATAAGCTCCTCAGAGATCTAACTTGGTGTACACACAAGCGTCGATAAGCTCAGTGATCAGGGGCAGAGGATAACGATTCTTAATCGTTATTTGATTTAGGGCGCGATAGTCTATACATGTTCTAAAGTCGCCCTCTTTTTTCGGCATGAAGAACAGAGCTGAGGAGACAGGAGACTTGGACGGGCGAATAAAATCAATGGCTAGGTACTGATCTAAATACTAACGCAAATGCAGATTCTCAGGTTCCGTAAGAGCATAAATCCTACTACAAGGTAGTTGAGCATTGGGTACCAGATCGATTTATCAATCATAAGACCGATGGGGAGGTAATGTCATGATGCCTACCTCCAAGGAGCCAGGTCCGACCCAGCAACCCCAAAGGCAGGCATCATTTCCCCCAGGGGAGTGCCAGCGGGCCCAAGCTGGGGCCCTTTGGACGCAGTCCTGGCGCCTTAGGTGCCAGGCTCATGTTGGACCTCTGTCCTGGCGCCTTAGGCACCAGGCTCATAAAGCTAGACAAGTGTTCAAGTGTTTTAATGTGCACTTACCTGATGCAGACCATGCTGCCACATCCAGGCCCTCTTGAGGCCTGAATAGGAACTACTTTACCTGTGGGACTACTTTCCACCCGGGTGTGGTCGGGGAAGAATACATACCTGATCGGAGGAAGGATACACACTTGGAACTTCTTCCAAAGCTATTTAAACCACACCCGATCAGCAACTCACGCTTCGCGTTATTCTGCTCCTCGCAACTGGACGCTCACCGTGTCAGCTCCTGCATCTGGACTTCAGCCACGCCTGTCAGCATCCTGGGTCACCTGCAAAGGGAGACAAGAGACCTACCAGCTAATCGGCACCACGGAGACATCACCCGACAATCCTGAAAGGGAAGACATCATTTTTAAAAGCATTTCGTTACGATCGCTGCAGCGCTGCATTTCACTCACCTTTCCTGGGTTCCTCCATCTTCAGCAGCGATCATCCGGATACACAGCCACTTCCCGGAGCCTAGAGAGAAAGACAAGAATAAGTGGTGAGAGAAGGAAGGGAATAGGAAAAGCCCAGTTTCCTTCTAAGACTTACCTGTTGGGTCATTCCCATTTCATTTCGGGTCTTGCTGCTTCCAAGCAGGACCCCGGCCCCTATGGGGAAAAAAGACAAAGACATTAGATGAGCAAATGCAAAAACATCACCTGAGCGCTCATCTAGGACTTACCAGATCTTTACTGGAACTGCACGTTTCACTTCGGGTCGGCGCCATATTTCTGGCATTCCGAACCCCGGCCCCTATGGGGAAAAGACATCAACATCAGCGCTTTGTTGCAAGAAGTCTCCAAAGGAATCTTCATTCATCACCTGAAAAAAGACAATGAACATTATTATTTAAAGCTTGAACTTTTGAACTTGCAACAGAACTTTTACAGCGCCTTACCAGTATAATCAAGCTTACCTGAACTCCCATCCAACCTCAATCCAGTGAAGTAACTGGGTTCATTGCACCCCTGCGTCAGAAGCAGGATGGAGAGCTCATCCTTCCTTACCCTAAGGTGAGACTTCACAGGGAATCGTGGAGGGGTATCGTGGAGGGTTGGAAGAAAGTGGGAGGCTTGAGCATAACTCAGTCAGTAGGTAATACTCCCTTTTCACGCACAGGGGAATATTCCTGCGAGCCGGAGAAGCCAGAGTAGAGGGCCCTTCCTGTCCATCTTCAGAGTCCTGCGCTTCACCATTGAAGAAGCATCAGCACTCGAAGCCAGACCTGCGCCTCCGTGGGAATCAGGTGAGCGTTACAGGTAACGTGTTAGCCTGTTCTTTCTGAAAAAGTCTTGGAATTCTTGGTATTCTGACGGTAGCTGTACAGGGGTGGAAGTTGCTGAGGCTAGACCCATAGCTGGATTTCTTGGATAACAAGTTGGTTCACAATCAGGAAAACTTATCTTCTTTGCTCGCCAGTCAATTCTGGGATTATGTGTTTCTAACCAAGGAATTCCAAGAATTACTTGAAATTGTGGGGCCTTGATCACATCAAACACGATTGCTTCCCGATGTCCATCCTGACCAACCAGTGTCACTTCAACCGTGGAATGCGTTACAGGCCCTGAGGCTATTTCGGTTCCATCTACTGTAGTAATGACATCTTGGGTTACTTTCGGGCGGAGAGGAAGCTTAATCCTGGAAGCCAATTCACGGTCTATGTAATTTCCAATAGCTCCACTGTCGATGTATGCTTTTATAGCATGCAACTGCTGAGGCTCTTTTGGGTCCACGAGCACCATTGGCATGACAAAATGCGAGGTCAAAGAGTTAGTTTTCAAGCTCGGCAAGCGGACCCCTACGCTTGTCGGGCTAGGTCGTTTCCCGAATCAGGTGTCAATAATTCGTTATCAGTAGCTCCAACCACCTTCTTAGGTGGTTTAACTGGACAATTTCGAAGAAAGTGACCGGAAGTTCCGCAATACAGACAAAGTTGCATTTGCCGCCTTCTCTCTCGTTCTTTCTGCGTTAATGGTCCTTTAACACCACCGATTTGCATAGGTTCGGATACGTCGGTACTCTTGGAGTTAGCGTGGGTTTTGATCGGTACTCGGGTTTCATACTTGAACCGATCTGCTTTTCTATTTTGAAGTCTGTGATCAAGTTGAACCACCAAGTCTATGTAGTCTGCGCAGACCTGGGGTGGGTTTACTATCTGAGCTAGAACATCCTGAAACTCTCCGCGCAGGCCTCGATGAAACAATGTGATCCTTTTGTTTTCTGGCCATCCAGTTTCCACAACCAGTCTGTTAAAGGTGGCAATGTAGGGCAGAAGATCCTGATTACCTTGTCATAAGGGTAGCAGTTTGTTATCAAGGGCCTGTCCTTGAGAGTGTCGAGCGAACAATCTTTCCATGCTGGCCTGGAAGCCCTGAAAATTCTGGAGAATGGGATCATCCTGATTTACCAATGGAATAGACCAATCGGCAGCACTGCCACTGAGGTAAGAAAGTATAAAGGCTACCTTGGTCTGGTCGTTAAGGAAGGCTCCGGGTCTGCATAGAAAGTGTAAACGACATTGTTTCATAAAGACGGCATATTTCTTGGGGTCCCCTGCAAAACGTTCAGGCGGGGCCAAAGGCATGTGTCCAGGTAGATTCATTTGTACCGGGTTATTCAAACCCATTGATGTGGAAATGTCTCCGGAATTAGGTAAAGGAGTGTGCCCTGCCTGGGCCTGTAATAACCTTTTGGCTAGGTCAACTGTTCTTTCCTTGGATAGGATCAGTTCTCTTTTGAGAGCGTTAGTCTCCTGGCGGGCTGAGTGCATCTCTGCCCGTAATTCCCCCAAAAGCTGGGCCAGCTTGTCAGTCTCGGAAGTCTCCATAGCGCCCTGGTGGGAAATTGTGGGTAGGCTTTGCGTTCTGTAACGCTCACCTGATTCCCACGGAGGCGCAGGTCTGGCTTCGAGTGCTGATGCTTCTTCAATGGTGAAGCGCAGGACTCTGTAGATGGACAGGAAGGGCCCCTCTACTCTGGCTTCTCTGGCTCGCAGGAATATTCCCCTGTGCGTGAAAAGGGAGTATTACCTACTGACTGAGTTATGCTCAAGCCTCCCACTCTCTTCCAACCCTCCACGATACAATTCCACGATTCCCCGTGAAGTCTCACCTTAGGGTAAGGAAGGATGAGCTCTCCATCCTGCTTCTGATGCAGGGGCGCGTTGAAACCCAGTTACTTCACTGGATTGAGGATTGATGGGAGTTTAGGTAAGCTTGACTATTCAGGTAAGGCTCTGCAAAAGTTCTGTTGCAAGTTCAAAAGTCCAAGCTTAATAATAATGTTCATTGTCTTTTTCCTTAGGGGCTGGGGTTCGGAATGCCGGAGATATGGCGCCGACCCGAAGTGAAACGTGCAGTTCCAGTAAATGACAGGTAAGTTCTGGATGAGCGCTCGGGTAATGTCTTTGCATTCGCTCATTCAATGTCTTTGTCTTTTTTCCCCATAGGGGCCGGGGTCTGGAAAATGCCTGGAAGCGGCAAGACTCGAAATGAAATGGGAATGACCCAACAGGTAGGTCTTAGAAGGAAACTGAGCTTTTCCTATTCCCTTCCTTCTCTCACCTTGTTCTTGTCTTTTTCTCTCTAGGCTCTGGGAAGTGGCTGTGGATCCGGATGATCGCTGCTGAAGATGGTGGCGTCCAGGATAGGTGAGTGAAATGCAGCGCTGCAGCGATCGTAGCGAAATGCTTTTAAAAATGATGTCTTCCTTTTCAGGATCGTCGGTGTGATGTCTCCGTGGTGCTGATTTAGCAGGTAAGGTCTTTTGTCTCCCTTTGCAGGTGACCCAGGATACTGACAGGCGTGGCCGAGGTCCAGATGCAGGAGCCGACACGGTGAGCGTCCAGCTGCGAGGAGCAGAACAACGCGAAGCGTGAGTTGCTGATCGGGTGTGGTTTAAATAGCTTTGGAAGAAGTTCCAAGTGTGTATCCTTCCACCGATCAGGTATGTATCCTTCCCCGACCACACCTGGGTGGAAAGTAGTCCCACAGGTAAAGTAGTTCCATTCAGGCCTCAAGAGGGCCTGGATGTGGCAGCATGGTCTGCATCAGGTAAGTGCACATTAAAACACTTGAACACATGTCTAGCTTTATGAGCCTGGCGCCTAAGGTGCCAGGACAGAGGTCCAACATGAGCCTGGCACCTAAGGCGCCAGGACTGCGTCCAAAGGGCCCCAGCTTGGGCCCGCTGGCGCTCCCCTGGGGGAAATGATGCCTGCCTCTGGGGTTGCTGGGTCGGACCTGGCTCCTTGGAGGTAGGCATCATGACAGATACTTACACCCTATGAATTTCACAAACGTTTTTCCAAGTCATAAAGGCCAATGCTTTCTGAGGTTGGAGGCTGCAAGCTCAGGAATGAAAGATCACTGTCTCAGGCTAGAGTGCCTGATTATAATTTTCTTCCAAGATTGATAAAGCATAATAGTGACATTTATATGACTACTTGGCACTGATGAACATTGTAGCTGCATGTGGCCCTCTGCTAGTTGTGCATTTACTGTAATGTGTTCCGAGAAGGGCAGTTTGGACTTGCAGTCATTTCAAACACTGCCATGGTACATTGAAAAGGGAGCAAGTCCGTTTTCTATTTATATTGCATTGTCCAAGGATTGGGCATAGCTCCATGACCCAAACAGAAATCTCTGGTTGTTAGAGATGTCTTTGTCTTTGTAGGTATTTGTGGTATTTCTGTAGTATAGTGGTGATCCCAAATAAAGGGTACTGCCTGGTAACTGCTCTTATACTGGGGTCAGTAGCGGTAAGCCAATACTGGACTTAGTACACACTAGATCATATTTCAATGTCTCTGCTGTATTTTATTTACAATACCACGTAATGACCTTTTGTCGATATCTCAGAATACATTTACCATGTAAACAAAATACTGTCATTCATACAAGACATTAAAGAATGTCCTGACATATCTTCGGCTCCTGAGAAGAACCAAATTCAGAGCGACCAGTTGGTTTTGTTTTTCAACACACACAGCTAAATGAATTTACTGCCTGCAGTAAAACGAATTTACCATTTCTTTTTACCTCGGTCTGAACACCATAACAAGGAACCAGAACACATAATAAGAAACCTGAAGCTGATTTTGAAATATGCAAAATATGAAAGAAATAAAATAAAGCAGAGTGTTCTCTCACAGCATTTTACACCTGTGAATCAAACGAAAATGACACATTCAAAAATACAAGTAATCTGGAGTTGCTTACCTGTGATAAATGTGCTAATGATTTCTAATGAAAGATTCCCTCGCGGTAAATAGCTTTTCTCATAACCAGCTACAAATCCTCTTTTATTTATAAATGCCCAGAGTTCTGTTAAAGCTGACCTTGAACTTATCACAGGTCTTTGGTGGAGGCATAAGCTCATGTTAAAACTGAAACTTGATATTTGGACGATGAATAAAACAAATAGAAATGTGTTGTCTATATTTTTAAGTGTAGAGTATCTCGGGCCTGCAGCTGCCCACAATACAAGTATACTATGTGCATTCACACTCTCAATTAACTGGATCTTACCCAAGAAAAATTATGTTTAATTGTGTGTGCCTCGAACTGCAAATGACCTCTGTGTAACTACCTGGACAGGAGAATTCTTTATCTCATTCAATCCCTGTCTCAGCATGGAAGCAGCCCACTAAGGGGCCGATTCATGGAACAAACATGCAGCGTAAATCCCAGCGCAAGCAGGCGCAAGGAGGTGCAACCGTGAGAAAGCAAGCGCACGTACACGTGTGCGATTCAAGGAAGGCGCTGCGCTACTTTTCAACTGGTTGTGGTCACCAAATCCATGCATGGCGCACGCTGGCGCACATGTCTCCAAACAGCGTGCGCTAAGTGCACAGCGAAAGCGCACATAGCGCAGCACACACAACAAAAGTAGGCGGAACAGGGGGCGTAACACGCAGAATGGGGAATAACGTGTGAAAAAGAAGGCATAACTGGGGAAGTACTGCAGGAAACTACACAGAACACCCACACGCACGCGAACAACCCGTATTCATGGATTCGAAAATGGAAACCTGCGCACGGCAAAAGACGCGCACAGGCGTCAACGCGTCCACCACAAGAAGGCAGGCGGAAGCATCCGCGCGCACAGTATAAAAGTGCGTGCAAACAACAAACATGTATATACAGCTATGATGAATGCCCCATTTGTCGCAGGACTGATCGTGGGACACCGCAGGAGGAGGAGAATAGCCAGGGCATGCATTGTTTCACCACGGACAAGCTTTTTTGAGATGCCTGACGACCAGGTCTATGGCAGGTATAGGTTTCCACCCTGTATCATCCTAGACCTGGTCAGGGAGTGGGAAGATGACCTAACATCCCCCACCCTCTGCTCCCAAGCATTGAGCCCCTTGGAGAAGGTGCTCAATGTCCTGCATTTTTTGGCCACTGTGTTTTTTCAGCTGACTACTGCCATAGTGGGGGGGGTCTCACAGGCCACGCAGTCACGCTGCCTACACCAGGTCTTGGCAATCATGACTGCATGCCCCTCAGTCCGCAGAAATATGTACATGCCCAGAACACCCGCAGAAAGGCAGGCCATTTTCCAGGACTTTTACAGGGTGGCACACTTCCACAAAGTGCTTGGTGCCATAGATTGCACCCATGTGGCCATACGTCCACCTAGGGCCACTGAGCACATCTACCGAAACCGCAAGCACTGTCCTTCCATCAATGTACAGGTGGTATGCAATGCAAAGGGAATCATCACCTCTGTCTATGCAAACTACCCTGGCTCCAGCCATGACAGTTTCATATGTTAATGACTCCAATCAAGCAGTCTCACTAAGTCAGTGCCTTGTCTGGGATTGCTCAAGGGAAGCCCTTATTTATATATTTTTATGACAAGTTATAATCTGGATGATGAACCCTTGTATCACGCCCCTCTCTTAGAATCCCCCTGACACCACTGAGCCAAGAAGTAGGTTTGTTTTGCAAATTAAAAAGGTTTATTTGAAAAATTAAACAATAGATATACATCACACTTTTATAATAAATTAATATTTGATATCACACTTAGACATATGACAGTGAGTGATCAACAATGGACAGTTCTGGTCTCTCTGGATCTCTGGTCTCTGGAGATTGATGGATTTGAAGTCTGGAGTCTCCCGGCAAAGCGTCCCGCAAGAAAGTGGAAAGTGAATCCCCCTACCTGTACTGCACAGTCTCTTTTTATGTGTTTAGAAAGTGGGTGGGTCGGCTCATTCTGCATGCCCAACCCTCTCAATTTATCATTGGCCAGTTCCTCCTCTCTCCCTTGATTGGGGGAACTGAGTTGTGAGTCAGTGTGATGCTGCCATTTACAATCTATTGAAGAAACGCCCCTTTGTTTTTGCTTTAGAATTCATTCTCATAACTAAACATATTTCCCAAACGCACAAGTGGTTGACATTACATGTACAGATTGCAAATGGCTTAAGGTACATTCTGGCCCAACTCTGATCTTCCTGGGGGCTTGCATTAAAGAATGGCAACTTATTTTCGTTTTTAGTTGGTTTACCAATGTTAAATCTTTACCCAAAATTACATAAATGTATACCCCCCTTCTACACATATTCCAGTAATTTACTAGGTCTCTAGCATAAGCACAGTGTCTGCAGTATTAATAAATAGCGGGGTTCAGTCCTAAGACACCGCACAAATTGGAGTTTGGTCTCAAATCGTGAGGGCCTTCTTCCATTTTTTGGACCCCCAAATTGCATATTTCTGTGAGCTTAATACAAGAATTTATAAGCAATTTAATCAAACATACATTTGCTGTAATATGAATTCACACTCCAGTCTGGCCCGCCCCTAGGACTGGGAGAGTCAGGGATCACATGTCTCTCCTACCTGGCAGAGCTCTGTTTACAGTCAACACCCAAATCAGCATATCCTATTCAATGGAAAGAGTCTACAGTGTCGGCTGAGGACAGCAGGCCAGGGGGCCACTCTGCATTTGGTTAGCATGTCCATGTGATCTCCTGTGCTGTTGCTTGTAAGGGCTAGTGTGAATGCTTCGCATGGACAGAGGCCCTTTGAACTGTTAATTGAATCAGCCTGCCTTCTGGGAACAAACCTTTGAAGTCCCAGTTAGCTCAGGATCCTCTTGCATTCCTGAGATATAGTTCTACTGTCAGAGTTTAGACCGCTAGCGCCGGCTTGTGTCCAAAGCTGGTACTGCACCCATTTCTTTTAGGAGTTGTCTTGAATTTGACAGGAGGATTTTGCTTGACAGCTCTAATCCTTGCTGCCATTGTTTTGATGGGCATCCTTACAGTAGAGTGGTGATGTGGAACCCCCCACAAGAAGGTTGAATCTTTAGAGTGGTCTTGTGCTCATGATTTTAGCAACTTTTTGACATCAATGAAAAACAGATTTTGAACAAATTGAAATGGACATTTTGAGCATGCACTTCAGAGAAACAGCGTTGATTTCAAGGCGCTTTTGATCTAACAGGCACTGCTATTTTTCCTTTGGCCCCACCTTTCACCCCTGGCGCTTCCGGTTCATCACGCTTGCACTGGTGGGTGGCAGGTTAGGCGACCATTTTGGTGTCCGCAAAACTGCGCGGTTCTCCTGGTTCTGGGATAGAATGATGGGCGGCGACAGCTCAATCCCCACATCTACCCAGTCTATTGATTTAGTTTTGTTCTGGGATAGAATGATGGGCGGCAACAGCTCATCCCCACATCTACCCAGTCTATTGATTCAGTTTTTGTTGCCGCCTAATAATTCAACATGGGTCAAAACCCTTGACACATATACAGAATGTCCGCCATGATCCGGGCCCTGGAAGCTGGCCAGCATGGGTGAGTACAAATGCCCGTGCACATGCATGCATGTCACACACACACACAAATACACAAACCCTGATAATCACAACCATTATCACCTTTACAGGGGACAGTGCCTACCCTCTGAGCAACCACATGATGACGCCAATTCGAAACCCCACCACACCACACCAGGTAAGACACAACGCGGCTCATATTGCAACCAGGGCCATAATGGAGCGCACATTCGGAGTGCTCAAGTCACACTTCCACTCCCTTGACTGCTCTGGCGGGCAGCTTCTCTATGCACCCCAAGTAGTGTGCAGGATCATTGTCGCAGCATGTGTCCTGCACAATGTTGCAACACGGCAGGGCGTACCGGTGGATATGGTGGTGCCCCCACATCCCCAACCACAGGCACAGGCGCTGCCCATGGGAGGGGATAGGGAACATGGCGAGGAAGCACAGACCCAGCTTGTGGACAGACTTTTTACCTAAACTCCCCACACTGCGGAGTTCACAAAGGCCTGGCACATACCAGGTGACAATTGATGATGACAAAGAGACAGTCAACTGTCACAACCTTACCACCCTGAGATTGTTGCCATGGGATTGCCACATTGTGTGCATCCCTAGCTACTTAAACACAAGCAATCTTGTGTGACCAAAAGGCACACATGCAAGGTGTGAATCACACAGTCTTGCCAAACATGCCATGACTATCACTGGTATGTCACTCAAACCCTCCAAAACCACAACATGACATGGCAAGCAATAGCCATACACCAACACAGTAACAATAAGGTACACATTGCCATGTGAAAAATGTAAATTGGCATCAGTCAATGATGCCTGACATGGAATCAGATGAAATGACTGACAGTCATACCCAAATGCATTCCAAAAGTTGTAGTTGAAACATAACAATGAATGCCTGTCAACATGCACAATGTGCATTGCAAAATCAACACTGCAGCTACTGTGTGCCGTGTCCACATCCTGCAACACACTGCTCAGCGCACATCACAGTGAACAGCCATTGTGTGTGATGCACACCCTGAGCATGACATCTAAGCGAAAAACTACATAAACAACCAAATTAGGCATGTACAGGATACACAAATGGTCAGAGAACATATGCTGCAGGGACACAGTGGGAACCAGAAGGCAAACAGAGTGTACCTGTGGACATGGAAGGGTGGTTGTACATGTAGTGGATCATAGTGCGAGTGTGTGGGTCAGTAGGGACATGCACTCAACATATACATGTGAAATCAAGTGACCATCAGTGTCGTCTACACATCACATGTGAACATTCACCATGTGTATACGCCAGCATGTCAAAAGACAACTATCCCCTGATGCCTGAAAGGTAAACACAACACATGAACAGGCATTGATCAGCAGAATACATTGTGTACATAGGAAAGCACAATTACAATTTCAGGGTGCCCATCACACTGCAGGGCAAGGCAACTATCAACAACAAAACACCCCCCTCCCTCACAAATCACCACAACCCACTGAACAACTGCATCTGGGTCATTCATCGTACATCCTTAAATTCCACCTGGCCACAGGATCACCCTTCCCCTTCATCACCATCTCCCACCTAGATTTGCAAAAGCACAAAATCCAAGAGAACTCAAAGCAGGACAACACAGAAGCCAAGCAAATACCCTGCAGGCAGTAAAACAAACCAGTACAGCCTCCAGTAGATGACTTCAAGTAGTAGTATGCCACAAAGGCCAAGTACGACCACAATGATGTCAACAACCAAGGTAGTACAGTAAAACATGGTCAAAACAGGATCTGAACCATGTGTGGTACATAACATAGAATGATGCAACACAAATGGATGTCTACTGTCACAGCTCCCGTGTACAGGCGCAGGAGTGGCACAAAACAACCACCCCCACTGTGGTATGGGTGCCTGCAAGGTCTAACTCACACAGGCCTCTGAGACCCTGGAGGGGAAGGAGGGTCAGGGATATTCAGTCGGCACAGGCATTGGCATACTGGATAACGGGAATGAGGGGCAGGAGAGGGGAGTAGGATTGACATGGGAAAGTAGGGAATGCACCAAAATGTAGTACACACAGTAACACATACACAAATCGACAAAACTTGTTCACATGCACATAGCAGCAAATTACTGAAATGGAAGTCAAAGAGAAACTTATCTCTGGGGTGAGTGCTGGCCTCCTGCCTGCGCACTCTCCGGTCCGGTAACAGGAGCAGTTCAATGCTGCAAAGAGAGCCACAGTTAATAATATGTGCGTGCCCAAAACACACAAACACACTACCAAATATGCCCCAAAGTAACAAAATACATTACAAACAGACAAACTTGTGTGGATGCTTCATACCCATACGTAACATTACCCCTCTGATGGTTCATACACAGTCAATGCAGTAAGTCAGGCACCAGTGGGTGCATGGCAAATGGAACACCAATGTGTCACGATTCACACAACATGCAATGTTCTCTGTGTAAGTAGACAGACACATATAGCAAGGTCTGACTTCAGAACAAGTCCTGTTCCACCATGACCAAAATAAAGTAGCCAGTGCATGTATCAATTTCTACTTGGAAATGAAATGCACTGCACCCGAGTCTGTCCCTTGCTGTCTGTCCCTGTGAGCTGCTTCATTTCATGTCTCGGAATGCTACATGGCTAATACAAGTGCCTCAATGGACCATTGTGGACCGGAGGGTATGTGCCACTGCCCCTGCAGGTGCCCCAGATAACTTTCACATCAACTAGCCATCAGTCCATTAACACATCTGAGCTGTATTGTACGCTTCTACACCAATATTTGTCCAAGTTCACCGTCAGTGCTGCTACTAAGCATGCATGATCAACTGGCCAGGTGGAAGGTTTGCTGTGTTGTGACCCCCCTGTGCTGCTCACCTTGCCTGGAGTCCCTTGAAACGCATCATTGATTTTCGGATGTATGATCGCAATCCCTGTGCCTCTGCCTGCGCACACATGCGCATGTCGGCAGCACCAAACGTGTCCTGATTCCAGACGTCCAATGGCCCATGTCTGCTGGCAAAGGTGGTCTTGAGGCTCATCCCCCTGCAGAAAGTGCATGAAACAAATGATTCATGCTTAATATTCATCTGTGTGTCTCTTCAGGCATTACATGACTGGACCATGTCAGAGACGTACATCAGAAATCACACCATCAGTCCGTCTTTCACAGCAACAGTGTGGAAAACACTATCTACGGCATGATTTGCAACAAGCACATGTTCATTAAAGATAAGAAACATACTACACAATGCATAGCAATGAATGTACACATGAATCATTAAACACCCCATCTAGCAAAAGAAGAACAGTGGACAATTACACCCCAATCATCCCCAGTAGGGGTGTTTACACAAGTTCCACAGCAGCAGACATGCCACAGATATGACAGTCCATTGCCCTTGTGTAATAGGCTGTTACACCGAACCATCCTTGCGAGCCCATGGATAAGGGAAGCAGGAGTGGCATATGTGAGTCAAGGACCCAAAGCAGCAAACACATACACAAGACAAGCTTGAAGGGCCCAGCTGGAACAGACAGTGGATGGTTTCAAAAGCCACAAAGCGCCACACCGTCACATGAAAGCACAATAGACTAGCTATTTTAAACTATATTATCTAATTACACTAACTATGAAAAACCTACTTTACCTATTTAAACTAACTATCAAACAGAAACTTAACTAACTAAACTAAAAGAAAAATCAAAAATGGCCACATACAACCCGGGGGGGAGATACCCAGGAGGGGAGAGGTACAGGGTGCTGCTCAACACCCACATGCGATGATGCTGAGGAAAAAAAAACCTCCATGCGCTCGACGCCTGCTCAGCCGGATCTATGTGGGAGATAGATTGTTGTCCGAGTCGGGCTCTTCCTGGAAAGGAGGACGTAGCACAGGAGCATGACCACGCCTAGCCGCTGCTTGCCCCTCGTCGGCAGCAGGTCTGCCGTAAGGGCTTGCCTGGTTCTGTGTGGGGATGACATGTAGGTCTGCATGCAGAACCTCCCGTGATACACGTGCTTCCTCTTGCAAGGTAACATGTGTAACACGGAGTTCCTCCTGCAAGGCCTGGCTTGACAACTGCTGCACCTCCTGGCAAGCATGTAGCTCAGCCAAGATGGTACGCTCAAGCTGTGCAAACCTCTCCTCTGCCCGCTCCCTCTGGGACATCAGAAGGACACCCAGAGTGGATCTGATGGAAGTATGCTCCTCCCTCAGGGTCTTCATGTGTGCCTCTGCATGAGCAGCAATTCCTTGACGCAGAGACGACATTTCAGCCTGGCGTGCCCTGTCTGAGGCCGCCATGCCCAGCCTGAGCAAGCGGGCCGTGGACCGTGCCGCCTGCTGCTGGAGATTGGGCCACACGCTCCATGCTCTCAGTGATGTTCTCCATTGCTGCCCCCTGCCGTTCAGAATGGGCAGTCATGTCTTTCTCCCACTCAGTATACTGTGGTTGAAGCGGTGACCACGTTGCTGGGGTTGACCCCTGCGGGACCCAAGGACCCTGTGTCCATGTTCTGTTGGCACCGCCCGTGGCTGCACGATTATATGCCCCCGTCGACGTGATGTCCCAGGCACATCAGTGACTGGTTTGGAGGGTGACCCTGTGTCCCGATCCACCACGGGCGGAGGTTCCAAGACTGTCTGACCCCTCAGTGCAGGTGTCGCGGACAGAGGAGTGTCCACATCAGAATCACTCACCCCTGACATATGGACCTGATGCTCATCCAACTCAACATGGTCGTCAGAGTGTTCTTCAAGGCTGGACTCATAGGCAGCCAGAGACAAGATGGACTGTAGCACTTGGGGGTTTTCGTGGCCTACCACCCCACGACCCCCACTTGTGCCGGGTTGTTGTAGTGATAACAACCCTGTGCCTGGAATGACAATGCCATCCTCCGGCTCCATTGTGTCATCATCTAAAAAATAGAGAGAAAAAAGGTCACTACACATGTTAGAAGCACACAACACGCACACACACCGACAACAAACACATCAGGCAGACATGTGACACACAAAATAGAACCTGGCATGCATGCTGGGTCAACTTGAATTTGCTTCTGTGATTAGACCTGTTGAAAGGTGGAAGTTTGCACTGAAGTGGGTCTATGCAGTGCAGCGAATATGTATGTTACTCACTACCTTCATGTACAAGGACTCCATGGCGTGTGTCAGAAAATGTGAAGGCAGTGCAAGGTCAACTTCAGGCATCACATGCAATGTGCATTCAATGGGTAGCGTATCTACAAGCAAAGCATCCCTCCACCCAAGTGCAAAAGCAGGGATGCCTAGCATGGTCTCAAAAGGCTGAGCACAGACCTGTGTATTGACAGACCGTGTTGACTAGCATCAACAGCTTCATGTGAGTCAAGTGACAACACTGCAGATGATGATGGGACAGTAAGCAGGACACATGATGAAACCTCTGGAGTCCACCCACGTGTGAAGAAGACACTACACCAGTTGGACAGAGTCATTGGCCTTAAACATGCTGAGGCCTGTGACCCTCACAGATTGTCAGACCCTAAACATGTGTGCAATGCAGTACTGAGCCACAGTTGACATGGGAAGGCAGATGAAATGCCATGCAATTTAGGTCATCCTGGACTTGTATTACAGTCATCATCCAGTCATGTACACATATGGGCATGCGTGGAATGCAAATGGAGCATGAATGGGCACTCATGTCCCTGCGGGGCATCTGACCTCTGCACAGTCCAAGTGAGACACCCTGCAGCAAGTACTAAGGATGTACCACAGAGGATATGTCTGGCAGATTGGCCGCTGGATGTTAGCATGTACACAGGAGGCATGAACAGGGAAGTACCCAACAGCAATATTGTAGCAGACCAGTGCTAAGGTGGAATTGGGGTGCAGAACAGGGGGTTGAGGGGCAAGGGAGCATGCCTACATTGGGTACCCCCTTTCAGGCAGAGTACACATGCACGTCAGTCATGCTATGCATAGTTCCTGGGCTGAGAGGAAGCTCAACCCACGCTACATGCAGAAGTGCCATTGAGCTGGAACATGGACCGGAGGGGCAAACTGGTGACCAGCATGTGAGTAGGGTGCAAAAGTGATGATGTGGACAGTCCCCGTCTGCTCCACATGTCCACCATCCAGCAGAGCAGACATGCATCAGGGAAGCATTGCATTACTCACACATCATAACCATGTACACGTGACATGTAGTGGCAGTCATGCACAGGAGGATAGCTCAGTGGCAGCGTGCTCGACTTGTAAACAAGATGACACGATGCAACACAGGTTCGATCCCTGGGTCCGCGCTTAGAAACCTCTGGGTATTAAGCGCGTTATAAATAACCTATCATATCATATCATATCATCACATCACACAAGTAAAACACACACATCCTCGACAAACACGCATCAACACTCAGTGGACTGTGCATCAAAGTCCGGCATCTCTCCCACACCTTCGACCGATTCTGATGGTATGAACTCTGCAACGAGTGACTCATGCGGAGTGAGGTCTTCCTCCTCCGGTGCAGGCCCACCGCAGTCACCAGAGTCAAGTTGTAATTTGTGGCACCCTTATCCTTAGCGCTGCATTTGAGGTCATTCCAACGCTTTTTGCACTCTTGCGCCGTGCGCACCTCATGGCCAAATGCACTCACATGTTCCGCAACTTGCTTCCAGTGGGTATCATGGTGGGCAGCCATAGTCTGACAATTAGCACCCACTAGCATGTCACGGCTGTGGTCCCGCACATAGTCCATGAGGTAGTCCAGTTCCTGGTTGCAGAAAGGCTTCTTCCTCGATGTGCAGAAGGTCGTGTCTGTGTGTGGGGTCCCAGCCTGTGCTGCAGGTGCAACCTTCCTCCTCTTGGATTGTGGCGCAGACCCTGGCTGGCTGATGCCGCCCTGATCAGTATGGCCAGTGGGACCAGTGGATTGAGCCAAGGGAGTGGCAGGTGGCGGGATGACCAAAGGGCTGACTAGTGTCAGTGGCAGCTGGGTGCCCTCTAATGGACCCTGTGCAGCAACATCCGCTGTGGCAGGGTCTTTGACCGCGACTGTCCTTGTTGGCAGACTCACAACCGGGATGTTGTTGGGTGCATCTGCCCCTGCACTTGCCAACACCAGGCTGTTCGGGGCAGCAGATGACATTATTGCACCAGGGACAATGGTCAGGGCAGCCCTGCATGCTCCTACGGTTTCCCCCTGGGCCTGTTGGAAATCTTCCAAGGGCTCTTCAATTGCCAACGCAGCCTGCGGTGGCAGACCCTGAGCCTGGGTGGTGGTGTCCACAGCTGCACCTGCAGCTACCACTACCCTTGGGCCCGTGGCAGTCGATAAAATGGATTGCCGGGTCACACGGGTGCCATTGCCAGATGCAGAAGCTGCATCTCCCAGAACCACAGGGGGTGGTGGCATGACTGCACAGACACATGGCACAACATTGTGCTCAAGTGGTGCACCACTGCCTCTTCCCCCTCTGCGGCCACCCTGGACACCCTGGAGTCCCCCTACTCCCTGGTCACCCCGGCCACATCCCTGACCACGCCCACCACGATGAGTACACCCAGCTAAGGCACCCCTCACCTTTGGTGGCCTCCCAACCATGGCACAGATGGAGTAGTGTCAGCACAGATGGAGTAGTGCCAATGGGAGGTGTACACCACAATTGACCTGGGCAATTGGGGTGAAGGGAGTGGGATGCAAGATGTTAACAGCCCCACTGCACCTGCAAGGCTGTATGTGACCCCGGTGAGGTAGTGACGGGTCACGCTACACTCAGGCACCACAAAAATGCAGTAAAACCGTGCATGCAACCCTGCAGCCTACGTGCGTGGAATCAACCTGCAGGAGTACGCAGTGGCACCCAGTAACATGGAAAACGTGCACGCGTGGGACACGCAGGCTACTATGACCTCGAAAACAGGTGTGATACACAGGGGCACCCGCAGTGGGAAAAATAGCGTGTGTGAATCACCGTCTGACTAGTGCGATGCAGAAAAACATGCGTAGCCAATACCCCCGCCAAAAGAAGAGATACGTCATCGATCTCTGTGAAGATGTGATGGCGCGTGAAACAACACGAAGCAGCTACACACGTTGGTCTCCACGAAAGGCATGTACAGCGAACTGCTGGCCCCGCTCACCTTTAACCCGTGCTGAGGGAAACGCCGGCGTGCGTCACGTCACTTATGCACGTAGGCCCTTTCCTCGGATTACACGCATTCACACGCGGACGTGCAGTTTTTTCACGTGCGCTGAACCACTATGCCCATGTCACGAGGGAAAGGCCCACGCGCATACGCGCTAAGGGCCTTTGGTCCAATGAAAACCCAGACGTGTGCTGACGCGCTTATGCGCTAAAGGCCTTTCCTCCACTTACACGCTGACATGCAATTTTTTCACGTGCCAAATCACTCGTATCAAGCTGGCCAGGCGAAAACACACAGAGGACCGCGCTCCTGCACAGAAGGCCGAATTACTACCCCCCAGATCCCCACGCACGTTCCCACCTGCAATCTGCTGATGCCCGACTGCCTGCTGCCCACGTGCCCTACCATTTGCTGCCTGCACGTCAGCCAGGGGTGCAGTTGCTGTGACCACCCCTGATGGAACTGAAGACTCCCGACTGGGATTCCATCGCTCCACAGCCCAGCCCCAGGATCCAGTTGCCCACCCACTCCTGCCTCTGGGGTTGCCATGACCAGCACAACACCATCTGGCAGCACTGGCAACCCCCAGCCAGAGAGGCAGAGGGCCACCAGCTTCAGTGCCAGGGAAGTTGGTGTCCTGGTGGAGCAAGTCCTGGGGCAGTATGATGCCCTCTTTGGAAGTTTGCACACCGACAATGAAGGATGGACCAGGATTTGGATGGACATCGTGACTGCCATCAATGCAGAGGTGGTGGCAGTCCATGACTTACATCATGTCAAGAAGCGCTGGGAGGACTTCAGGTCCAGGACCCTCAACAAGGCCCGATGCCTTGCAAAGGCAGCGGATGCCGAGGGGAGCCGGTGCCAGCTGTCGGACCACGAAATGAGAGTCCTGGAATGCATATGCCCAGCGCTCTACGTCCAGATCATTGAGAGGCAGACCCGTCTGGAGTCGAGCGGTAAGTGTACATGCAGAGTGATTGGACGCTGTGTGTGTCGTGGTGTGCCAGTAGTGTGCAGGTTGCACATGTGTTTTTGTAGGGCCATGTAGGGATGTGTATGAACATGGGCGTTAGGCTGCCACATGTGTGTCCTCTCATGTGTGAGACACATTGATGGTGTATGTGTTGGTAAGCATTTTGGACAAATGCAGGTGTGGGAGCACACATGTTTGAATTTCTGTGTATGTTCATTGGCATGGTTGTGGCATGGATGGTGGTTCCTAATGCATGTATCTGCACTGTGTACATGTGCATATGTGTGTACTTGACAACTGTGCAACTGTGATGCAACATGGATGCATGTGACACTGATATGTAGAAGGCTGAATGGCAGATTTGACATGTATGGCGATCTCATCACTGCAACAGTTGGAGGAGATGTAGACATGCATGTAAGTGTGGTAGCGTGTCTGCATGTCTACTGCACTCCCTGTGTTTCATGTGATGTCTGGCTCACCTTTGGATGCTCATGCTGTTGTATGTGTATGGATGGTGCTGGCTGTTGTGATATGGCTGTGGAATTGCTCATGTGTGTGAGTTGAAATGACATGTGTGTTGGGGATTGTGATGCCATGTCAGAAGTTT
Organism: Ambystoma mexicanum; assembly: GCF_040938575.1. Classification (NCBI taxonomy): domain Eukaryota; kingdom Metazoa; phylum Chordata; class Amphibia; order Caudata; family Ambystomatidae; genus Ambystoma; species Ambystoma mexicanum. Next base: position 993,821,685 of record NC_090932.1, on the reverse strand, counting down.
AACACTGACACTCATGTGCAACTGTCATGTGTGTATCAGTCCATTGTACAGTGCCCTGATGCCTGTGTCCTATCTCTCCCTGTCTGCAGCGTCAACTGATGAAGAGGACGGAGAGGGTGCTGTGGAGCACAGCGGCAGGGATCGCACCACCAGCCGGAGACGCAAGGCCCGGCTCCCCTCCCAGGTTGTCATCTCGTCAGGGAGTGAGGAGTCCAGTGCCGCGTCCCAGGCCGCATCTGCCGAGGGTAGGTCCAAGAGGCAGAGGTCAGAGTTGGACTCCTCGGCAGCAGAATGGGCGGCTGAGACCCCACAGGGTCCGACGGAGGAAGATGGCACAGAGTCATCAAGGTTGGTGGGGGGTTTGGTGGAGGAGGAGGCTGTGCAAGCGACAGACTCGGGGTCTGGAGGTCGGGATTCCACTGGTGCTAGTGGTGCTGTGCAAGGGCAGGGACAGGAGGCAGATCAGGCCACCGCGGAGGTGCCTGTGTGTAATCCTGTTCCCGATCCTGTGACTACATCATCCTGAACCAGCAGGATGCCTACGTCCAGACCTGTTTTTAGGGAGGGGATCGGATTGCAACAACTGGCCTTCGTCTTCCTGTGGACGTGCCTATCCGGGACTGGGTTGAGCCTGTCCTGAGTGGGATGGCGTTCATGTCAACGGGGCATGCAAGGTGACCTGCAGTGTTTTCGTGAGGACACTGTATATCACCTCGAATGCCTCGTTGACCGCGATGACCTACTGGGACGGGTCACCAGGGCCGGATTCCTCCAATTGCTGGACCTTGTTCCAACCCCCTCCTCACCTGAACCCCCTATGTGCCAGTCGTCCTCCATGCCATCTTCCCACCCATGTATCACCTGGGTACCCTGTGGTGCTGCCTCTAACCCTGCGGCCAGGCTGGTGGTGGACACATCCCTGCCACAGTCGGGATTTGGACGTCCAGCAGGGGTGGCCACCTCAACAACTGCACCCCAGGCGGAGGAGGATGTGCAGGCAGCAAGAGCCAGGGCACAGGCAGAGGCACAGCAGCAGCAGCAAAAAGGTGAGAGCCAAGATGGCTCGGGGCCTTCAACATCGGAGGGGCAGGCATCGGCCAGAGGGCAGGAGGACCCAAGACTGGAAGTGTCTCCCGTGTGGCAGCAGTTAGGCTATGCTATAGATGCGGATCGGCGGCGGGCGGAAGAGGCACGGCTCACCATGGTCAGGGCAGAGTTCTCCATGCGTCGGGCGTTGAGGCAGGCAGAGTGCCTCGAGGCGACTCGCAGGGAGTTGGAACAGGCCATGAGTGCCTCCCTGCGAGACCTCGGGGCCAGGGCAGAGGCCCGCCTCCGGGACATCGACATGGAGTTCGATGATGCCCTGGCCCGGGACACCGCAGAGTGAGCCGCAGGACTTGCCCGCCGCCATTGTATATAGTTAGATATTGTTAGGTTTACTTTCCTTTTCTTTTTTATTTTGGTTGCTCTTGGACAATGCACCACGTTTTTGTATATAATTTTTCATTAAGTAGTATTTTTGGTAGGTTTCATTTCATCATTTGGGCTCATGGACCCTGGATTGTTCATTTGTACATAGTTCACCATTGGATTATTCTCATTTCTTTTTTATTTTCACCATGGAGCAATGGATTTCACTTTCTTTTTTCCCTTGGATTTGATTTTTTAGACTGTGAATTTGGACACCATTTCTTTTGGATTTCTTTGGATTATGAGTTCTTGTTTTTTATTCTTTTACGGACATACAGCATTTCTTTAATTATTCCCATTGTTGTGTGTTTTCTTTTAATTACATTCATGTTGTGTTTAATACATTTTTTTCTTCATACTTCGATGTGTGGTATTAGCTCATTGGTTTCATGCATGTCATGATATGGGTTTTCACATTCACTTGCACCCATTGTGTGTGTGTGACGGACATGTGTTCATTTACATACTTGCCTTTGGGGTTGTATCATGTAATTGCCTTTTCTATGTGGGTGGATGCAATACTTGGTTGGGTTTTTGGGCTAGGGAGGCTGGCCATAAGGGCCATGATTGAGGATTGTCATGACGTGGGGGCAGGGGGACATGAGTGGGACATGAGTGGGGGCATGCTGGCAGGTGCCCTGCACTGCTGGGGGGTGGGGGTGCAGGGGGACATGAGTGAGGGCCTGCTAGCAGGTGCCCTGCACTGCTGGGGGTGCAGGGGGACATGAGTGGCGCCCTGCTGGCAGGTGCCCCACACTGCTGGGATTGTGGGGGTGCAGGGGGACATGAGTGGGACATGAGTGGGGGCCTGCTGGCAGGTGCAGCGCACTGCTGGGGCGTGGGGGTGCAGGGGGACATGAGTGGGTGCCTGCTGGCAGGTGCCCTGCATTGTTGGGGGGTAGGGGTGCAGGGGCACATGAGTGGGGGCCTGATGGCAGGTGCCCTGCACTGCTGGGGGGTGGGGGTGCAGGGGTACATGAGTGGGACATGAGTGGGGGCCTGCTGGCAGGTGCCCCACACTGCTGGGGGGTGGGGGTGCAGGGGCACATGAGTGGGACATGAGTGGGGGCCTGCTGGCAGGTGCCCTGCACTGCTGGGGGGTGGGGGTGCAGGGGGACATGAGTGGGGGCCTGCTGGCAGGTACCCTGCACTGCTGGGGGTGGGGGTGCAGGGGAACATGAGTGGGACATGAGTGGGGGCCTGCTGGCAGGTGCTCTGCACTTCTGGGGGGTGGGAGTGGAGGGGGACATGAGTGGGGGCCTGCTGGCAGGTGCCCTGCACTGCTGGGGGGTGGGGGTGCAGGGGGCATGAGTTGGTGATCAGTTGTGCAAACTGACATGTGGCTAGGCTGGGGGGCATGCACATGGCGGATGGGCTGCCTGCGGGACATGACCAGGGGTGCAGGGTGGTCCCCTGTGGTGTAGGCTGCCTGCAGGGGCCATGGCGGGTGTAGAGGGAACACCTGGGAGGACCCACACTGCAAATTCATGTGTAGGACTCCCCACGTACCCCCGAAAACACGTACCCTGCTCATATTGTGTGTGTGACTTCACGCAAACCCCAGTTATACACGTACCCCGATCGCACAGGGCCAATCGCGTGTGTAACTTCCCGCGAACCCCAGTAATACACGTACCCCGCTCGCACAGGGCCAATCGCGTGTGAAACTTCCTGCAAACCCCGGTAATACACCTACCCTGCTCGCACTGGGCCAATCGCATGTGAAACTTCCCACGAACCCCAGTAATACACATATCCCGCACGCACAGGGCCAATCGCGTGTGAAACTTCCTGCGAACTCCAGTAATACACATACCCCACTCGCACAGGGCCAATCGCATGTGAAACTTCCCGTGAACCCCAGTAATACACGTACCCCACTCGCACAGGGCCAATCGCATGTGAAACTTCCCGCAAACCCAGTAATACACGTACCCCACTCGCAGAGGGCCAATCACATGTGAAACTTCCCGCAAACCCCAGTAATACACGTACCCCGCTCGCACAGGGCCAATCGCGTGTGAAACTTCCAGCTAACCCCAGTAACACACGTACCCCACTCGCACAGGCCTTTTCGCATGTGAAACTTCCCACGAACCCCAGTAATACACGTACCCCACTCGCAAAGTGCCAATCGCGTGTGTAACTTCCCGCGAACCCAGTAATACACGTACCCCACTCGCACAGGCCCTTTCGCGTGTGAAACTTCCCGCGAACCCCAGTAATACACGTACCCCACTCGCACAGGGCCAATCGCGTGTGAAACTTCCCAAGAACCCCAGTTATACACGTACCCCACTCGCACAGGGCCAATCGCGTGTGTAACTTCCCGCGAACCCCACTAATACACGTACCCCGCTCGAACAGGGCCAATCGCATGTGAAACTTCCCGCGAACCCCAGGAATACACGTACCCCACTCGCACTGGCCCAATCGCGTGTGAAACTTCACACGAACCCCAGTAATACACGTACCCCGCTCGCACAGGGACAATCGCGTGTGAAACTTCCCGCAAACCCTGTAATACACGTAACCCACTCGCACAGGCCCTTTCACATGTGAAACTTCCCGCGAACCCCAGTAATACACGTACCCCACTCGCACAGGGGCAATCTCATGTGAAACTTTCCGCAAACCCCAGTAACACGTACCCCACTCGCACATGCCCTTTCGCGTGTGAAACTTCCCACGAACCCCAGCAATACACGTACCCCACTGGCACAGGGCCAATCACGTGTGAAACTTCCCACGAACCCCAGTAATACATGTACCCCACCCGCACAGGCCCTTTTGTGTGTGAAACTTCCCATGAACCCCAGTAATACACGTACCCCACTCGCACAGGGGCAATCGCGTGTGAAAATTCCCGAGAACCCCAGTTATACACATACCCCACTCGCACAGGGCCAATCGCGTGTGAAACTTCCCGCGAACCCCAGTAATACACGTACCCCGCTCGCACAGGGCCAATCGCGTGTGAAACTTCCCGCGAACCCCAGTAATACACGTACCCCACTCGTACAGGGCCAATCGCGTGTGAAACTTCCCGCGAACCCCAGTAATACACGTACCCCACTCGCACAGGCCCTTTCGCATGTGAAACTTCCTGCGAACCCCAGTAATACACTTACCCCACGCGCACAGGGCCAATCGCGTGTGAAACTTCAAGCGAACCACAGTAATGCACGTACCCCACTCGCACAGGCCCTTTCGCATGTGAAAATTCCAGCTAAACCCAGTAATGCATGTACCCCACTCGCACAGGCCCTTTCGCATGTGAAACTTCCCGCAAACCCCAGTAATACACTTACCCCACGCGCACAGGGCCAATCGCGTGTGAAACTTCAAGCGAACCACAGTAATGCACGTACCCCACTCGCACAGGCCCTTTCGCGTGTGAAACTTCCCGCGAACTCCAGTAATACACGTACCCCACTCGCACAGGGCCAATCGCGTGTGAAAGTTCCCGAGAACCCCAGTTATACACGTACCCCGCTCGCACAGGGCCAATCGCGTGTGTAACTTCCCGCGAACCCCAGTAATACACGTTCCCCGCTTGCCGTGCTGGTACAGGGTTAGCGCAGCCCTTTGCGCTGGATTCGGAATTTTGATTGCTTTTCCCTGAACGAGGGGCGTTTTTGGGGGCATAACTGGCGCTGCTGCAGGGTCGCTGCGCCACTGTGTGCCACGGCTGGTTTTGGTAGCTAAAATCCATGAATACGCTGTGTGCGGAAATGGATTTTAGCACACGCGGCTGGCGCAGAGATTCGCATGCGCACACGGTGCACCAGCCACATGCGCCACTTGTGGGCTAAATTCTATGAATTACCCCCTAAATCTTTCCCCAGCTTTTCTGCCTGTCAGCGACTGCCGCACACCCCCATGGTCAGCCAGAGATTAAGAGTGCCTGAAACTGCCAGACCCTTCTGAGATGCATACACCAGCCCAAGAGAGAGAGCCAGCCTGCAGCAAGTCTTTTTAAGCCCTTTGCTTAAGATTGTCCATGTATATAGACGATATTGGCTAATTGAGCTGACTTGTCATTTCTTCTTTGTTTTCCTCCAGTGTTTTCAAATGACCACGGATCTTCCTCCTATGGATGATCATACCATTTTCTGAAACAAATGTATTTGTGGCTTGGATAATTTTGCCATGTTTAAGTAGTTTCTTGTTATATGTGAGCATGCCTCTTACTTTCTAGCTGGGTAAATACTCCACAAAATTATTTCATATGTAATCAGAATCAGTGACTAAAGCTATTTCTTTAAGTTTATTTCCCACTGATGTAGATATTGCCATACAAATGGAGGCCAATTCTGCAATTTGACTGCTTTTTGGGCCTAACCTCATGCTTACTCTTGGAATGCTATTGCATTTATTCCAGCAGTTTCCTATTCCTGCCACCAATTCTTTTTCAGACCCACCTTCCACGCAATATGCACATCCATCTACATGCATGGTTGGGAGATCCTTACATGTTTCTTCATTGAAAGCCTTGTGTGGGAATACTCAAATTCACCTAAATGTGTTTCTAATTCTGTGTCTTCAAGTGCACAAACAACTGAACAGTCCTGTAAATCTGCTAGCCCTTGCAACTGGGCTCTTTTTGTTCCGTCCATATCCCACTTCTTCTGGAAATCCCTGTAGTGCTGATGTCCATGAAGTGATTATTGACTGGGCCAAATTCCCTAATGTGATCCTTTTGCTTTACAAGCATTGTAAAGGATGGCGATTCGTTTTGACAATCACCCGCTCCCCTCTAATTATCTGACAGAAATATTGTAATGCCTAGACAATGGTCAGAAATGCTTTTTCACATTCACTAAACTTTTTCTCTATGTGTGACAATGCCTTGCTGGAATATGCACTGGTTTTGTTATTAGCATAATGTTTTTAGAGAGCTCTGCTGACATACATTGATCTGCAAATCCTATTTCTCCAAAGAAATCCTGTTTTAATATTGTGTATGCTAAATGTGGCACTTTCATCAAACAGACTTTTAAATTGGCCCCTGCCTCACTTTGTTCCTTCTCCCATTTCCAGGGTACACTTTGCTTCAGTAATATGCCAAAGGTTGTGTAATTTATGCATAATTTTCAATAGATGTCCTACTGTCATTCCTGGCAAACTCTTTTCAATTTTCAGGTTGGCTGGATCTTTATTTCATGAATGGCTTCTACCTTTTTCTTTTGCAGATTTAACCCATGTTCTGACAGTTCATGGGCAAGAATAAATTACTCTTTTTCTCCACCACTGTGCTTTCTGTAGACATGCTTTTGCCCCAACCTTCTGTAGCTGACTGAGCACATGTCTAATTTCATTGAAATTACTTTATTTCCTTTCTCTCCGATATATAGCTCTCTCCAACTCAGCCAGCTTATGCATTTCCATAACCCAATAATCTATTTTCAGTGGTGTAGCAGATTTCCAACTGGTTAAGATTAATTTCTACCCCATTATCGCTCCTCTGAATAACCACTTCTTCTGACATATAATTAGCTCCTCCAGTAACTCATCACTCCCCAACACCAAAGTCTAATCTCACCAAATTCCAATCAAAATCCTCTCAACTTCATGCATTTGCAAAACATATGCTCTAGGGTCCCAGACAGATGCACACAGGCCCAAGAATCAGAGTTGTCCGCAAGACCTCTCTTCCACAACCGCTCTGGGGTCCAATAAATCCTGTTTCAATGGGATCTTTCACCAAGCCCTAAGGAGCAGAGTCTGACGTTCTGACACATTTTCTACCACAGCTAATCCGAAATATTGCATCCAATTCTCCAACTCCACTCTTCTTTCAGGGAATCATTTCCCTTGTATTCTGCAACAATCAAACGGTCAACCTTTCTGGCCAAGCTCCCCTCCCCCAGCTTTGGTTTAGTGGTGAACAACTCCAGATCCAACCCCACCCCCATCTCTACTTCACCAATAGCCCTCCTGAGCTTCCTGATAATCTGAGATTGTGAAACCAGTGATATTCCAATGTTCCTGAATCTCTCTGGCTGTCAGCCACTTTCCGTTCTTAAAAAGATCAGCAATCCACCTAACACCACCTAGGAACCATTCTGGCCTGAAAACAGTTTTTCCATCCAATTTAATACCTGGATTCATGCATACCGATACCCCTGGATCTTTAAGAGTGTCTTTTTTCAAAATCTCACTCAATTATTTCCAAGAGTTCCTCAAACAAACAGTCAAGGGGTCCTTCACACAGCCAGACCTAGATACTGTAGTTAAAATTACCCTGGGCAATAGGGGCCCATTGTGACTAGGCTCTGCTGTCACCCACTCATCCGGTTCAGCAGCAAGGAATGCAACCAAGAAGAGTGATATGAATGCAAGGTGGTAGGCCTTAAATTTAGGGACTCCCAACCCACCCTTCTCCAGTGGCAATTGTAATTACCAGAGTTTCAATCTGGGTGGCTTGTGGTCACAAATGAAATGTTGGAATAGCCTGTCCAGTTCTTTCCAGTATCTTGAATCAATGTTCAACGGAATCATACTCAAAACATAATTAATCTTTGGCGTTGAGACCATTTTAAAGGCGTTCACCTTTCCCCATAGTGAAAGGTTCAGTAATCCCCAGCGCTCCAAATCCACTTTGAAATCAGTAGAGACCACTTTCGAATTCTCTTGCACATAGTCAGCAATCCTAGGTGTCATCCAGATTCCAAAGTACAACAATTTGTCGCACACCATTTGAATCCCAAAGTGGTTATACATTGCTTATCGCAAGATGGTATCAGAGGCATCACTTCCAAGTTAGGCCAATATATTTTATAGCCAGAAGACTGATGAAACAATGATAAAATGTCCATAAGCACTGGTAGTGAATATTTTAGGTTCCTGAGGACGAAAAGCAAATTGTCGGCATACAGCCATAATTTATGCTCTATCCCCCAGCAACTCACCCCGAGCAACCTATTTTCTTGCCTCAGTGCTGTGGCCAAAGGCTCAATAGCAATTAAAAATAACAAAGGGGACAGCAGACACCCTTGTCTCGTTGCCCTCCTCAGAGCCAAAGTGTCTTATATTAAACCATTGGAATTAATATTAGCAGTTGGATCCGTGTATAATAGCTTTATCCAAGACATGAAGTTCCTTCCAAAGACCATTCCATGAAGCACTGAAACCAGGAAATCCCAGTTTACATGGTCAAATGCCTTTTCTCCATTAAGGGACAGGACCGCAATATCTTCTTGAGAGTCTCCTGCCATCGATATTGTTTGGATCAATTTCCTAATGTTACTCGAGGTCCGTCTACCTTTTACAAAGCCTGATTGATACTCATGAATCAGTCTAGGAAGCAGTATTTCTAATCTTAAGGCAAAAACCTTAGACAGAATCTTATTGTCTGTATTAATGTTATGTTATGTTATTTTGCATTTGTATAGCGCCTTATGTAGCACTGGTATGATCTCAAAGCACTGGTAGGTTGAACGCACCAGGTATGTGTGCAGCTGGTTTGATTGTTGCATGATAGCTGCTTCTTAGCGGTAGGTGTGGTGCTGAGGAGATCAGTTGAATGTGTTCTGTCTGGAGTGTGGACATCCCAACTGAGTTCTGGCTGCATTAGGCCTGTGGAGACCACTAAGCTAGCCGGTATGTGCTATCCAGCTGTGTTTTATTAGGATGATGAGTAGTTTGATGAGTCATGCTAGTATGAGAACAGCTTTACCGAATGTGTCATAGTACCGCTGTGTTCTAGTTAAGCATAGTAGTGTGATATTGTGTTAATCAGTAAAGTGTATGTGAGCAGGCACACTCAATGATGTTGGGAATACCTTCTAAATTCAACTTTTAAGACAGTGACGCTATTAGGGCATATTTAATGATGTTGGGAATACCATCTTAATTAAACCCTGATACAGTGGCGCTATTAGGGCATATTTCTAAGTTCAACTTTAACACAGTGACGTTATTAGGGCACACTTTCTAAGTTCAATTTTATCATACTGATGCCATTCAGGCACACTTTCTATGTTCAACTTTAAACAGTGACGCTATTTGGCACACTTTCTAGATTCAACTTTAACACACTGATGCTATTAAAGCACACTTTCTAGATTCAACTTTAACACAGTGGTGCTATTAGGCACACTTTCTAAGTTCAACTTTAACACCCGGTTTGTTTACTTCATTCCGGTTCCATTCCTTTCATTCTTGCGTCCAACCACTTCTTCCGTTCCATCCACTAATCAGACTAATTGGTCTGTAGCTCGTCAGAAGGGTCTCATCATTCCCTTTTTTTTTAGAAAGACTGATATTGTTGCATCTGAAAATACGGTATGTGGAAGTGAAGCCCTAGTCAGGAATGCGCACAACTGGATTTTCATGAAAGGAAGTAAAGTAAAATTGTGGTTGAGCTGCTGTCGTGTAGGTAGTGAGATGATCTGCCACTATCACCTTGAAGTATATCAAATTATTGTGAATTACTATCTACACAGGCTGCGCTTGGTAACCAACGTAAAACCACTGATGTGCAAAATTTAAACAAGAATGATGGGGAATTAATCACAGAGATATTCTACTGGTTTATTACTAATAAACCAGTAGAATATCTCTGTGATTAATTCCCCATCATTCTTGTTTAAATTTTGCACATTTGTGATATTGTTGCATGTCTTGTGGTCGGAGGTAAACAGCCTGTCACCATAGAAGCTGTGAACATGTCTTTCAACAGAATTTGGCAGCAATCTATAGAATTCCACCGGAAGACCATCAGGTCCCAGCGACTTTCCGATTTTTAACTTACTGATGGCTCTTTATATTTCTTCAATCGTTATTTCCCCCTCCAGCACACGAGATTCACTCTCAGAAAGTTTTGGAATCTCTAACCCTTCAAGGAAATGATCACCTTTTCCAGTGATGTCTCGTTCATTTTGATACAACTCATTATAACATTTTTGAAAGACATCGTTGATTTTCTTCGGATGAAAGTTAATCCGCCCATCCTGATCTCAAATTGATGCAATGGATCTTTCCGATTCTCATCTGTCGCACTTCTCTCCTTTTTAGTAATATGAACATTTTTGTTGAAAATTGCTCGGCTCTACCCTTTCTGAGATTAGTGTCTTTAATTATTTTTTCAGCTTTAGTAGCTCTGATGCCTTATCAGATCGTGCAGGATTAACCATGAACTCCTGCGATAAAACCTGAATCTTCAAGTAAAGTTCTAATCTATACTTCTCATGTTTTTTCTTCTGCCCACATCTTAAGCCGATAAGGATCCCTCTCAAGGTACACTTAAATACTTTCCAAACAGTCCCAGGTCGCATCTACCCATTATATTTCTCTTCCATAAAGTATTGTATTTCTGCAACTATTTTCTCCACGACCTCCACATTGTGTAAAAGTGAAGTGTTCATCCTCCACGTGTAGGATTTGTGGAAGGTGAAATCTAATTTCAAATTCATGGCCACATGTTCATGATCAGTCAGAAGGATATTAACACTTTCACTAGTCCTGTAATTCTAAGTCATTTTCCTAGCTATCAATAGCATGTCTAGTCTGGAATAAACCCCATGTCCCTCAGAGTAAAAGCTATATTCCCTGGCCAAGGGTTTTCTAACTCCAGTTATCCCTCAAGTTATGTTCTGTAAGCAGGTTAAGAAAAGTCAGATAATGGTTATCATTTTTTCTATGTGGCCTGCATTTACTCTTGTCCAGTCCCTGATCCAGGACTACATTAAAATCACCTCCCAGGAGTATATTCTGAGAACCCAAGTCCTGTATAGTTTGTGTGACTTTCCTAAAGAAGGTCCCATCATCCACTGACCGAGCATATACATTGCATAGTATCACATTGGACCCCTGAATGTTAATCAACAAGGCAACGATCCGTCCCTCTCAATCCAAAATATCTCTCAAAACTTTTAAAGAAGCATTGTTCCTTATTAGAATTGCCACCCCTCTAGATTTGGAATTGTAAGAGGAGCCTTAGATATTTCCTATCCACCCTTTCTTCAACATTTCCAGCTCACAGTGCAAAAGATGTTTCTCTTGAATAAAACAGATATCACTATTCAAATCATTCAAATAAGTCATGATTTGTTTTTCTATTAATCATATTATTCAGACATTCATATTCCAAGTCACAACACGCAGTTTGTCTCCTGTCTTCATCATCCTATGCATACCACTCAAGTTGATTGAACCCCACTCATGAGAAGGTACTAGACTCAATAGGAAATTAGCAAAAATGAACCCCGACCCACCCGCTCTGAAACCAAAGCAAGACACCAGCAACAACTGTTGCTGTAATGTAATGTAAAATACGAACAATACATTCCAAAAGAGTCCTGTGTCCTGGGGACATCTCGTAAATTCACTAGAACTCAAATCATAAAATAAATACAAAACCTCATTGATCTTACCATTTGCCCCACCAGTAAGATTATTAATACTACACTAAAGAAAAAGAAAACAAGCCAAACCGAACAATAAGTTATCACCACATGTACTTGTAAAGACTGGTAGGGGGTGGTCTGTACTTCTGCTCTCTATATGGTAGGGGGAGGCACAGAGGACCCCAGCCTAGATTCTCTATTCGGTAGCTATGGTCGAGCAATCAAGGCCTAGCTTCTCAGGAGGTGATGCAGGCTGGTTCTTAAGTACAGTGTAGTCCCCAAGCCCCCACAAAGGAATGTCCACACACTGTATTGGTTAGAACACAGTCTTTATATAATCAATATTCAAGGTTATGTACACTTATCATAATAACTCACTTTGTACTTAGGAAAATCAACAATGGCAAATATATACAATTCTAAAGTGGTACCACCCTTTGTATTAGATCTCATTAAAGTGCATCAACAATACTGTCACAATGTCACACAGATCAATAGAGTGAAACCAGCAATAGAGAGAGGAAAGAAAATAAGATGGTTGAGCAATAGGCAGAATACTGGCCCCTACCACTAGACACAGTTCTGTGTGGAGATCCCCCCACCTGGGCAACCTGTAAAATAAAGATATAGCACAAGCCCAGTCCATATATAGTTCTGCAAGTCTTATTCCCCCCTATAATGTTTTTACCCCCCCAATGTACCTGGTGGAGTCGAGTTCTTCGAAGAGGCGTCGACAGATCCTTTTTGAGCGACCCCCTTTCAAGCGGGAGTCACGGATCGTCGAGAGGCGTCGAGAAGCGTCGAGGAACTCGGCGTTCGGCGGCGGGGAATCGACGGCCCTTCTTGAATGCCTTCCCTTTCAAGCGGGAGACACGGGACGTCGAACGTCCGTCGAGGAACTCGGCGTTTGGCGTCGGGGAATCGACGGCCCTTCTTGAATGCCTTCCCTTTCAAGCGGGAGACACGGGGCGTCGAACGTCCGACAACAAACAGGGTAGAACGCCGTCGGTGAGGCGGCAGCTTCGATCCAAGCGGTGCTCGTCGACGACGGAGCGTTGGCGTCCTGCAAGGCAGAGGCGTGTGGGGCACCTCGATGACAATTGTTCTGGACTGCAAAGATTGTGAAGACGGGGGCCCAGCAAGGGCGTCAAGTCGTTCGAGTCTTTGTGGTCTTCGGGTGGCGGGAAACCCACCGGCAGGTTTCTCGTCGGCACTTTGGTCATCCTCAACTTTCTCCGGCAGGATAAATCGGTCGACGGTGCGGACGAGGGAGTCCTTTGATTCAAATGTTCTTAGGCAAGGAGCGGACAGCTCCGGTCGTCGGCGGCACGGCGTCAAGTGGTTCCCACTATGGGCAACACAACTTCGACGGGCCTCCAGCGGTTACACAGACCTGCGAACCCTGGACGACGGCAATGGACTTCGACGGCGGCGATGTCCGGGTGCTTCACTTCGATCTTCTCGGCGGTCCCGTCTCGGGTCGGCAGCCTTTCGAGGGTCTGACTTCCAGGGCGCTTCGGCGAAGATGTAGCAGTGCTCGATGATCCCTCGGAGCACGGGAAGAGGGCGCCTTACCAGGTCCTCTCTCGGGTCAGTCCTCGACGAATTCGGCAGCTTTCAGATCGGTCGAAGCAAGTGCAACAGCAAGTCTTCTTCTTCCAGCTGGGCGTCGAGGATCAGCAGTTCCAGTTACTCTTAGAGTGGAGACTCAGCTTCTGAACACTTCTGAACAATTACCAGTGGTGAGAGGTCCCCAGATATACTATTCTGTCTCTCATCCACACTGCTGGCACACACTCAGCAGCCAATCATACAGAAGGGCATTCATGCAGTCAGTCAGCCAATCAGGCACACAGTGCATTCAGGCCACACTCCTCCCTTTCAGACACTCACAACAAGGAATGTGGATTGGGACAAGTACCCAGCCATTCAACACTACACACTGCAGTTTCGGGCAGGGCTGTCTCAGTCTGTGTCTCTCATGCCAGAAACCAGACAACTACAACAAGGCGTGTATATTGGTCACACACTCCATTCACCCAGGTCCCACCCACAGGAGGTACCCACAACATACAGTCACTGGGAAGGCTCCAGTCAGTCTAGCTGGGCCTTCACAACAACACCATATATGGAACTTCCACCCAACAGCCAGTCAGGGGGAAGGGACAGAGTCAGGGCTTCCCAGGACTTTGGGAAAACAAGGTAACAGGCAATAGAAAGCAAGAGGCCACAGGGGCCATCTTGTATCCTATCAGGAATCAACTGATCCCAATGGCAGGGCCTGGGTATCCCAAAATGGAGGACACCCAGAGCACCTGTCAAATTCAGCATGGAGCTGCCACCAGCCCATACCCTGCTCTGTGGGCCACCCACAGGTGCCCAAATACATACACTAGGGGCACAGGGTTGTACCCCTACCCATGGGTGCCATAAGGGTATCCCATGGGTCTGTTCACCAAACCAAAAGAGAGAGCTGCACTGCCAGGAGTCCCACATGGACTCCTGGGCAGAAAACACGACAGAACACACGATAAAAAGCAATAAAGGACAAGGATTCAGAGGCCCTGTCCCTCTGATGCATTTCCAGCATCACAGTACTTCAGCAGCGGTCGTCCGTGAATCCTGCCTGATACACCCACCATAGAAGAACTGATACCCACAGTGTAATCTTCTAGACTCCCTTAGCCACCCATTTACACAACAATCCCCAGATAAATTGCCAAATTCCAGAAAATGTTGAGCCCCTAGAACCTGAAACCACATTATCAAATCATTCCACGTCCCTTTCCTAGAATTACCCCAGCCTATAATTCCCTCACACTCTACCACCAAACCTAATTGCAAACTAACATCCACCTGGGAGAAATATTCAGCTTGAAAAGGAAATGAAGTGTTAGAAATAAAATAACAATAAAGTGAAATAAAGATTAATACAATGCATACCACTAGCTGGATCAGATAAGTAAGAACCCCTTCCAGAAATCATTATAACTAAATTCTGCAATTGAGATTCGGTATGTTAATCGTGCCACTTTTCAACTCAATGAGAAAGGGATTTGTAGGTTGCGTTACTCAACTTGCTTATCCCATACCCTCCAAACTTCCCCTCTAAACATTAGCCCACTGTCCATGAGAGTTAATCCACCAGACTCATCCCTCATCATACACACCCCTCTTCCCCCCTTAATGGAATGACCAGGAATAGCCCAGAACCCCCAACAAAACAAGCACACCAGACAGGCTTTCTCACCGTTTTAAAAATGTGCCCTTCAAAAACTGAGTATGACTCAGGCAGGGCACCCCAGCAAAAGGCAGTATGAAAAGCTCATTGGACTCATAAGTTTATGTAGAACCTGGCCGCAGTATCTGCATTGCCCCCTACCAACCACCTCCCAATTCAGGATTTGAAAGCCAAATGATACAGCATAACTATCAAACAGTCACTCCCAAATTCCAAATAACTCAATTGTACTGCATTGAGAAGGCAACCAGCACGCTCCACAACACCAACCCATGTCTTCCGTAGGTCCAAACATGACTGGCAGCAAAGGCACATATTATATTAACACCGCACTTCTCTTCATTGCCCCATTCTGTAGACATCAGATATTTTAAGAAAGTCGATTTCCATTTACTAAACACCATCTCAGAGTCTAAAAATAGTTAGACTACTGCTGTACCCAAAGGATTTAAAATCCCTGACTTATTCAGCCTTCACTGTCTATACACTTGCTTGGCAGATGTTATGAAACCTGTCAGTTTTCTGGGCTTATCCCAGAGACTCCGGGTGTTCATACTCCTTCCCAGATCTCCTGGAAGGGTGTGGATTCTCCAGGCTTCCCCGTGCATGCTATGATTCCAAATCAATGACAATTGAAATCATAGCATTCGGTACACTGGTTTAGTCAATCCCCTTTTTGATCATACCGTTGTCTTTACCTTTTCCAATGTTAATGGGAGGGTGGATAAGTTTGCAGAAAAAGTGGGGCGGGGGCATCTGTAATGTCATGGAGCTTGTTCTCATAATGTAGGGAGGATCTTGAATCTTTAAGCTGGCGTCGCGTTTAACAATTGTGGTCCCAATGTTAATGGCAAAGATCCTCACTGAAACGTACCTCCTCTCGGTGGCAGGGGAACCATCTCAGTGATTGGCATCATCCCTTCGATTCCGAGACGCATCCAACACAACTCACTGCATGTTCTCAACCAGGTACCCACACAGCTCCAGGCTGAATACAAGTTGGCGTGCGGTACAGTGTGTATCCATAATCAGCATCCAATCTGGTAGTGAACGCCCCTCACGCAACAGATCGGCTGATACACGCACATCGCCATCTCGCATTAGGGTTTTCTTTTCTAGCTTCCATCTCAACCCGGAGATCCAAATGAAAACACTGTATATCGAACCCGGTAAACATTCTTTTAATTCCGAAAATGTTTAACTGTTTCTAACGATCAGCGCCATTTATTCTGCAAATTTTAATGCAATTCACTTCAAATAAAATATGAATTATAAGAAGTGTAACATCTTTTTAATGTCGGTGGGTAGGAAGTAGATCCAAACCTACATTACTGATTTTGGCCTCATATTGGAGCTGTTTTTCAGGGAATTCAGCCAGTCCAAAGCCTTTTTAGCGTCAAATGTGGTTCTCTCACCATCAGGAAGAAGTAAAGTCAACAAGTTAGCTCTGTTCAGAAACACCTTCACGCCCACAAGCTTTGCCAAGTCTTTAGCATCTTTGAAAGATCTCCTGGTCATCAGTGTTTCTTTAGGGTAATCTGGATATATGAATATTGGGTTCCCTTTAAAACAGGCATTCCCTTTGTGCTTTTCTCCCAACCCTATACACTTGATCAATGTCTTCCAGAGTAATACGATCATAGTTGAAGTACTCCTTCAGTTTGTCAATCACAAAATAAATCAATTTTCATTGGTTGTCTAGGCCAATTGTCAGCCCCCACTCTCATGTTTAAGTCCATTTCCAGGTTCTTCTCTTTTCCCTTCTGCAACTCTTCCATCAGGTTGTTGTATGCTCTGAAACTGCCGGCTATTTCTGTGCCAATAGGTGTAGAGGCATTCTCAAAAACAGAACCCAACTATCCACCTGAGAGACTTTCAGGGTAAGATCTGCCATTGAAGATTTTACTTCCCTGACATCCGGGGCCACTTTCATCAGCAGGGAATACATATCCTGAGGGCTAGGAGTTCCAGTCATGTCGGAGGCTTGTTTGGATTTCTTAGGAATCAGGTTTTGAGCAATGTCAATCTTTTTCTTTGAGTTCATAGTCAATAATGATATTAACTGAAGGAGAGGGCCAGGAGCTGCAGGATTAAGCTGCTGCCTCTGCTGCCTGCATTACGGAATCAAACATATTCTTTATAAAGTTTCATTGACTTGCAATGTTTCCTGCATTAAGAAAATATTATGGCATGTGGTTCTGAACTGATTGTTGTGCTCCACCCACTCAATACAAGATTCAGAAAGTTCACTGTGGAAAAGGTGTTACAACGAATGACCTAGCTGCTGTTTGCAGAGGTGCACATATCATCAGGCTGCTGTGTAGCAATGCATCGAAGGCAGCAGGTACACATATAAAGGTGTTACCACGTGCTACTAATAGACCCAAGCTTGAACATGTCTAAACTGTACGGATAAAGGTTGCATATAATTGTAGAGGATTTTCCTACCAAGAATGCTTTTTTTGGTATGATGCAGCATTTCCTATCAAGATCAGTGTGTCGAGTGTTGGGTTTCGGGTGAAATTCTTGCATTCACTTCATAAATAACTCACAATTTCTGTGCCACTTGTCAACAAGAACCTGCAGGGACGCATTGGCCCACTTCTGTAACACCAGCATCCTAAATGGAAGTGGAGAGAGACAGACATTCTTCTGCAACGTAGGTACATCTCTGGAGGATCAACACTGGTTGAATACTCACTGGGAACTCCAATCTATAGCCACTTATTTAAAGATGTTACTGTGTATCGGAGAACCTTCCTGATTCTGCAAAGTAGGGTATATTCTGTGGCCTTGTGTGTCGACTGCTGGACGTCCCATTACGTAGGGTCCTCTTTAAGATTGGTGAACTTGCAAAGTTTCTTCTGTGCTGAGGTAAAACCTGCAGAGCACTCCTCAAACATAGTATTTGGACTAATGATGCCACTATGAAGTGCTGGGGATGCCATCCCTTGGCCTTGCTGTTGTGGAAAGTGTGATCCAAATGCATTGCAGCTCTCCATGTTTCAAAGAAAGACTTTGGGCCTCATCACGAGTTTGGTGGTAACCCTTAAATCCGGCGGTCGCGCTATTACCGCCGGATTTAAGGGTCCTCCAAATCAGGGCTTCGGCAGATTTTTCCCCAGCTCTGAGCTGCATACATAACTGAGATGATTTGGGGAGCAATGATCAAGAGCCAGTCCATTGGGCAGATATAAACCCACTGTAAAATGACCTGGGGTGAATGCACCCACTCTATAATGGATCTTTAATGCAGGTACACCTATATGTTGAAAATATGCACATATATTTAGAAACAGTTAACAGAGTCAGGGCTAACCCTTGAGTGGTCTCGGGTGCGTGTGGGATTAGTTGGTATTAATAGAGTATCCTAATACAACTTTTATATGTATAACCACAATAGTGCCACAGTACCAGTGGAAGCACACCATTTGGAGTATCTTTGCTAACTACATGGCAAATATAAAGATTGTTGTTATATGCAAAATTTTAAAAAAGCAATGGGGCATCAAACCACTTGTATAGGCTGATGGGAACATCATTACACAATAAGTGTAAAAACAGTTTTGTGACATCACTTAAAGAATCAGCAGTAAGATTTATGTCATTACTGAATCTAGATTCGGAAATGTTAGAGCAAGACCCTAATGTCGAGAATAAAATAAAAACGAAAGCAAAAGATTGGGACATCAAATAATGTTGACATACTACACACGAAAGTGCGATATCAGGGTTGGCATTGACGTACACCATCTCTATATTTCACAAAACTATCCAGTATTGAGCTTAAGCGTTTTATATTGTATCTACTTATGAATGTTCTGATAACAAGGGAATTTACAGGAGCCTGGTCAGATATCCTAAACGCTCAAAGATTATGTAGATGCTGTAATGAAGAGATAGAGACAAGTCGACACATCTTGACAAGATGTAAATCTCTAACATCTATGTACATAAAAGGTTATGAAATACAGGGGAACAATTTTGGTCATACATACACAGGGCAACTTATGTTACAGCAAGCACAGCAGCATATCACATATAGAAGGAGATACAAAAAAAGATGAACTATTAAATAGTTAGGAAGAATGAGTAAATGGAACTGTTTGATTTCAATATGGTGATTACGCTAACATGATCTACGTTGTTGCAAAAAAGAGGAATTTCTATATGAGATGGAAAATTAGTGAATTTTATTTTGTGTTGAAATGTGTTGAATTAATTGTGTTTTATATTTTTTTTCTTTTTTGTCTTTCTTTTGATATGAAATGTGTTTAAAATTTCCATTAATGAAACTAAATAAAAAAATTACCCAGAAAGCTACATTCAATGGTACAGTGAGGCTCATCTGCTGCCTTATGAGTTAACATACAAATACATTTCTAGATCATAGACTAGGTCCACATTTTTGCATATATTTAGAAAGGCGCATAATAAACATAGAGAGCACTGAAATAACAATCACACCATCTATTTATTTATCAATAATAGTAAAATGCCTTGGATCTCTCAGGAAAAAAAGATGATTTTCTTATGAACATTCCTTTGCTACTACTAACCATGTGTGATCTCTGGTTAAGTTTATTTGTACTTCACTTGTTCGGGAGGACCCCCACGTATGCCAGATGGAAACTAGAATTCCGTGGATGTGGAGGGCTCCACCCCCTCCCACCTGGATAACAGAAGTTTCAGTCAATGGCAAGTTCAAACTGTGGTTTATTACAAGCAAAAACAACAGGGATCATCACAGGAACAGGAAAGTTCATGCACATCTCGCTCTTCCTTGGCTCGGAGGCTGGTTTTGCTACCCAATTCCGTGAGCATAACCTCACAACCTGGGCCCATCTCCAGAAAGCCTATTGGACCAGATGATTGGGTATTGAGAATTATACCACATATAGTGGACCGTATAGATGTTATTTTTCTGGCCCTCGCATGTCATGTGGCTGGCCTGGTCCCATCCCCAAGTCACTAACTATGAAATTGTTGCAGTGTGGTGGACTTATCATTGGTTCTTGCCCGTTGCTACCCACCTCTAGGGTACTAAACTGTGATTGGCTAGAGCTGACGTCCACAGGCCTAGGATCCACAAAGGTTCTCAGCTCGATGTTATCTCTTCAAGGTAACAAGAATGACTATGGGCCTCATTACGAGTATGGAGGTAGCCATGCCCTTAGTAAGGGCTGCCTCCATACCGTGTTCCAGCACCGGGTTCCTTCAATGAGGAACAACTGGGTCATTCCAACATTGGAGGACCCGGTAATTCCTCCTTGAAGGAACCGATCCCCATTCCCATTGAGCCCCCATAGGGCTCAATGGGAATGGGGATGGAGCTAATAACGGGCCCGTTAATAACAGTCCCGTTATTAGCTCCTTGTTCCACTCGCGGGACCCGGAAAGGACGTCTGGTGTAACCAGACGTCCGTTCTGGGTCCCGCAAGGGAACCTCGTAATTGCGCATTCCGTAATGAACGGTGCCGGTCCCATACTGGCACCCTTCATTATGAGAGCGCAAGCCTCGTAATGAGGCCCTATGTGTCTGCTTTGTAACTTTTGTGCACTACCTTGGCTCATGCGAGTGCTCTCCTGATTGGTGCAACACTTGTTGCATATTGTTGCATACTTATCGCTGTCTGTGCCTGGTGGCCTGGGACCAGTGCTCCTTTCCCACCGCTGCTCACTGTCCGTTGTCTGCTTAGGCCACGTCACGTGTTCAGAGACCATAAGATTGAGCTGTGCAGCTCTGGATTATGAGGATTTATTAGCATTTTATGCAGCTTGTCCCTTTGTCATCCAGGGATTGGAATGTCATACACTTCTGTTGGACTTGGCTGCGGTCCTCTCTCACACGTCTTGCTCTCTGTGCGGCCTCAAACAACATAGCTTCTTGCTTGCTCTGCGACTCAAAGCCTACTCTAATTTTCCCAAACCTTATAATGCAGTTTCTACAGTGTCCATTCTTTACTACATTGCCATAGGTTAGTCACACTTGGCTCTGTCAGGTCCCGCAGGTGCTCCTGTTGTTCCAGAGGATTATTTGCATTTAATCATCGGTAAGCTTTGCTCAGATCTCTTGTGTCTTGTGGTTTCTATGTTGCTGTGTTTGGCTAATGGCAAAATATTGAAAGCAATGACAGTAAGTATATGTATCTGTCCTCCAACTATAGAACTGTACGCTCATGTTCTTCATGTATTCACGTCCGCGTTTGTGTCCCGAAGTGTGGATGGCACATACGCTTCATGTCTAATGCTGCTATGACATGGCATCTCTAACGACGTCAGCAATATGCCTTCTTGGCATTTAGTCCAAGCTGTCAAAACAGTTATCCTTAATCACGGCCTATGGCTCTTCATCTACACATGGATAGGTCTGTATGTTACTCAGGCATTATGGCTGGCTGAGGGGATACCACTCGACATATTTGTCAATCATGTGTCCAATTGGGGATTCGTCCGAAATAGAATCAGTGGTTGCAGTGCTGTCTGGCTTTCTTCATTGTTGATGTAAGTATGACAAGAATCACAATTTGGGTGTTGGATACCAAATAACACTTCCTATCTTGGATTGAAGGGATGCTCCAAGCTTGGAGAAAATACTCTGTCACATAACAGACTTTGGTGGAAGAATGGCAGCGATCTGGGAACATTAGGGCATTTTCAGCTGCGTTTGGATCCATGACGGGAGTTGGCTGTCAGGCCTTGTGTAGGTACCACTATATTTGCATCCCTTTCTGTTGGCTACAACAATGAGGCCTAAAGTAAGGGAACAGTCAGGCATAGTTGTGTTCAGGCAGCGTTTGACTTTTCGCAAGACGCAGTGTATAAGGTACGAGTAAAAGTGAGTTTGCCTTGCCTTACCCTTTCCTTCCCACTCTGACTTGTGAATGTGTGATACTGTATGCAGGCAAACACACAGTACGTAAATCCTAACATTGGTGGTCTCATAGGGTGAAATGAAGAATCCTTATAAAATAAGGCTGTTTATTTTACTAAACACATATGTTAAGTCTATTGTGAATTTGCTAGCCAAGATCCCTTATGCTTGCAGGTTTATTTGCCAAAACTAAAGGACATACAGGAATGCCTTGATGAAACACCAACACATGAAATTGGTCAACAACTCAAATGGCCGGAGGAAGGCACAAGCATCATCCCACTCCAGAAACACTACAGCATGTTTGGGTTTACATTTAAACAGGATTGTGGTTCCTTACAACCCAATTCCTATGACAGCCGCCCCCTGGGACTCCTTGGCTGGAGTTCTGTAGCTTGAAACTGGCCATCGCTCTGACCTGCTCCATCTTTGCCTGCACCATGGGCGAGGAGCCTGATATGCTCACTTTACTCAGTCAAATGGTTCTTAGAAGGAGAAATGCATTGCGTTCATTTTATGGTTAGATTTAGGATCTCCGAGCAAGGGGGCGGTATCAAAAAAATAGAAATATAGAGAACAAAGAGATACACAATCACACCAAATTCTCATCACTAGACAGAACTACATGTCCCATTTCTGCACTTCAAAGGTACAATTCCCAGTAGGACTGACTCAACCTTGAATGTGAATCAATGATATGACAGATAATACCTATAATGACAGTGCTGAGAAGCATGAGTAGTTCTACCTGAAACTCTATATAAAAATCAATAATATTATTTTGAGGGTAGGATTAGGTAAGGGACTTTATCAAACTACAGCTTGTGCTTGTGCATCAAATTGATGAAATGCCATCAAATATTATTTAATACAATGATATAGTGCTTTCAAGTTAGAACGCGAACAGAGATTAGCAGTGCCACACTTGTAGAAAATCGTGGACGTTTTTTGTTCCAACATTCAATTAGTGATTGATCTTGTAAACGTTCCTTTTTTAACCATTTCTTATAATGGTAAGACCAGCAAATGTACCCGAAAAAATGAACTCAATCCCGTCTTATCACCCACACTGCATCTTGTGATGTTAGGCACTTCATTCGAACTTTTCAGATACAATTTCTGGGACCCCCTCCAGAAAGATCATCCCTGCACACGTTTTAACTTTGTCTTTTGACATTGATGCATTACAATGTCTAATAATAATATAGACAGGACTGCATTCAAAGCCTGTCCCCTGTAGAGAGAATTCTTTGGATTGGACCTCTTAGCCAAATTACATCTCCTAAAAAGCAAATAAAAAGTTAAGTATATCTTTACAAGGATGCACAGGAACGAGAACAGGATGTAAGAGTTGGAAGTGGTCCAAAGACCAAACATTCTGCCAGTGCCTATATGTGTGATGTTAACTCTATTGAAGTCATGCAGCTCCACTTCTATGCAGGATACCGTGCCATCCAGAGATCAAAAGGTGTGTGTGTGTGTGTGTGTATGCGCGCACGCGCATGCGCATACCCGTGGAGGAAGTGAGACTGGTGTATGCAATTGGTTACTTGCTATTGTTTACACTTTTTTACTATCTTGATATATATCAACACACCTCTCCCCTTCTCTGTTTTCAGTCTTTTGTAACATCCCAAAACATCAGGCTGATTTGAAAAGCATCTTTCAATGAGATTGAGCCATTGTAAAACACTTTTGTAAATCAGGGCACATGTTATTTTACCTCCAGAAGCCTGATTCTTGCAGAGAGGTTGAAAGAGTCCCTGGTATTTCCTGAAATAGAACAGCCTGCAGTGATGTTACAATGCATGAGTCTATTTCAGAAAGCTAAAAGCACCATATTGATGGGTAAGTGCTGAACTATGGAGTTTGTAATGCCATTTAAAATTGGCCAAGCGTCCAAAAATTGCATTGTTCCTTTTTAGGAAAGAGGTAGTTAAGCAGTGCATCACACACATGTTTAACGTTTGCAATACTTTTGCCCGCTGAGCCTAAATGATCATCTAAATGGGGCAACAATTGGCAAATTAAAATAACTCCATACATTTTTAAGAGGGCCATTGTCTGAGAAGGATTCAACATCACATTAGCTGTTTGGTCAGAATTGACCCGTCAGGTATCTGTTAAGGCTTCCAGCATAGATCTTACCCCAGCCTACTGTAGAAGAGGTCTGAGGATTCTTTGAGGAAGTTCCACCATCTCAGATCACACTATACCACCAACGCTTGATAATGCAGTACTACTCCTTTTCCTCACAGGCCACTTTCATCGAATCCAATTTCACCAAACATATTTTACCGCATTTTACCACAAATATGTGGATGGGGTGTGGGGTTAGGTAATTGGAAAGGTGGGGATGTGGAAGAGGAGTATGGGGGTCTCCCCCGCATTTATTTGTAGTAAAATGCGGTAAAAACAATTCAGCTAAATGGGGTTCGATTAAATACCTGCAAGGAAATGACATTGATCTGACAATGCAAGGAGTCCGTGGTAAGTGGCATCCACAGCATGGCTACAAAATGAGACTACCGAGAGACGAGATGCCAGTGGTGTGGCTGTAGATCCTGTAAGCATAACTTCTGGTATACTCTATTATGACCCTTATCAGACCACAGCCTTGAAGTTCTAATCCTCCCACCCATCACCAGATCATTATGGGAACCTGACTTCACTCCATTCTGGCAAAATAGGTGTTTTTGCCTTTTTTGGATTTGGCTAGATTGTAAGCATAGTATGGACGGACACAAAGCCTGTGAGTGTTGTTTGGTTATTTACGCACCCATTGATGGTCATGCAACTCTCTATAGCCATTCCCACCCACTACTTGCCCCACCTCACCCAAATCACATCCTCCTGGGATCTCTTTGAGTTAGCTCTCCAATCAGTAACACCAAACCTTTGCCTTCCAGTGTTATTTCCAAGCAGTCTGCTGAAAGTGATCTCCTAATCCCAGCTCCAAATGTGGTACTGGTGTAATACAAATGTCTTATCCAAGTGTGCCTTCAGGCAATTGGTTTATCTCTTCTTTGCACTGCAGTCATGTTAAAAACAAGCATTGACAATGCCAACAATGTGTTTCTTATGCACAGGTATCAGATAGGCATTTGCCAGGCACTGATATCATACTTGCAGGCAGATCTTGCTGGCAATTCTTTGCCTCAAAAGTGCTTAATGAACGTATGCGATTACCCTGCAATCACTTTAATTGAACAAACAAGTCCCCATGCCCGCTCTCCTATAAAGTCTTCATGCAGGCCTTGGAATCTTCGCAAGGTCAAGTTGTTACTGGCTAACGTATTATAACTAAATCTGCTACAGGTGATCCCCTTTATTCAAGTGCCCCCAACAATGAACCCCAAAACTAGGTAAGCCTCATTCACTCACCACTGATCCAAAAGAAATCAACCCATGATGCTGTTGTCTCTCTTGCCATGGCCCATTGGCTGCTTGTCAACGGAATGTTCATAGATCCTTACCATGTGGTCCTGTACCATTTTGTAAAAATAAACTAAATGGGGCTCATTACGAGTCCAGCGGTAACCATGCCGGTACTACCGGCAGGTTGCCGCTGGACCTATAAAGATTTACCGGCACCTGACTTGCCAGTAACACCAAGGGATTACGACACCGGCGGTCCAAAATGTCAGGTGCCGATTAATTGTAAATCCCCATTCCCATATGGGAATGGGGAGGTGCCAGTGCTTCCATGACTGTCGGCTTACGGTGGCCCCTGTGTCTGTTAGGCACAGCAGCTGCAGCATGCAGACCTGTAATATGCCGGTCCGGAAACAAGGCACCATTGTTTCCGGACCGGCAGGTCTGACCAGGCATCCAGAGTGGCACCCGTGAGCAAACTCATAATGTTGCAGCAAGGTAACTACTGCGCTGGTATCCGCTGTTGTTGCCTCACCGCAACACTTGTAATGAGTCCCAATGTATACGCATCTAATGTTCTCCTAATGTCCTCCTGCGTTCTGGTTCTGTCATCGTAACATTTCTGGACCTGCAAGATGCTTTTTTTTTTTGTTTGCAAAGAAATGTGAATCCCAAGACTGAGTCCCGCTCGAAGTTGCATCAGACAGATTTCTGCGTGTGAATAGCAATGCACTGAAATAATATGCAGCTGGCTGACATGCACTAAAATGGCCTATACAAAAAAACAAGGGATACCTTCTCCACTCATCACTAAACACCTTCACCCCGTGAAAGCAAACGTAAATGATGACTCTGTCATTTGCTGGTGATAAGACAAACTAACGAGGGAGGGGTGGGAAGCAAGGACCCACAGAACTGCAGAGAAATCATCCAGCTGAATGTCTGAGGCTCGATCAAGGGCTCTCAATTCTTGGAACTTGGAACGAAATAACACATCTGCCACATTAGTCGAGCCCTCTTGGCCATGTCTTGCTTTGAAGATAGTTTTGCCTTTCAAACATAGAACACATGTCCTCAGTAATCCCAAGAGCATCCGGAAAGAGGCCTTCTGGTTATTTTCCTATACCACTTGCATGCTCCCAGACCAAAAGACGGTCCCTTTTTCTGAAAATTTAGCATGACAACAATAGTGAACAATTCCTAGGAAGTGACATTCCTGGCCAAGCCAGATTCAAAATCACTTTTTTATTGTCTGGAAAATATCGCAATTGAATCACTTGCGTGTGTCATCGCTCCTCATAACCCTGCTCCATTTGTCCCATGAGCCCACCCTCTTTGCTGGGCTTTTCTCATTATAGGGCACTACATAGTCCTTCCTACTATTACCTATCCCCTACTACTATCAACTCTCTACTCGACTGGCGTCTACCCACATGCAACACAATGTACCAAGAATGTGTGCTGCTTCCTGACTCAAGTCTGCTGACAGGCCGCAGTGGGCATCTGAAACAGAGAAGGTGGCACCCATGGCTGTGCATGAATGAGAAGTGCCCAAGCGGCCATGCAGGCCAAGAATATAAGAAACGTGTGTCTGCAGATTAGCACCACATTTTCACTCGATAGCTTATCTTTCTTTTGTTCTGAGCTCCCGGCATGGCACTCTGGGACTTGTGGTTCTGCCTGATGGAGCCCTGGGATGGCTCCATTATGGGACATGGCATGGTGGATTGGCAGATAGCGTATAGGTTCTCCCTCTTGCTCCAACTGTACCTTCCAACGTCACCACCCTGGCATTCTGCCCACGCTCACGAAGAATTGAAACATGTATGTATGTGGGGGTTATTACCCTGCAGCCCTCAATAGTTAAACCAGTCAAAGAATTGACGGTTACTGTGGAGGTGAATTAACAACTCGGTAAGGACATGTCCAATGACAGTAACCAATGACTGCCTACATACATCACCCAGTCCTTTTGAAAAATATGCAGAAAAACAAGTTGTCTCCTGCCAGGTTTGAGAACCTCTGCAAGGACTGATGTGTTTACTCCTGTCATTTTGGATTCCTATGAAGTACTCACAGTTGGATTTCATCAGAATTCATGCACGACTGAAAATAAAAGAAAGCGTTTTGATTTAAGATCAAAAGTCACACTGGCTGATCATCTCCCACCTTTCATGGGACGATGTGCGATCGCTGTAAACTCGTCTCTGGTTTTTATTTATAGGTTTAATACTACACTGCAAATAAAACCATATAAAAAAAAACAAAAAAAAAGAAAAAAACGGCTCTTTGTTAGTCATTGAGGCCTGACATGTTGTATGATGAGGATGGTATTAAATTACATTTGAAGAAAAACAACATTTTAAAAAAACAGTAAACAGACTTTATGGAAATTGACTCTACAGTTTTAAGATGTTTAGAGAAAAGCAGTTTGAGTAATTATTCAGGGTATTTTCTGGAAATTATGATATAGTAACCTCTGGGATCTTTTAATCGGGTAACATCTAGTTCTGGGACATTTTCCACCCCAAAATCAGGTGTGAACATTCATTATTTATTTAATAAAGTTATTTTTAGGAATGTGGGACCAACAATTTAAAAATGTTGATTCCTTACAGCCTACCTCATCTTTCAGGACAAGGAACATGTAGGGTTGCACAGAAGGTAGAAGGCAGTTACCCCATTCTCAAAAGAATCACTTCTTTTAGGTCAGTGCATCATCAGAGACTCACAGCGTACCTACATTGTATATCGGATTAATCATTTACAATGACGCTACCAAAACAAAGAAAGTTATATCAAACAAACATACACAATGTATTACAAAATTACAAAGTATAAAAAAACATCATGGAATTGCTAAACAGAAGCACTGCTTTTGTACAGGTGGGCTAAGTATGTGAACAAGTTGATCCCAATTCAACGCCAACTTATACTAAGAAAAAAGTCTTCACTTGACAGTTTCTATGCATATTGCTATTGCACAATCACAAGGTAGGTTGTTGCAGAGATATAATATTTCAAATCTCTGTCAGAAAAGCTAAGGTATTTATAGCCTTTTAGATAGTCGACATATGTTTCGGCATATTGCGTTGGATAAGGCACTATCTCTTGTGGATTTCTTTGCTGTTATATCCGTCTTCAGGACAATGGTGTCGGTTTTATGGTGTTATATTGGATGAGAATATCCTTCCTTTCATGTGATATTGCTGTTCAAACCCACTCACTGTTTATAGCAAGTCGAGAAGCATTCTGTTTTGCCTGTCTCCTGGATAGGTTGGTTAAAAAATCCTTAATTAGACTTCATGGGTAGTTATCAGAGCAAAATCCTACGGTTTAGCCAAGTCGAGCTTCACCCTACTTGGTATCTTGCAGTTGAAGACTCTGTTCAATTCACTTCAAACAATCCATTTTCTGGATGTGTATTTATTTCTTTAAACACGTTTGTGTTGGCATCAGTTGGGTTAATTTACTTTGTATTGGGGTGTTCAAAAGTACTTAACTGTTTATGAATATTTGTTAAGCATTATTTTATTCCCTAAACCATTTCCTTTTGACACCAAACTCAGTATTGCTCTAAATGTGCCAGTGATATATTAATGTCCACAGTGTCCTAGTAATTTAAGTCACCTCATGTTGTAGGAAGTGTCTGTGTGCCATCCCAAATGGGTATCTACTGATTTAGTGAAACTGAGAGTGTGTATTTTTGAAGTATATTTTTGCATTACTTATTTTTCTCCCTTCTTAGGAAGTCTTATTCAACTGGCTGTTAAATTAATAAATAATTGTTTAATCAAGAAACCATGAGAGCAAGTGTTTATTTGGCTACTCGTCACTGTGAAACTCTCTGTTGCAACCCTACAGCTCACATTGACCCCTCTTGAGATAAGCCTGGCTGCTCAGCCACTCTACCAACCTGTGTAGTGCATGCTTATTCCAAATGTTGGGTTAACTATTGCCAAGAGGACAAGGCTGGTGCAGTCTCCCATAGGGTACTGCATACAATCTTGGCTAACACTTGCTGAGCCCTCATATTGACTGAACGACAAACATGTTGGAACACATTCTCAAATAAGTATGAAAGTTCATGTAATCTCACATTATTTAAAATATATGTGGTTTAGGAATTCCTGAAACTAGCTGTATTGTATGTATCGGTAACATCACAAGTTGTTTTGACAAAAGCCCTGTACGTGTTGGTTGTGTGTACCATAATTGTTTTGTTCGCGTTTGACTACTACCAATAGCAAAAGCCTTGCCCCAATGTAATCCCATCACAAAGGTATGATATAAAGTACCCAAACAATTTGGTGTGGTCCTGGAATAAAGTAAACTACATGATTCCAGCAAGACTTTGGTTTAGAGTCGTATGCCAGCATCATGTAAATGCAATGTGTACATTCAATATATTACTGACCTATCCTTCAACATGTTAATAACTATTCATCTCCGGAAAACCTTTTTACTCATAAGTGAATTTATTCTTGGTGTTTCCATGCTTCCTCTTACTCTCTTAGCTTCTTGTTTCCTCTTTTTTCCCTACCAATATTATTTCCCTTTGCTCATGTAATCCCAACTGGTGTCTCTACTTAACATAGTCTGCAAATTGTTATCAGTCTAAATTGTTATCAGTATAGCACCGTTTGCCATGTGGACTAGGTCTAGATTATACATTCCACAATGAATACATCTGAAGTAAAAAAAATAAATGTTGGTGTATAAAAGCTCATGAGCGCCCCCATAAATAGCAAGCAACCATCAAGACCAAACACAATTATTTGATTGGATAACTCCATGAGTGTGATACATGCTCTAACAAACACACTAGAAAATGTACATGGTAAACTATTGCATGCTTCTGTGTCATCCTGGGAATCACAAGTGAGGCTCTGCGTGGTTAACATCCTTTCTCTCCGAACGCCCATCTCAGGTGGAACTTGATGCCTTTCTCTCAAATATAGCTCTCTCAACTTGTGGCATTCCCCAAGGATCCGACCTATCCCCCTGGTTCTTCAACATCTATATGGATGCCTTGGTATGTGTTATTTCCAATTACACCTCTAACTTCCAGTGTTACGAGGATGACATGCAACTTTCCTTCAGACTATCCTCAGCCTCGTACTCCTCCTCGCTCATATCTGACTGTCTGTCCGCTATTGAGTCCTTGTGTGCTACAAACCAGATCTGCCTTAATGCCAGTAAGAGTGAGATTATCCCCATTGAGACCCCTGCACCCGTTTTCCCACTTTCACTCTGGCTGGCCTCTCTTTAGAGCTGCGCCCATACACACCTGTGGCAAGAAACCTGGGTGTCATTTTCGACTCATTCTATTGGCTAGACCTCCTCAGAGGTAAAAAAAAAAGGGGAAGACAAGGCACACACTCCAGTTCCCAGTCGAATATACCTGATGGAAGAAGTAACTGGGTTAAATGCCAAAAATGAACAAGTATTAACATGGTTGAATCCCATCTGCTGCAGTTCAGTTGCTTTGTTGTTCTTCTCCTCCAAGCGCTTTCCTCTGACAAACAATCACAATGAAGGCTGTATTTATTTTCGGGTGTTACTAATTAATTGTTCTTTCAGTCTCAAAGGATTTTGATAGCTGTAGTGATAACATGTCTGGAGTCCGCGCCTCACCTTCCCTTTTTTTTTACATTCTTCAGAGGTACTTTACCTTTTCTCACTTTCCCGCAGCGACTCATTGTCTCCAGAGCCCTGGTTCACTCTAGGCTGGACTATTGCAACAGCCTCTTCCACAGCCTCCCTTCTTCAGCCTTGCACCCTCTGCAACTCATCCAGAACAGAACAGCAAGACTTATTCTTGGCCTTAAGCCCTGGGACTGCATCTCTCCGGTGCTGAAATCCCTTCACTGGCTCCCTGTGGTTGCAAGGATCAAGTTCAAGACCCTCTGCATTATCCACAAGGATTTCTGGGGCCTGGGTCCTAGCTACCTGCAACACTGCCTACCTAAATACTGTCCCTCATGAGCCCTCCGCTCATCTACCTCCAACCTTCTGCGAGTGAATCAGTTTTCCAAGCAAAGATTTGGAGGGAGATCCCTATCCTCAGCAAGTGATTTCCCCTGGAACAGCCTCCCTGCAACCCTCCATCTTGAGCGTGATCTTCTCAAGTTCTGGAAACTCTTCCTTCTCTCTCCCTCTACCCTACTAACCTAGATACCTGCTGTCTCCCTCCTTTTCTTTACGGCTTGTTGACTGGCATCCTGGTGTACCTCAGAATCTCAGAAGTCCCTGGCAACCCCTAGTCCTCCTTCGCACTTGCCTCAGGGCCCTACACCCCACCCACACTCACTGCACTTGAGAATTATCCCTAGAGAGTGGTTCTCTCTGCACTTACCCCAGTCTCCACCGACTGGGTGCACTTGGACCCCTCCCTGTGACTGTGTGCACTTGCATGATACTTACCATGCCTGAAGATCATCTCTCTGTCTCTCTTGTCTTCACCCGTTAACCCCTTATGTGCCAAGGACGAGTATGCTCGTCCTTTTCACCCAAACTGTTAAATGTATTTTACGCACTTACTCTGCATTTCAAGGGCTCTGAGGGAGGTGTGAGGGGGAGGGGTGTTGTGTGTTTTGTGGTGCACAGAGAAGGGCTTGTTGTGATATAGAGAGGGGAGCCAGCACATGCTTCTGTTTGATGGAAATGCATTACCCCTAGTAAGTACAAATGCAACATGTACATTCCCACCTGTGATGATGTCCTATATTGGCATAGCCTCCATTCAGATGTTTTCTTATTGTGGCTTACATATGAATTGACCTTATGGGCAAAGGAAACATGACTGTACTTGGTAAGTGTGGTCACTACGTTGGTGCCGGCAACAATGGACCACAACGAGCGCGCACGATAGGTAGAAGCCAGGGAGGGATCCCAGGATATACCCACTTGCAAGCCAACGCCTGCCATAGGCATCACCTATGGCCAGACAACCAAGCTGCAGATGAGGGAGCCCTAACCGGCACCAAGTAAGACAGGGAACACCTCCAATTGAGAGGGAGGGAACCCACCCTAGAAGCTCAGGGAGGCAATGGCAGGCAGCACCCTTTGGTGAACTATGAGCAAATCTAGTACCATACACTTCACGAACCATGTGGGGGGCGGGGGAGCCTTCAATGTCTTCCCACCCGCAGCCAATGAACAGTTATAGAGACACAACACTATGCGCAGAACACAGCGATGAACTCAGCAAGTGACGGATGTCCAAAAGCAACAGGTAATAAAAGCCCACTAACCCAACTGCTAAACCTCAACTCTCCTTCCCGCATACACCTCTAAAACGCTAAACAAACACAGCCACATCTTTTCACAGCAATCCGCACGCACTTCACTACACTGCAAAAAGAAAACAAACCACACATGGGAGTCTACCGATCTATAAACCGTACCCATGCCCAGCAAACGGTGCTAACCGAACTGAAGCTGCCAACAGTACATCAAAAAGATCTTGCTCTACCTTTGTCCCGCTAAGTCCCACTAGAACACTGTACCCTTTTACCTTTCAGAGCCGCCAGACACCAGGGGACCACTACGGTGGTGATAGTGTGCGGTATAAATATCCTTTAACATTAACATTAACACAGAAGAAGCATAACATACTGTCAGCTTTGACACCTGCATGGTGGATTAAAAGGCACACAGCAGATTTCCTGATGCGTGTTCTCTATGCAGTGTGTTCTCACTAAAATGGCAAAGATGAACAGAAACAAACTGGACCCATGTCACATTTTACATTTGCAAATGGTGATAGAATATTTTTGTTCCATTCTTTACAAAGGAAAACAGCGAATATAGTGCAAACACCATTTTTCTGCTCTTTTTTGGGTGGAACACTTATTTAACAAGTGTTCTGTAGCAGCCCATACAACCATTTCTTTTAATTTTTGGTATAACAGTCTTATCAGAATCTTATCCGATCTTTCATAAATCGTTTATACGACTTCAATAAGCATTTCAGTGTCATACACGTTTTTATGAGGATCCAAGTATTGTTCCCAAAATCCAATCTTTTACGAATCTTACAAGGCATTTTTGGATGGGAATACTTTGTATTCCATTGCCTTTAAAAAAACAATACAACATGATTCATATACCGTTTTTGTCAAATGTTTGCCTTCGTGTATAAACTGTATGTACGATGGTTTGGCTACAAACACTCTGTCCTTTCTCCCTCCATATTACACAGGCAGCCATAAAGCTGCAACATGGATTTGGTCTGCCGTGTGTAGGCATCAGGTGTTGATATCATGAACAGGGAGTTTAATAACAAATCCAGAAAGATCTATTATTTAAAGTGAGGTGGGGAGTCAAGGCTGTTTGTCCCTGTTCCCACAATTAGAATGCACAGGCAATTTTAAACCTCCACCCCCAGAGATGGGGACCAGTGCCATCTTTGGGGTTGGAAGAAATGTAGCCTTCTTCCCAGCCCGCAGCATCCTTAGGGCCGGAGCACACGACATCAACACCCGGATTCTGCTAAGCACACACAGCGCTTTCTGTCTGCTTTGCTGGCGTTTTGCAGCCCCAGGTTAAGGGGATGAGATTGATGGGGAGGGAGTGCCAGTGGAGAAAACTGTCTCTTGGCTCAGAAACAGACTGCCTATTTTGCTACTGGCTTAGAATAAAATCAGACACATTGCAAAGGGAGGAGACAGATGTAAGCTCTCCTGACACTTTGACATGCTCTCTTGGACGACAGCACAAAGCGAAACGTTTCTCCAGTCCTGAAATGAGCCACAACTGCTTTGGACTGAGCCAGAGAGGGCGTCCTGGGAGTTGAGGCAGCCCTCCAAACTAGCTTCGCTCTCATCAAGTCTGTCCAGGCCCTCATTCCGAGGCAACCGGCAGGGGCTTTCTGGATCAGTTCCGTTCCGGTGCATTTCACCGGCTGTGCGTTTCTTCATCGCCACGAAACGTGAAGGGAACCAGGGAGCAATTATTAGAACGAATGCTTGAAAACCAGTCGACCAGGACAGAACCGGGGAGCGGTTTAGTGCGAGAGGAGTTCTTGCAGCGCCTACCACCGAAAGATGCAAAATGCAGGCGTCGTGCCGACATTAAAGCCTTCGTTATGAGCCAAGACGTTACAGTACAAACAGGCAAAAGAAAAAAATCATACGCCTGATTGTAAGGCCTGCCTGATTACAGCTAATGAGGTATTTTGGGAATACCCGTGTATAAATACAGCACGATTGCAAGTGGGAAATATGCTGGCTATTTCAACGCATTTCTCTTCCCAGCCAAAGGGTGCAAATAAGCATTGCAATAGCAGCACAGCAAGGCTTTACTTAAGGCACAACTTCTTATTATTATTACGGTATTTATTGAGCGTGGACTTAGCGTCAAAAAGCAACAGTGCACTTTACAGAGGTATACAGCAATACAGGTATATACAGCGGGGGCTAGGAGGCAGAGGGACACATAGAAAGGGCACAGAGGGGGAGCACAGCTGTCCCCGGTGGCGGGAAGTAGAGGGTTTTGAGTTCTTTTCTGAAATGTAGGAGCATAGGAGCATGGTGGCGAGACTGATGCTGACGGGAAGGAGGTTTCGTAGTCTTGGGGTGTAAGCAGAGAAGGCTTGTTTTCTGGTCCGTTCCTTTTTGCAGTGTTTGTAGGCATCCGTACCCCAGAGGGGTGAATATGAGGGCATCTCTGCATTGACTTTCTGAAATACTGCATTCTTTGGAGATCCTGAGATTTCTGCATGTGCTAATGTGGCAATAAGACGCGAGGCGGCGGGCCAATACAGCCCCAGGTAATGCCCGGGGCCGTAGTTATAGGCCCAAGCGTAGCGAGGGCCTTAACGAAGCCCCGGGAATTACCGTGGGCGGTATTGGCCCGCCGCCGAGGGTATTTTTGCCATTAGTACCCCGGCCCATTAGACCGAGGTACTAATTGCTTTTTTTTTTCTGTTCCGAAACGATTTGAAACAGAAAAAAAACGACCAAGAAAATGGCCGCCGCCATGGAAAGGGAAAACAGACTCCATTTTCCCTTTCCATGGTGGCCATCGGGAGCGGACGCGCTGGGAACACAAGTGTTCCCAGCGCGTCCGCTCCCGAAAAAGGATTAAAAAAAAGGTAAGTGGGGTTGGGAGGGTGGTCAAGGGGGAAAAAAAACAAAACGTACCTGCGTCCGCGGCGGGGGACGAGGGAAGCCCCCAACCATGTGGAGGCGCAGAGCGGGGATGGCCCCGCTCTGAGTCTCCACACGGCTGGAGGCTTCCCTCGTCCCCTGTTGGAGACGCAGGAACAAGAAGGTAAGTTGGGGGGGCGGTGGGAGGGAATAAAAAAAAAGACTTACCCGAGTCCCCGGCAGGGGGCAAAGGTAGCCGCTCAGCCGCGGGGAGGCTCGGAGCGGGGATGGCCCCGTTTCGAGCCTCCTCATTGGCTGAGGGCCCGCCACGCCCCGCGCCGGGAACAGAGTAGCCAGCACGCACGGCGTAACTGGGAATACCGTGTGGTATGGCCCGCAAATGAGCCAATCACCACACAGTATTCCCTTTGCGCCACACGTGCCGGGTACTAATGATAAGAATTGCATGCAGATATGTGAGAGAAAACTCTGCAGAACCTGTGATGAGGCTCTAGGAAGTACATTGCATCAATATACCAGCAGCAAGGGCAGGCAACCAAACCCTGCCTGCTGCAACACAGACAAGGTAATCAGGCCTGCTCACCACAGGGCAAAAACCCACATTGATTCTATTTTGGAATCCTTCCCACTTCCCATATATGATTTATTTATAGAATAAAGGTCCTTTTCTCCCTGATTGAAGTATGTATATAAAAAGAAACAGAATTATTGTTATAAAAAGAACAATTTATTGTCAAGCAAAGCAAAAAAGGTTTAAATGGATGCGTACAAGGCCACTTGAGCCCATGCTGAGGGACCTACAATCACATGATTTGAGCGTGTCACAATGTATTTTGGGAGGCTATCAGACCCCTTTAGGCCTCACTCATCACTCTTTAGAGGATGCCCAGCATTTGGGTCATTCGTCCTTGTAAGAGCCCTCCCTCGTTTTTGGATTCCACCAAAAGGGTTTATAGTGATTGCATCGAAAATAAAGGGCCGACATACCAAACCATTGAATACAAAGCATCTAATGCCAAAGCATCGACAGGCTACCTTTTACATGTAAAAGTGACTTTCCATCGAAACCAGTCCATCAAAAATATAAATGGATTGGTTTCAATGGAAATGCACTTTTACATGTAAAAGATAGCATTTCAATGTGTTTTTTCTGTAACTTTAAAACGTTGCATGGAACTGTCCAGTGCTGAAATTTTGGCAATGGCCAGCGCCTTGTAACTTTTTTTAATTTATTTTTTGTATTTTGGAGGGATTCCCCCCCAGATCCCTTAACACCCACGAACACCCCCAACCCTAACATTAACCCTAGTATAACCCTTAATCTAACCCTAGCCGTAACCCTAACCCTAATCCTAACCCTAATTTAACCCTTAATCTAACCCTAACCCCAACTCAAACCCTAACCCTATCCCCAACCATGACCCTAACCCTAATGTAACCCTCAATCTAACCCTAGCCCCACCCCTAACCCTAACCCTAGCCCTAACCCTAGTGTAACCCTTAATCTAATCCTAGTCACAACCATAACCCTAATGTAACCCTTAATCTAACCCTAGCCCCAAACCCTAACCCCCAAGCCTAACCCTAATGTAACCCTTAACCTAACCCTAGCCCCAACCCTAAGCCCCAACCCTAACCCTAGCCCCACCCCTAACCGTAACCTTAACCCTAACTCTAGCCCCACCCCAACCCTAGCCCCAACCCTAACCCTAATGTAACCCTTAATCTAACCCTATCCCCAACCCTAACCCTAATGTAACCCTTAATCTAACCCAAGCTCCAACCCTAACCCCCAACCCTAACCCTAATGTAACCCTTAATCTAACCCTAGCCCCAACCCTAACCCCCAGCTTTAACCCTAATGTAACCCTTAAACTAACCCTAGCCCTAACCCTAACCCTTACCCGACCCTAACCCTAACTTTAATCTAACCCATAATCTTAACATTACATTTTCGATGAATCCCTCTAATTTTATGCAACAAAATGGCCATTCGATGGAATGGTATGTTGATGGATAAAATTTGATGGTTTGGTGTTGGATGGTTTGTCATTTGATGGAATGACCAGATAATACCTAATGCATTGAACACAGCCACACATGCCCATGTGCTGCAATCATATTTCAGGTTCAGGCTTAAATATCTCAATAAGGCCAACTCATATTACCTAAATCATCATGTGCAAAATGCAGCACATTCCCACTGGTCTGTAGTCTTCCTCACACCATGTTTCCCACACCTTTTACCTTAGTGTGTGCTACCTTTTCTTTGTCAGAGAAGACAATGGACAAGGGATTGAACGGTATGATGGAACAAGAGAGGAGAAAGTGACAGAACTGTGTTGCTCTTTAGCCCAGAGCACTTCCTCCACTCTCCCTTACAGAGCAAAAGATGCTGAGTGGGGACACCAATGG
The DNA here is from genome assembly GCF_040938575.1 of Ambystoma mexicanum. NCBI lineage: Eukaryota > Metazoa > Chordata > Amphibia > Caudata > Ambystomatidae > Ambystoma > Ambystoma mexicanum. The sequence continues at coordinate 993,783,843 of NC_090932.1, read as the reverse complement.
GCCAGCAGAGAATATTCCTTTTCTTTAACGCCTCTGGTGCTGCCCTGAGCAGCCTCTAGGGAATCACAGCAGTAAGAAAATAATACTGGAGAAGGCCGACCCTCCCCTGCAGTCTCCCACTAGCACAGAAAGGGGCAGATCTTTCCCGCTCTTGGCATTCTGAACTTTTCCTATAGACTCTGTAAATGGAGGAACAGATCCAACTTGTGTCACTCCTCATGCCGCCTTAGAGATCCACCTGGCTGCTGGAAGTGATGGGCAACAGTGGTGGGAAATGTGATGGGATCAACAGAAAATAAAGATGGCATTTAAAGAGTTCTGTCTGCTTTCTGTTCTTGGTACTCCTAGTATGTCCTCTGAGGCAGGGGTCACAACAGCAGCAACAGGATTTTCAAAGGGTAAGCCAGGGTTAGCATCCAGTACCTCAGGCTTCCAACACATGGCATCCTTGGCAGTAAGCCATAGTTCACCAACAGAAACACCAACACGTTTAGGATTTAAGAGTTACACAGAGATTTTCCAGGAATGCTGCTTTACAATCTAGTATAAAATAGACATTGGGGTATGTTATTTAAGTGGGTTTTATAAAGTGCAATGTTTCCAAATATGCAGCCTCTTTCTACATATCCAGTCAAGTGTACGCTTGTGTTGGTTTGAAACAAACGTTTGTTAGATTTAACACATCCTCACTTTTGGGACAATTGTATTCATTATTTTGGGTGGGTAACCAAGGCAAAGTATCGGTGAGCCAGGGAGTTGGTACCCTACATTGGCTACCAGTCAAAGAAAGATTCTTGTTCAAAACACTGTGCATAACCCACACAGCAATCCATGGCCAAGACGTGGAATTCATACAGGAAGAAATGTGCATCTACAAACCAAAACAAACACTAAGGTCCAGCAACCACATTCGCCTTGAACCAAAACAATGCTCAAAGGTGGATCAGCATTTCCCTGCATCTCGGCAAAACTTTGGACTTTGCGCCTAAAGATAATATGAACAACAGAAGACCACCTAAAATTCAAGAAATTGCTAAAAGTGTGGCTGTTTAACACACCAAGCTAAACCAGATACACTGTTGAAGGGAACAGCCAACACAACACACGACAAACACCCAAATAACCCATACCTAATAAAGAGAAACATGGATGTCCCAAATAAAGAAAGCATTTTATGACAAACCAACATAGAAGAATATGATGCTGTCAGACCAACATAACCATTGTATAGAAGGGCACAGACCACTAATATCACTAACTAACCCTACTAAAAACATTCCGATATCCTGCATACTCACTCCAAAACACCAAAAAAACACACATACCGAAGCAGAAACCTAAAACTACCACAAAATGCACACAATCAACAACACCGAACTAAACACAACACGTAATAGAAAACGTAAACAATGATACACAAATAATTCCACACACACACACACCACAAACACGACCTAACCCTTACCAACTAAAAACAAACGCAGCACACAGTGACTGTATTTTTCCAAACTGAAACTAACAACAGTTCATTAAACCTGTCTAGAGCTTTCCCTTCCTGTTCAGATCCGCCAGAGCACCTGGAGACCATGAAAATGGCAGCCGTGTGAGATATAAAACCCAATAACACAACATATCACTTGAAAAGATGTGCTCTGGCTACATATTGGGCATAGAGCAACCAGATACAGGATCATGGATTAAAAACAAAAGCAGTGCTGTGAAAATACATGTTTTAAAAATAATAATGTTATGATACATGACACTGCAATAGCCATATAAAAGCTAGGAAATTAAGTTTTTATTACAGGATATGTGTGACATAATTACTGACCTGCAATAAGAAAAGGACATCACAACTGCTCTTTAATCAGTCATATGTCATACTGTGTGCTGCTAGACTTGGCACAAGTCAGAAGTCCAGTCACTGCAGCACATAAATAAAGCTGTGGCAAGCTTTTCAAAGTCCTTGTTTGTAGACTAGTTTTCTGTGACACGTTTCAGCCATCAATTAATAAGGAACTGTTTTAGAAGACTGTTTAATGTGTGCGCTGATGGTGTTTAACACATATTAGCAAGAATGTTCATTTTATTACTTATTTTAAAGCAGCACAATATAAAAAGGATTGTTCAATGCATTTTATTAAACTGCTTAAACTATTTTTCTGCAACACATTCAAAGATGCATATTAGCCTATTTTAAATCCAAATTCAACATTTATTATATGGATCAACAATTGGAAGATCTCTTACATTAGATTAAGCAACAGCCCACCTTTTAAATGAGATAACAGGGTGTGGTCACGTGTTATGAGGAAAATAAAATACCCCTTATCCCCTAAAGTATATAAACAGGATATTGCAAGTTACCTCAGATTTCTGTGACTTTATAAAGGAACTCATGCTTTTGTCTCGTTCTGCTACTTGGTCACAGATCTCCTGTGTGACTTGCAATATCCTTATAATGTCTCGTGGGGGGACTTTATCCCATATATTATTACAATATTCCATTATAAGAATATATCAAGTAGATGTCAAAAATCAAACAAAACAGACATAAATGATACAACTCAACAATGCATATGACCACATACTTTGTGCATATTCTCATGGATGTGCATGCATCAAACATCAAGACAGTAAAAGGTTGTGATAACACCAAACACAAAAAGTAAAGATGAACCACACCCACTTCTCCCAAAACACTTAGCCCTAGAAATATATCTTTAAATTATTACATTTATAATAAACCTGTATCCCAGGTCTTAACACAAAATGCTTCTTTAATATTCGCCACTAAATTTAAAGGAAACAAGTAAAAAAATTCAATTTTGCAGTCTGATTTCCAATAAAAATAAAGAAATACATAGTACAAAAATAAAATGAATACATAAATAGTAAGTGTAATTAAAACTTTTGTTTTCATATCTCTTCAAAATCGTTTAGATAATAGACTGCAATAAATGTACTAACCAGTTAACTTGGTCAGGGGCTCCAACGTCCATAAGGGCCCTATTATTATTTTGACATCCACATTTTGCTTGCTTATTGTCAAACAGTGGTTTAAAGAGTAAACGGGTTTAAGAGGAATTATACACGGGTGTGGGGGCCCTTCTAGTTTAAGAGGAACATACTATTTCAGATTTGTCTTACGTGTTACCTTTTTACTACAGTGCCTAGAAATGCAATCCAAATCACTCATACATTCTCATAATTCAAGACTCTTGAAGTGTAAGCCCTTTTGTCATCTCACACTTTAAGGGTCATCTGAGTAATCGGAGATTCAATCTATGCATCATTGCAGGTGGCCAGTGCATCAATAAATACAACTTGTGCGAGGGCCCACAACAGGCTCTAGAGATAAACCTTAGGTATTTCAATTCCCCCATGCCAGCCAAAATAACAGTGATACACGTTGTATTGCAACCAGTGTATATAAACTATAAAATAGATATCAACATTAATGGGACACCGTCACATAATACATTTCCTATGGATGTATATTGAAATGTAGCTCTTGATTTCAATCTTGTAAATGGCAAATAAAGTTCTAATAAAGATCAATGCATAAACTGTTTTGTAAAATGGAAGATTTAATTGTAAGGTCATTCAGCATGAGCGCCAGAGGAAGCAGACTAGATCCCGATCATTCACTGTATGAGATCTCCCCTTTACCCACCCATCTGCTTTCAAACCCATGACATGTCATGAGTTTCAGTATAGTTATCCAAGCTATGTTCAAATGGGTGGTGTCAAGGCCTGTCATGCTGCTGCACAACTCTTCACAAGTTCTTGAACATTATTCCAAGACATCAGGCCTATCTTCAAGAAGTGGCTCTGGCATTCATGGTCAATACTTCCTGCATCGCCTACAAAGTTGTCACAACCAAAACACGACTCTACTCGGTCAAATAGCTCATCATAGCTGGCGGCAAGTGCACCGCCAGAGCTACAACATTGATAGGCTTGGAACAAATAACTGCAAGACGAAAAAAAGAGGAAACTGTCATTATGCTGCTTTTTGCCCTGTCTCTGGAACAATTTACCAATTCAGGTTGGACAACCCACTCCATTGTATAGAAGGATGTAGAAGAGGGCCCTTCTATTAAAAGGACATCTCACCAATCACTGATTGCTACACTTATACCTATTGCTCCCTCTATGAAGGTTCTTCTCACTATGCACCCCGATTGTGTTCCCCTGGGTATGTCCCTCTTGTACAGGTCTCCGTTGCTTCACAGGTATGTATCCGCTTTAGAAATCCAATACCAACAAAACACTCCCATACCTTGCCTACTGGCCTACATATGATCTATGATAGTAGGGCCTGTACATTGAAATTCATAACAACCTGATTTCTGATTCGTTGAAAGTTTCTGGCTTCTGAAGTTCTACTTCTTGCTGTTAGGCGCAGAAGGTGAATGCAGTGGAGATGACCTCTTAGGGAAACCTCTCCTGAATATTCTGGTAGTAGGAAATGTACTATTCCAACTTCAGTCCTAGAAAATGTGGGGAAAGTATTTTGATTTCGGGGCCTTGTGGTTGAGCTAAATGAAATCGCTAAGGGGGACCTTTGAGAGGACACCAAAGTATAGTGTGGAATCCTGCACCCTTAATGTGGGAACATTGGTCTTTAGAAGGCATTCTATTTGTGGTTAACGCTGACTCCAATTAATTGTCCATGGAACACCAATTTCATCATGCTATTTTGAACACTGATGTAGTTTCACATGTTCAAATTATTGCACCATTGAAATAAATTGCAGTATTAGTTTTAAATACACTTTTAATTTAATCTAGTCATGACTTCCCAAATCCATATATATTCAATGAAAATACTTTGTTAAAGGGACGTTATGGTTAAGTTGCACTAATAAAAACCTTTGAAATTCAATGAAAAAACTTTGTTAAAGGGACGTTATGGTTAAGTTGGAACATTTGTGATGTCATCTTTGATGTCCTGGGTGTTAGTATTAGCAGTGCACGGTGGTGGCGCGAGTTATGTTTGCTTAGCTTACCATAACTGGCAAATTTCAGGGTTTTTTTGGTTTTACTTAGAACCATAACATCCGTTTAACACAGTTTTTTCTTTGAATTTCATAGGTTTTTATTAGTCCATGATGACGTGTCTGAGAACCTGTCCGCACTTCACAAAAAGATCTCTGCTTGGTTGACAGTTCGGAACTGCATTTTCTACTGATCTAGGAACTTCCAACTTCAAAATTTCCCTTGCACAGCTCCAACACCTACTCCTACTCATTATCCATTAACAATCTAGTACACAGTAGATACTTTTAGCAAAACTGCTATTTATCTTAAAATGGCATCAGCTAATGCCATTCCTCCTCCCCAAGAGCCACCACCACTGCTGTAATCAAGGAGCATGAGAAACAGTGCCCCCTAACTTAGAAATAACACATGCACAACATTTTCCCTTGTCCACCCAGCCCTCTATGTTAGTGTTTGGTTGATCTTCCCTCATTTCCCTCACCACCTTTCGTTCTCAGCTCTCCTGCCAAACAAAATACTTCCAAAAACAACAAACAACATATTCCTTTGGGAATCACCTTTCACAGTTAAAAAATAGAACTAAAAAAAAAATGTTTAGACTCCATCTACTTTATATTTCTCAGTAAAGTACATAGACTCAATAAGATTTTCCAACATTTCCATTTGCATTTTGTGTTACGCTAATGGGAATATTGTGGCGTTCATCTGTACCAGGGACTGGAACGGTGGATACCGGCCCAGCAGCCCAAGTTATCAGCCCAAGCAAAGCGAGGGTGGATAAGGAGGTCTCTGGACCATTATCCCCCATTCCAGTCCCTGAAATGGGGGATGAAGGCCATTAGCAGCCTAGGTTCCCAATTCGGGAACCCGGGGTGCTAAAAAATAGGATTTTTCTTCCAACACCAGGACAGCTGCGGTGTCACGGTGTAGGAAGGAAACTCCTTTTCCAGGATGGCCACCGTGGAAAGGGAAGGTGAGGGTTCCATACAGGGCCCCTCTTCGCTTTCCATAGCAGCCTTCAGAAGGCAAAAAGAGAAACTGTGACCATATTACCACACGCACATTTTTCTTCCCTTTCAAATCTAACCTAATTTCGAATAACTTTATCACAAAGCCAGTCCCAGGTGGACATAGCCACTTTATCCTATGTTTTGTCCCTTGTGGTCATGGCCAGTAGCCAGATTGTCCGGATCATGACCTAATTCCATGACCCGGGCAATCTGGCCACTGCCCATGGCCACAGGCTACCCCTCAGTCACTAAAGGTATACCACTATTTTTTGTAGCTACATTATGACACTTGTCAAATAATAAAACACTGGCACATTTGCAAAACCATGCTTGTAGGTCCTTGCCAATACTCCTTACGCAAGTTTGCTGGAAATCCACCCGTGTTTTATTTTTTCAAAAGTGTCAAATGTATGCACATACAATCGTCATATAACCTAGCCCCCACTTGACAAAATCCATTCAGACTTTACGAAAACATCTAAATCTAGATCTATAATCTTTTTGCAAATCTTTGTGTAGATTTGTCAAATGGCACCACATTTATAAGCCTTTACAATATTTTGGGACCCCCCACTCTTATTTTGCTCCCTCTTGACAGAATCCCACCATACTTTGCAAAAACATGTATATCTTGATCTATTATCAGTTTGCCAAATAAAGTGTAGATTCGTCAAGTGGCACCTCATTTAAAAGCCTTTACATTATTTTGGTACCACCCCCACTAATTTTGCCCCTTCATGACAGAATCCCACCAAATTTTGCATACTCAGTCAGAATCAGTCCAGGAATATACATGCTGTTCCATTAAGTGGCGCCAAAGTTATAAGCCATCCAAGAACTGCATTTCACCAAGCCTGTAATGCAAAGGTATTAGCAAACTTTCACAGGACTGTCCACGAACATCAGGACTGTTTGCAGACTTTAGCGGCAAAAAACACTTATTTTTTGCTTCTTTCAGCCATATCCCATCCCATCCTCATCACACCTCACCTCCCCAGAGATTATTTGATAAGTTTGACAAGTGGAATGCTGTGTTTTTTTATAAGTTTTTACCGCGATGTACACGGCCGCTGTCTGCGAATCCAAGATGGCAGGCGTTTCCAAAAATCTGACGCATTTCGCGCTCCTTACCATCCAATCAGCGAACACGTTGCATGTCCGCGGACATGACGCAAGCCGATTAGCCAATCAGGACACTGTCCATGGAGCGAACAGGGAAGTGTGTCCGCGGACCGAACATAGATATCACTAATTTTTTGTGACCTACTTTTTGGTCATTTTTTAAAAAACTACTGGACGGATTTTCACCACATTTACAAAAGCACCCATTCGGGACCAGCCTCTGCTCTTGCCGCAAATTTGGTGAAAATCCGTCCAGTGGTTTGGGCTGTAGGCGTGAGTAAAATTATTTCCCTATTCAGTCTATGAGAAAAAAAGACATTTTGGGACCCCCATATAGCTTTGCCCCCCCCGCTGGACCAAACCTCACCAAACTTTGCAAAAAAAATTAGAGTGGGCCATATACTATTTTTTTGCAAAATTTGGTGAGGATTTGTCCAGGGAAAATGAAGTTATAAGCCACCCAAAAAGTGCTCTTCCTATGGGATTAGCAACTTAACCATAACTACACAGCCATATATATATATATAGAGAGAGAGAGAGAGGGGGGGGGGGAGAGAGAGAGAGAGAGAAAGAGAGAAAGAGAGATAGAGAATGAGATAGAACAAGAGAGAGAGAGAAAGAAAGAGATAGAGAGAGACCTTCAGATGTATATACACTTAAAAGTATAGGTTGGATGTTAAGAGGCAGCAACATAATATATTTATCTCCTTGAATGATGATCCTCAAGCATTCAGAGTGATCAAATAGGAGTGGGAAAGAGTTGGTAGGGGTGGAGAGAGGGTTAAGACAGGGTTGTCACCTATCCCCCTTCTATTTAATTGATACCTGGCTGATATGGAAAATTAACTAGGCCCCTCGGCGTTGGCAAGTCCCAGGATTGACAATGTTTCAGTCAGATGGCTGCCCTGTGCCAACAATATTGTGTTATTGGACCACTCTCCGGCGGGCCTGCAGCGCCTCTTAGAGGCCCTGGATGATTACGCAAAGATCAATGATCTTCAAATCAACACAATTCATTCGAAAATAATGATCTTTAAGAGACCAGGTAAGCAATCCTGCTCTCAAAAGTGAATGCTAGGTGACAATGAGATCACCATTGAAAAAACGGTAACACACTTGGCCTTCAAACTGTACCCATTCCCATCAGTAAATTAATTGGAGCAGGACATGTCTGGAAAGGACTGTAAATTGGCGTGCCAGATGAAAAATGTTTTGATAACTTATTGTACGTTTTCTCTGGAGCCACTGGTCAAATTTCATTTAGCCAATTTTCTCCTGGCCTTGTTGTATGGGGTAGACATAAAGACTTTACTATGGCAGACAAACTGGGCCAGAGTGGAGGGTCGCCTGTGGAAAAAGTGTTTGTGGGTGCCCTCGTCCCTACCTGTGGCTAGTCTCAGATTTGAACTGAGCCTGGGTTCCATGAAGATGGATGTGGAATGGCGCCTTATTTCGCTATACAGGCTAACATTGGTCCCTCACCAGAATTCTCTATACGAAAACATCACCAGCCTTTCAAAACAGAATTCTTCCCCGCTTCTATGCAAGTTAAAACTCCTCATCACAGGTACCCTGGCTGAATTTGACAGTGATGTTGAGATCTTAATAACCAACCCGATGGGCCTCATTACCACCCTGGCGGTGCCAGTACGGGACTGGCACCGTTAATTACGGGATGCCTGATTATGAGGTCCCCTAGCGGGACCCGGAACAGACGTCTGGTAAAACCAGACATCCTTTCCGGGTCCCTCGAGGGGTCCATGGAGCTAATAACGGGCCCGTTATTAACGGGCCCGCTATTAGCTACATCCCCATTCCCATTGAGCCCTATGGGGGCTCAAATGGGAATGGGGAATGGTTTTGTGCATGAGGAATTACCGGGTCCTCCAAGGTCGGAATCACCCGGTAATTCCTCATTCACAGAACCCGGTATGGAGGGAGCCATGCCCTTATTAAGGCTGCCTCCATACTCATAATGAGGCCCCATGTCTGTAAAGAGATCTCTAAGTAGGAGGGACTGAATTCGCACATTGGATGGCATGCACTCATTGGTGTTGGCTAAATCCTTCCTTCTGAGTGACAAACAAATGGGAATCATTCCCAGATACCTGAGGCTTTTTCCAAACTCCAAAGTTTGGCAGAATTTTCTTAGGGTACGTTTGAACCTCACCTCGACTGGGGAGGTCCTGTCTCACCGGAGAAAGTCTAGACCTGTTGTGGGAGGTTGCCACCTCTGAAAAGAATCTGGAATGTAGAGGGTCATAGTTCTTTTTTACATCTGGTGGAGGGGGAGGCAGACTCTCCTCAGAGATATTCTGGGACAGGCTGATAGTTGGAGAAGATGTCATCTTAATTGTCCTGGTGATTCTGGTACTACAGGCTTTGGGGCTTTGGGCTTGGCTCCAAATGACAAACTGTAAGTGGTCCGTTCTGTGTGGCAACATGTTGTAATGAGACCTATTTCACTTGTCTATTTGGCTGGGCCAGAGGTGTAAGATAACTTTAATATTTGGTTGGGATTGATGAAGATGCTATGCTTTTCCAATATGCAAACGAGTTTTGTTATTACGTGTTTCACTTATTGTTGCTTGTCCGTTTGTGAACAGTCGAAATGCTCGGCTGTAACACAAATAAATAAAACAAATAAAAAATAGGGGGCAAATTAAGCAGGGTATGAATAGGGGCTTGAATGATTCCACAGTCACGATTCAACCAGGTGCCAGATTACAGAAACTTTGCACCAGTGCAAGTGCAATATTTTGCGTGGTATTAGCAATGGGGCCAAGTTTGCCCTACTGCAAAAATGTATTGAAAGTGTATATTTTTTGCATTAGGGCACATGTTGTACTAGTACTTATACCTTGCCAAATTGCACTTTCCATGGTGCAAACGTTTTGTAACATGGCCCTTTTACACCAGTGCACCCATTGCCCTAGTGCTAATACAGCGCAACATTTCACTTGCACCAGGTTTTTGTAATATGATCCCACGTGTTCTTTGAAGAGCAGGGTCTTCTGCTCATGAAACACTCCTCACAGGCATTCCAAAAATAACATCCTGTTTAGGCAAGCAAAGGAAATGTGATCAGGATGACCTCCTTCTTTCATCCAATTTGACAGCAAAGACTGGGTATCTAGTGCAGAGTATATTTGATAGGGGCAGCAGGAAACCAAACACATCCACTAAGCCTGAATCACCCCACACAACCCTTGCCACCCCCTGCAGTGACAATCCCTATACTAGTTGTGCTGCAAAGGTGTCATAAAGGGCCTTTAAGGACTCTCGTTTCTAGTAAACAGATGTCTTTCCGCTTAAGCGCTAGCTGGGTCCTGCCAGAGGCATGCAAGAGTATTAGCTGCTTGTGTAGGAACAGGAGAGTCCCGGAACTTTGCGTGGGAAAGGATCTTGGCAGACCATCAAAGCTCCTCCAGGATGGGCGGATTAGGGTGTCACTGGGGCCGACAACTGGAACGCTTTCAGTCAATGTCACAGAACTTTCAGGGAATCCCTTGGCTTAAACGCTGCAAAGTTGTGGTAGTGATGCCAGGCCTCGACACACCAACAGCAGATAATGCATGCCTCCCACTACTCCTGTTGGTCTGAGTCTTTGTGAATGTAATCGTTATCAATAAAGTTATCACATTCTGTACAATTTTCATATCAACAAACTGTTGCACTTTGCAATACTAAATATTAGTTGATTTAATTGAAGCACAGTCAAAAAAGGTCATTTTCCAAAACAGCCAGAATATTCATAATAATAAAGACTAACATGGACGAACAACTGAACTGCAAAATGGACGCGTCACCTTGATGGGGAAGGATGTGCATGGCTGGGTCCATTTCTTGATGAAGGAACAGAGCGCCTGTAAACCCCGATGACTGATGGGGCACTATCTCACGTGAGGACAAGTTAAAGATATACTGTGTGTCTGTCCCTTCAAACACTGGGCAGTTTAATTCCCAGCCCATAGCATGCCAGGTTGTGGTCTAATGTGGACTCACAACATATACTGTACACAAGCTGGTAATATAGCTCAGTGGGTTGAGCGTGCGCTGCTGCGATCTTAGCATTATCTACATGTCGCTGGTTCGAAACCCGGGAAGACCAACTCAGCAGTGAATCCTTCCGGGGTAGAAAAATGAGATCCAACTTTGGTTGGGTGATATTGTATGTAAATATGTTCTCTGTAAAGTGCTTTGGCAAAATCGCTTTATGAATAACACATTATTATCATTACATCAGACGCTGAGGCTCAGAATAAGAGCTCATTCCGGCTACTATTTGCCTCACGACCAATGAGAGCTCGTATTTGGAGTGACCAACGGGGGGCTGGAATGAAGAACAGAGCCGTTGGATGTGGCCAAAGTAAAGGTAAGTTTAGAAAAAGGTCTACTTGGATGTGTGACTTTGAGGGTGTGAGAATGTGTATGTGTGCGTGTATGGGTTGTTGCATGGGAGAATGGAGCAGTTTTATGTGCAGTGACATGGTCCATGTGGCATGACAGTTGTATAGTGAGAGTAACATGGGGCAGGAATTTGGCATGGATATCGACATGGGGTAGAAATTTGGCAATGAAAGTGGCAATGGGGAGGCACTGGGCGCTGAGAGTAACATTGGTATAGAACTGGACACTGAGTGCACATTTCTGGGCAGACCTGTTGCAGTCAGGGCCTCTTGGGGCTGTGCTTGGGCACTGAGAGCTACACAGGAAACGGGAACATCATTGAATCTGCAGGGTGCCAGTGAGAACCCCATTGGGCAGAACCTCGATACTGCAAGCCACATTAGAGCAGAATCTGGCCAATGAGTGAGAGATTGGACAGGACTGGGCAATGGGACCTGTACTGAGCACTGACAAGTCCAACCTATCTTTCTAACCATATTTCCTGGCTCCTTATCAGGCAAACACTGAGGTCAAATAAGTCATGCCTCTTGCAAACTCCTCTTGTGTCGTACAGGTGTTTTCGCATGGCAGCCCCCCTGCCTCTGGAATGATTTGCCTCCTGACCGCCGATCGTGCCCTTCCTTAGCGACCACTAAACATAGGCTGAACACCATCCTTTCTGAATAACTGATGTCCTGACCTTGGCTTGTAAATTCATGGCCCAGCTGTCTGATTCTTTTTGGTTCCTTGTGTGTGTGTCCCTTGTCTCAGTGCTTCCATGCCTTTGGGCTCTGTTCCAGTGCTCTAGAATTACAATAAATAAACACATAGCTTGATTTGGCAGAACGTGGGTGCACAGATCAATATTGGGGCAGGGCTGCGTACCAAGAGTTATTTTGAAGAAGAACTGGGGCAGTGAGCGTGGGAAGAACATGTAACCCACCTGAGAGATGTTTTGCAGGCTCTTGGACGAGCCAATCTGACCATAAAGGCGAGTAAATGCCAAATTGGACAGAGTAAGGTAGTCTATCTTGGACATGAGGTAGGAGGTGGAGAAATAAGGCCTTTGCTCAGTAAGATTGAAGCTGTGCAAAATTGGACAACACTTACTACTCAAACCCAAGTGAGAGCCCTCCTGGGCCTCACTGGGTACTACAGGAATTTCATAGAGAACTATGGGACCATAGATTCTCCACTGAATGTCATCTCCTCGCTCAAATTCCCTAAAAAGGTTAGATGGAACGAGGAGTGCAATCAGGCTTTTGAAAACCTGAAAAAGGCTCTTTGCCAAGCCCCAGTACTCAGAGCTCCTGATTACCGCCAACACTTCATTGTGCAGACTGATGCTTCAAATGTAGGAATAGGTGCCGTACTCAGTCAACTGGATGGGAAAGGTAGGGAGCACCCCGTTTGCTTCATCAGCCGCAAGCTGAAGGATCCTGAAACAAGGTGGGCAACAATCGAAAGAGAATGCTTTGCTATCGTGTGGGCTCTGAAGAAGTTTAGGCCATACTTGTATGGTTCTACTTTTGTCATTCAGACTGACCACCAACCCTTGAGATGGTTAATGCAAATGAAAGGGGAAAACCCAAAACTATTGAGATGGTCGATCTGCCTGCAAGGGTTTGATTTCACCATTGAGCACAGGTCAGGGTGGCACCACCAAAATGCTGATGGTCTCTGTAGGATGTATGTCATCGACTAGAGGTATGAGATTCATCCAGGAGTGGATTAAATCCTCCTGTCCCTTAGTCTGGGGGGGGCGAGTGTTAGGGAGAATTCTCTGTTTAGGCTGAATTTCCTAACCTAGTGAGTCCCCCAGCAGCTTTGCTGGATTTCTGGAGTTTGTTTTTTTCCATCCTGCCAAGAGTGAGACTCTTTTTCTCCCACTCTTGGACATGAATGTGTGCAATTCCTTTGAATGTCAATGTGGTCTATGGGCTATGGGGTCTTTTACTCCATAGGGTCTCATATGTTTTTCTATGTGTGTTACACCGCACCCTACGTGCCGTAACTCTGGGGGCGTCCTAGCGGACCTCCATCATAGACTCCATACCGGGGACTGACTACTTTCTCCCCTGCATGTAAAGTCACCATTGGCTTTACTAGACCTAAATTTACTAACAGAACTAGTACAAACCATCCTATTGTGGACGTACTAGTAGGGGTAATTCGATTACTCCTGGGTCTGTTATTCAAGGGGGCACTGTCCCGCCCCCCCTCGTCGAGTTTTGGCTGGCGGCAGTGGAAACTACTTGTTATGTTCGACCCCGAATATAACCCTATGGGATTCTTCCCATTGTTAGAGATTGATACTTTTTCTCGTTAGCCTCTAAAATACCACCGGTCTACTTATCTTAAATAAGTCTATCGGAATGGTATTTTCTGCCATAACTCGGCTTTTTAAAATGGCGTTTGTGTTCGTCTCTGTGACTCCTAAACCAAAGGTTGAGCCCTTTGTTCCACTTTTGGCGGGCTTCTGTACAGAGACCCTCCAAAGTGGTGCCATTCTGTCTGGGTTACCACAGGGGTGTGGGAGGGGGTTTAGGCACCCTGGACCGAGTTGCCTTGCCAACTCCGGTCGCACTCTGGTGTGATTGGCCCAAGTGGTGAGCCTCCCCGCTCACCACTTAGCGTGTGTTGATTGACAGCTAGGCTGAATGAATGGGGGTTTTCTGCATAAAAGCAGGGCTTTTGGGACTGGATCTTCAGAAGTCGCCACAGGACCTAAGAATCCGACGAGGGTAAAGCTGAGCCGACCTGCAACGAAGACACCTCCGGTGGAGCCCTGCTGAACCGACTCACTACTTCCCGACGACAGAGGAGATCTCCCCACCGGAGAGTCTCTTCCCCTGACTGGTGGGAACAACCAGTCCCTTTTGCTTTTTCTTCGCCTCAGGACGCAGTGGTTGAATTGCCCGTGCAGAGCACCCAGGCAACTGGATAGCCACTACCCCTGTACCGCGACCAAAAGGTGGCGCCTTGTGACAGAGCACTCTGCGGCTGGTCTCTTCCCTGGTGGTGCAATGATCTTCAACTTTCCTTCGACGACGAGATCCTCTCTTCTCTTGGCAAAGATCGGACGTGCACCCATCGCCAGGAACAACTGCCCCCGCCGGAGCTGTCTCTCCACAATCAAGGTACTGTGTCCGCCTGGCTTCCCTTGTTGCCGGATAGAGTGAGGTGTCTTAATCCTCGCCTCTCCATAGGGTCGCCTCCAAGCTTTCTCTAGCGTGCTGTTCTGAACTGGTCCAATCTGCCGATAACAATTTGCTTCAAAGACTCAAACGCATTTCCACTAAGATACTTTTTGGGACATATCGCCTCGCCTCTCTCCGAGTGGGCCTGGCCTCTGAACTTTATGATCTACCGTGGTTCGTGTCTTCTTGCCTTGCATTTGTCCGTGAAGTATTGGAACCGTGTTGATTTCGTAACCTGCTTATTTTTCTCTCCCGTCCTAACGAATACTAGAGTGTCATCTAGGTTGAAGCATACACCTCTGTCTGCAAATAAGTGATGCTGGTAAAACCTAGACTTGTCGAACTATTGTTAGGGGGATTGATCTTTTTTCTTCGTAGAGTAATTGTAATTGAAGTGTTTGCCGTAATAGTGCCAGAGTGTTTTCTATAGATGTGTCGTTATAAATAAATACCTTTATATCTTTACACCGAAGCCTTGTTGCGTGTTTGCTTGTCTTACGGTGAAGATTTGCCCTATGTTGTATACTCCACATACTGCCTAACTCTTCTTGAGGGAAGTCTGACTGCTCAGCCACAGCAACCAAGCGAATCTGTGTGGTACAGACTGCTCCCAAGTGGGTTTACTGCCAAACACCTGTTGTCCTAAATCTTTTGCAATGGTCCCAGAGGGAACTGCACAGGTTTCCGCCTAACACTGAGAGTGACATAGAGCGGTGAGAACCGCATGGGGAGACGTTGAGTGCAGAGAGTGTTATTGGGGAAAAATTGTGCCAGTGAAGTGCCAGATGATGCAGAACATGATCATTGAAAGTTATATTGGGGCAGACTGGACACTAGGGCAGGGACGTCATTTCACCAAATAGCCAGGGGTACTGGAAGTGACATCACATGACCCTTGGCCCCCTGAGGACATCACAGGAAGTGATGTAATTTGACCCCACCCCGAAGTGTTATCGTGGGAAGCGATGGAACATGACCATTCACGCGTTGACAAAACAGGAAGTGGCATCATATAGCATTGCACACCTCAAAAAATATGGTTTATGATATCACTATAATGTGATGTACATTTCATACAAGAATGAATCATCATATGTATCATTAAGATCAGTGTGTATAGGCCCATATTACCAAATTACTGTGAATGCAAGCAGACGCCCATGACCAAATGATAATGATGTGTTATTATTTAGCTCTTACGCTTAAGTGCTTTATATAGAAAACATATACCCCCGATATCATCCAACCTGTGTCGGTACTCATTTATCGTCCTCAGAAGGATGAAAGGCTGAGTTGAGGCGTTTAAGAACAGACTAAGGGGTCGATTCATGGAAACAATGTGCGCCGAAAATTCCCGCGCAGAGGTGCCAAAACGTGCAAATCGCAGTGCAAGTGCTAAAATCGCAGTGCAAGTGCGAAAATCGCAGGGAAACCAGCGCACATCGATTCATGGAAGTCCGTGACCGAGAAAAACATTGAATGTGCGCTAAAAATGTGCATCGCGCACGCCGGCGCACAGGTCATCCAAAAGCGTGCGCCACGGCCACTGCGAAATCGCACATAGCGCGGCGCACATCACAAAAGTAGGCGGAACACGGGGCATAACACTCGGAATGGGGAACAACGCGTGAAAATATGGGCATCATGGGGGAAGTACAGGAGGCAAGTGCGCAGAACGCCCACACGCTCGCCTACAACCCGTATTCATGGAATCGAATAGGGCAAACCAGCGCACGGTCAAAGAGGCGCACAGGGCCAAACAAGTACGCCACAAGAAAGCAGGCGGTAGCGCCCCTGCGACTGAAAAAAATGTGCGCCAAAATGTGTGCTAATAAAAAGCACCCATATACAGCCATGATGAATGGGCCATACAGTGGCCCTCTAGGACAAATGAGGTGCAAAGGGGTACCGACAAACACGGACACCCGCTGTGTGAAAAATAGCGTGTGCGTGTGTTCCTGGGTGCGCGGGAAGCTCCAAACGCGATTGGCCTGGGTACGTGTTCTTTGGGGTGCGCGGGAAGATCCACACGCGATTAGCCTGGGTACGTGTACTACGGGGTGCGCGGGAAGTTCCACACGCGATTGGCCTGGGTACGTGTACTCCGGGGTGTGCGGGACGTTCCACACGTGATTGTCCTGGGTACGTGTACTTCGGGATGCATGTGAAGTTCCACACGCAATTGTCCTGGGTACGTGTACTTCGGGCGCGCGGGAAGTTCCACACGCGATTGGCCTGGATACGTGTATTCCGAGGTGCGCGGGAAGATTCACACGCGATTTCAGCAGGGTATGTGTATTTCGGTGGTGCCGGGGAATGCTACACGTGATTTGGCCATGTGGGTCCTCCCAGGTGTTCCCTCTACACCCTCCACGGCCCCTGCAGGCAGCCCACACCACAGGGGACTACCCTGCACCCGTGCTCATGTCCCACAGGCAACACATCCATCATGGCCATGCCCACCAGCCAACCCACATATTACCTTGCACTACTGATCACCAACACATGTCTCCCAGCACCCCCACCCCCCAGCAGTGCAGGGGCACCCTCCACCAGGCCCCCAAATATGTCCAACTCATGTCTCCCTGCACCCCCACCCCCCAGCCACCAGGGGCAGCCTCCACCAGGCCCCCACCAATGTCTACCACCACCCCCACCCCCCAGCAGTGCAGGGGCAGCCTCCACCAGGCCCCCACTCATGTCTCCCACCACCCCCACCACCCAGCAGTGCAGGGGCAGCCTCCACCAGGCCCCCACTCATGTCTCCCACCACCCCCACCCCCCAGCAGTGCAGGGCCACCCTCCACCAGGCCCCCACTCATGTCCCCCTGCACCCCCACCCCCCAGCAGTGCAGGGGCAGCCTACACCAGGCCCCCACTCATGTCCCCCTGCAACCCCACCCCCCAGCAGTGCAGGGGCAGCCTCCACCAGGCCCCCACTCATGTCCCCCTGCAACCCCACCCCCCAGCAGTGCAGGGGCAGTCTCCACCAGGACCCCACTCATGTCCCCCTGCACCCCCACCCCCCAGCAGTGCAGGGGCACCCTCCACCAGGCCCCCACACATGTCTACCACCACCCCCAGCCCCCAGCCACAAGGGGTAGCCTCCACCAGGCCCCCACTCATGTCCCCTAAAACCCCCACCCCCAGCAGTGCAGGGGCACCCTCCACCAGGCCCCCCACTCATGTCCCCACCACCTCCACCCCCCAGCAGTGCAGCGGCAGCCTCCACCAGGCCCCCACTCATGTCTACCACCACCCCCACCCCCCAGCCACCAGGGGCAGCCTCCACCAGGCCCTCACACATGTCCAACTCATGTCTCCCTGCACCCCCACCCCCAGCCACCAGGGGAAGCCTCAACCAGGCCCCCACCCATGTCTACCACCACCCCCATCCCCCAGCAGTGCAGGGGCACCCTCCACCAGGCCCCCACACATGTCCCCCTGCACCCCCACCCCCCAGCCGTGCAGGGGCAGCCTCCACCAGGCCCCCACTCATGTCCCCCTGCACCCCCAACCCCCAGCAGTGCAGGGGCACCCTCCACCAGGCCCCCACACATGTCTACCACCACCCCCACCCCCCAGCCACCAGGGGCAGCCTCCACCAGGCCCCCACTCATGTCCCCTATCACCCCCACCCCCCAGCAGTGCAGGGGCACCCTCCACCAGGCCCCCACTCATGTCTCCCACCATCCCCACCCCCCAGCAGTGCAGGGGCAGCCTCCACCAGGCCCCCACACATGTCCCCCTGCACCCCCACCCCCCAGCAGTGCAGGGGCAGCCTCCACCAGGCCCCCACTCATGTCTCCCACCACCCCCACCCCCAGCAGTGCAGGGGCACCCTCCACCAGGCCCCCACTCATGTCCCCTATCATCCCCACCCCCCAGCAGTGCAGGGGCACCCTCCACCAGGCCCCCACTCATGTCTCCCACCATCCCCACCCCCCAGAAGTGCAGGGGCAGCCTACACCAGGCCCCCACACGTGTCCCCCTGCACCCCCACCCCCCAGCAGTGCAGAGGCAGCCTCCACCAGGCCCCCACTCATGTCCCCCTGCACCCCCGCCCCCCAGCAGTGCAGGGGCACCCTCCACCAGGCCCCCACACATGTCTACCACCACCCCCACCCCCCAGCCACCAGGGGCAGCCTCCACCAGGCCCCCACTCATGTCCCCTATCACCCCCACCCACCAGCAGTGCAGGGGCACCCTCCACCAGGCCCCCCACTCATTTCTCCCACCACCCCACCACCCAGCAGTGCAGGAGCAGCCTCCACCAGGCCCCCACTCATGTCTACCACCACCCCCACCCCCCAGCCACCAGGGGCAGCCTCCACCAGGCCCCCACACATGTCCAACTCATGTCTCCCTGCACCCCCACCCCACAGCCACCAGGGGAAGCCTCAACCAGGCCCCCACACATGTCTACCACCACCCCCACCCCCAGAAGTGCAGGGGCACCCTCCACCAGGCCCCCACACATGTCCCCCTGCACCCCACCCCCCAGCAGTGCAGGGGCAGCCTCCACCAGGCCCCCACTCATGTCCCCCTGCACCCCCACCCCCCAGCAGTGCAGGGGCACCCTCCACCAGGCCCCCACACATGTCTACCACCACCTCTACCACCCAGCCACCAGGGGCAGCCTCCACCAGGCCCCCACCCATGTCCCCTATCACCCCCACCCCCCAGCAGTGCAGGGGCACCCTCCACCAGGCCCCCACTCATGTCTCCCACCACCCCCACCCCCCAGCAGCGCAGGGGCAGCCTCCACCAGGCCACCACTCATGTCTACCACCACCCCCACCCCCAGCCACCAGGGGCAGCCTCCACCAGGCCCCCACTCATGTCCAACTCATGTCTACCATCACCCCCACCCCCAGCAGTGCAGGGGCACCCTCCACCAGGCCACCACACATGTCCCCCTGCACCCCCACCCCCCAGCAGTGCAGGGGCACCCTCCACCAGGCCCCCACACATGTCCCCCTGCACTCCCACCCCCCAGCAGTGCAGGGGCAGCCTCCACCAGGCCCCCACTCATGTCCCCCTGCACCCCCACCCCCCAGCAGTGCAGGGGCACCCTCCACCAGGCCCCCACACATGTCTACCACCACCCCCACCCCCCAGCCACCAGGGGCAGCCTCCACCAGGCCCCCACTCATGTCCCCTATCACCCCCACCCCCCAGCAGTGCAGCAGCACCCTCCACCAGGCCCCCACACATGTCCCTCTGCACCCCCACCTCCCAGCCGTGCGATTTGCCTGGGTACATGTACTTCGGGGTGCGCGGGAACTTCCACACGCGATTAGCCTGGGTACGTGTACTACGGGGTGCGCGGGAAGTTCCACACGCGATTAGCCTGGCTACGTGTGTTTTGGGGTGCGCAGGAAGTTCCACACGCGATTAGCCTGGGTACGTGTACTACGGGGTGCGTGGGAATTTCCACATGCGATTGGCCTGGGTACTTGTGTTTCAGGGTGCGCGGGAAGTTCCACACGCGATTGGCCTTGGTAACTGTACTTCGGGGTGCGAGGGAAGTTCCACACGCGATTGGCCTGGGTATGTGTATTTCGGGGTGCGTGAACTTCCACACGTGACTGGGCCTGTGAGAGTGGGGTACGTGTATTCCAGGGGTGGGCGGGAATATTTACTCACGACTGGGCCTGGCAGAGTGTGCTACGTGTATTCCTGGGGTGGGCGGGAAGATTCACACGTTCGCCTACGACGCGCTGAAAAATAAATGGTCCAATCCTGAAACACGTACACCAGCATGAAGCAGGCGTACGTCGACCCGCGCAGCATAAAAGTGCGCACAAACAACAAACAAGCTCAGACGCCAGGATGAATATACCGTTCCTAGCAGCAGTGGCCGTGGGTTACCAAAGGAGGAGGAGGAGGATAGTGAGGGCCCGAATTTTCACTCCCAGAACCAGCCTTTTTGGGATGCCTGATGACCATGTGTATGGGAGGTACAGGTTTCCACCACACATAATAATGGACCTGGTCAGTGAGTGGGAGGATGACCTCAAATCACCCACCCTGTGCTCCCAAGCACTCAGCCCCATGGAGAAGGTCCTCAATGTACTGCACTTCTTGGCCACAGGATCATTTCAGCGGACAAGTGCCATAGTGGTTGGGGTGTCACAGGCCACGCAGTCACGCTGCCTACACCAG
Source organism: Ambystoma mexicanum (assembly GCF_040938575.1). Lineage (NCBI taxonomy): Eukaryota > Metazoa > Chordata > Amphibia > Caudata > Ambystomatidae > Ambystoma > Ambystoma mexicanum. The sequence continues at coordinate 993,762,947 of NC_090932.1, read as the reverse complement.
GTCTTGAACATCATCACTGCATGCCCATCAGTCCGTAGGCACATATACCTGCCCAGGACACCTGCAGAAAGGCAGGCTGCCACCCTCGATTTCTACAGTGTGGCACAATTCCCAAAAGTGCTAGGTGCCATTGACTGCACCCATCTGGCCCTACGTCCCCCCAGGGCATCTGAGCACATCTATAGGAACCGCAAGCAGTGGCATTCCATAAACGTGCAGGTAGTATGTAATGCCAAGGGAATCATCACCTCAGTATATGCCAACTATCCAGGGTCCATCCACGACAGCTTCATTTACTGAATGTCTACCCTAAGCAGGGACCTAGAAGTAGGGGGGGCATGGCGATACATGGCTGCTTGGTGAATATGAATGCCACTGCACATGCATGCATGTCAGATGCAGAGTTATGTCACTACCCCACTAATGATACCCATCACCTCCTCACCAGGGGACAGTGCCTACCCTCTGAGCACCCACATGATGACGCCAATTCGGAACCCCATCACGCCTCCAGAGGTAAGATACAACACAGCCCATATTGCAATCCGAGGCATAGTGGAGCGCACATTCGGAGTGCTCAAGTCATGCTTTCGCTCCCTTGACCGTTCTGGCTGGCAGCTGTTATATGCGCCCCCAGTAGTGTGCAGGATCATAGTGGCAGCATGTGTCCTGCACAATGTTGCAACACGCCGGGGCCTGGCTGTGGACATGGTGGTGCCCCCACATCCCCAACCACATGCACGCCCGCTGCGCATGGGAGGGGAGAGGGCACGGGGTGAGGCAGCCTGTACGCAGCTGGTGGCTAATTACTTCACATAGAAACCACACCCCAGTGGAGTGCACTCAGCCCTGGCACATACCATCTGATAAGCAATGATGACTCGACCTGACAATTAAGACGAACAAAGGGACAGTTAACTGTCAGAACCATAGCAGCCTGAGATTGTTCATGTGGAAGTGTCACAATGTGTGCATCCCTACCTACACAAACACCACCAATGCAGTGTCATCAAAAGACACACTTTCATGCTGCAGAAATGAATACCCACTCGCAAAATACTACATGAAAACAGTGCCATGTCACCCAACCCCTCCCCGGCACGGCCACACAACACACCATGGCATGTCATGCAATGTGAGAGGAAACAAATTAATCCCCACAACATGCCCCAAGTGTCACCAGCTACATTGTCCCTAATGGAAACATGGCCACACATGAAATGCTCACAGTAATGCAGGACCTACAACACACATTACCAAATACTTACCAAGAATACCAATCACCTACACAACCTCCAAACTACCTTAAACATGACATTACAGACTTAAAAATGTTCTAGCCTCACTAAATGATGATGCCAGCCCTCCGAACACTTCCAGGTATACAGTGTTAGCGCCACGCAAGAGTGTAGGTGCACTGCTTACAACATGGACTCCAGTTCCAAGGTGGACCGCATTATGAAGACATGAGGAATGGACCTGCAAATTAGGAGGATGAGAGGGATGCAGAGGCACATATCAATACACCATGCAGTGTACAATACAACAACAATATGCACTATGAATGTATACACAGTATTGACTACAGACTGCCCACACATCGAATGGGAGTCCAATGTCACCATGTACGTCAATGTCACTTGGGCACACCCTTTGCAAGCCCATGGAAATGGGAAGCAGGAGTGGTGTGTGTCACAAAAGCCCAAGCATCTGAACCAAATTCATGACAAGCCTGCATGTGCCCAGCCACTATGCAGCGTATGCCCACGGGAGCCACACAAGGCAACACACTGTCCCAAAAAACAAAACAAAAAAAACAAACAAAAAACAAAAATAGCCATTAATGGGCCCAGGGGGGTGGGGGAGGCCACCCAGGAGGTCATATGACAGGGTGCACACCAAAACCCACCTGTGTGGATCTTGCTAAAAAAAAAACACCTCCATGGGCTCATGGCCTACACGGCTACCCTATTGTGGGAGTATCACTGCTGTCTCTCTCCTCACCCTCTGCAGCTGCATCAGGAGGTGGTGGCACTATGGGAGGCAGCCCACGCAAAGCCCTAGTCTGTTCCTCCATGGCTGCAAGCATGCGGGTGTGGTAGGTCTCGTTCTGGAGGATAAGTTGCCTGCATCTCAGCTGAGAGCGTACGTGTGAGACGCTCCAGCTGCTGTTCTGTCCTTCTCTTTGTTGAAGCCTCAAGCGCAACAAGAGTCATACTGAGGTTAAGGAGTTCCACCCTCAGGGTTTCCCTGTGGCCCTGGGACTCTATGGAAATGGCTTCCTGCAGAGTCGCCAGTGACGCCCACCTGTCCCTGTGGGACGCCAACATGTCCTCCCTGTGTGACTGGCAGATGGAGTTGGTTGTCTGCTGTAGTCGCTCCATCAGCCTTTCGGGGGGGACAATGGAAGTGGCCACCCTATCCATGGCCTGAGCCATCATCTCTGATGATGCTGCCTGTTGGGTTGACATACCGTATATGGATTGGTCCCATGCGGTATTGCCAGGTGGCTGACGGCCACCACGTCGGCGGGCACGGCGAACTGCGCCGTGCTGTGCCGGCACTGCCTGAGGCTGCAGGACTGCATTCCCCCTCTGATCTGCTGGCCCAGGAACAGGATCAGATGTCGCGGAGTGTGACCTTGCATCCGTAACCACCAAAGGTGTACCTGCCAACACTGACATCCCCATTGAGGGTTCTAACCCTGGTGCAGGTGGGTCGGACAGAACAGAATCCCTCCCAGGAACACTCACCTGCAACAGCACATAGGTCTCATCATCCGAATCGACACCTGAATACAGCTCAGGGGAGGTGCAGCCAGAGACACCCCTTGAGAGCACGACCTGCAGCAGTTGTGGGTTCTCACCCACCACCACACCACGTCCCTCACTGGTGGTCGGTCGGCCCTCAGACCCCTCCTGAGTCTGCACCATCTCCACAACCCCAGCAGTATCAAGTGCGTCATCCCCTGCAAAGACATAAAAGAAAACAAATGGAAACAGGCATTAGCACTATGGCACACAATTAGGGCTGAGAGGCTACAGAAACAGTACTTGATTGACACATGTCCCACATGACTAAAACCCTCCCATGCATGCACCGTCACTGAGTGTGAAGGGTAGGCAGATGGCACACATTGATGACACCAAGATGGAAGATGAACACATTTGCTGCATGCTGCCTAGCAGTGGCATCACACATTGGCCAGTGATTGGCAGGTCAAAGACACATGCCATCACACAGATGGCATGTACCCTAGCCATGAAGTGAAGAGGGAGAGGAGGTCACCAATTGTTTATTCAGTCCAGTTTGCTAATGAAATTGATTTTTTCATTGAAATGGTTCAAATGTTTAACCTGCAGCTGCCAGTCCAAAATGGTCCTATAGCACAGGGACATGTCTAAACAAATCATGTCCAGGAAACAAAGCCAGTCCACTGTACCATAGCCATGTGAGACATGTGACAATAGGACTGAGAAATCCCGAGTAAAAGTGATGGTATGCAAACAATCTGCCTGAATAAACAGAGGCAAATAAGCAACAATGTTGTGGCAAGATGACACTCCAAGGGCAACTGGCGTGGTGTTGGGCTGGATGTCTAATGTTGGCAGAAGGGATTCTGCTATACCCAAATGCTGGTGCGCAGAATGTATAGGAAGAGGCACATGGGTGACCCAAACCACTCAGGCACACACACCCTCACCTGGCACCCAAACAGAAGCCCTCCCACACACACCATGCACATGGATGACACACACAAGCATGTGCACTCACCGGACAATGCCTCGTAATCTGGCAGTTCTCCCACGCCTTGGATCTGTTCCTCCGTGACGTAGGTCCCAGCAACCTGCTCATGTGGAGTGAGTTCTATGTCGTCTGCTGGAGACCCACCTCCAGTCACTAGAGTTGCGGCATGACTTGAGGCCAGCTTATTCTTTGCCCTGCGCTTCAGTTAATTCCAGCGCTTGTAGCATTCAGTAGCTGTGTGCCTCACGATTCTAAGGGCACTTATGATGTCCGCAATGGTCTGCCAGTGTGCCTGACGTTGTGCAGGTGTGGTCTTGGATCCTGCAACAATCACCATTTCGCGGTCTTGTGCGGACACATACTCTACAAGTGCATTCAGTTCGGCCTCAGTGAAGCTGGGCTTCCTTGACGGGCCGGACTGTGTAGCCGTGTCCGGGACATCAGCCTCTATTGGTCGAGCACTCTTACTTTTCCGCTTGGAAGGTGGTGGGGATCCTGAGTGTCCTACGCCGCTCGGGACACTAGGGGCAGGAGCCTGGTGGACTCTGTACTAGGAGTGTGGGATTGCACACTCAGCATGGGAGTTGGTGCAGGCATTAGCTCAAGTGTGATGGTGTCAGAGGGAATGTCAGCATGATGGACTTGGACCGACACTGTCCTAGCTGGGTGTGTGAGAGGTGGGGTGGATGGAGCCGCAGCTGCCCCTGCAGCCTCCCCAGCCTGCCTACGCGGGGCAGCAGATGACCTAGCTGCCCCTGATCCACGTGGCCTGATGACACCAAAGTTCACCAGCGCACGTGGCCTAGACCTGCTGAACTGGAAGTCAGCCATGGAGTCACCCTGTGCCAGGTCTGGTTCCACAGTGGGCTGGTCCAACAAGAGCTGAGCATGGATGGTGTCAGCCACGTTAACCTCAACCAGGGGGGGGGCATGGGTGTCCCTGACTGCTCCTCCACACATGGGGGGCTAGAGGCACCCTGCAAGTCATGGCCACATCCCCTACCGGATCCACCACGGCCACCACTTTGCCACCCTTACGGCTTGTTCGCCTCCCAGCCATGGCACTGATGTTATTGTGCGTATGGGAGTCGATGTGAACTATTGTCCTGGGCAATTGGGGGTCAAAGGGGTTGGGTACCAGATGGTAATCGTACCCTAGTGCTCTAGAAAGGCTGTATGTCAACCCTGGGGAAAGATGACTGGTCACGCAACGCACAGGCACCCCAAAAAAGGGACGTAAGGTGCACGCAATCCATCCTAGACCACATGCGTGGAAAAATAAACCTGCACTACGCTGTGGCACCCAGAAACACAAGAATGAACGTATGCGTGTCACACGCAGCCTGGAATGACCTCTGAAGGGGTACGCGACACACGGGGGAAGCACAGATGTTAAATATGTGCGCGACTCACCGTCTGCCAGGAACAAAAGCGTGAAAAATATGCGCGTGTGCGCGTTGGCAACACCCCCGCCAAAAGAAGAATTGTACGCTGTCTGAGGAGACAGGACAACAGTAGAAGGGAACATTGTTTGAGGAAACAGGCCCAGGAAAAAGAGGAAAAGAGAAAAAGCTGTCAGAGGTAACAGGGAGTATGGACTGGAAACGCCGTGAAGTAAATCACGTGTGAACCGACAAGAAGTACAGATTTCACCCACTCGCTCTCCACGAAAAGCACATACAAGGAAATGGTGTTCTACACGTACCTTTTATACACACGTCACAGACGCGCATACGCGATGAGGCCATTTCCACCAACTACGCGCTTTGACACTCGGACGTGTATCTCTTTTTTTTTACAGGTGCCATTCTCTACGGCCATGCGCGTGACGTCACAGCTGCACATGGGGGCTTTTGGGCCAATGAAATCGCGAATGCGTGCAGACGTGCTTACGCGCTAAGGGCCTTTCCTCGAATTACACGCTGACGTGCAGGACTTTTCACGTGCCAAATCACTCCGTATCAAGCTGGCCACGCGTAAGCACACGGAAGACCACGCTCCTGCCCAGAAAGCCGATTTACTGCCCCCCAGAGCCCCGAGCACGCTCCCACCTGCCATCTGCTCCTGCCTGACTGCCTGCTGCCCACACGCCCTGCCATTTGCTGCCTGCACATCAGCCAGGGGTGCTGTTGCTGTGACCACCCCTGCTGGAACAGAAGACTCCTGACTGGGATTCCATCGCTCCACAGCCCAGCCCCAGGACCCAGTTGCCCACCCACTCCTGCCTCTGAGGTTGTCATGTCGGGCACTGCAACATCTGGCACCACTGACAACCCCCGGCCAGAGAGGCAGAGGGGCACCAGCTTCAGTGGCAGGGAAGTTGGTGTCCTGGTGGAGCAAGTCCTGGGGCAGTATGATGCCCTCTACGGAAGTGTGCGCGTCGACAAGGAAGGACGGACTCGGATCTGGACGGACATCGTGACTGCCATCAACGCGGAGGGGGTGGCAGTCTGCGACTTCCAACATGTCAAGAAGCACTGGGAGGACTTCAGGTCCAGGACCCTGAACAAGGCCCGGCGCCTCTTGAAGGCAGCGGATGCTAAGGGGCGCCGGGGCCACTTGTCGGAAGATCAGATGAGGGTCCTGGAACGCATATCCCCAGCGCTCCACATCCAGGTCCTTGAGAGGCAGACCCATCTGGAGTCGAGCGGTAAGTGGACATGCATCATGATTGTAAGCTGGCCGTGTGGTGATGTGCCAGTAGTGTGCCGGTTGCACATCTGTTTGTATGGGGCCGATTATGGGTGGGGGTGTACAGGACCGTGAGGCTAACACATGCGAGCGCTGTCATGTGTGAGACATGGATGGTGCTTGTGTGTGTAGGCTTGCATGCCAAATGCAGTTGTGTGGGCACACATGTTTGTATGAATGTGTATGTAAGTAGGCATGTTCGTGATGTCACGCATGTATGTTGTTTTCAGCTGCATGTATCAGCACTGTGTACATGTGCATGTGTGTGTATTTGACAAGGGTGCAACAGTGATGCAACATGGATGCATGTGACAGCAGGATGTGGAAGCCTGATTGGCAGATGTGACATGGATGCCCATCAGAACACTGCGACAGTTGGCTGAGGTGTACACATGCATGCAAGTGTGGTGGTGTGCGTGCATGTGTAGTGCACTCCCTGTGTTGCATGTGATGTCTGGCTCACCTTTGCCTGCTCATGCTGTTGTATGTGTATGGATGGTGCTGGCAGTTGGAATGTGGCTGTGGTATGGCTCATGTGTGCATGTAGAAATGACATGTGTGTTGCCAATTGTGATGCCATGTCTGAGGTTTGCCAATGCCACTCATGTGCAACTGTCATGTGTGTATGTGTCCATTGTACAGTGCCCTGGTGCCTGTGTTTTATTTCTCCCTGTCTGCAGCGTCAACTGATGAAGAGGGCTGAGAAGGTGCTGTGGAGCACAGCGGCGGGGATCGCACCGCCAGCCGGAGACGCAAGGCCCGGCTCCCCTCCCAGGTTGTGATCTCATCGGGGAGTGAGGAGTCCGGTGCCGCGTCCCAGGCCGCAGCTGCCGGGGGGAGGTCCAAGAGGTGGAGGTCGGAGTTGGACTCCTCGGCAGCAGAAGGGGCAGCTGGGACCCCACAGGGCCCAACGGGGGAAGATGGCACAGAGTCATCCAGGTTGGTGGGGGGTTTGGTGGAGGAGGAGGCCGTGCAAGCAACAGAGACGGGGTCTGGAGGTGGGGATTCCACTGGTGCTAGTGGTGCAGTGCAGGACCGGGGACAGGAGGCAGCACAGGTCGCCGCGGAGGTGCCTGTGTGCAATCCTGTCCCTGATCCTGTCACTGCATTATCTTGCACCAGCAGGGATGCCTACGTCCAGACCCGTTTTCAGGCAGGGGATGAGCTCACGACAACTGGCCTTCCTCTGCCTGCGGACGTGGCTATCCGGGTCCGGGTTGAGCCTGTCCTGACTGGTGTGGCGTTGCGTCAACGGGCCATGCGAGGTGACCTGCAGTCTTTTCATGCGGAGACTGCACGTCATCTCAAATGGCTCATTGACCGCGTCGGCCTACTGGGACAGGTCAGCCAGGCCGGATTCCTCCGTTTGATGGGGCTTGCTCAGATCCCATCCTCAACTGAACCCCCTATGCGCCAGTCGTCCTCCGTGCCATCTTCCCACCCATCAGTCACCTGGGTGCCCTGTGGAGCTGCCTCTAATGGTGCGGCCAGGCTGGCGGAGGAGGCATCCCTGCCACAGTCGGGAGTCAGACATCCAGCAGGGGTGGCCACATCAACGACTGCACCCCAGCCAGCGGAGGATGTGCAGGCAGCAGGAGGCAGTGCACGGGCAGAGGCGCAGCAGCAAAGTGGTGGGAGCCATGATTGCTCAGGGCCTTCGACATCGGAGGGGCAGGCATCGGCCGGAGGGCAGGAGGACCCAGGACGGGAAGTAGATGCGGAGTGGCAGCGGGCGGAAGAGGCACGGCTCACGATGGTCAGGGCGGAGAACTCCATGCGGAGGGCCCTGAGGCGGGCCAAGTGCCTCGAGGCAATCCGCAGAGAGTTTGGGGGGAACATGTGGACAGCCCTGCGGACCCTCGGGGCCATGGAGGAGGAGCGCCTCCGGGACATTGAGCAGGAGTTCGATGATGCCCTGGCCCGGAACATCCCGAAGTGAGCCGTCGGACTAGCCCGCTGCCCTTGTAAATAGTTCTGTAGTTAGTGTTAGGTTTCCTTTGGTTTAGCGATTTTTTTGGACCTTTTGGACAATGGGCCAGATTTTTGTATATATTCTTTTTTTTTAGGTAGTGTTATTAGATAGGTTTCATTTCTTCTGTTGGGATCATGGACCCTGGATTGTTTATCTGTATATAGTTGACTTTTGGATTTTCATTTTTTATTATGATTTCCCCATGGAGCAATGGTTTTCGATTTTAATTTTCCATTGGATTTACTTTTGTGGACTGTGACTTTGGACACCTTTTGTTTGCATTATGATTTGTGGTTTTGCATTATTTCACTACCTGCTTGTTTTTTTTTAAATAATTTCCATTATTGTTTTTTTATTTTTGGTTCAATTTATGTTGCGTTTAATACATATTTTTCTTCAAACTTCAATGTGTAGTATCATCTCATTGGTTTCATGCATATCATGATATGTGTTTTGACTTTCACTGACACCCATTGGGTGTATGTGAGGGACATGTGTTCATTTCCAAACTTGCAATTGTGGTTATATCATGTTTTTGCCATTTGTAAGTGGGTGGATGCAATACTCAGGTGGGTGTTTGGCATTTGGAGGCTGACCATAAGGGCCAGGGATCTAGATTGTGTTGACATGTAGGCTGGGGGACATGAGTGTGGGCCTGGTGGAGGCTGCCCCTGCACTGCTGGCGGGTGGGGGTGATGGGAGACATGAGTGGGGGCCTGGTGGAGGCTGCCCCTGGTGGCTGGGGTGTGGGGGTGCAGGGATACATGAGTGGGGGCCTGGTGGAGGCTGCCCCTGCACTGCTGGGGGGTGGGGGTGATGGGAGACATGAGTGGGGGCCTGGTGGAGGCTGCCCCTGGTGGCTGGGGGGTGGGGGTGCAGGGAGACATGAGTGGGGGCCTGGTGGAGGCTGCCCCTGCACTGCTGGGGGGTGGGGGTGATGGGAGACATGAGTGGGGGCCTGGTGGAGGCTGCCTGTGCACTGCTGGGGGGTGGGGGTGATGGGAGAAATGGGTGGGGGCCTGGTGGAGGCTGCCCCTGCACTGCTGGGGGGTGGGGGTGATGGGAGACATGAGTGAGGGCCTGGTGGAGGCTGCCCCTGCACTGCTGGGGGGTGGGGGTGATGGGAGACATGAGTGGGGGCCTGGTGGAGGCTGCCCGTGCACTGCTGGGGGGTGGGGGTGATGGGAGAAATGGGTGGGGGCCTGGTGGAGGCTGCCCCTGCACTGCTGGGCGGTGGGGGTGATGGGAGACATGAGTGGGGGCCTGGTGGAGGCTGTCCCTGCACTGCTGGGGGGTGGGGGTGATGGGAGTCATGAGTGGGGGCCTGGTGGAGGCTGCCCCTGGTGGCTGGGGGTGGGGGTGCAGGGAGACATGAGTGGGGGCCTGGTGGAGGCTGCCCCTGCACTGCTGGGGGGTGGGTGTGATGGGAGACATGAGTGGGGGCCTGGTGGAGGCTGCCCCTGGTGTCTGGGGGGTGGGGGTGCAGGGAGACATGAGTGAGGGCCTGGTGGAGGCTGCCCCTGCACTGCTGGGGGGTGGGGGTGATGGGAGACATGAGTGGGGGCCTGGTGGAGGCTGCCCGTGCACTGCTGGGGGGTGGGGGTGATGGGAGAAATGGGTGGGGGCCTGGTGGAGGCTGCCCCTGCACTGCTGGGGGCTGGGGGTGATGGGAGACATGAGTGGGGCCTGGTGGAGGCTGCCCCTGGTGGCTGGGGGTTGGGGGTGCAGGGAGACATGAGTGGGGGCCTGGTGGAGGCTGCCCCTGCACTGATGGGGGGTGGGGGTGATGGGAGACATGAGTGGGGGCCTGGTGGAGGCTGCCCCTGGTGGCTGGGGGGTGGGGGTGCAGGGAGACACGAGTTGGACATGAGTGGGGGCCTGCTGGAGGCTGCCCCTGCACTACTGGGGGGTGGGGGTGATGGGAGACATGAGTGGGGCCTGGTGGAGGCTGCCCCTGGTGGCTGGGGGGTGGGGGTGCAGGGAGACATGAGTGGGGGCCTGGTGGAGGCTGCCCCTGCACTGCTGGGGGGTGGGGGTGATAGGGGACATGAGTGGGGGCCTGGTGGAGGCGGCCCCTGGTGGCTGGGGGGTGGGGGTGGTGGGAGACATGAGTGGGGACCTGGTGGAGGCTGCCCCTGGTGGCTGGGGGTTGGGGGTGGTGGGAGACATGAGTGGGGGCCTGGTGGAGGCTGCCCCTGGTGGCTGGGGGGTGGGGGTGGTGGGAGACATGAGTGGGGGTCTGGTGGAGGCTGCCCCTGGTGGATGGGGGTTGGGGGTGCAGGGAGACATGAGTTGGACATGGTTGGGGGCCTAGTGGAGGCTGCACCTGCACTGCTGGGGGGTGGGGTGGTGGGAGACATGAGTGGGGGCCTGGTGGAGGCTGCCCCTGGTGGCTGGGGGGTGGGGGTGATGGGAGACATGAGTGGAGGCCTGGTGGAGGCTGCCCCTGGTGGCTGGGGGGTGGGGTTGGCGGGAGACATGAGTGGGGGCCTGGTGGAGGCTGCCCCTGCACTGCTGGGGGGTGGGGGTGATAGGGGACATGAGTGGGGGCCTGGTGGAGGCTGCCCCTGGTGGCTCGGGGGTGGGGGTGGTGGGAGACATGAGTGGGGGCCTGGTGGAGGCTGCCCCTGGTGGCTGGGGGGTGGGGTGCAGGGAGACATGAGTTGGACATGAGTGGGGGCCTGGTGGAGGCTGCACCTGCACTGCTGGGGGCTGGGGGTGGTGGGAGACATGAGTGGGGGCCTGGTGGAGGCTGCCCCTGGTGGCTGGGGGGTGGGGGTGATGGGAGACATGAGTGGGGGCCTGGTGGAGGCTGCCCCTGCACTGCTGGGGGATGGGGGTGATGGGAGACATGGGTGGGTGCCTGTGGAGGCTGCCCCTGCACTGCTGGGGGGTGGGGGTGATGGGAGACATGAGTGGGGGCCTGGTGGAGGCTGCTCCTGCACTGCTGGGGGGTGGGGGTGATGGGAAACATGAGTGGGGGTCTGGTGGAGGCTGCCCCTGGTGGCTGGGGGGTGGGGGTGCAGGGAGACATGAGTGGGGGCCTGGTGGAGGCTGCCCCTGCACTGCTGGGGGGTGGAAGTGATGGGAGACATGAGTGGGGGCCTGGTGGAGGCTGCCCTGGTGGCTGGGGGGTGGGGGTGCAGGGAGACATGAGTTGGGGCCTGGTGGAGGCTGCCCCTGCACTGCTGGGGGGTGGAGGTGATGGGAGACATGAGTGGGGGCCTGGTGGAGGCTGCCCCTGGTGGCTGGGGGGTCGGGGTGCAGGGAGACATGAGTGGGGGCCTGGTGGAGGCTGCCCCTGCACTGCTGGGGGGTGGAGGTGATGGGAGACATGAGTGGGGGCCTGGTGGAGGCTGCCCCTGGTGGCTGGGGGGTGGGGGTGCAGGGAGACATGAGTGGGGGCCTGGTGGAGGCTGCCCCTGCACTGCTGGGGGGTGGAGGTGATGGGAGACATGAGTGGGGGCCTGGTGGAGGCTGCCCCTGGTGGCTGGAGGGTGGGGGTGCAGGGAGACATGAGTTGGACATGAGTGGGGGCCTGGTGGAGGCTGCCCCTGCACTGCTGGGGGGTGGGGGTGATAGGGGACATGAGTGGGGGCCTGGTGGAGACTGCCCCTGGTGGCTGGTGGGTGGGGGTGGTGGGAGACATGAGTGGGGGCCTGGTGGAGGCTGCCCCTTCACTGCTGGGGGGTGGGGGTGGTGGGAGACATGAGTGGGGGCCTGGTGGAGGCTGCCCCTGGTGGCTGGGGTGTGGGGGTGATAGGGGACATGAATGGGGGCCTGGTGGAGGCTGCCCCTGCACTGCTGGGGGGTGGGGGTGATGGGAGACATGAGAGGGGGCCTGGTGGAGGCTGCCCCTGCACTGCTGGGGGGTGGAGGTGATGGGAGACATGAGTGGGGGCCTGGTGGAGGCTGCCCCTGGTGGCTGGGGGGTGGGGGTGCAGGGAGACATGAGTGGGGGCCTGGTGGAGGCTGCCCCTGCACTGCTGGGGGGTGGAGGTGATGGGAGACATGAGTGGGGGCCTGGTGGAGGCTGCCCCTGGTGGCTGGAGGGTGGGGGTGCAGGGAGACATGAGTTGGACATGAGTGGGGGCCTGGTGGAGGCTGCCCCTGCACTGCTGGGGGGTGGGGGTGATAGGGGACATGAGTGGGGGCCTGGTGGAGACTGCCCCTGGTGGCTGGTGGGTGGGGGTGGTGGGAGACATGAGTGGGGGCCTGGTGGAGGCTGCCCCTTCACTGCTGGGGGGTGGGGGTGGTGGGAGACATGAGTGGGGGCCTGGTGGAGGCTGCCCCTGGTGGCTGGGGTGTGGGGGTGATAGGGGACATGAGTGGGGGCCTGGTCGAGGCTGCCCCTGCACTGCTGGGGGGTGGGGGTGATGGGAGACATGAGAGGGGGCCTGGTGGAGGCTGCCCCTGCACTGCTGGGGGTGGGGGTGATGGGAATCATGAGTGGGGGCCTAGTGGAGGTTGCCCCTGGTGGCTGCAGGGTGGGGGTACAAGGAGACATTAGTGGGGGCCTGGTGGAGGCTGCCCCTGCACTGCTGGGGGGTGGGGGTGATGGGAGACATGAGTGGGGGCCTGGTGGAGGCTTCCCCTGGTGGCTGGGGGGTGGGGGTGCAGGGAGACATGAGTGGGGGCTGGTGGAGGCTTCCCCTCGTGGCTGGGGGGGTGGGGATGCAGGGAGACATGAGTGGGGGCCTGGTGGAGGCTGCCCCTGCACTGCTGGGGGGTGGGGGTGATGGGAGACATGAGTGGGGGCCTGGTGGAGGCTGCCCCTGGTGGCTGGGGGTGGGGGTGCAGGGAGACATGAGTGGGGGCCTGGTGAAGGCTGCCCCTGCACTGCTGGGCGGTGGGGGTGATGGGAGATATGAGTGGGGGCCAGGTGAAGGCTGCCCCTGGTGGCTGGGGGGTTGGGGTGCAGGGAGACATGAGTGGGGGCCTGGTGGAGGCTGCCCCTGCACTGCTGGGGGGTGGGGGTGATGGGAGACATGAGTGGGGGCCTGGTGGCGGCTGCCCCTGGTGGCTGGGGGGTGGGGGTGCAGGGAGACATGAGTTGTACATGAGTGGGGGCCTGGTGGAGGCTGCCCCTGCACTGCTGGGGGGTGGGGTGATAGGGGACATGAGTGGGGGCCTGGTGGAGGCTGCCCCTGGTGGCTGGGGGGTGGGGGTGGTGGGAGACATGAGTGGGGGCCTGGTGGAGGCTGCCCCTGGTGGCTGGGGGGTGGGGGTGATGGGAGACATGAGTGGGGGCCTGGTGGAGGCTGCCCCTGCACTGCTGGGGGGTGGGGGTGATGGGAGACATGAGTGGGGGCCTGGTGGAGGCTGCCCCTGCATTGCTGGGGGGTGGGGGTGATGGGAGACATGAGTGGGGGCCTGGTGGAGGCTGCCCCTGCACTGCTGGGGGGTGGGGGTGATGGGAGACATGAGTGGGGGCCTGGTGGAGGCTGCCCCTGGTGGCAGGGGGGTGGGGGTGCAGGGAGACATGAGTGGGGGCCTGGTGCAGGCTGCCCCTGCACTGCTGGGGGGTGGGGGTGATGGGAGACATGAGTGGGGGCCTGGTGGAGGCTGCCCCTGCACTGCTGGGGTGGGGGTGATAGGGGACATGAGTGGGGGCCTGGTGGAGGCTGCTCCTGGTGGCTGTGGGGTGGGGGTGCAGGGAGACATGAGTGGGGGCCTGGTGGAGGCTGCCCCTGCACTGCTGGGGGGTGGGGGTGATAGGGGACATGAGTGGGGGCCTGGTGGAGGCGGCCCCTGGTGGCTGGGGGGTGGGGGTGGTGGGAGACATGAGTGGGGACCTGGTGGAGGCTGCCCCTGGTGGCTGGGGGTTGGGGGTGGTGGGAGACATGAGTGGGGGCCTGGTGGAGGCTGCCCCTGGTGGCTGGGGGGTGGGGGTGGTGGGAGACATGAGTGGGGGTCTGGTGGAGGCTGCCCCTGGTGGATGGGGGTTGGGGGTGCAGGGAGACATGAGTTGGACATGGTTGGGGGCCTAGTGGAGGCTGCACCTGCACTGCTGGGGGGTGGGGTGGTGGGAGACATGAGTGGGGGCCTGGTGGAGGCTGCCCCTGGTGGCTGGGGGGTGGGGGTGATGGGAGACATGAGTGGAGGCCTGGTGGAGGCTGCCCCTGGTGGCTGGGGGGTGGGGTTGGCGGGAGACATGAGTGGGGGCCTGGTGGAGGCTGCCCCTGCACTGCTGGGGGGTGGGGGTGATAGGGGACATGAGTGGGGGCCTGGTGGAGGCTGCCCCTGGTGGCTCGGGGGTGGGGGTGGTGGGAGACATGAGTGGGGGCCTGGTGGAGGCTGCCCCTGGTGGCTGGGGGGTGGGGTGCAGGGAGACATGAGTTGGACATGAGTGGGGGCCTGGTGGAGGCTGCACCTGCACTGCTGGGGGCTGGGGGTGGTGGGAGACATGAGTGGGGGCCTGGTGGAGGCTGCCCCTGGTGGCTGGGGGGTGGGGTGATGGGAGACATGAGTGGGGGCCTGGTGGAGGCTGCCCCTGCACTGCTGGGGGATGGGGGTGATGGGAGACATGGGTGGGTGCCTGTGGAGGCTGCCCCTGCACTGCTGGGGGGTGGGGGTGATGGGAGACATGAGTGGGGGCCTGGTGGAGGCTGCTCCTGCACTGCTGGGGGGTGGGGGTGATGGGAAACATGAGTGGGGGTCTGGTGGAGGCTGCCCCTGGTGGCTGGGGGGTGGGGGTGCAGGGAGACATGAGTGGGGGCCTGGTGGAGGCTGCCCCTGCACTGCTGGGGGGTGGAAGTGATGGGAGACATGAGTGGGGGCCTGGTGGAGGCTGCCCTGGTGGCTGGGGGGTGGGGGTGCAGGGAGACATGAGTTGGGGCCTGGTGGAGGCTGCCCCTGCACTGCTGGGGGGTGGAGGTGATGGGAGACATGAGTGGGGGCCTGGTGGAGGCTGCCCCTGGTGGCTGGGGGGTGGGGGTGCAGGGAGACATGAGTGGGGGCCTGGTGGAGGCTGCCCCTGCACTGCTGGGGGGTGGAGGTGATGGGAGACATGAGTGGGGGCCTGGTGGAGGCTGCCCCTGGTGGCTGGGGGGTGGGGGTGCAGGGAGACATGAGTGGGGGCCTGGTGGAGGCTGCCCCTGCACTGCTGGGGGGTGGAGGTGATGGGAGACATGAGTGGGGGCCTGGTGGAGGCTGCCCCTGGTGGCTGGAGGGTGGGGGTGCAGGGAGACATGAGTTGGACATGAGTGGGGGCCTGGTGGAGGCTGCCCCTGCACTGCTGGGGGGTGGGGGTGATAGGGGACATGAGTGGGGGCCTGGTGGAGACTGCCCCTGGTGGCTGGTGGGTGGGGGTGGTGGGAGACATGAGTGGGGGCCTGGTGGAGGCTGCCCCTTCACTGCTGGGGGGTGGGGGTGGTGGGAGACATGAGTGGGGGCCTGGTGGAGGCTGCCCCTGGTGGCTGGGGTGTGGGGGTGATAGGGGACATGAATGGGGGCCTGGTGGAGGCTGGCCCTGCACTGCTGGGGGGTGGGGGTGATGGGAGACATGAGAGGGGGCCTGGTGGAGGCTGCCCCTGCACTGCTGGGGGGTGGAGGTGATGGGAGACATGAGTGGGGGCCTGGTGGAGGCTGCCCCTGGTGGCTGGGGGGTGGGGGTGCAGGGAGACATGAGTGGGGGCCTGGTGGAGGCTGCCCCTGCACTGCTGGGGGGTGGAGGTGATGGGAGACATGAGTGGGGGCCTGGTGGAGGCTGCCCCTGGTGGCTGGAGGGTGGGGGTGCAGGGAGACATGAGTTGGACATGAGTGGGGGCCTGGTGGAGGCTGCCCCTGCACTGCTGGGGGGTGGGGGTGATAGGGGACATGAGTGGGGGCCTGGTGGAGACTGCCCCTGGTGGCTGGTGGGTGGGGGTGGTGGGAGACATGAGTGGGGGCCTGGTGGAGGCTGCCCCTTCACTGCTGGGGGGTGGGGGTGGTGGGAGACATGAGTGGGGGCCTGGTGGAGGCTGCCCCTGGTGGCTGGGGTGTGGGGGTGATAGGGGACATGAGTGGGGGCCTGGTCGAGGCTGCCCCTGCACTGCTGGGGGGTGGGGGTGATGGGAGACATGAGAGGGGGCCTGGTGGAGGCTGCCCCTGCACTGCTGGGGGTGGGGGTGATGGGAATCATGAGTGGGGGCCTAGTGGAGGTTGCCCCTGGTGGCTGCAGGGTGGGGGTACAAGGAGACATTAGTGGGGGCCTGGTGGAGGCTGCCCCTGCACTGCTGGGGGGTGGGGGTGATGGGAGACATGAGTGGGGGCCTGGTGGAGGCTTCCCCTGGTGGCTGGGGGGTGGGGGTGCAGGGAGACATGAGTGGGGGCCTGGTGGAGGTGGCCCCTGCACTGCTGGGGGGTGGGGGTGATGGGAGACATGAGTGGGGGCCTGGTGGAGGCTGCCCCTGGTGGCTGGGGGTTGGGGGTGCAGGGAGACATGAGTGGGGGCCTGGTGGAGGCTGCCCCTGCACTGCTGGGGGGTGGGGGTGATGGGAGACATGAGTGGGGGCCTGGTGGAGGCTGCCCCTGGTGGCTGGGGGGTGGCGGTGCAGGGAGACATGAGTTGAACATGAGTGGGGGCCTGGTGGAGGCTGCCCCTGCACTGCTGGGGCGTGGGGGTGATAGGGGACATGAGTGGTGGCCTGGTGGAGGCTGCTCCTGCACTGCTGGGGGGTGGGGGTGATGGGAGACATGAGTGGGGGCCTGGTGGAGGCTGCCCCTGGTGGCTGGGGGGTGGGGATGCAGGGAGACATGAGTGGGGGCCTGGTGGAGGCTGCCCCTGCACTGCTGGGTGGTGGAGGTGATGGGAGACATGAGTGGGGGCCTGGTGGAGGCTGCCCCTGGTGGCTGGGGGGTGGGAGTGCAGGGAGACATGAGTGGGGGCCTGGTGGAGGCTGCCCCTGCACTGCTGGGGGGTGGAGGTGATGGGAGACATGAGTGGGGGCCTGGTGGAGGCTGCCCCTGGTGGCTGGGGGGTTGGGGGTGCAGGGAGACATGAGTGGGGGCCTGGTGGAGGCTGCCCCTGCACTGATGGGGGGTGGGGGTGATGGGAGACATGAGTGGGGGCCTGGTGGAGGCTGCCCCTGGTGGCTAGGGTGTGGGGGTGCAGGGAGACATGAGTGGGGGCCTGGTGGAGGCTGCCCCTGCACTGCTGGGGGGTGGAGGTGATGGGAGACATGAGTGGGGGCCTGGTGGAGGCTGCCCCTGGTGGCTGGGGGGTGGGGGTGCAGGGAGACATGAGTTGGACATGAGTGAGGGCCTGGTGGAGGCTGCCCCTGCACAGCTGGGGGGTGAGGGTGATAGGGGACATGAGTGGGGGCCTGGTGGAGACTGCCCCTGGTGGCTGGGGGGTGGGGGTGGTGGGAGACATGAGTGGGGGCCTGGTGGAGGCTGCCCCTGCACTGCTGGGGGGTGGGGGTGATGGGAGACATGAGTGGGGGCCTGGTGGAGGCTGCCCCTGGTGGCTGGGGGGTGGGGGTGCAGGGAGACATGAGTGGGGGCCTGGTGGAGGTGGCCCCTGCACTTCTGGGGGTGGGGGTGCAGGGAGACATGAGTTGGACATGAGTGGGGGCCTGGTGGAGACTGCACCTGCACTGCTGGGGGGTGGGGGTGGTGGGAGACATGAGTGGGGGCCTGGTGGAGGCTGCCCCTGGTGGCTGGGGGGTGGGGGTGATGGGAGACATGAGTGGGGACCTGGTGGAGGCTGCCCCTGGTGGCTGGGGGTGGGGGTGGTGGGAGACATGAGTGGGGGCCTGGTGGAGGCTGCCCCTGCACTGCTGGGGGGTGGGGGTGATGGGAGACATGAGTGGGGGCCTGGTGGAGGCTGCCCCTGGTGGCTGGGGGGTTGCGGTGCAGGGAGACATGAGTTGGACATGAGTGGGGGCCTGGTGGAGGCTGCCCCTGCACTGCTGGGGGGTGGGGGTGATAGGGGACATGAGTGGGGGCCTGGTGGAGGCTGTTCCTGCACTGCTGGGGGGTGGAGTTGATGGGAGACATGAGTGGGGGCCTGGTGGAGGCTGCCCCTGTTGGCTGGGGGGTGGGGGTGCAGGGAGACATGAGTGGGGGCCTGGTGGAGGCTGCCCCTGCACTGCTGGGGGGTGGAGGTGATGGGAGACATGAGTGGGGGCCTGGTGGAGGCTGCCCCTGGTGGCTGGGGGTGCAGGGAGACATGAGTGGGGGCCTGGTGGAGGCTGCCCCTGGTGGCTGGGGGGTGGGGGTGCAGGGAGACATGAGTGGGGGCCTGGTGGAGGCTGCCCCTGCACTGCTGGGGGGTGGAGCTGATGGGAGACATGAGTGAGGGCTTGGTGGAGGCTGCCCCTGGTGGCTGGGGGGTGGGGGTGCAGGGAGACATGAGTTGGACATGAGTGGGGGCCTGGTGGAGGCTGCCCCTGCACTGCTGGGGGGTGGGGGTGATAGGGGACATGAGTGGGGGCCTGGTGGAGACTGCCCCAGGTGGCTGGGGGGTGGGGTGGTGGGAGACATGAGTGGGGGCCTGGTGGAGGCTGCCCCTGCACTGCTGGGGGGTGGGGGTGGTGGGAGACATGAGTGGGGACCTGGTGGAGGCTGCTCCTGGTGGCTGGGGGGTGGGGGTGATAGGGGACATGAGTGGGGCTTGGTGGAGGCGGCCCCTGCACTGCTGGGGGGTGGGGGTGATAGGAGACATGAGTGGTGGCCTGGTGGAGGCTGCCCCTGCACTGCTGGGGGGTGAGGGTGATGGGAAACATGAGTGGGGGCCTAGTGGAGGCTGCCCCTGGTGGCTGCGGGGTGGGGGTGCAGGGAGACATTAGTGGGGGCCTGGTGGAGACTGCCCCTGGTGGCTGGGGGGTGGGGGTGCAGGGAGACATTAGTGGGGGCCTGGTGGAGACTGCCCCTGGTGGCTGGGGGGTGGGGGTGCAGGGAGACATGAGTGGGGGCCTGGTGGAGGCTGCCCCTGGTGGCTGGGGGGTGGGGGTGCAGGGAGACATGAGTGGGGGCCTGGTGGAGGTGACCCTGCACTGCTGTGGGGGGGGGTGATGGGAGACATGAGTGGGGGCCTGGTGGAGGCTGCCCCTGGTGGCTGGGGGGTGGGGGTGCAGGGAGACATGAGTGGGGGCCTGGTGGAGGCTGCCCCTGCACTGCTTGGGGGTGGGGGTGGGGGTGATGGGAGACATGAGTGGGGGCCTGGTGGAGGCTGCCCCTGGTGGCTGGGGGGTGGCGGTGCAGCGAGACATTAGTTGGACATGAGTGGGGGCCTGGTGGAGGCTGCCCCTGCACTGCTGGGGGGTGGGGGTGATAGGGGACATGAGTGGGGGCCTGGTGGAGGCTGCCCCTGGTGGCTGGGGGGTGGGGGTGGTGGGAGACATGAGTGGGGGCTGGTGGAGGCTTCCCCTCGTGGCTGGGGGGGTGGGGATGCAGGGAGACATGAGTGGGGGCCTGGTGGAGGCTGCCCCTGCACTGCTGGGGGGTGGGGGTGATGGGAGACATGAGTGGGGGCCTGGTGGAGGCTGCCCCTGGTGGCTGGGGGTGGGGGTGCAGGGAGACATGAGTGGGGGCCTGGTGAAGGCTGCCCCTGCACTGCTGGGCGGTGGGGGTGATGGGAGATATGAGTGGGGGCCAGGTGAAGGCTGCCCCTGGTGGCTGGGGGGTTGGGGTGCAGGGAGACATGAGTGGGGGCCTGGTGGAGGCTGCCCCTGCACTGCTGGGGGGTGGGGGTGATGGGAGACATGAGTGGGGGCCTGGTGGCGGCTGCCCCTGGTGGCTGGGGGGTGGGGGTGCAGGGAGACATGAGTTGTACATGAGTGGGGGCCTGGTGGAGGCTGCCCCTGCACTGCTGGGGGGTGGGGTGATAGGGGACATGAGTGGGGGCCTGGTGGAGGCTGCCCCTGGTGGCTGGGGGGTGGGGGTGGTGGGAGACATGAGTGGGGGCCTGGTGGAGGCTGCCCCTGGTGGCTGGGGGGTGGGGGTGATGGGAGACATGAGTGGGGGCCTGGTGGAGGCTGCCCCTGCACTGCTGGGGGGTGGGGGTGATGGGAGACATGAGTGGGGGCCTGGTGGAGGCTGCCCCTGCATTGCTGGGGGGTGGGGGTGATGGGAGACATGAGTGGGGGCCTGGTGGAGGCTGCCCCTGCACTGCTGGGGGGTGGGGGTGATGGGAGACATGAGTGGGGGCCTGGTGGAGGCTGCCCCTGGTGGCAGGGGGGTGGGGGTGCAGGGAGACATGAGTGTGGGCCTGGTGCAGGCTGCCCCTGCACTGCTGGGGGGTGGGGGTGATGGGAGACATGAGTGGGGGCCTGGTGGAGGCTGCCCCTGCACTGCTGGGGTGGGGGTGATAGGGGACATGAGTGGGGGCCTGGTGGAGGCTGCTCCTGGTGGCTGTGGGGTGGGGGTGGTGGGAGACATGAGTGGGGGCCTGGTGGAGGCTGCCCCTGGTGGCTGGAGGGTGGGGGTGCAGGGAGACATGAGTTGGACATGAGTGGGGGGCTGGTGGAGGCTGCCCCTGCACTGCTGGGGGGTGGGGGTGGTGGGAGACATGAGTGGGGGCCTGGTGGAGGCTGCCCCTGGTGGCTGGGGGGTGGGGGTGATGGGAGACATGAGTGGGGGCCTGGTGGAAGCTGCCCTTGGTGGCTGGGGGGTGGGGGTGATGGGAGACATGGGTGGGGGCTTGGTGGAGGCTGCCCCTGGTGGCTGGGGGGTGGGGGTGCAGGGAGACATGAGTTGGACATGAGTGGGGGCCTGGTGGAGGCTGCCCCTGCACTGCTTGGGGGTGGGGGTGGGGGTGATGGGAGACATGAGCGGGGGCCTGGTGGAAGCTGCCCTTGGTGGCTGGGGGGTGGGGGTGCAGGGAGACATGAGTTGGACATGAGTGGGGGCCTGGTGGAGGCTGCCCCTGCACTGCTGGGGGTGGGGGTGATAGGGGACATGAGTGGGGGCCTGGTGGAGGCTGCCCCTGGTGGCTGGGGGGTGGGGGTGGTGGGAGACATGAGTGGGGGCCTGGTGGAGGCTGCCCCTGGTGGCTGGGGGGTGGGGGTGCAGGGAGACATGAGTTGGACATGAGTTGGGGCCTGGTGGAGGCTGCCCCTGCACTGCTTGGGGGTGGGGGTGGGGGTGATGGGAGACATGAGCGGGGGCCTGGTGGAGGCTGCCCCTGGTGGCTGGGGGGTGGCGGTGCAGCGAGACATTAGTTGGACATGAGTGGGGGCCTGGTGGAGGCTGCCCCTGGTGGCTGGGGGGTGGGGGTGCAGGGAGACATGAGTTGGACATGAGTGGGGGGCTGGTGGAGGCTGTCCCTGCACTGCTGGGGGGTGGGGGTGGTGGGAGACATGAGTGGGGGCCTGGTGGAGGCTGCCCCTGGTGGCTGGGGGGTGGGGGTGATGGGAGACATGAGTGGGGGCCTGGTGGAAGCTGCCCTTGGTGGCTGGGGGGTGGGGGTGATGGGAGACATGGGTGGGGGCTTGGTGGAGGCTGCCCCTGGTGGCTGGGGGGTGGGGGTGCAGGGAGACATGAGTTGGACATGAGTGGGGGTCTGGTGGAGGCTGCCCCTGCACTGCTGGGGGTGGGGGTGATAGGGGACATGAGTGGGGGCCTGGTGGAGGCTGCCCCTGGTGGCTGGGGGGTGGGGGTGGTGGGAGACATGAGTGGGGGCCTGGTGGAGGCTGCCCCTGGTGGCTGGGGGGTGGGGGTGCAGGGAGACATGAGTTGGACATGAGTGGGGGCCTGGTGGAGGCTGCCCCTGCACTGCTTGGGGGTGGGGGTGGGGGTGATGGGAGACATGAGCGGGGGCCTGGTGGAGGCTGCCCCTGGTGGCTGGGGGGTGGCGGTGCAGCGAGACATTAGTTGGACATGAGTGGGGGCCTGGTGGAGGCTGCCCCTGCACTGCTGGGGGGTGGGGGTGATAGGGGACATGAGTGGGGGCCTGGTGGAGGCTGCCCCTGGTGGCTGGGGGGTGGGGGTGGTGGGAGACATGAGTGGGGGCTGGTGGAGGCTTCCCCTCGTGGCTGGGGGGTGGGGGTGCAGGGAGACATGAGTGGGGGCCTGGTGGAGGCTGCCCCTGCACTGCTGGGGGGTGGGGGTGATGGGAGACATGAGTGGGGGCCTGGTGGAGGCTGCCCCTGGTGGCTGGGGGGTGGGGGTGCAGGGAGACATGAGTGGGGGCCTGGTGAAGGCTGCCCCTGCACTGCTGGGCGGTGGGGGTGATGGGAGATATGAGTGGGGGCCAGGTGGAGGCTGCCCCTGGTGGCTGGGGGGTTGGGGTGCAGGGAGACATGAGTGGGGGCCTGGTGGAGGCTGCCCCTGCACTGCTGGGGGGTGGGGGTGATGGGAGACATGAGTGGGGGCCTGGTGGCGGCTGCCCCTGGTGGCTGGGGGGTGGGGGTGCAGGGAGACATGAGTTGTACATGAGTGGGGGCCTGGTGGAGGCTGCCCCTGCACTGCTGGGGGGTGGGGTGATAGGGGACATGAGTGGGGGCCTGGTGGAGGCTGCCCCTGGTGGCTGGGGGGTGGGGGTGGTGGGAGACATGAGTGGGGGCCTGGTGGAGGCTGCCCCTGGTGGCTGGGGGGTGGGGGTGATGGGAGACATGAGTGGGGGCCTGGTGGAGGCTGCCCCTGCACTGCTGGGGGGTGGGGGTGATGGGAGACATGGGTGGGGGCCTGGTGGAGGCTGCCCCTGCATTGCTGGGGGGTGGGGGTGATGGGAGACATGAGTGGGGGCCTGGTGGAGGCTGCCCCTGCACTGCTGGGGGGTGGGGGTGATGGGAGACATGAGTGGGGGCCTGGTGGAGGCTGCCCCTGGTGGCAGGGGGTGGGGGTGCAGGGAGACATGAGTGGGGGCCTGGTGCAGGCTGCCCCTGCACTGCTGGGGGGTGGGGGTGATGGGAGACATGAGTGGGGGCCTGGTGGAGGCTGCCCCTGCACTGCTGGGGTGGGGGTGATAGGGGACATGAGTGGGGGCCTGGTGGAGGCTGCTCCTGGTGGCTGTGGGGTGGGGGTGGTGGGAGACATGAGTGGGGGCCTGGTGGAGGCTGCCCCTGGTGGCTGGGGGGTGGGGGTGCAGGGAGACATGAGTTGGACATGAGTGGGGGGCTGGTGGAGGCTGCCCCTGCACTGCTGGGGGGTGGGGGTGGTGGGAGACATGAGTGGGGGCCTGGTGGAGGCTGCCCCTGGTGGCTGGGGGGTGGGGGTGATGGGAGACATGAGTGGGGGCCTGGTGGAAGCTGCCCTTGGTGGCTGGGGGGTGGGGGTGATGGGAGACATGGGTGGGGGCTTGGTGGAGGCTGCCCCTGGTGGCTGGGGGGTGGGGGTGCAGGGAGACATGAGTTGGACATGAGTGGGGGCCTGGTGGAGGCTGCCCCTGCACTGCTGGGGGTGGGGGTGATAGGGGACATGAGTGGGGGCCTGGTGGAGGCTGCCCCTGGTGGCTGGGGGGTGGGGGTGGTGGGAGACATGAGTGGGGGCCTGGTGGAGGCTGCCCCTGCACTGCTGGGGGGTGGGGGTGGTGGGAGACATGAGTTGGGGCCTGGTGCAGGCTGCCCCTGGTGGCTGGGGGGTGGGGGTGATGGGAGACATGGGTGGGGGCCTGGTGGAGGCTGCCCCTGGTGGCTGGGGGGTGGAAGTGCAGGGAGACATGAGTTGGACATGAGTGGGGGCCTGGTGGAGGCTGCCCCTCCACTGCTGGGGGGTGGGGGTGATAGGGGACATGAGTGGGGGCCTGATGGAGGCTGCCCCTGCACTGCTTGGGGGTGGGGGTGATAGGGGACATGAGTGGGGGCCTAGTGGAGGCTGCCCCTGCACTGCTGGGGGGTGGGGGTGATGGGAGACATGGGTGGGGGCCTGCTGTAGGCTGCCCCTGGTGGCTGGGGGTGCAGGGGGACATGCGTTGGTGGGCAGTAGTGCAAGGTGACATGTGGGTTGTCTGGGGGGCATGGCCATGGTGGATGGGGTGCCTGCAGGACATGTGCAGGGTAGGCCCCTGTAGTGTGGGCCACCTGCAGGGGCCGTGGAGGGTGTAGAAGGAACACCTGGGAGGACCCACACGTGCAATTCACGTGTGGTGCTCCCCGCGCACCCCTGTAATACACGTACCCTGATGGAATCGCGTGTGATACTTCCTGCGCACCCCTGAAATACACGTACCCTGCTGCTTTTGCGTGTGATACTTCCCACGCACCCCTGGAATACACGTACCCTGATGGAATCGCGTGTGATACTTCTCGCGCACCCCTGAAATACACGAACCCTGCTGATTTTGCTTGTGATACTTCCCGCGCACCCCTGAAATACACGTAACCTGCTGCTTTTGCGTGTGATACTTCCCGTGCACCCCTGGAATACACGTACCCTGCTGTTTTTGCGTGTGATACTTCCCGCGCACCCCTGGAATACAAGTACCCTGATGGAATCGCGTGTGATACTTCCCACGCACCCCTGAGATACACGTACCCTGCTGCTTTTGCGTGTGATACTTCCCACGCACCCCTGAAATACACGTACCCTGCTGCTTTTGCGTGTGTTACTTCCCACACACCCCTGATGCACACGTACACAGGACAATCGCGTGTGGAACTTCCCGTGAACCACTGAAATACACGTTCCCCGCTTGGCGTTTGCTGTTTGCCAGCCCTGTGAACTGGTCCAGGGTTAGCGCAGCCCTTTGCGATGATTTGGGGATTTTGAAGGCTTTTCCTTGCGCGAGGGCATTCTTGGGGACGTAACTGGCGCTGCTGCAGGGTCACTGCGCCACTCTACGCCACAGCTGGTTTCGGAGGCTAAAATCCATGAATACGCTGTGCGATGAAAATGATTTTTTCGCACGCGGCTGGCGCAGTGTATCGCACAGGGACACTGTGCGCCAGCCGCTTGCGCCATTTTTGTGCGAATTTCTATGAATTACCCTGTAAATCAGTGACTCACCCCCTGAAGTGTGCCTGAAATAAACCTTTAATGAGTCTAGCAATTATTGTATAGAATTCCAGAAAGACACATTATTTGGTATTCCTATTTTTTCTTATTTAGGGTCAGTGCTGAAAGTGTTAGACTTGTGGCACTACAGTTCTAATTTTTCTTCTTTTTTTTAAGGGGCCTGAACAAGAAAGCCAGTCACTCCAGAAGTAAAGAGCCACATGGTGCTGGCCACAATCCAGGAGCTTTCATTACCAAAAATAAAATTAAAAAAAAAACATGTTTCTTCTTTTTTCTAGAGGTTGCAAGGGAGACCACAGAGGTCGCAAGAGAGACCTCGGATGTCACAGTTTCGACCTCTGGCGACCCCTAAATGACGTCCCTGCACTAGGGATGAGACTGGTGCTGGCTTGGTCATGAAGTGCAGCATTGCCAGAGCTGTGGCAGTGACTACCACATGAGGAAGAATTGCAGCAGGTGGGCGAAATGGGGCAGATCTGTGGCTGTGAGGCCTGCATAGGTCAGGTCTATTTATGTGAGGGCTAAATTAGGGAGAACCGTCTCATTATGCCCCAAATTAAGGTGGTTATGGATGAGTGCAAGCCATATCACATAGACCCTGAGCACTGAGAGTGAGTGACTCTGAAACCGAACTGTGATAGTTAGGGATACTTGACAACAGCTGGGGGAGTGAGAGCCACAGTTTTCAGATCTGAGCTAATGTAAGCCACAATGACCACAAATAAGGTAGTGAGAAGCACAAGAGGCATTACATTGGCAATGCCAATGGGCAAACCAGCGAATAGTGGGATCTGGCATTTGAAGTATTTTGATAGTTCATGTCTCCCCCATAGAACTGTTGTTCAATCTTTGGCATGTCTGGAAGGTTGATCATTGAGGCGCTATTGAAAACACCTTAAACAAATAACTGAGGTAACAATCATCCTTTATTTTAGCCATTGTGTCCATGCATGCAATGACCTCATTCGGAGAGGGCTAACAGCTGCACCTACTCAGTAGAGAAGGGGATCTAGATGTGTGCCTTGTTTTGTACAGGGACCACAATGAATCCCTAATGCTCACCTTTGGATTGTGGTTTGCAAATTTGGTAGTAAGTACTCAACGCATGATTTAGGTTACATCATTTGCCTTCACCCATCTGTTGTTGTGTGTCTGTGTTGCTGAATACCGGTGCCAGTTCATCCATGCCCAGCCTTGGCTAGCACAGAGCTTTCACATAATTAGTTCTGGTAGGAGCAACAATGTGGCCCTGTACTAGCACAGGTGTTCCCGTCCCCTGCAATCTGTATAATATTGCAGCTATTTAGAGTTTCTGATGTAAGCAGGGTACACTGTCCTGTGAAATAATGGAATGGGAGAGGCAGGGAAAGGGAAATGTTTTTTTTCGGACAGACAGCCACATTCCCAGACCCAACGATATGCGAGCTATTGCGCTGACTGCTTTCGTAAGCAACAAACCTGCAGTGCAGTGCCACTAGTGTGGTGGTCACATGGAAGTCAGTGCACATACTCTTTTCATATGTTAATGTCCATTGGGATACACATTAATTTATATTTATTTTAAATACAGCAGCTTTAAAAGACAAGTAAATATGCTAACCATATACAATATCAAGAAAAAAAAGGAAAAAATAAACAGAACAGAATAAATATAAGTCACTAAAGAATGGATAAGGGGTTACCTGATAAATGTTCCTGAGTTTGAATCAACAGAGCGGTTTGGAAGCTACTGTGTAAACCTCACCAACAGAGGCGCCTGGAGGATGGGAAGAAGAGGACTAAGGGACTGTGGACCTTAGTGCCTAACCCATAATTCAACAGGCAATACAAATAAAAATAATTGTAGCAAATGAAACACATTCTCAATGAAGCGAGGAAATGGGAGGCCTAATGTGCACACAAGAATGACTGTAGATTCAAAGCATGTATTACTGACACTACAGATGTTGGGCAGAACTTTGGTTTCAGTGGAAATGCATTGGCAGAATATACACAGGCGGAATAAATGCAGAGTTGTCAACACATGCAGGGGATATTCTGTACACAGAAGCAACTTAAACTGATCAAATGAAATACTGTACACTTTAAATGTACACTTAAGTTCTTTCTTAAAACAGAAAACAGTTTGTTTTCAAAACAGTCACTGGGCATCACTGATAACTATACATGACTGTATACATTTCATAAAAAGGATAGCACAGCCTACACACATATACACCATAGAATAGCTGTAATGGGGAATGCTTAATTCTATACACATTTCCATAATAAATAGCGAGCAGCAGAACCCACCTCCCATAACCTCTTATTATTCAGCTACAACTGCAATATTGATACCATGCGCCTGGGACTTCTCAGGAATTACTTCATTTATTTGCACTGTCCTCTAGAGACATATTGGGGTTATAAAAGCAGTATTTAAGGAGGCAATACTGGATAGTTCATGAGTTAAGGGATTCAGGTCATGTTAACTTAGGGGGTGTCATGCAGGTGGGAGCTGAGCTCTACTACAGGTCACTCTCGCAGAGAAGGGGAGGAACTTGCTGGGCAACCAGTGATGAGGTGACCCTTGTTTCTGCTCAGGTCTTCAGATCCTTCATCCAGAAAGGCATGTTGAAGGGCAGGTGCTGCAACCTTCATACTTTTTACATTAACCTGGCCTGGAAGGCTCCAGGTTAAAGGTCAGAGAACTGCAGCAACAGTGTTACATATATTTTCCTCTGCTGCTCTCTTGTTCTCAGTCTTTGGAACTGGAGCAGCTATTAAACACAGTCCGTCGTGGTCTGTGGCTGAGCACTGGACACAGCTAGAGCAGCTGAGTGCTGATCAAAGCAATAGCGCCTGGGTGCGAGATAGGTCAGGACACAGGGCAAAAGTACAAAAAAACAAGGCAAATGGATGGAGGTCTAGGCTCCCTGAGGTGGGTCTGGAAAGCACAGGGTGATGCAGCAACAGGCTCCTGTGGAAGGGGGAAGGTAAGCATGCCAATCAATAGCATTGCTCAGCTTTTCAAGGGTATGGGGGTATGCCAAGGACAGGTAAATGAGGTTTCAAAAAGGTTGTATGTACCAATCGCCAAACCCATGGTGAGGGTGTCACAACTATACCTTTTTTGACAAAATCAAACCATATTGTACGAAAACTGGTGGGAAAACAAAAGTGTGACTCAAATTAAAATGATGAAAATCTGAACATGGGTATACGTTTTATATAATATTTTATGATACACTAAGGTGAATGAATTAATTAAAACGTCCACTTTTGCCAGGGTCACCTCCAAGGCAGTTTCAGTTAAAAGGAGGGTGAATCCCTCCCTCAGGTGCCAGGATTAATGAACAACAACTAAATTTTAAGGAGAAAATAGGTTGCAGGACGGATGGCTTGAAACATGAGGTTTCCATTTCCGCAGACAAACGAGCAAAGACAGAGCAATTTCACCTCAGAGGAAGGGGGCAGAGAACACTTGGTATTGTTGAGAAGTTTCAGAGCTCTAAGCTGAGGACATTTCCAGATCTGACAATCATTGTCCATTAAAAGAAATTTCTGTATTTCTGTTCATGCAAAGACATGTCTGTCCATATAGTTTGTTTTATATTTAAAGCACGCTTTCTCTTATCCTCTGTCTAACGTGAGAATACACCTATAAATTCCAACAAATAAGGATTCCTTTCTCACTTCCCCCTATGGAAGGCCTTGCCTGACTTCAGTTGAAGACTCTATACTGCAACACCATGGTATATGTAGCTGCTCAGAGACTTGGCCCACAGACCACTGTCTCTGAGTTGCAGAAGTACTGTTCATATCTTCTATATTTCACAGGAGGCTACAAGTACAATAAACCACAGGAACTAAAATACTTCAAGTACTGTAATATCAACCATACAAGAAACCTCAGAAACATATTAATCACAATCACAAAAGATATCTATACACCACTTTAAACACCAGAGAACCAAAGAATACATGCAACAGTAGTCAAGCTTAACACAGCAGGAGCACATGACTTAGCTCAAAAAACAACAATGTAACATTACGGAAAGCACCAAACCTCGGATGTGTATTAAAAGAACAGAAACCCAGAGATGTGAGAAACATAAAGTTGTCTCACCCGCCAATCTCCTGGGATCTGTCATCCAGGTGACCAGGACACAGCCATCGCTTTAGGATCAAGTTCCTGGGGGTGGACCAGTTTGAGAGGATTACCTGGGAGAGGGGTCTTCGGGGAGTGGAAGTGGGACACCGGATGGTGAGACGTGGTATCCTCTTCCCTGTAACACCTTTACCCGATCCTACCAGGTAGGCTACTTTGGAACTCACCCTCCCACCACCTTTTCCAACACAAACACTTTCTCATGGACAACTCACTGTGAGAGACGATGGACTAACACCCAAGCCGTATACCTAACATGTCTCAATACAATGGTCAGGCACGGGAAGGCAATTACTGATCATTACACACACCTGACTTCTATCACACTTCCCCACAAGGATTAAAGGCAGAGCACAAAAGCACACTCTGACCAAGGCAAAGCACATGAGGAAGCAGCAGTTCCAAGATGGCAGTTTAAGACAAGGCGAAAGACAGCAAGACCAAAGAGGATTGCAAGGAGAGAAGTACCCTCGACCTTTTCACCGAAAGACTGTAACGTTCATGAGCCTTCAAGAATAGGAAACGTATGACCTGGAATTAAAGCTGAAGAGTCCTGCATTGTGTGTCGGAGGTACCTGGGGTTCTCCTGCATCGATAGGCAAGGCGGGGAGTGGAAGTGGGCCACTGGATGGCAAGACGCGGTATCACCTTCCCTATAAAACCTTTACTCCATCCGGCCAGGTCGGATGCTCAGGAACTCAACCCCCCCTTGAAGCCCGGCCTAGGGAGAGCCTGGGTGAGGGGGATACAAGGTGACAAACATGGTGCTAAAGGGATCTGAGCCCAGTTGAGGGGGATCCTGGGTGAACAGTGAATCACCTGAAGTGAATACTTGGTTACGTGTAATTATAACTCATGAAATAATAACTAATAAAAAAAATAACAAACAAAAAATAACTAATTCCAAAAGAACTAATTTCTTTTTTGTAGTTTTTTGGGGGTTCCCCCAAAACCTCCCTCTTTTTTTTAATAATAATTTTCCCTCTCCCCAAAACCACTATTCCATCTCACAACCCCATTTTTAGTTTTTTTTCAGAATTAGTTATTTTGGTATTAGTTGTTTTTTCATTC
Organism: Ambystoma mexicanum; assembly: GCF_040938575.1. NCBI lineage: Eukaryota > Metazoa > Chordata > Amphibia > Caudata > Ambystomatidae > Ambystoma > Ambystoma mexicanum. The sequence continues at coordinate 993,732,438 of NC_090932.1, read as the reverse complement.
GTTATTTTTTCATTTGTTGTTTTGTATTCGATATAATCACTCCATACTGAATACTTGTGAAAATCTAAAGAGGAAAATAACTTGTTGTTTATTTGCTTGCAACAGGCCCTCTGAGTGAAGAGACTTTGAGAAGCAAAGAGATTTGCACACAGAAGGCCCTGATGCTAATGATTGAACTGTATCCTCGTGCTAAAGAAGCCAGAGACTGTGCTGCGCTCGAGTGCACCACCTTGCCCCGTGCTGCAAACATGGGGCAGGGAGGCCAACGGCCTGAACATCCTGACGTATAATTTTGTGAACACTTCTTTCTTTTTCATAACACTATTTCCCACACTATTTGTATTTAGAGGTAAGGATTGGCAAAAGGGTTAATTGGTATAGGCCCTTTTATTTTGACAAGACACCATTAGGACTGTGTTATTATTATTTGATGGTCATAGCGTGCTCTCATCTATACATTTAGGATTAAATAGGAGTTTTCAAACCCTTTTTGAAGTTCAATAAACACCCTTGAACTGTGGTCACGTGTGTCTGTCTTACTGTTGATACCATGCCTTGCTTGTAACACAAGCAAGGATACAATTTGTACCAGAGTCATAAAGAACACATGGAAAGCACGTTACACCCAAACAATCCGCAGGACATGCAATAAGCATTCAGAGCACAAGGAACACTAAAATTGCTAGGAGAAGTAGTAACCTAGAAACAATAGGAAGATAATGAACCACTATCAATATAAGAAACACTATGATGACAAAGCTTCATCGGCAGATGAAGTACAAGTGAAGCCAGAACTGTGGTTCACCAGAACGAAAAACACAACAATATGTAACAATGGGGAGACACCCTAAGATCTTAAATTGTGCAGTCTATGGGGAGTCTTACAAGTGTGTTTTATGCATTTTTCACAAATGTTCTATCACAAACGGCTTGAAAATGGGGTGTGTGGGGAGAACAGCAGCTGACATTTCAGTTGAGTAAAGGGAAGGGGAAAGGGAGGGGGCACCAGTCACAATTAAAACCGGGTCACTTTTGTTAATAGTGAACAGCATTGCCAATGCATCAAACAATGATGCAACAGTAGCCAGGTGAGAATGCTTGGGCCTTTAATGATGGTCCCATGCCATTATCACTCATTACAAACGCTAGAATTGGGTATTGATGACATTTGCACCCAGCATAAATCCCAGGTTGCTAAGGGCAATAGAAAAAAAAGAGGAAGCAAAAAAATAGACACAGCAAGCATGTAACCTTTGGATACCATGTGATATAAAAAAGAAGGAAAGAAAGAAAACATGGTCAGGTTGGAAATTGAATGCAAGGGTATGAGCATAACTCTCCTTTATGTCTGTGGCCACTCCAGGTAGGTGCCAGCATGCCAAAGGCTGGCTTTGTACGGTGTGTGGACCTGGCATGTGGGATTCCAGGAACCCAATTCAGGTAAGTACATGCATGTAGCAGATTGAGTAGGGAGGGAGTCCACGGGTCCATGGGCAAGCCAGAAAATAGCCAGCCTGGATGATGCTGCGCTGCCCTGCAGGGTAAAATATGGAACTTTATAAGTAAACCCAGCCCTATGTTAATACCGAATATTAATATACTGTGAATTCGGATACAAATTTAGAAAAATAGCCACAGGAAATGCTGATCTATTGGTCCAGGGGGACGCATGTGGGCGATCAGGAGCAGAGTCTGCAGAAGGCTCGGAAGAACACTAGAGTTGGTAGGGCTTCCTAAGCTTCTTGTGGTTTTGGAAGGTCACTCCATAGTTTAGGGACAATGACTGCAAGTTACCTTTGACAAACTCAAACGTAGCTTTGACAACAGGACAGTCATTTCGGGTGCACTTCATCATAAGGTTTCTAAAGTTTAACCTACGCACTTGTAGCTTCCCAATAGGAGTGCTAACATTCTCCTGTGGCTGTTTTGGGTCCTGGGTAATAATCTATGTTAAATATAGTGCTTTTGGAAGTAAAAGTGTTTATTTATGATTTGTGGCAACTTTGGGCAATGGGTGCTGCCTTTTCTGGACGACACCCTTAGAAGGGACAACCAAGGCAACCATTAGACAACCCTACATGTTGAATTATCTGGAGACCATGCAAGTAGCAGTGGTGCGTGATACATCATCTACTAACATAAAGTATCATAACATAACATATCATAACATAAACCTCACCTTAATAAAGCCTTCTGACTCTCATGTCCCACCCCCATTACGATGTGCACCACTCTCAATGCAACATGCTGTACAGAAAAATGGCTGAAAACTAGCCTGTGGAATATTAATGCTCCCTACTGAATCCAGTGTCCCAGTACATAATGTTCCAATAGCAGCCCTGTGGGTATGTTTAAGTCGCTCAACCCATAAGAAGAGCACTTTTTGGCTGGCTTATAACTTCACAACCCCCTCCCCCGGACCAATCCTCACACAACTCTGCAAGAAAGGTATATGGCTGTGTCAGAACGATCATGCGGAATCTGGTGAAGTTTCGTCAAGGGGGTGAGCAAGTTATAGGGATGGTCCCAAAATGTGTGGTTTTTCCGATCGATGCAATGGAACAAAAACATTGCTCACGCCTACTGCCCAAACCGCTGGACGGATTTTCAACACATTTATGGCAGGAGTGGTGGCTTGGTCCTGAAAGCAAGCTTTTGTAAATTGGGTGTAAATCCGTTGAGTAGTTTTTAAAAAAAATATATAAAATGGTGATATCTGGGTTCAGTCCACAGACTCACTTCCCTGTTTGGTTCACGGATGGGCATCCGATTGGTCTAGAGGGCGACGTGATGTCCGCAGACATTGGACGCGCCCGCTGATTGCCAATAAAAAACGTGAGGTGCGTCAGATTTTTTTAAATGCCTGCCATGTTGGATTCACGCCCAGCCGCCGGTGTCCAGTGTAAAGGATTTTACGACACGGCACACTCCAGCCAGAGATTTCTTTCACTGACACTGAACGTGGCACACAATAAAAACACTTCTTTATTTTCATTTGAACCTTGGATACTTTCTTAAAGAGGCACCCAACCCATCTCACACCAACCTTAACAAACACCCTGTGTCGCAATGGACCATGTACCAGGCCGGTGTGTAACAAAGAAATATTTATTTATTTTTAGAATTCAAATGAAAATCAGAGCAAAACAAAATTTAGGGCAGCAATCACCAGGGTGGTGACAATGTAAATGCAAAATCTTACAATACTGTTCATTCAACTTTCTACCATCATCTACATTAACCTAAAATAGAAATGGAAACAAAATCACTTTTTTTTCACAATCATAAATGGCACTTATGTTATGCACTCCCCCTGCAACACTCCCCAAACACTTGCTAACAAAATTCTTGTGTGAATGGAAAGCAGTGGCAAATACTCAGCAAAAAGAGGGAAACATTGTTTTTACAATTAGAGCCACCACTCCAGAATGGGAGGCCAAAAAAGAAAATGAAAACCTCAAAAATGAGCAAAATAGCATACTCAGATTTCACTAGCTACTTAGAGATCAGTTTACTTTTGTGGTAGTATAGAACAGACATTTGTGTGACTGCACTAAAGAGACAAGGAAGCTTACATGCTACTGGGCAGGGCACTAAAGCAATGTGAAGACAGGTGAGAAGATCGATTTTGGGGGGGAAACAGTGCACAAAATTACACACAGCAGAATTGCAATTTCTTATTTTACACAGGCTTTAAACTGGCAAACAGCTAAGACAATGGGCTTAACAATCAAAATCGGAATTCGGTTTTTGGGATGGCAAACAAAGGTACAGAACAGATAGGATGATGAGGGGAAGGGATGACTCTTATGGGATGATGATATGGGTTTTATTATGGGAAATGGAAATCAAATTTCTTTTAAAGAAAGCAAACTACAGGGCAAAATTGGTTTTATTAGCACAATGATTAGTTCTACTGAGACTATATTTTAAAGACTATAATTGTTAAAAACAGGAACTTGTCAGCAGGAGGTTGAGATTGAATTACAACCAACTCACTGTGAATCTCTTTATATGGAAATTAATCAAGTTATTCCAAATGATACTAGGGACTTACACAGGTAACTGGAGGACATAAAGAAATATGCTAATAGATATAGACTAACACAGATTCTTCAAAGGGAAGGGTGAACAGAGAGAATCTTGCATGGTGAATTTTGAATGTTGAGTCTCCCTGTGTGTCTCTGTCACCCCCTTAAATAGGCAGAGTAACATCATAGAATGTTTTACAGTCTGGGCGGTAATACTCTGGACTTACCCCTTGCATGGGATAGGCCAGGCTATGGTGTCCCCTCCTCCCTGCGGGCTGATTGGTTCTGTGGAAGGGACATCAGTTTAAGTGTGTGTGTTTTATGACTTGCTTTGTCTCACCACAGTTACTTTTCACCAAAATAAGTTTTGGAACACAAACCTCATATTTACAATAGTCACCATCATAAAAATCAGATAGGCAGATCCCATATTTCACAAGGAATATGCCGGTTCAAACACCAATTCTGTGTGATGTTGCCTTGTCCTTGTGCACAATTTCACTGTTTTCAGGAGAAACTTTTTATCTAAAATTCAGCAAATGGCTACACACATGCTTACTTTTATTTGCCATAATTTCCCCAAGTTTAATATCTGTGCCATTTATGCTTCCCACAGAAATTCCTTTTTCTTGCCATTTCAGCCCACCACGTGCCAGAGAGATGCACATGTTCTTATTGTGCTTGTCCAAAAATCACATTAAAACTGTCATAATATCACATTACTGCTTATTTAGATAGCGGAGAATAATGTCTTAAAGTATAAATGTCCTGCATTGTCACTGAGGTGGATTTGACAAAGATGTGGGCGGTGCTGTCAACCCCACAATCCAAATTGTCTCCCCTGCATCAACTTGCACAAGGGTTTCCATAACTCCCCTTTGAAGGTCTCCAGTGGATACTGGGAAGGAATGTAGAGGAAATCACACCTCCATAGCTCTAAGAGGCAAAACACAGGGCTTCACCCCCATCCTTTGTTCTTGGGAGCAGTTCTGCCTGGCAGTCTGGGAGAACCTGTTATTATCACACAGTCAGGTCCATAAGAACAGGGCACATGCCCTTGCAGTATCAGTTCATGGGGAGGTGCGACATTGGCCTTGCTGCTAAAATGGTTTGACAGAAATTCCTGGGCCTCAGCCAGGATGATTTGTCTTTTGGGGCAGGAAAACAGAGCACAATATACATATCTTTGCAGCCCCTCTCCACACATGTACAATTGTGTTTATGTGTGAGCAACAGTATTATTTCAAATTTAACTTTTCCAAGGTCATTTTCTGCTTTGCAACAACAGATTTACACGTGTTCATTTTTTTCTCATGTTCATTTCACAAAATGTGTTTTTTCCTGCACACAGCTTCCTTTGTATTTACTTTTAGTTTCTGAAAGGCATTTTATAGATCTGGTCAGTTTCTGGACACAGAAATATGCTTGAAATGGTTTCTTGGTAATTGACACAAATCAAGAGAGAGCATCTTTCCTTTGAAGTACTTTGCGTGTGTTGGTTTATTTCAAAAAAGTAAATCCAAGCCGTGCAGACTTGAAGCAGAATTCTTTTGCTTTTCATGGACTTTACTTATGAAACAATGCCGTTTTGGGAGGGATGACCTTATTTGATGGTGTTCAAAATGAACTACACGGACAGGGCTGTGTTTTAATAGAACAAACTGTATGATGTTAAAATTGAAAGTAGCACCAGTGCGATGCTATTTTAAATGCAGGTCATTTTCCTGTGCAGTCTGGAATGTTTAAATGACAGGACATCAATGCACAGCCCTTCTGAATTTGAGTTATTTTCTCTGGATTCAAGTGAATGAAAGCAAAACGCAGCCATTCTTGTGATGGTTGTGTTCAACTCTCGCCCCATAAGAGCTCAGCAGAGAAAAGCACAGCCATTTTTGGGTGACTGCTGAAATGCAGTTTTTGGTGTAGGGGGGTTTTGCCTTATGCCTTAAGTGTACCCCACACCGAGGACAGTGTGGTAAAAACATATAAAAACACAACATTGCATTTTTCAAGCTAATGAAAAAAATTCTGGGGAGGTGAGAGGTAATGAGGATGTGATGGGATATGGCCTTAAAAAGCCAAACAACAGGCATTTTTCTTCTCTGATGTCCGCATACAGTCTGGGGCAATCCTGTGATGTCTGCAAACATATTATATGTTTGGGGGCATCTATGCTTATTTGTGCTTTACAGGGTTGGTAAAAAGCAGTTTTTTCAATGGCGTATAACTTTGGCACCACTCAATGAAACTGCATAAAATATTGGAATTTCATTCTAGACCTGATTGTGAAAGGTTTTGCAAAGAGTGGTGCTGTTTTGTCAAGAGGGGGCAAAATTAGAGAGGGTTTTCAAAATAATGTAAAGGTTTATAAATTTGGTGCCATTTGATGAATCAGCACATAATTCTGCAAAAAATATTTTAGAGCTGGATATAAATCTCTTTGCAAAGTTTGGTGAGATTTTGTCAAGAGGGGGGTAAATTATAGGGGGATCTCAACATGTTTAGATGGCTTATAACTTTGGTGCATTTGACGAATGTGGACACATGTTTCAGAAAGAATAGAGACCCAACCTTGAATGTTTGTGCGACGTCTGAATGGATTTTGTTAAGTGGCGGCTAAGTTATATGACTATTGTATGTACCTACATTTTGACACTTTTGAAAAAATAAAACATGGGCGGATTTCCAACAAACTTGTGTCAGTAGCATTGGCAAGGACCTGAAAACATGGTTTTGCAAATGTATCCATGTTTTTTTGGACAAGTTTCATAATCTAGGTACAAAAAATAGCAATGTACCTTTGATGACTGAGGTGTAGTTAAAAGGTCATGACCCAGACAATCTGGCTGCTGGCCATGACCACGAGAGGTGACCAATGTGGATAAAGTGGCCATGTCCACCAGAGACCAGCTATGTGGTAAAGGTTTTGAAATTTGGGATAGGTTTGAAAGGGAAAAATAATTGCTTGTGGTAATATGGTCGTAGGGTTCTCTCTTTGCGTTCTGCGGGCAGCCAGGGAAAGGGAAGGTGGGCTCTGTACGGAACCCCGACTTCCTCTTCCATGGTAGCCATCTTGGAAAAGGATTTTCCTTCCTACAGTGGGAAGCTGCGTGCATCCCGTTGTAGGAAGAAAAATCCTTTTTTTTTTGTTTAGCACTCCGGGTTACCGCTTGGGCAACCCAGGGTGGTAATGGCCTTCATCCCTCATTGCAGGGGCTGGAATGAGGATAACAGTCCAGAGCCCTCGTTACCCACCATCGCTTCACATGGGCCGATAACTTGGTTTGGCGGGCTGTTATCCTCCATTCCAATCACTGCAACAGGAGATGAATGCCACGTTATTCCCATTAACATAACACACAATGCTAATGGAAATGTTGGAAAATCTTATTGAGTCTATTTACTTTACTGAGAAATGGAAATCATCGAGTCTATAAGATTATTATTTTTTTGTTCTATTTTTTAACTGTGAACGGTGGTTACTAAAGGAACCTTTTGTTGGTGTTTTTTGATTATTTTTTGTTTGTTTGCAGGAGAGGTTAGAACGTAAGGTGGGGAGGGAAATGAGGGAAGAAGCACCAAGCACTAATATGGAGGGGCAGGTGGTCAGGGGACGATTTTGCATGTGTGTTACATCTAAGACTATTGTAACAGCCTCTTTCTAAATCTATCTGTCTCTACTCTCCGCCCTCTGCAACTAATCCAGAACAGGACTGCAAGACTTGTCCTTGGCCTCAAGCCCTGGGATCGTATCTCTCCAGCCCTGAAATCTCTCCATTGGCTCCCAGTGGATGCAAGGATTAAATTCAAAACCCTCTGCATTGTCCACTAGGCTTTCTGGGGCCTGGGTACAAAATACCTTCAGCTATCCCTCCACAAATACCTCCCCTCTCGAGCTCTTCGCTCCTCTACCTCCAACTCCCTCAGGGTCAGTCTTTTTCAAAGAAATGAGCTGGGGGTAGATCTCTGTATTCAGTTGGGGCCTCCCTCTGGAACAGCCTCCCTGCCACTCTAAAACTTGAGAAGAACCATCTCCAGTTCCGTAAGTACCTCAAGATCTTCCTCTTTTCTCCTGCCTTTGCTCCCCTTCTCCCCTGCTGATCTGTTCTCTCTTGGCATGTGCACCTGCGCACCCTCTGTCCTCCGGGCCCAGGTACCTGCTCACCCTGCCACCCTCCCGCACTGCCTCCGGGCCACCCCTTGCACTGGGGTCTGTATCTGTACCCATACAGCTCTCCCCCTTTTTCTTCCTGCACTTATCAGACCTACCCTCTCTGCTGCCTTAAACCTAGCACTTGCAAATTGCTGGCTGCACTAAAACTGTTTGTTGCCTTTATTATTTATGTATTGTTATTTATCTGTTTCTCCTCTGCTTTGCACTTTCCACTTCTCCCCTTCCATGCACTTTTCTCCTCCCCCTTTCCAATGCACTTGTGCGTTCTCAATGTCATTGGGCCTAGTAAGATCGCTGTTTTGTTATCCCCTGTTCCCCTCCCTTGCCTTGTCGCGCTCTGAAACACTTGTGTACGAGCACGATAGAAATAAAATATCATATCATATCATATCATAAGGTAGTGGGCAGAGCTTCTCATGCCCATTCATTACAGCTTCAAAAGCACTTTGAAATTGCCCCCCCATGCAGAGTGGTGTGTTGCAGTATATACAGAGGACTTTTGTTTTCGAAAGATATGGATCAACAGCCTCTTTTATTGCTTGCAAGGTAGCTGGTGGCATGATGTGTCCCACATAAGTAGGTTGTGTGGTTACAGTACTTACTGGTTGAGGAAGATGAGGTGGAGGAAGACAGCCTAATACTTGCTAAGAAAGGAACAGCCTTTCTGAGAGCATTGTGGTGGTTGGATGGGGTGTGGTGGCGCATGCTGCATATTCTTAGTGGTATTGGACAAAGTAGCACAAATGCAGTTGATTGGGTGGAGTCTTTTCTCTCTCACAGGTCTTCGAGGGTCTGTTGGATGGAAATCACTTTACCCCCTTCTCCAATAACTTGTGGAGTCCCTCAGGAAGTTTGTATTTTTTTATTTCTCCCCTACTTTTCAACTTGTATATCAGACTACTTTGTGACCTTCTGGATGATTTTAATGTGTGTTTTACGAACTACAATGATGACACACAGCTAGTTATTGAACTATCAGGTGACCACAAACGTGACTCTCTCACTCCAATCCACCTACAAACACATTGAAACCTGGATGAACCACCGCTGGATGTGCTTGAATGGTATCAAGACCGATCTGATGATCTTTGGCACTCCCATGCACGGTCTAAACTTAGTCCAAAATACCAGGCATTTCCGATCAAATATTCCAACATCCATGTGTCTAGTAAAGTTAAAACTTTAGGTGCTCATCTCAACTGCATTGGACGCAGACTCCCACATCAATCAAACAATTAAAAACTACAATTACTATATAGCGATTACTTAAAAATCTTCACCCATTCCTATCCGAGCATAACTGTGCCTCTGTTGCACTGTCAAAAAAATTCTAGGCTGGACTATGGGAACGCCTTACTCATTGGAGCGTGCAAAAATAAAATAAAAGCACTGCAAGTAATTCAGAACAATGCAGTAAGGATTATTAAGGGAAAATCCAAAAATGACCACATCTCACATAGTCGGCAAGATCTCCACTGGCTACCCATTGCTGTTCGATTGAAATTCAAGGCAGCTATTCTCGTGCATAAATCTCTATTTGGAAACTCACCTCGTTACATAAAAAATCTTGTGACACGATGCAAGCCTAGCACAACTTTGTGCTCCTCAGATCTAGCCAAGCTTAAGATTCCCAAAATCAAATTGGCCACCAGTCTGGGGAGATCATTTCCAGTTCAGGCTGCTAAGATATGCAATTCCCTCCCTATTGAATTAAGACTACAAAGTGAAATAAACCTTTTACAACTTTCACTGAAAACCTTCTTTTTCTGCTGAGTCCCCATGTACTCTGACCATTAGAAACCCTAACCTTTGCGCGTTCTCATTTCTGTTATCTCGTGTTTATGTGCCGGCACCCGGATACCTGCGTGTTCCTGGTGCCTTACAAATAAACATTTCAATCAATTGAGGTGGTCCTGTAGGAGTACTTTACAAGTAGTCCACAACTGGGTACAACATCGCACTTAGTTCATTTCACTTTGGTAGTTTTAGCCTTTGGTACATTTCCAACAGTGGTAAATAGAGGTAGGCACTTACTCCACCTCATCTTCTTGGTCCTCTTCATTGTCTTTGGAATTACTGCACTTTTATTGTTGTGTAGGTCCTCCAGCTGGCAGTGGTGGTGGTTCCTGTGGAGGAAGGATGGCTATAGCTGATGCCATTTTTAAGATAAATAGCAGTTTTGCTAATATTCTTCCAAGTATTTGCTGTGTACTATGTTGTTAATGGATAATGAGCATGGCTGAAGTTTAAATGCTATGAGACTGCGCAGTGTCAGCATGGCGGAAGATGAAAAGCTCATGGGAATGTGCAGTGTCAGCATGGCTGACAATCAAATGCTGAGACTGCAGGGTCAGCGTGGCTGAAGATGAAATGCTAATGAGACTACACAATTTCAGCGTGACTGAAGATGAAATGCTAATAGGAATGTAATGTCCGCATGGCTGAAGATGAAATTCTATGAGACTGTGCAGTGTCAGCATGACTGAAGAGGAAAAGCTCATGAGAATGTGTGTTGTGCTCTTAGGCCTTCAATCACACGGCACACGCATGTAATGAGCCGCTGGACATGGAGCTCATCTTCCAAACGTCTTCCCTTTATTTTCCGTAACATTACTCTGCCTAGACCCTGCCCTCCCACGTCACTTCCTCCCTCGCAGCCTCCCGCCTCCCTCTGCCCCGGAGTACGTCAACGTGACATCTCCCCCCATTTTAAATAGTCACTTGACCTTCACAACAGGTTAAGGTCCAAACATGATGGACTAGGCCATCTCTTCAATCAGGCATCGAGGTTTGTTCCTAGCTCGCTGCGGCCGTGAGCACCCTGGTTCGGGAGGACTGCTGCTGGCTACCCAGTCCTGCTGGTCTTAGTGGTCAGAGCCACCTGTGTTCTCATGGTCTTCTTGATATGGATCATCTGATACTTCATCCATGGGGATAGTGACTCTTCCGCTTAGTCATTGTGACCACAATGAGGGAATCCCCTTGAAGTGGGATGAGTTATGAGTGGTAGAGCCTTTTGCTCCTTGCACAGTGACCATAGACCCCTTCTTCGCTGTGACATGCCAGGGCTCATCATGGAAAATCCAGGTGTGTTTATGAGTCTGTGGTTGTTTTACGCCCACTACATAGCCTACCTCGATTCTGGGCTTGCGGGCCCCCCTGCATAGGTTTTCATGCGTTCTTTCGCGGCTTCGTCATGCTCTCTCACTTCTCTGTCTATGGCCGGTCGACCACTGTTTGTCTCGGATTGAGGCATTCTTGTTCTGATATCTCGCCCAAAGATTATCTCAGCTGGGGTCTTTCCAGTTGTGCTGTGTGGCGTACTCCGGTAATCCCTCAGTAGCTGGTGTAGGACTTGTTCATATGGTTGTCCAGTGAGCTTGGTGACTCGTTAGGCTCTCTTCAGGTTGGCCATAAACCTCTCTATCATGCAGTTTGCTTGGGACCATAAGGGAGTGATTTTCCGATGGTGAAAGCCCATGTATTCGGCCAACCTCGCAAAGTGGTGTCCATTGAATGGAGGTCCATTGTCTGTCTTTAACAACTTTGGAATCCTGTATGCAGTGAAGATGCGATCAAGTACTGGTATTACATGCTGGGCTGCCATTGATGATATTAGCTGGGCTTCTGGATAGCGAGAGTATTCATTCATGATGGCTAGGACATACCTTCCCCCTTCAATGGGTCTGAAGAGGTTGGCTGCTACTGCTTCCCATATTCCTTTGGGGAGTTCTGACATGTTGAGGGGCTCCGGGTGCCTGTTAGGAGTGATGAGGTTACACGTAGGGCATGATTTTAGAGTCTCTTCCACCATGGCATCGAGCTGCAGGAACCAGACTTTCTGGTGCAAAATGCGGTTGGTGGATACTATCCCCCGGTTGTTCTCAAGGGCAAGTTCGATGATCTCTTGCCTCAGGGCTGTGTTAATTACTAGTTTACGGTCTTTCAATAGTATGTTACCATCGAATAGCGCCAGCTCATCTTTCACTTACATTAATAGTTCAACCTCTAAGTGTACGGTGTCACCCGCTACTTGCCCTCTTTCTCTGGCTCTCCTCCAGGGACCAGACCCAAGCCCTTCGCAGATGATTTGGCAGGCTTTGTCATTTTCGATTCACAAGCTATCAGTGCTGTGTCCATTCCCTCTAGAGAATCTTGATGAATTAGATATTGAAGATATCTGACCACCACTGATGGTTCTGGCATGCATCCCCCCCAAACCCTGGGACATCTGGAAAGAAAATCGGCAGGATTTTCGCCCTTAGGTCAGTGGATGATCTCAAAGGAGTAAGCCTGCAATCATAGCCCCCACCTTGCAATGCAGGCGGCATCTTTGCTTGTGGATTGCTATATAGAAATAGCAGGGCCTGATGGTCAGTTATCACTCTAAATGGTTTGCCGTATAAGAAGAGGTAGAAATGTTCGCATGCCCACACCATGGCCAAACCCTCCTTTTCAGCCTGCGAGTATGCTTGCTCGGCGGTGGAAAGGCTCCATGTGGCATACGCAACAATGTGAGTCTGGGACGGGTCTCTCTGGTCCACTTGCATGAGAATGGCTCCTAGGCCTAAAGGGCTCACATCAACAGTCAGCTCAGTCTTCTAGGCGGGATCGTAATAAGACATGTTTTCCGTTTTTGCGACCCTCTCACGGATGACCTCGAAGGCCTTTTGGCATCTGTCAGTCCAGTTGAAAGGTGTCTCATTCTTGGTCAGCATCCTCAAGGGTTCACTCACTGTGGCAAAGTCCTTAATGGCGTGTGCAGTAGCTGGAAAGGCCTAGTGTAAGTGATTTCAATCCAGCACTCCAACTAAGTCAATGCCTAGTATGGGATGCCCAATGGAAACCCTTATTTATATATTTTTATGTCAAAGTTTGTTTAATTATGGATAATGTACCCTTATATAACGCCCCTCTCTTTGAATCCCCCCGGTCTCACTGAACCAAGAGATAGGTTTGTTTTGCAAATTAAAAGATTTATTTGAAGAATTTAACAATATATAGATTATACTTTTATGAATATGAATATTATCTGAATATCACACTTATGCATATGAACAATGATCAGCAATGGGTAATATTACACTATCAACAATCTCTTTAATCAATTAGGAGTAGAAATAGGAAGATAATATATCAGAGAATACTTTGTATGGTTCAAAGAAATGCAATGATAGGAAAGAATGCAACACAGAAATAAAACTTGATATGAATTCAACCAAAAGACAATATGATCACTCTTTCCCCCTGTTATTACTCACTCCCCCCAGTATGCAATATGAAGAGGTGGAAGAGGGCACACAGGTTTCAGGAATACCTGATATGAAAGAATGCAGTTCAATCCCAATTCCCCCAGCAAGCTTAGAGAGAACAGGAATGCTTTAAAAACAGGTCAAAATGCTTTTGAATGTGATTTAGTAATGTATCAAAAAAATGCTAAAAATGATTTGAATTCGCTAAAGGAGATTCAGAACTAGTGAGAGTGGCTTGGGATAGGTTCAAGTCAACACTAGCAATGATTGTAGAATGATTAGCAGATGGAAAACGAAATTCAGAAGTTGAAAGCAAGAAATAGCTATTTTACATGGGGTGAAATTGAGCCAAATTGCACATCGCGGCAACTTTTCCACGTGGGGGAAACGTGATTACGGAAAAACTATAAGGAATTGGAATGTCGTTGTGGGTTCGGTTGAAAGCTGAAGATGTCAAGAAAACGGATTTCCAAACAGCTCTTTGTTTCTTTTTGGCAATCAGCGTTGCTTTTTCAAGTGATTTCAGGCTACTTTGTGGGTAGCCCAATGGTGGGTTTTGGCAGTGATCTCCTGTGTTCACTGAGATAACAAAAGTGGATGGCGGCCTTTTTTTCTGATTTTTACTGTGCAATTGTGGATGATTTTTGCGAGCAGAATGCTTTCTAGTGGCCATTTCTGATGTTTCTGCTGCCAACAATGCACAGTAATGTTGCAGGTCCTGGACTAGTGGGTTGAGAAATCCCACAGTAGGAAGAATTGCAGCTCTAACACGTTCAATGGAGGTGCTGTCTCATTCAATGCAACAACGTTTTCTGGGTCAGGTGTCATACCACTCTCTGAGAAGACATGTTCGAAGAATCGTAGGCTGCTTTTTCTGAATTTGCATTTTTCTCATTTTCAGCGTGAGGTAGGCGGCTTCCAGAGCCTTGCATACCTTCAACAGAGCCTTGTCATGTTTGTTAACATCAGTACCGAAAATCAAGATGCCATCACTATAATTGAGACAGTTTGGAATGTGCTTGATGACATTGCGCACCTCAGCCTAAAAGATCTCTGCTGCCGAGGAGACACCAAAGCTTAGCCTATTGTAGCGGAAAATCCCCAAATGGGTGACAAAGGTGGTAATATTTCTGGTCTCCGGGCTCAGCACGAGTTGATGGTACCCCTTTTGTAGGTCTAGTTTGGAGAAGACCTTAGCTCCGTTTAGTAGGTGGATCATGTCAGTTTTGTGCAGAGCCATGTGTTTCTCTCTCTCTGTATCGCCTGATTGTGCCGCCTCATGTCAACACATAGCCGTATGGCTTCAGATCCCTTTTTTGGGGACGGGCACTATCGGCGATACCCAGGTGGTCGGGCCTGTGGCTGGCTGGATTATGTCCTGCTCTAGCAACTTATGCAGTTCATCCCCCACTTATCTTTGGATGTTGATTGGGAGGCCTCAATAGTGCTGAGCAATGGGGCGTATAGACATGTCACAAAACAGTGCTGTCCTATCTCTCTTTGACCACTAAATGGCACACACCAGTTGGGTACTATCGGACTGAATTTGTCAAGTCAGGGAATTCAGACAGAGCATTACATTTGTAGAACCACAGATGCCAACACAGCAGCAGCATAAGACAGCTGCAGGAGACAAAAGCTGAGAGCAGCAGAGCACTGGGATGGAGGCTGACTTGAAACCAAACATTGGGATGGAGCACAAGACAAACTCAAGCAGGGACCTGAGCAGTGATGGATCGATGGCACTGACAAGCAGCCATCTGTCCTCTTATCCTCAGACCGCATAACTGGGCAGCACTGTCATATCACAGGAGCACATCCATCCTCTAAGTGCCAGTGCAATAATCAAAGTTTTGCGAAACTGTGTATATGTGTCTTCTGAAGCTGGATAGCGCCACCAGCATCGTTAACGGAAAGAGAAGAAAGACTGTGCAGGTCTGAATCAATGCTCGTATACAGGCGGCCACCTGACAATATTGTTATTCCATTTTTAACACTCAATCTTGTTATACACAATATAACCATGTTCAAATATACATTAATAATTTCTGATATAAGATAACATTGTTTATATACATTTATATATTTTAACATTAAACGTGATGTAGGTAGTTATATTACAGGGCCTGCAGTAGCGACACTGTAGTTATGGTTAAATTGCCCAACTTGTAGAAAGAGCACTTTTTGGGCAGTTTATAACTGTACCACCCCTGGATGAATCCTCACCAACCTTTGCAAATTAAGTATATGGCCTTCTCGGAACGATTCGGCGAAGATTGGTAAGGTTTCCTCCATGGGGGCAAAGTAATAGGTCTTAAAATGTGTGGAAATCCTCATAGACGCAATGGAAACAAAATGTTTGCTCGTGCCTACTGCTGAAACCACTTGACGAATGTTCACCAAATTTGTGCCAGGAGTGGCAGCTTGGCCCCAAAAGCGTACTTTTGTAAATTTGGTGTACATCCATCCAGCAGTTGTTTAAAAAGATATTGTCAAAAACAGGTTAAAAAAAATAATGATAACTGATCTGGTCCACGGACTAACTTCCCTATTCAGGGTTACTTCCCCATTCGGGGTCATCGGACAGGTCTGCCCCAAACAGATAATAGGATGCTGAAAAGTGTGAGGCGCGTTATATATTTTTAAATGGTCACCATTTTGGATCTGCGGAGAGCAGCCGGTGTCCCTGGATAGGGAGTTGGGAAAAACATCGGAAAACACATTTGAGGATATTTGGTGACCGAAAGAGGGGCTGGAAGGGTCGGTGATTGGAATATAGTTCATATGGAGCTGTTTTTTTATAAGTGAAAAAGGGTTTGCAGATGTCGCTGAGTTTGTGGTCAAGTTTGGTGTCTGCAGTTAATCTTGGTGTCCATGGACACCATTTGGATTGAAGGGGGTTCTGAGTGAGTTTTATTATTTGTAGGTGTATTAATTATTGATACTCTAGGGAGAGTGTACAGTGTTTCTAACATGGTGGAAAGATATAATTGAAGTCTATATGGTTTTTTTATGCTTGTAGTACAATTGAGGATAGTGCATATGGAATATGTAATGGAATATGTATTTGTTTAGTCTTGGAATGATTACTTAGTTGCATACAGTAATAAAGATGGAATCTCTGGTTCTTATTCTGTGAAAAAAACAGTATTATTTGTTAAGCAGGATAGTATAAAACCTTTCATTGCATAATATTTTACATATACATTTACTTGTTTTGACCCTCATAAAGAGTACATTCTGTGTACTATGTTTGGTACAACATTATTGTGTGCTACACTGTTGTTGTATTGACATTAAATAATCATTGGGTCATTAGAAAACAAAAATCCATAGAGGATTCAAAAAAATATAACAATTATGGGAGTAAAAGGGCCCAGTTCATAGCATTCTGCGCAGAAAAGGCGCACGCGCTGCGAAGGAACGTGCACCACCCGTGGTGCAGAGAAACAAATCCGCGGCATGAGTATTCATGGATTTCCTGAGGCATCAGTAGCCGTGGCTCAAGGAACACCAAGCTACGGCAGTAATGCCCCCAACATGCTCCCACACACATTAGAAAGCAAGTGAAATGCATAACACAGAGCAAGCCCCTGTGCAATCCCTGGACCAGCATACAGCCCCCCCCCCCAGCCAAATCATGTGAAAACTCAGAACGTTCCCCGTCCGCACCCCAGACATATTGTGTGAAAACTCAGCGCATACCCCATCAGCACCCCAGCCAAATCGCGTGAAAACTCAGAGCGTACCCCATCCAAACCCCAGCCAAATCGCATGAAAACTCAGCGTGTACCCCGTCTGCACCCCAGACAAATGGGGTCTGCACCCTATTTGCTTCAAAACAACCCGCGATACCCGCACAAATCCACTGGAAGCAGACCCCTCCTGATGGGACACCCAAACCCCAGCCCCCATCATCCCACCCTGCAGCCAGACCCCACTACATGGGAAACCCCAGCCCCCATCACCCCAACCTTCAGGCAGCCCCCACTACACAGGCCCTCCAGTCCACATCACCTGTGACGCCACCCGGTAGGTAGCCCACAACAACTGTGACACCCCAGCCCCATCACCCCAGCCTGCAGGCAGCCCCCACTACATGGGACCCCCCAGCCCCATCACCTGTGATGCCATCCTGCATGCAGCCCACAACACCAATGACACCCCAGCCCCCATCACCCCAGCCTGCAGGCAGCCCCCACTTCATGGGACCCCCCAGCCCCCATCACCTGTGACGCCAACCTGCAGGCAGCCCACAACACCTGTGACACCCCAGTACCCATCACCCCAGCCTGCAGGCAGCCCCCACTACATGGAACCCCCCAGCCCCCATTACTTGTAATGCTAGCCTTCAGGCAGCTCACAACACATGTGAGACCCCAGCCCCCATCACCCCAGCCTGCAGGCAGCCCCAACTACATTGGACCCCCAGACCCCATCACCCTAGCCTGCTGGCAGCCCCCACTACTTGGGACACCCCAGCCCCCATCACCCCAGCCTGCAGGCATCCCCCACCACATGGGACCCCCCAACCCCCATCACCCCAGCTTGCCTGCAGCCACCACTACATGTGACCTCCCCAGCCCCCATCACCCCAGCCAGCAGGCAGCCCTCACTACATCGGACAACCCAGCTCCCATCACCCCAGCCTGCAGGCATCCCCCACCACATGGGACCCCCAGCCCTCATCACCCCAGCCTGCGGGCAGACCCCACCACATGGGACCCCCAACCCCTTTCACCTGTGATGCCACCCTGCAGGCGGCCCCTTCAGACCGGACATCACCTGCATGCTGGATGCTGACATTGTGACACATGTACACTCCTTCAATGGCGTGTCGAGCACCTTGACTTCCGTGTGGTGACACCACCCAGAACCTCCTGTCAAAAAAATATCCTGCAAACAGAAAGAAATGCACACACCTGGGCCACATCCTTGAGGGTGGCAGCTGCTCAAACACAATTACGTCTGCAACCATCTCCCAACATACACATCACACAAGTGAATTGTAATGTGATGCCCTGCAGTCCATGTGACAAAGTCATGTCAATAATAGCCATGTAGAAATAGTCACACAGTGACAGATTGCAAAGGACCCCTTAATGTGTGCCACATGAACAGACACTACACAGATGTGTCATGGCCTGAGCCTCAATGAGCCGACATTACCAGAGCAGAGAACCCAATAAACACACCACTGTTCCTCCCATGTGTGAAGGACATGACATGACATGACATCCTGTCATTAATAATGCACATATACACAAGTGTAAGAAGCAGCTAAAAGTCCGAAGAGGGGGAAGACAGTGATGACAGAGACACCAAACTTGGTAGGGCAAGTGACATAGAGATGGCGCCAGTGCATGGGAAGTGGGGAGGAATAAAATGGGGTATGAGGAGGGTGGAGTGCAGTACATGAGAAGGACATCATAAAAAAAGAAGAACATTCAAGCTGGTGTTAAGTCTAAGCCTAAGTGCAGACAGCAGATGTGAAGTGTAGGTAGGTTGCTGTTGGCATACATAAAAA
The DNA here is from genome assembly GCF_040938575.1 of Ambystoma mexicanum. NCBI lineage: Eukaryota > Metazoa > Chordata > Amphibia > Caudata > Ambystomatidae > Ambystoma > Ambystoma mexicanum. The sequence continues at coordinate 993,713,454 of NC_090932.1, read as the reverse complement.
CAGCCTAATTTTGGGGGATGCCAGGGAGGCAGGGCAGGTGTGCAAGTGGCGTGCAAGGGGACTTTTCCCCAGGTCCAGAGGGTAGCCAGATGACCAATGCAGTTTCAGACAGTTCATCAGGGCAGGGTAGTACCAAAAGCACAAGCCAAGAGGAATGACTCAAGTTCTGAATGAGTACATGGCAATGGTCTGCCAATGTGTACAAACAGATACATTGCAAAATAGACTGCCATTGCAAGATGCCCAACAACACAGAGACAATGAAAACAGCACAAACACATGCTGGTAAAGGGCAAAGCACGAACTGTGCATTACACTGCATCAAGCAAATCCTGCAGAAAAGACAAGACCATTTTACACTACCATCAGTCACCCCACCCAACACCTTCTCGAACACAGTGAGGACCAATACCCAGTGATGCTGCCCATCTGAAAGCCAATGATACCTGACCGTGCACACTCAAACTCACCATTCACACACATCCACTGGTCAACTACATGTGCATGTGCTCCATGCAAATGAATAGGAAACATAACACATGCATGCAAGTAAGCATACAAATGAACAACACCGCAGTCACTGGTAGAAGCAACAGTAGCCTGACCCAGTGGCTCCCCACCTTCAGGCTGAATCATACGGCAAGATAACCATATAAACTACAATTTCCTGCACCAAGTTTGCACGTTTTTGCCCATGAACACTCCATGCATCACTGGATGAACTCTCATAAAGGTCGCAGAGCCGATCTGTAAGAACGCAGCCTGCTCCATCCCTGCAGTGGGCGCGCCAAGATGGCGAGCCCAGTGTAACTTGACAGGTGATTGCTCCTCCCACTCCAGCTGCGAATCACCAGGCTAACTAATGCACTAAACTGCCCAGCGACAACCTCCTGCAAGGCAGTTTCATTCAGAAGCCACCAGTTAAGTCAGTGGAGAGCCGTGACCCTCTCGCTGACACCCACAGCTCACTGTACCCTCCCCCCGCTTGCCTCGCAAAGACCTCCTGCATGGCAGTTACACTCTGAGGCCTCCAGCGAGGAGAGCAGGGAGCCGTTACCACCTCATTGATACCCACGGCTAGTTGTACCTTTCCCCCGCTTTCCCAGCGAAAACCTCCTGCACAGCTGTTATGTTCTGAAACCACCAGTAAGGAGAGCATGGAGCCGTTACAATCTCGTTGACAGCCACGGCTTTCTGTACCCTTCCCCCGCTCCTCTGCCTCTGCATCCCACTCTTTGCTTTCCTGGAGCTCCAACTTTGTTTGCACTGCGACCTACTAACTGAGACCCGCTGTGCAAAGCTAATGTCTTGAATTGCCCAGCTATAGCCACCTGCACGCTAGTTTGGAAGAGTAACACCGGATAGAAGAGCGGGCTACCGGGAACCCTCATCGACAGCTACGACTCGCTCCACCATTCCCCCGCTCCCCTACCTCCATGACCTTCTCTTCACCCTCTGGGGAGCCCTTGACTTACGCTGCAACCTAACCTCCCAGGACACACAACAAATTTGCTCAACAAAGTAGCTATCTATTTCATGAAAAACTCACTCCCCACCGGTACTGCACTACAATTTGTGATCCCCTCCGCAACCCATAAACTGATCTCATGCCGACCTACTCACTCCCTCCAGAGGGTACATTAACACGCTGTCAGTCAAGAGTAAGCCCCCACTGCACTGTCCACTACCATCCAGGTCTACCTCCTCCCCGCCTTTCGGTCCTGCCAGGCACTCGGATGAACTGCACACCATCTTCCCCTTCACTCGTCTCCAGTTGAAGTGCAGCCCATTCACTCTCCTGCTTCCTCCTTCAGTCGATCACCATAGAAAAGCAGGTCCTAATAAACCTGCTTCACTTTCGGCTCCCTGGCATTTTGACAAAACACAAGTTCTGTGACCATTCATATAATATAGAGGTACCTGCCAGCAACCAGGGAGTATATCCCGCTCCTCCCTAACTACCCTTGCCACTCCAACCCAGGTCCCTACCCCACTTGACCTTGATTCTCCCTAGCTCCTCCCTAACTGCCCTCAGTCCACATCTATCCAGGCCCCTGCTCCTCTCAACCAAAGAGTTTCTCGCTTTTCCCTCACTGCCCTTGGGCCACTTCAATCCAGGCCCCCACTTTACCTTCTGCCCTTCTGCCCCACCATTACCAGGTGCAGCTTCTCTCCACCTAACCTCGCCTGTCAGTTGGTTCCCTCTCCTATCATCCTTGCCGTCACCCCAATCACCGCGGCTTGCAAGACTGAACTCCACGCAAAGCCATATTGTGGCGCACCAAACTACGACATAGCAGCCCAGTAAAAATCTGCTCCTATCGGGCTCTCAGGCATGCATAGACCCACCCATCAGCTCCCTCCATTTTCCTCTTCCACACCTTGTCCTGCTGCCTGGCCCTCCCCCAAAGGACTGTGCTTAATCATCATGACCATCTCCACACTCACCTATCCTTCACCCTCCTACCCCCAGATGGTCCACCATCCAACTGCCCCAATTCGACCTCACAACCTCATCAATCCCTTAATCGTAGACACTTCCAACATCATTGACATTGCCTTATGGAATGCAAGATCTCTTTGTACCAAGACTGCAGCTGTTGTGGACCTGTTTCATCGTCTAAACCTTCACTTCCTCTGCAGTACTGAAACTTGGACCCCCCACAATACTACAGTTTCTGCATCTCTCTCTTCCTCCTCCTATTCTTTTGCCCATGTTCGCCGCACCACTGGACGTGGTGGCGGCATTGGTCTTCTTTATCACCCTAAGTACCTATTTACTCCCTGTTCAATACCTCTTAATGTCTTTCCCTCCTTCGAATACATGTACACAATCTTCACCTCACCACATGCCATATCCTTTCTAATTATTTACCATCCACCTAGCCCTTTTGGATCCTTCTATGATGGCATTGACCACCTCCTTGTCCTCATCTCTCCTAGTCCCACTCCACTAATCATGCTTGGTGATTTTAACCTGCATCTCTCCACCACTCACCTAACTTCCCCTTTCCTCTCAATACTTGACTCCTACCTTCTTACCCCTCTCTCTACCCCACTCTTTGGCTACACTCTAGACCTAATCTTTGTTTCTTCTTTCATAGCTTTCTCTGTATCTGACCTTCCTAGCTATTTGTCTGACCACTCTTTATTCTCTCTTATCCCCCCTCTCCGTCTCCCTCTCCCGCCCCACCCTCCACCTCCATCACCCAAAGTGACCTGTGTAACGTTGATCCCTCTTTTTTCCAAGACACCTGCACCAACTCCCTCCCCCCTCTCATTCACTTTGCCTCTCTCTCTGTGAACAAGGCCACATCCACTTTATCCTTTTCTCTAACCACCAGCCTTGACCAATTCTATCCTCTCACCTCTTCCATCCTTACCGCAAGCCCACCCAACCCTGGCTCTCTCCACATCTTTCCTCTATACGCTGCCTCCTGCACCGCCTTGAAAGATGCTGGCATAAACACTGCTCTACAGCCAACCAGGTTACCTACTTCACCTAACACACTCTCTATGACAACTGCAGTAAATCTGACAACCAAACTCACTTTTCAGACCTCCTCCACAATCAATCTTCACACCACCGGTGTATCTTCCAAACATTGATTTGCATTCTCTCCCCCCTGCCCCTAATCATTCTATTGCATCACCTCACTCAGCTTCTGATCTTGAAAACGTCTTCTCCTCCACGGTACACCTCTACGTCAAGACATTCTAAAATCTCCCCCTTACACTCCTCCACCACCATTTCTAACTTCACGCCTGTCTCTTACTTTGAAGTTTCCCTTCTCCTGTCCAAAACTCACCCAACCGCTGCTCCCTATGATCACCTTCCCCACCTCTCTCATCTCCAAAGACTACCCGCTCCTGGTACCATACCTTACCTCCTTTTTCAACATCTGTCTTGCTACCTCTACCTTTCCTTCTGCCTTCAAGCATGCAGTTATCATCCCAATTCTGAAAAAGCTCCCAGCAAACCCTCTCATGGCTTCTAACTTTCACCCCATCTCTCTCTTACCCTTCCTATCCAAACTCCTTGAATGCCTGCTAGGAGAATTTGCAAGAATGTGCTAATGTCCCTTACCTTTTGAGACCCCCAGCAACTTTGCTGGTTTTCTAGGAAATGATTTTTCACCTGTAAAGAGTGTGAGCCTTTTTTCCCCACTCTTTCATGTATTTTGATGTGTGTTTTACTTTTATGTTTTTTGGATATGGAGTTTTAAAACAACTCGATAGGCATCATCTTTTTCTGTGTGTCACACAGCACCCTGCAGTGGCACAGGGGTGTCTTTCAGATTCCTCAAGGTTTAAATACCTTCTCTGGGACTGACTACTGTCTCCCAGAGCATGTAAAGTTAAATTGACTTTACTAGTCTCTTTAAATGTACAGACCCAGCACACACTATCTGCATACAGAGTGCTGGAGGGGTTGCCTAGCTTCCCCTGAGTCAAAACACTCATGTTACAGTCAAAATGTTAACCTTTCCTACTGTAAATGACTGGTGGCAGTGGTTTAGATCAAACTACCATGGTTTTTCCCGACTGCGAACTTCGGTAGCTAAAAATCGGGTCAGCCATGTTTTTCAATATCTCCGGTCAACTTTTTTCAGCATTTCTTTTAGGAAAGGTACTTCTTGTGTTTGCCCTTGCGTGCCAAACCAGGTTTGGTCCCTTTGTTCATTGGCCTTTGGCAGGCTTCAGTGCTGAAGCCCTCCTCTGGCGCCTGAGTGTCTGGGGTGTACAGGATGTGAAGGAGGTGCCCGAAACTCCCTATGCTTAGTCTCCTAGGAGACCTGAATGCACTCTGGCATGATTGCCCGGCTGGCTGACCGGCAAGGACAGCCACCCTGCTGTGTGAGTGAAAGCCAGGCTGGAATTAATGAGGGAAAACTGTTTAAAACCAGGTCTCTGGGTCTTGGAAAGCAGAGTCGACCACTGGAACGAAAGAACCGAAGATGAGCTGAAGGAAGAGGACTGCTGCAACTCCTGGACGACCAGTGAAGCCCTGCTGCAGGTCCGAATTGCCTGAAACTCCATCGACACAGAAACCGTTCAAGGTTAACTTCTTCCCTTGAGTTTCATGGGAACAACCAACTCGCAAGTCACCTGGACACCGTCCCCATCTGGTCGAATTGTCTACAGAGTGCTGTTGAAAACCAGATAGCCAGAGGGAAGGAAACCAGCTTGTGGACTTTAAGGCACTCACACCTTAAACTGACGTCTTGCTAAAGCTTTTGGCCTCATCCCTGGGCAGTGCAGGAACCTCCCGATGTCCTCGTTCTTGTCCCCACGACTGAAGCTCAGGAACAGGGAGATCTACTCGAACTGCCAGGAACAACTGCCTCAGCTACAGCTCTTCTTCAATACAAAGGTACTGTGCAAACGCGGTCCGGAAATCTTTTCAGCCATTCGAAAGTTTATGGAAACTTTCTCAATTTCGAAGGCTTGTCCGTCCCTAAACATTTGTCAAACTTTTTGCCTAGTCAAATTGTCAAATTCTTCTAAACTCTGTGGCAAAGACTTTACCGTTTACTACCAGAACTGTGCTATCCTATACAAAGACTCTGAACCATCGACTTTGGCAAGGCCTATGAACTGAATTGCTGGTTGTAGTTTACTGAAACCCTTTGCCCTGCTTATGCAAGTATTGGTGCTGTCTATTCTTATAACCTTGTCTTTTTACCTCTTTATTAAGTATCTGAAGTACCATTTTGCTCCCACTTCAGGGAAGCTAAACGTGTTCATTTACTTATCGGTTGGGGATTTGTGTTATATTAGTGTGTGATATTGTGCTGCTCATTCTAGTGTAATGTTTTCAAACTCACTGTGTAAATAAATGAATATTCTTTTACCAAGAAACCTTGAGTAAGTGTTTGTTTGAATCACTGTAATTGTTGGTCCTTTGTGTAACTTGTTCTACTGCTCACTTTACTCTTCAGATAAGTCTGGCTGCATAGCCATCGCTACCACTTTACTGTGTAGTACAGGCTTGTACCAAAGGTGAAATTGTACTTACACTTGTAGACTTAATTGTATATCGTGTTCCCAAAGGGTACTGCACAGGATTCTGCCTAACACTGGTGTACAGTGGTGGGGATAACGTATTCTTGTTACATTTAGAGTGCTGCTTTTACTTTTGCTCAAATAATCCTCACAAGGCTGAGAAACACTAGAGAAGCAATTGTTTTATCATGGCTGATATGGAAAGATACAGACAGGAGACACTAGTCACGTTAACAGTTGATCAATTGAGAGATATGTGTAAAGCTAGGAAGCTCACTGTAAAAGGCAAAAAGGTTGAATTGATAGAAATGTTGTTAGAATACCAAAGTCTGAGGAGTGGGTCTGAAAACCCCACCCCTGCAGCAAATGTGGAAAATGTTGATGAGGATGATAATATGTCAGAGCCCAGCTCTAATATTGTGGATGAGTTAGATGAGGCAGAAGAATCTCAGAATGTAGGCCTTGTCTTACCTATACCGGCTCATAGGCCTCATACTTTCACCACAGGGACCCCATCAGGCCAAACATTGAGTCCTGAATGTGTCTCTTTAGAAAGAATGAGACTTGAGTTAGAGTTTAAAAGAATCCAAGCTCAAACTGAAAGCAAACATCAAGAACTTAAACTCAGAGAAATGGAGTTGAATCATGCGCTTGAAATGATAAAGTTGTCTCTTGAAACTGGTTCTCCCCCAGAGTCCTCTAGGTCTTCCAGTAAAAGAGGTCTCGGATGTCCAAGAATACAGTAAGTATGCATGAGATTAAGCTTGATAGTTTGGATTGATTGGCTGCTTTTGAATATAACCATGGGATTAAAGACATTACAGGGAATCAGTTGATTCTTTGGTTTTTTCCTAGGCTACCCCCTGTTGCACCTGATGTGGTAATGGAGTTGGGGATATAGACAGAATGGAGTATGAAACTGTGAAGCTAGCTTTGATAGCTAGATTTGGGAAGACCCCTTCTCAGTATCTTAAGAGGTTTATAACCCTTAAAAAGTATGATGGTACCCCTTGGGCTACCTGGGTGACTGAATGTTTGAAAAACTTAGATGGATGCGATAAAAGTTACAGAGTTAACACTTATGACGGTATGAGAAATCTGGTTATTTTGGAATCTATTTACGGTGTCTGCTCTGCTGAGCTGAGACACCACTTTGCTGACTCTAAGGAAATTGATCCAAAGAAGTTACCAAGGGCTGCTGACTTGTGGGTTGCCAACAGGGCTACTCACAAGGATTCTGGGGTAACTCAGAAGAAGCATGAGGGAAAGCAGCACAAGAAAGATACTAATGTGAAATCTAATACTTAGCGGTCCCAAACATAACAAGGGTAAGCCCCAAGGGAAACCGAATAGGGCTAGCATACCTCCTTGTGCCAAACCAGAAGGAGGTCAGAAGAAAAACCCATTCATAAAGACATTTGGAATATGTTATGCTTGTGGGTCAACTGACCATGTGAAAGGGGATCCCAGATGCAAGGGTAAACATTCAGGGATCCACACTGTCTCCTAGCCTTCTCCCCAGAGGGTGAAGTACCAATGGCAAGTGGAAACTTTCACTTTCTGGCTGAGGAACCCATGAAAGTCTCAGCCAATGTTTCTTTAGTATCCCTGGGTCTGTGGGAACAACAAAACTTAGATGTCAACAATTCCATTGCAGACAATACTAAAGAGTATTGCAAAGACAGTGTTATTGTGAATAGTCAGAAGACCCCTGCCATCAGAGACACTGGGGCCAGCATAACTGTAGTTGATGAATCATTCTCAAGGTTGAGGATGTTCCTAAACCACCCAAATTCCCAACTAAGCTTGCTGGAGGCCCTGTCCAAATTCTTCCACAGTTACCAGCTCTCATCCAGTGCAATGGCATGACTGTCAAGATACCTGTAAGTGTGAAGTACCTTGGAGAGTCCTGTTGGGGAATGACTTAAAAACTCTTGGAGTTGTATCAAGCACCCCCAGGCCGCCCAACAAAGGAAACAGGAGCAGACTAGGAAGGCCAGAGAGAGTAAATTAAGGGACTCTCAAGGGGAGATTATAGAAGAAAATAATACTCCCAGTCTACAGGGCTTACTGACTGCAATTTCAAAGAAGAAGGAGGAAAAGGGGAAACTTAAAACCTCCAGGAAGAAACCAGCCAGCACTCCTGTGCTACCAACAAGGACATCCCCGAGTGGACTGTCCAAAGTCACACCTTTGACTCCTCCACCAGCTGAGGCTGAGTGTGTGGAACAACCTTGTGTGGTTGAATCAGCTGCTGAGGAATCAGAGTTGGAAGAGGACCTTGCTCCTGTCGGAGATCTGGATCCTGCAGACCATCCTGAGCTACACTCATTAGTGGCAGAAGGAGGACCCTGTAGGGCAGACTTCAGCAGAGGTCAAAAAGAGTGTCCTACTCTTGAAAGTCTTCACCAACAGGCAGCTTCCCAGCTGGATGGGCAAGAGCCAAGCAAGCATAGGTTGTACTGGGAAGATGGCCTCTTCTACAGTGAACTGACTGAGTCTATCCCAGGGGACTAAAGAAGACTTGTAGTGTCTCTTGAAAGCATGCTCCAGTTCCTACAGTTAGCCCATGAGATACCTTTGGCTGGCCACGTAAGTTTTAAGAAGACCAAGGAAAGGCTCCCTTTATATTTCTACTGGCATAAGTTGGGGTCTGATGTAGATTAGTTCTGTAGGAGCGGTAACACTTGCCAAACATCTGGAAAGAGTGGAGCCAAGAATGTGGCACCCTTGGTGCCTCTCCCAGTGGTGGGAGTCCCTTTTTTGAGAGGGTAGGAATCGACATTGTTGGTCCCTTAGACTCTCCAAAATGCTCAGGAAACAGGTTTGTCCTGGTTGTAGTAGACCATGCTACTATGTATCCTGGAGCCATACGTATGAGAACTGTTACAGCTCAGGCTGTTGCAAAGGCCTTACTTCGTATTTTTACCTGGGTAGATTTTCCTAAGGAAGTTATCTCTGACAACAGATCCAATTTTATGTACACTACATGCAGGCCACGTGGAAAAACTGTGGAGTAACTTACAAGTTCTCAACTGCCTACCATCCTACAAATGGATTGGTAGAGAGGTTCAACCGTATAATGAACAGCGTGATATGTGCTTTAGAGGCCCTAATTAAGGAGGGGTTGGAGAGTGCTCCTTCCCCCAAGCCATTGAGAGTCACTGACTATGTGATAGGTCTCCGGAGGAGAATGTCACACATGATGGCAGAAGCATCAGATAACGTGAAAACAGGTCAGGCTCTGGTGAAGCATTGGCATGACCAGAAGGCCAACATGGTTGAGTTTTCTCAAGACCAGCTCATTCTAGTTATGGTACCTATAAGGCAGAGGGCCTTACAGGACAAATGTATAGGACCATTCAAGGTTGTGGGTAAACTTGGAGAGGTCAACTATCTGGTGGACTTAGGCAATCCTAAGGAGGCTCCCAGAGTCTTTCACACCAACCATCTAAAAGCCTATGTCTCTATACCAGAAGTATGAGCTTTGCTTCTAGCTTCAGCTCAAGAGGAGGAGGAGAGTGAACCTCTATCTGACCTACTCAGAGGCCAGCCTTTAGATGATTAAATAGAAGGAGTTAATATCTCTTCTAATTTGACACCTGAACAGCATGAGGAGTGCACATTTCTGTTAAATAAGTTTGCCTCCCTGTTTTCACTATCACTAGGCTTGACCCCTTGGGGCCAGCATGATATCAAAACTGGTGACTGTTTACCTGTTAAAAGAAGAGGTTACAGGATGTCAGATCATGTAAGATCCCACATAAAGGAGGAGTCCAACAAGATGCTTGATCTTTGGGTAATAGAGCCCTCTACCAGTCCATGGTCTAGTCCAGTTGTTTTAGTACCAAAGGCAGGATCCAAGGAGTTGAGATTCTGTGTGGACTATAGAGCTCTTCATTCAGTCACCAAGACTGATGCCCACCCTTTACCAAGGACAGATGAACTGCTGGATAAACTTGGTTCAGCCAAGTACCTCGATACATTTGATCTCATTTCAGGCTACTGGCAAATAGCACTGACAGACCATGCTAAGGATAAAACTGCATTCTCAACCGCAGAAGGCCTCTACCAGTTTAAGGTAATGCCTTTTGGACTTAAGAATGCACCTGCTACATTCCAAAGGATGGTTAACCAGGTTCTGAATGGGATGGAGGACCTCTGCATGGCATACTTGAATGAAATTGCAGTGTTCAACCCTACTTAGAAAGAACATGTTGACCACTTAGGATATGTTTTGCAGGCTCTTGAGCAGGCCCATCTGACCATAAAGGCTAGTAAATGTCAAATTGGTCAGAGTAAAGTGGTCTACCTTGGACATGAGGTAGGAGGAGGTGAAATATGGCCATTGCTTAGCAAAGTACAAGCTGTAGAAAACTGGGCCTCCCCTACTACTCAAACCCAAGTGAGAGCCTTCCTAGGCCTCACTGGTTACTATAGGAACTTTATAGAGAACTATGGGACCATAGATTCTCCCTTGAATGTAGTCTCCTCTTCCACCTTCCCTAAAAAGGTCTGGTGGAATGAGGAGTGCACTCAAGCATTTGAAGGCCTAAAGAAAGCCCTTTGTCAAGCTCCAGTCTTAAGAGCTCCTGACTATAACCAAACCTTCATTGTGCAGACAGATGCTTCACTTCCACCTATATAACATACACAAAATTCGACCCTTCCTTAGCTTCCACGCCACTAAACTCCTAATATCTTCAATAATGTTCTCTCGACTTTTCAACTGCTCTGTTCTCCTCTTCGGCCTCCCTTGCTCACATCTAGCCCCCCTCAAAACCATCTACCATTCAGCCATCTGTTATCTATGTCTTCTGTTCCACCATGACTCTATCTCTTCATCCCTCTCCTCACTGGGCTAGCTCTCCTTTCACTCTCAACTCAAGTGCAACTTCCTCTGTCTTGTCTTCAAATCTCTCTACGGACTTGCCCCCTCCCACCTCGCCTCCCTCCTCTCCTTCTATTCTCCCTCTTGCTCTCTCTGCTCTGCTGATCACTTCCTACTTACTGTTCCACCCGCACCCTGTGCACAATCCCATTTCCGTTCCTTCCAACTTCTTGCTCCACTTCACTGGAACCTTCTCCCTCGCCCCCTCAGCTCCATCACCTCGTACTCCTCTTTCCGTACTTCTTTAAAATCCCACCTAGTCCAGTCACCTGCCTGAGAGTTCTCTACTGTTTTTGACAACTGTCCTGTCCTGTGCATGTTTATCTTCTGACTGTTTCATGGTAAATTGTTTTGTATATTGTTCTCTGCTACATGATTCATGAACAAGAATTTGATTGTAATGTATTACTTATTGTTCTATATAAAGCGCTTTTGCTAAAAGCACTATATAAAATTAAATAAATACAAATACAAAGACCAAACTGAGTAACAAAACCGCAAACTTGATAAAAAAAGTCAGAGAAACAATTACTGTGAGTAAACAAAATAAAATATATTCTCCAGTTGCATTATGTTCATACACACAGCAAACGATAAAGCAAAATATGTACAATAAGAAACAAAAATAATGTCAAAATGTCCTAAATAAACTTCACAATGTGTACATTGAAACCTAAAAAGAAAGAAAAACAAGTACATTTCCATAAAAGTCTTCTTCAAATATAATGAAAATGAGAGGAAAAAATAACATTTCCGCTTGGTGAGCTCAAAGTTTTAAAAAACAAGTAAACTATGTACAAATAAACATGGAGCAAAGTCCAAAATGCAATCCAAATCAAGAACACAATTAAAACTAGAACAACTATGTACAAAAATGGAGTAAAGTCTGAAAACTCCAAATAAAAAAAGAAAAAGAAAACATGACTAAAGAACTATTCACAATGGCATCAGGCTATTCCTTCTCCTCACCATGCTGCCTCAATGCCTTAGCCAGGGCAACATCGAACAATGCGTTCACTTCCCCTAGGTGGGCCTCCACTCTCACCTCGAGGGTTTACAGGGACTCCAACATGGTCCTCTCCATCCCCTCCCACTCCCTGCAAGTCTCCTCAAGGACCTCAGCCTGCCTCTCTGCCCGACGCAGTGAAATCTCTGTCCTGGGCATGGTGAGTCTTGCCTCTGGTGCCCGCTGCTGCTCTGCCCCGATTTGCCGCCCCAACCGCTCCAAAATGGAAGACATCCTTTGGCGAAGATCCACGTTTGCATCCTGCCTGATGCCTGCTACCTGCCTCCCTGAGATGGTATGCCCGAGTACTATAGCCTCCTACTCCGAGCCTGCTGCTGCCAAATTGACCGGTGCCTGCTCCTTAAGGACAGCCTCCGGACTGTTGACATCACCCGGGGCCGTCGTGCACGTGCCCTGCTCCTTGGTGCCTGCTCTCCCCTCATTGCCAAAGCTCCTGTCATTGGCTGGATCAGTGTGGTGACCACCTCGGATGATCCAACGTCGACTCCCAACTCTGGCTGGGATGTGATCTCCACCAGACGGGCTGCCGGGGTTGAGACAGGTACACAGGGGGCCCCGGTGGTATCTGTGCCGGAAGGCGGCTGGGAGGATGACTGATGCACAGAGGTGGAAGACGAGGAGGGGGTTGCATAAGTGGCCAGCCCACACACCCAATTCAAGACCAGGAACTGACCTTGCCAGTTCAGGAGATGCCAGACCTCATTGTGATGATGTGCAAGCCCACAAATGGAAGCCTGCTGCACATCATCGCAAATGGTGCCTGTACGCCTCGTGATACCGGCTAGCACCGGTTCCACCCTGTCTCAAATGGCGAGATCCACAGGCATTGGTGTTTCCGTTTCTGTGGAAACATCCGCCATCTGCAGATGGGTCCGGCCTGGGGCATGCCCGCAGGTGCATACTGATGCAGTCGCAGGCCCAGGGGCAGAATTAGGCACCGGCACCTCCACAGCAACCTGCACTGCCTCCTGCCCCTTAGTCTGGACTGCACCAGTCACACCCATCTCATCACTCCCAACCAGGCCCCAAGGACTGGGCTTATGCAGCCTTCTCCTCCTCTCCCTCCAACTTGAATGTCTCCCCAACGTCTTACACAGTGGATTGCCCTATGCAAGCCCACCTGTCCCTCCCGCTGCAGAGGAGTCCACAACCACCTTCGCCCTCTTGGACCTCCACTCAGCTGCTGCGGCCGATGTCTCTGATGCGTCACCGGTCTCCTCGCTCACCGAAGATGAAATTATCTGGGGGTGTGACTGGGCCTTGATGTGATGCTGCCATCTGTGGCTGCAGGACTGCATTCCTCTCTTTATCAGCTGTCCCAGTCCAGGAGGCAATACTGTGGAGCATGACCCTGTAGCCGTAACCACCACAGACGGATGTACCAACACTGACTGGACCCGTGAGGGTTTGTCCCCCCCTGCAGACTTTTGGGATACAACATCACCCACAGTTGATGGCACTCACCTGCCACAGCACAGAGGAATTAAATTCCGGTTTACCACCAGAGCCACAGGTTTCATCAGAGGCAGCCTCATACTGAGTCAGGCCCTGGAAGGACTGTAGGACCAGTGGTTCATCATGGGCTGCCACTCCATGTCCTCCACTGTTGCTCGGTTGCGGCTTAATATCCTGTTCCTCCTCCACCTCCTCCTCTGCATCCAGTGCCTCATCACCTGCACATGGACAGAAAAATAAATGTAGACCCATATAAATAGCATAGCCGACACACATAGCTGTCACAATGTTGCCCTGCAAAACCTTAACATGCCATGTCACTCATGGAACAAACTCCAGCACACACACAGTGTTAATGGAAGGGATGGGTAGTAAGAAAACAGCCATGGACATGTGTGGAAGGGCTCAACACCACATGTAGTTCATGGTGCATAGCACCTGCTTCACACACAAGCACCTGACTGGCATAGTTCAATCACCAACATCACTGATGCAAATACACAGATGCCATGTAGCATAGCCATGTCTGAACTGCCAAACAACATGAGATGGAACTTGATGACTACTGTCTCCGAGCCATGTTTAATGGATGTGATATGACATTACATGGAAATCAACAATGGAAAAACACACAACGTGCAATGATGCAAGGGTGGTGGAATAGAGTGAAGCCAGACACAACCATCACATGATGCCAAGTCACATTGACATCACGCAAGTGAATAGGCATGTTGAATGGGAGACCAGGGTTTGGAAGTGGGAGGGGGCAGTGCAGTACATGGGAAAGGCAACAAAATAAAAGATAACCACACAATCAGTAACGGAATTGTGGCCGGCTGGTGGCATTGGAAGGGTAAGTGCCGACATCGGGTGTCAAGTTATGGCAGTGGGTTGTATACATTAAACATCCACAAGTACGGGGAAATGCCAGGGAGGCAGTTGATGGGTTCAACTGGTGGCTCTGAGGCCTGAGTCGGAAATCAAAGTGTGGCCAAGTGACTAGTGCATTCTCTCAGTCATCCATGACTGCTTATGGGGAGAGAAGGAGAGAAAGCAATACACATGAGGAAGCATCAGATGTGCCTCCAGACCCGGAGCTTTCATTGAGGCAGAGAGGCTGTACCAGAGGGAAGGCTCCAGTCAAAGATAGACATTTAACACCAACTCATTGCAAGAAGAATCTACTGACCCGGAGGGAGTAGGAAAAAGATGATTTAAGACCATGAGAATGAAGCAAATTTGGAAGATAGAGTTGAAGGAATTGTGGCTCCAGGACCCATAAGGCCTTGTGGACAATGCACATGGTTTGAAACTGAACAATCCTAGCCACCTGGAGCCAGTGCCATCATCACAGTCCTGTGGAGAATCAATACCTGGCCCCAAGACAAAAGGACAATTCTCCCAGGCCTGTACTGGATGAGTTGCAGAGGGAAGAGAGTAGAAGCACATCAATCTTGTTAGAGGCCATTGCAGTAGGCCAGCATATGAATGACCCATGCTCTGGAGACAGGGAGCTGCTGGGGGAGGAGAGGAAAGGAGGAATACCTCTGGTGTGGTGCAGCTGCTAGGGTGACTTCTCAGAGATGTCAAAGATGTGAGGAGAGAAGGCGAGTGTGGAGTGAAAGATGATCCCAGGCTATCCGCCATCACAGGTTGGAGCAGGAAGAGGGCCAAGAGTGGCTGGGCAGAGAGGGACACGAAAGGAGGGAGCAGGTGTGGTGATGAGGGTTGCCATGGTGTGTAGAACATCATTTGTATGCAGTCTGCAGGACTACAAGCCGATGTCAGTGCGCCATGTGATGGTTCACGCATGGCAATCAAGGAAATGCAGGCAGAACTGACAGACAATCTTAACACTTTGTTTAATCAACATACGCATGTAATGGATGCACACACTTCACCACTTACCGGACATTTCCTCATAATTTGGCAGGTCTCCCTTGCCTTGGATCTGCTCCACATCAATCATATCACTTGTGAGCTCTTCATGTGGAGTGAGTTTATTGTTCTCTCGTGATGACCCACCTCCACTCACCAGAGTAGATGTAGAGTTGGCAGCCAGCTACTCTTTGGATTGGCACCAGAGGTCATTTCAATGCTTCACGACCTCAGGATCGGTGCGCCTCTCATTGCCCAAGGTGTTGATGCTATCTGTGACATGCTGCCAGTGGGCCATATGCTGAGCAGGCGTATGTGATCCCTGCCTGCATGAGCATGTCACGTTTGTGTTCCTGCATGTAGTCCATGAGGATCTGGAGTTCTTCATCATTGAAGCTCCTCTTCCTCGACATGTGGGTCTCCTGTGCCGTGCGTTGGGTTTGAGCCCGTTGTGCTATTGCATGTTTGCCTTCTTGCAATGTAATGCAGAGCCTGTGTGGCTGGTAACACTTGTGTCAGTAGGGGCTGGATCACTGGTGGATGGGGCTATGGTATCACCCACTGATGCTAGGACAGTAGGTTGTGTTGCAGGTAGCCGTACCTGGGTGTTGGTGCCAGGTTGTTTCACTACACGTCCCTTCCCCTTGGAAACAATGATATCTGCCCCTGCATTTCGTTGGACCAGGGCCATGACCACTACAGGCCTAGCTGGGGGATCCTGGGCTTGGGTGGTGGGGGCTGCAGCTGCCCCTGCAGCTTCCTGACCCTGGCTGATGTGGACAACAGATGACCCTGCTGCTCACAGGCCTTGGGTGCTAGTATCAGGTAGTTTCACTGCACATTCCTTGCCCTTTGATGCACAGACAACATCTACCTCTGCGTCTCTCTCTGGACCTGGGCCTTGGACACTACAGCCATGACTGGTAGTCCCTGAGCCAGAGTGATGGGGACTGCAGCTGTCCCTGCTGCTTCTGGACCCTGAGTATTGGGGACGTCAGCATCAGCTGCATCTCCATGACCCTTGTGTGGTGGTGGGCATAGCTCTCCCTGCATGGCCCTGGACACCTCAGCCACCTCTGCCTCCCTTCCCACTTGTTGCCTTCCCACTCATGGAACTGATGGAATAGTTCAATGGGAGGTGCAGCTTTCAATTATCCAGGGCAATTTGAGTGAGAGGGAAGTGTGCGTAAAGAAAAACATACCAGTGTGTTCCAGCAAGGCTCAATGTAACCTCTGGAGGGAAAAAACGGGACACATAATGCACAGGCACCCCAGGAAAATACATGTACGCGACCCCTTGGTAGCTCACATGAAAAGAATAAATGTAACGCAGTACGCTGTGGCACACAGCAACCCAAAAAATGCATTCGCGAAGGACACGTAAGGTACTGGGATGTTAAAAATGGGGGTATGCAACACACAGGGGAACCCACAATATGCAATATGCATACGTAATTTACTGTTAGCATCAGAAAATAGGAAAAAGTACACACGCGTGTGCACGGAGACAAATCCCCCACCGAAACAAAAAGCTTGCACTGTCGCAGTAGTGAAAGGATCGTGTGGAAATGCCAATATCAACAAAGTCCACACGTCCATCCGCTCTAACTCGCACCAGCATGTGATGTTCTCCTATGCACGCTTTTATCCCGATTCTGAACATGACCGCCCAACGTTCAGCTCGTGTCACGTAACATACGCTCTGATTTCACGCTAACGTGCTGTTTCCGCACGTGCATAGTACCCATCACTCTGTTTCCAGGTGCCCACGGGAATAACACAGAAGACCCACGCTTCTGCCTAACAGCCACTTTACCTGCCTCCTACTGCCCTGAGCTGCCTCCTATGTGCCATCTGCTGCTGCCTGCCAACTGTGTGTGCCTGCTGCCCATGTGCCCTGCAATTTGAGTGCCAGCTGTACAGCCATAGCCAGTGCTCCTGTCGTCAGTCCTGTGACCACCTCTGCTGATCCGGAAGACTCCCAACATGCCAGAACACCGCTGGACAGCCCAGCCTCAGGACCACCTTGCCCACCCACACCTGCCTCAGGAGTTGCCATGTCTGAAACAACATCATCGGAGGCAAGTGGCAACCCCCCGACACCAAGGCAGAGGGCTGTCAGCTTCACTGCCAGAGAAGTTGACATCCTGGTAGAGCATGTCCTGGGCATTATGCTGCCCTCTTCCACGGACCAACTCAAGTCGGCAAGGAAGGATGGAAGAGGTTCTCGGACCAGATTGTGGGTGCCTTCAACATGTACCGTGTGGCACCCTACGATTTCCACCGCATGCAAAAGTGCTGGGAGGACCTGAAATCCAGGTCCCGCAACAAGGCCAGGCGCTTCCTCAAGGCTGGTCTTGACCAAGATGGGTGCCGGGGCTGGTTGAACACCACGGACATGTGGGTCTTGGAAAAGTTTTACCTAGCGTTGCATGCCCAGGTCCTCGATTTGCACCACCGTCTGGAGTCGACTGGTAAGTGTCCATGTATTGCTGTCCTCCAGAGTGCATGTGCATTTTAATGTGTGGTGGGAGTGTGCACCTTGGCCTTACGGTAAGTAAGGCCTCTTCTACGGATATCTGTGTGCATGTCCCAGACAGAGGTGCATATGTGTTCTATGAAGCATGCTTGATTCCAACAGTGTTACTTTTGCAATGTATGTTGTGATGCAGCATATTACGACGTGAACATGGCTGCTTACATGTGTCTGATACGTGGCCGTGTGAGAGATGTGACATATGGGTGTTGTCGTCAACATCATGAACAGGCATTGTGTACATATGTATGTGTCTGAGATTTAACTCTGCGACTGGCCAACACTCCAAGATTGATGTAACTGCTGCATCTGAATGTGTGCACTACTCTTTCTGCCTGATTGATGTTGAGGGGACTCTGATGTGGTGGCTCAGTGCACTGCTTCAGTACTGTCAGGTGTTGTGTGTGGCCCATGATGCATGTGTGTGTAGCATGTAAAATGTGTAGATACTGACAGTGCCATGTCAAAGGATGTCCTTGTCTGTTGTGAAGGACAGACATATATGTTCATGTATGTACATTGCATGTACCTGTGTGTTGTGGAGGGTGATGACGGTTGTGACCTTCGGAAGTGCACTTCATGTGCATAAGTTGTGTGCCAAATACACATAGGTACAGTACCCTGATGTTTGTATCTATGTCTCCCTGTCCACAGTGACGTTGGAAGAAGAGGGCAGAGGAGGTGCTGTGGGGCAAGGCACAGGGATTCCCTGAGGGAAGAGTATAGGTCCCTCAGAACTACACTGGCTGTACTTGAGGCAGCCCGCAGTAGACAGTCTGAACTGCAGATGCAACTGTTGACTTGTACCATTTCGGAGGAACTCTGCGCATCCCGTGAGGTGTTGCATGCGGACCTCAGAGCCATCATGTTTCAGATGCAATCATTTCAGTCCTGCATGGCCACAGCCACGGAGGACCAAGCCAGGGCTATGCGTGGTGTACATCCCTTACCACTGCCACTGTCTAATGTTATACCAGAGGTTGGTGACAGCAGCAACAGCTCTCCCGATCCATTCTAGCGGTGCAACCCATGAGCCCATGCAGTTTTCTTTCTTCTCAACATCCACACATGTAGGTGTTGACATGCACCCTGCCCTCCACCCCCCTGCCCCTCCCGGCCCGGTCCAAAATGGACATTTTTGATTTGTGTGTACTTGTTTTCACCCTTCCGAAGATTGGTGACTTTACTGACGATTTTACACTGTTGATTTTTGTTGCCATTCTTGTGTCCTTACTTGTGCATATGTTAGTCCTTATTTCCAAGTTAGACTGCTGGGTTTCCCAGCAGGCAACCTATGCACCTTCCCTTCCCTTTTCTTAACTGTGATCTATTGTGAATTTATGTGACAGTTTGTTGCTTTGTAAGGCATCCGAGGGCATCCACTGTAGGTTCCAGATGGACCCATACACGCTTGTCTCATGTTGGTACACTCCTTGTTTGTGCCTTAGGGTCCAGGCACATATGCCACTCCTGCTTCCCCATTCCATGGGCTTGCAAGGAAAGCAGCGTGTAAAAGTAACTCACACAGAGGCATTGGGCTTCCATTATATCTGTGGGCAGTCTCAAGTCCGACCTGAGTATACACCCCTAGTGGGATTCTGTCATGATGCCTACCCCCGGGCATCAGGACCAAGGCCCTCAGCTCCGGGAGCAGGCATCCAGACATTTGTTTAAACCTCAGCAGCCCCGGCTAGGGGCTGTCTGGGGTCAGTCCTGGTGCCTTAGGCGCCAGGCTCATCATAGAAATCAGTCCTGGCGCCATAGGCGCCAGGCTCATAGACTTTATTTACCTGATGCAGACCATGCTGCAAAAGAATCCAAGCCTACATCAGGCCTGGATGGGACTATTTTGTTACAGGGACTATTTTTTACTCGGGCGTGGCTCTAGGGAACTTCTTACCTGGAACTACTTTGGAGGCTATTTAAACCACACCCGAACAGCAGCACATGCTTCGCGTTATTCTGCATCCAGCAGCGTGACACTCACCGTGCCTGCAGCCAGCATCCAGTCTTCTGTCACGCCCGCTTGCTTGCAGCCAGCATCCAGTCTTCTGCCACGCCCGCCTTGAATTTGGAGCTCCTAGAATAAAGAAGAGGAAAAGGACAAGGTTAGAAAACAAACTTATTTCAAATTCCTCACCTAATTCCGGAACCATTTCATCTCCGGACCTGGAAAGTACATCAGTCCTGCAAGCGTCGCTTCACCGGCACCAGCACGGCGCCATACTCACCAGTTCTCACTGCATCTTTCGATCCAGCACTGTCTCCATCATTTCTTTGCCGTAATCTGGCACCTAGGGGACACAAGAAAAAACAAGGTGAGCCTATGGAATCAACAAATACAACCTCTTACCACCATAGACTTACCTGATTTACCACCGGCGGTATTATTCCATAACTCTCCACATTTTCATATGCCGCATCTGTAAAGAGGGAGAAAAACAACACGTTAACGCATGCAATAGTTACCGGACAGCGTTGGGTAACACTGACTCTTACCTGAACGCCAGCAGCAGCTATGAGACCTTCTTCTCACGAACTCAGTTGCAACTTAAGGAAGGAAGGGGACAAGAGTGAACATCGGGCACATTGAACTCTTTGAACTTGATACTTACCAATCCCGCCAGTGACTTCAGAGTCAGTACTTACCGGAACTCTCCCAACACCTTCAAACCAGTGAAGTAACTGCTATCTACGCGCCCCTGCAAGACACGCAGGATGGAGAGCTCATCTTTTACGAACATAAGGAAAATACTTCTTCAGGTCCAGCAGACAAGACTAGGCGGGCCAGTCCAGACAGTCATCTCTGCGCTACGTATCACGTTGAAGCAGACCGCAGCTGTCTGGGTCCGATCGACACCCCTGTGGGGTCCAGGTAAGCGTAACAGAACGCAAAGCCTCTCTACAAATACCCACCTGGGTGTTATGGAAACCTCGGAAACCGACCAACTGGCCCAATTATTGGGGGAATTTAGGGTGGAAGTACATGCCGCTCGCCAAGAGACTAATGCCCTCAGGAGTGAACTGATTGACTCAAAGGAGTGCACGGATGATCTGGCTAGGCAACTACTGCAAAACCAAGCTGGGCAAACGCCCCTACCTGGATATGGGGGAAACCCAACCCCCGTTTCATCAAGCAATCCTCGATTTTACCAGGAAATATTCCGTTAGCTCCACCCGAACGCTTTGCCGGGGACCCCAAAAGGTTCGCCGTGTTTATCAACCAATACCGCTTGCACTTTTTATGCAGATCGGGAGCCTTTCCAAATGACCAAGCCAAAGTGGCCTTTGTATTGTCATATCTTAGTGGCAGCGCAGTGGATTGGTCCATTCCATTAGTTAACCAGGATGATCCTCTTCTCCGGGATTTTCAGGGTTTTCAAAGGAGCATGGAAAAACTATTCGCCAGACACTCACAGGGTCAAGCCCTGGACAACAAACTTTTATCGTTGGGACAAGGTAACCAGGATCTGCTAACCTATATTGCAACCTTCAATAGGTTGGTGGTGTAAACCGGGTGGCCAGAGGAAAAACGAATTACATTGTTTCATCATGGACTTCGGGGAGAACTCAAAGATGTCTTGGCTCAAGTTGTGAACCCACCTCAGGATTGCACAGAATTTATAGACTTAGTGGTCCTGCTAGACCACCGACTTCAGAACCGAAAGACTGATGGAGCTAAATTCGAGAATCGGGTATTGGTTAAACCCAACCTTGCCCCCAAAGGAACAGATGCATCTGAACCTATGCAAATCGGGGTTGGTTAAAGGACCCTTAACTCAAAAGGAAAGAGAAAGAAGGCGGCAGATGCAGTTGTGTCTGTACTGTGGAACCTCAGGACATTTTCTACGGGATTGCCCTACAAAACCACCCAAGAAGGTGGTAGGAGTTGCTGATAAAAGCCACATAGAGCCTGATTCGGGAAACGACCACGCCCGACAAGCGTAGAGGTCCGCTTGCCGAGCTTAAAGAAGGACACTCAGACTTCACATCTGATCATCTCAATGGTCCTACCTGATCCCAGGCAGCCATCACGTATGCACGCAGTAAGGGCAATCATAGATAGCGGGGCCGTAGGAAACTATATGGACCACAAATTGGTGTCAAGGATGAATCTACCTCTTTGCAAAAAGACCACTTCGGATGTCATCACCACAGTTGATGGAACTGAGATTGCCTCAGGGCCTGTAACTCATTCCACTACAGAGATGACACTGTTGAGTCAAGATGGGCATCGAGAGACTATTGTGTTTGATCTAATCAAAGCCCCACAGTTCCAGATAATACTGGGGATGCCATGGTTGGAAACACATAATCCTTGTATAGATTGGCGAGAGAAGAGAATAACCTTCCCGGATTGTGCACACACCTGTTACCCGGAGAAAACTTTGAACAAAGGCCTGGCTACAGTTGTTAACCCAATTGTGCAGTTACCTCAGGAATACCAAGAATTTCAGGATGTTTTTCAAAAAGAACAGGCCAATACATTACATCCTCACAGATCATACGATTGTCAAATCGACCTCCTACCCGGTGCACAACCCCCATGCAGTAGAATCTACGCCCTCACCGAACCTGAAAATTGTCACCTACGGCAATACTTGGACCAATACCTTGCTAATGGCTTAATTCGTCCTTCCAAGTCTCCTGCATCCACAGCTTTATTCTTTGTGCCAAAAAAGGAAGATGACCTTAGAACGTGCATAGATTACTGCGCATTAAATCAGATTACGGTAAAAAAAATGATACCCATTGCCTCTGATCCCCGAATTACTAGACCAAGTGAAGGATGCTTGTATCTACACTAAATTAGATCTCCGAGGGGCATATCATCTGGTACGTGTCAAGAAAGGCGACGAATGGAAGACTGCCTTTCGCGCCAAGTACGGATTATTCGAATATCAGGTGATGCCCTTCGGGTTGTGCAATGCACCAGCAGCCTTCTAGTATTTTATGAACCATGTCCTTCGTGAACTCATTGACGTCTGTGTCGTCGTATACATAGATGATATTCTAGTGTACTCCTCCTCAGAATCAGACCATGCTAAGCATGTGCGTGCAGTCCTTGATAAACTACGTCAGCACAAGTTATATGCAAAATTGGACAAATGTGTTTTTCATGCTACGGAAGTTGAATTTCTTGGATTTATCTTGACTCCAAAAGGAGTCTGAATGGACTCTCGAAAGGTGGACGCAATTCTCAAGTGGCCATCACCCAGTTCAGTCAAAGGGGTACAAAACATGCTCGGATTTGCTAATTTCTACCGCAGATTCATTCCGGACTTCTCTCATGTTGTACACCCCATCACAGCACTTTTGTGAAAATCACAAACGCTTCTTGTGGACCGAAAAGGCTTGAAAAGGCCTTCCAAGAGCTGAAAGCGAAATTCACATCAGCACCTGTTTTAAAGCATCCACGCCCTGAGCTTCCATACATAGTAGAAACTGATGCATCCAGTTTAGCCATGGGAGCTGTCCTGTCCCAGAAGGATCCTGAAACCGGTCAACTTCACCCAGTAGGGTTTTGGTCCAGAAAGTTTTCAGCACCTGAGTTAAACTATGCGGTTACCGATAAAGAGCTATTAGCCATCAAATCCGCCTTTAAGGCTTAGTGGCACTATCTTCTTGGTGCCGGGCATACTATTACCGTAATCACCGATCACCGGAACCTGCAGTATTTAAAAACAGCCAAAGCCCAATCATAGCGAAAACTTTGATGGGCATTGTTCTTTGCCGACCAGGCTGCAAAAATGGCAAAGCAGATGCCTTATCCCGAATAGGGATGGGAGAAGCATATGCAAACCCGGAACCGGTGCCAATAATTCCCGAGCAAAGAATTCTTGGCATAACTACCCTACAGACACTAGAAGATATTCATTCAAAAATCCAACAACTCTTCGATCCAGCAACCCTGCAGGACTGGGTAAAGAAAGGCCCGGACTATTCAGTCGTCAATGACCTACCTTACTATCAAGGACGACTATTTCTACCACACAAGGAAATACAAGAACTAGTCATCTCCAATTACCATGACACCCTGATGGAAGGGCACCCAGGTATCGCAAAAACTGAAGCGAAAATTAAGAGTCAGTTCTGGTGGCCCACTTGGCGAAAAGATGTAAAGTCATTTGTGATGTCTTGTGGCATTTGCACCCAAAACAAAAGCCAGAAGAAAAAAACTGCTGGCCTTTTACAACCTTTGGATATTCCACCTACACCATGGCACACCTTGTCTTTAGACTTTATTACAGATCTACCTCCATGTAATGGATTTAACACCATCCTAGTTATTGTGGATTTTTTTTCCAAGATGGCCCACTTTATTCCTTTAAAGGGGTTACCTTCTGCTTCGATTCTGGCCAAGGAGTTCCTTGAAAACATTGTTCGATTACACGGATTCCCTTCCGTATTGGTTTCTGACCGAGGTAGTCAATTTATCTCGCATTTTTGGAAGAAATGTTGTCAACTGGCACAAATCGACGTGAGGCTATCAACAAGTCACCATCCCCAGACCGATGGTCAGACGGAAAGGACCAACCAGACCCTTGAACAGTACCTACGCTGCATTCTACACCAGACCGAAAGCAATTGGAAAGATATTTTATGGATTTCCGAGTACGCATACAATAACTCTGTACATTCAGGAACCGGACAAAGCCCTTTTTATACCATATATGGACATCACCCTCGAACCTCCAAACTCGATTTGCCTCAGCACTTATTAATGCCCGCAGTTAGTCATTTGCACTCTACTATTACACAAGCCTTTAAGGAAGCCACAGAACATTTGAAACAAGCAAAAGAGAAATACAAGAAAAATGCTGATCAACATAGAAGTGAAACTCCACAATACCAGATTGGGGATCAAGTTTGGCTGGCTACAAAACATATACCTCTGAAGGGAACTCAGACTTTTAATCCTAAATATTTGGGACATTACACCATTAAGGCCATTAGCAACCCGGTGGCTGTCAAATTGGAATTACCCTCTAATATGCAAATTCATCCTCTCATTCATGTTTCACTTCTAAAACCAGTTCAACCAGGGACAAGATTAACCAAACCACCTGACCCCATCTTGATAGATGGAGAACCTGAATTCGAGGTAAAAATTATCCTGGACTCCAAGATGATTAAATTAAAACGTTTTTATTTGATTGATTGGAAGGGCTACGGACCACAAGAAAGATCAGGGGAGCCTAGCGACCACGTTCATGCACCTCGGTTGGTGAAAAGATTCCATCGGAACTTCCCAGACAAACCGGGGAAGAACAACTTCAGGAGGGGACTTGGGGGGGAGTGCTGTCATGATGCCTACCCCCGGGCATCAGGACCAAAGCCCTCAGTTCCGGGAGCAGGCATCCAGACATTTATTTAAACCTCAGCAGCCCTGGCTAGGGGCTGTCTGGGTTCAGTCCTGGCGCCTTAGGTGACAGGGTCATCATAGAAATCAGTCCTGGCGCCATAGGCGCCAGGCTCATAGACTTTACTTACCTGATGCAGATCATGCTGCAAAAGAATCCAAGCCTACATGAGGCCTGGATGATACTATTATGTTACAGGGACTATTTTTTACTCGGGCGTGGCTCTAGGGAACTTCTTACCTGGAACTACTTTGGAGGCCATTTAAACCACACCCGAACATCAGCACATGCTTCACGTTATTCTGCATCCAGCAGCGTGACACTCACCGTGCCTGCAGCCAGCATCCAGTCTTCTGCACGCCCGCGTGCCTGCAGCCAGCATCCAGTCTTCTGCCATGCCCGCCTCGAATCCGGAGCTCCTAGAATAAAGAAGAGGAAAAGGACAAGGTTAGAAAACGAACTTATTTCAAATTCCTTACCTAATTCCGGAGCCATTTCATCTCCAGACCTGGAAAGTACATCAGTCCTGCACACGTCGCTTCGCCAGCTCCAGCATGGTGCCATACTCACCAGTTCTCACTGCATCTTTCGATCCGGCACTGTCTCCATCATTTCTTCACCGTAATCTGGCACCTAGGGGACACAAGAAAAAACAAGGTGAGCCAAGGGAATCAACAAATACAACCTCTTACCACCATAGACTTACCTGATTTACCAGCGGCGGTATTAATCCATAACTCTCCACATTTTCATATGCCACATCTGTAAAGAAGGAGAAAAACAACACGTTAACGCATGCAATAGTTACCGGACAGCGTTGGGTAACACAGACTCTTACCTGAACGCCAGCAGCAGCTACGAGACCTTATTCTCACAAACACAGTTGCAACTTAAGGAAGGAAGGGGACAAGAGTGACCATCGGACACATTGAACTCTTTGAACTTGATACTTACCAATCCCGCCAGGGACTTCAGAGTCAATACTTACCGAAACTCTCCCAATGCCTTCAAACCAGTGAAGTAACTGGTATCTACGCGCCTCTGCAAGACACGCAGGATGGAGAGCTCATCTTTTACGAACAGAAGGAAAATACTTCTTAAGGTCCAGCAGACAAGAGTAGGCGGGCCAGTCCAGACAGTCATCTCTGCACTACGCATCACGTTGAAGGAGACCGCAGCTGTCCGGGTCCGATCGACACCCCTGTGGGGTCCAGGTGAGCGTAACAGATTCATGATTGTTTGTCAAGTGCATGATTAGCATCCCTTTTTGTTTGGACATTGAGATCCATCCTTTTTTCATGTTCCATCTTCATGTATTAGCTTGCCTATCTCCATTATTGTTAGCCTTCCTGTTGTATGCGCTTCCCTGCCCCCTTTAGTTAGCAGGGCCACACAAAAAATACAAGGGTGTCATGTGCAAGTTAAGACACATTGAGGCACTTGTGCAACTATGATTGGTCACTGTCAGACAGATTCACTCTTGGGTTCTGTGTTTCTGGAATGTTGTAATGGCCAATTGATGTTCCTGTGTACATTATTATTTTGATGTGTGAGAGTGAGTTATTTCTTAACTTGTTCTGTTGATCGTTGAGTGCTTTGTGACAGTAGTGTTATGTGTTTATTTTTCAGTTTTTACATTGCATGCCATGGCTCGGTGTGCAACCAGGTGACATGAAGTATGGGAGGGTTTAGGTGACATACTGGCATTTAGATGTGTACTTTGGCATGGTGTTAGTGGCATACCCCATCTTCCATGTGTTCATTTTGTGAACACCGGATTGAGTTAGTTTAAGTTCTAAGGGATGCACACAATGTAGCACTTCGAAAGACACATTCTCAGGGTGGTAAGGTTGGGACAGTTGATTGTCCCTTTGTCATCATCAATTGTCACCTGGAATGTGCCAGGGCTTTGTGCACTCTGCAAGGGTTGGATTTTAGCTGAAAAATTGTGCTACAAGCTTGGTACAGGCAGCCTCGCAACATTCCCTTTCCCCTCCCATGCACAGCCGCCGTGCATGTGGTTGGGGATGTGGGGGCACCACCATATCCACTGGTGTGCCACAACGTGTTTCAATGTTGTGCAGGACACATGCTGCCACAATGATCCTGCACAATACTGGTGGTGCATATAGTAGCTCACCACCAGAGTGGTCAATTGAGTGGAAGCATGACTTTAGCACATTGAATGTGCGCTCCACTATGGCCTTAGTTGCAATATGGCTGCTTTGTATCTTACCTGGGGTGGTGTGGTAGGGTTCTGTGTTGACGTCATCATGTAAGTGCTCAGAGAGTAGGCACTGTCCCCTGTGGAGGTGACATGTTTTGTCAGTGGTGTGGTTTTGTCTGTGTGAGACATGCATTCACTTGCAGGGCCATTTGTACTAACCAATGAGCCATGTGTTGCCATACCTCCCAGCTTCCAGGGCCCTGGTGTAGGGGTGACATTCATTTAACTGTGATATGAGCACTGACAAATCTTCCTCAAATTGTTTAGATTGATACATGGTATTTTCTACCTCAGTCATGGCTAATTCTGCTTCTTTAGAAATAGTGGTTCTCCAAGTGGTTCTTGGCTCCCTGTAAGGCAGTGGTCTTCAAAATTTTTTGACCTGCCCCCCCTGACCAAAATCTGGGCAAGCTGGGCCCCCCCAAATGTGCCAGAAACTTTTGCGTGCCGTCAATGCACCCTACTCCCCGTACAGAGCCTGGGCTCTCCTCACCCTGCACCCACCACTATCCCATTGCTCCGCCCATCCTGCTCCCACCATAGTCCCATAACACAATCATATACACATCCATATGCATATTTAAATAAAAAAATACATCACCATAAATGTACCTTCTGCAGGGGCCTGTGCGTGGTTGCTAAAATGCCATGCTCAAGGTTCCTCTGCCTGTATGTGCGTGGAGGCACAAACCACTCCCTCGCACATACATACATGCAGTGCCCCAGCCAGCATTTCCAATGAGCTATGCAAGGCTGGCAAAGAAAAACGCCCCCAGCGTTGCATGGCTCAGAGATCATGTGTGGCTGGGGAACTGAACTGTCTAAGGCAAACAGTGTTTCCCTTTGACAGTTCAGCCAGCGCAGGAGCACTCCCTCAGCTGGAAAAAGCATCTGAGGGAGTGCTCAGTTTTCATTGGGCTGGCTCCTCGGCTCCTCCATAATGGGTGAGGGGGCCAGTGGGTGGACGCCACCTAACCCATTATGGATGAGCCGCCAGGCTTGGACTGGCCTATAGGGCAATAGGGTGATGGCAGTACCAAAAATGCAAAATGCTAAGTAGGCCAGTCATAACGGGCCACTTTTTTGGCCAATGTGGGCCAGTTTGAGGAGTTACTTCACTATGCAGCTAGTAGTTTTGACCATTGTTGCTGAATAAATATCACAAACACCCCCTTGGGTACAATTCAAAATTCGGAATAAAGGACTGAATATCCATTTGCAACTGCTGGCCACTTGGTCATTGGTGCCTAAAGCAGTTTTATGGTCCAGTCTGACCATGTGGGCTGCCCCTGCCCATTTCCTCCAATCTAAAAAAAATAAAAATGAAAGTTTTCTTTTTTTTACATTTCCTGCTGGGCTCTCACGACCCCCTGGGATGTGGCCGTGCCCCCTCGGAGGGGGGCACACCCCACAGTTTGAAAACCTCTGCTGTAAGGGAAGGTTGACTGCCCTCAGAAGTGTCTTTATCTAGTTTAGATTCAATTTCCTCCTCTTTTTGGCATTCATTGTCCAACATTTCTTTGTATTGTTTCATGTTGACATTTGTTTTACTGATTTCATTTGCTTTGAATGCATATTCAAATAAGTCATGGGGGCCGATTCATTGAACAAATGTGCACCGGAAATCGCGGTGCAAGCTGGTGCAAGCGTGATAAAGCAAGCACACGCGCATGCGTGCGATTCATGGAAGGCCTTGCGCGTATTTTCCCCCGGCATGCGTGCCAAATCCGTGCGTGGTGTACACGTCATTGCAACATCCAAAACGCCGTACACGACGCACACAGCAAAAGCGCACAACGTCAGCACACACACCAAAAAGGGGGGCGGAACACGGGGCGGAATATGCGGATTGTGGAACAACGCATGAAAAAGAAGGCGTAACTGGGGAGTACTGCAGGGAAATAAACAGAACGCCCACACGCATGCGGACAACACGTATTCATGGAATCAAATACGTGAAACCTGCGCATGCCAAAAGACGCGCACAGGCATCAGCACGTCCACCACATGAAGGCAGGTGGAAGGATAGACTGTGCGCAAACAACAAACACGTATATACAGCTATGATGAATGCCCCATTTGTCACAGCACTGATCGTGGGACAACGCAGGAAGAGGAGAAGAGCCAGGCCCCACATTTCTTTGCCCCGTACCAGGCTTTTTGGGATGCCTGATCACCAGGTCTATGGCAGGTATTGGTTTCCACCTCATATCATCCTCGACCGGTCAGGGAGTGGGAAGATGACCTTACATCACCCACCATGTGCTCCCAAGAATTGAGCCCCTTGGAGAAGGTGCTCAATGTCCTGCATTTTTGGCCACTGGGTCATTTCAGCAGACAACTGCCATAATCGGGGGTGTCTCACAGGCCATGCAGTCATGCTGCCTACACCAGGCGTTGACAATCATGACTGCGTGCCCATCAGTCAGCAGGCACATATACATGCCCAGAACACCCGCAGAAAGGCAGGCCGTGGTCCAGGACTTTTACAGGGTGGCACACTTCCCCAAAGTGCTTCGTGCCATAGATTGCACCCATGTGGCCCTACGTCTACCTGGGCCACTGAGCACATCTATCGAAACCGCAAGCACTGGCATTCCATCAACGTACAGGTTGAATGCGATGCCCATGCGATGCCCATGGAATCATCACCTCTGTCTATGCAAACTATCCTAGGTCTACCCATAACAGTTTCATTTACAGAATGTCTGCGCTGAGCTGGGACCTGGAAGCTGGGAAGCATGGCGACACATGGCTCGTTGGTGATTACAAATGTCTGTGCACATGCATGCATGTCACACACAGACAAATAAACAAACCCAACTAATGACAACCATCCTAACCTCCCCAGGGGACACTGCCTACCATCTGAGCAATCACATGATGAAGCCAATATGGAACCCCACCAGACCACCTCAGGTAAGATACAACGCTGCCCATAAACAATTTGAGGAAGACTTGTCAGTGCTCATATCACAGTTAAATGAATGTCACCCCTACACCAGGGCCCTGGAAGCTGGGAGGTATGGCAACACATGGCTCATTGGTTAGTACAAATGGCCCTGCAAATGAATGCATGTCTCACACAGACAAAACCACACCACTGACAAAACATGTCACCTCCCTAGGGAACAGTGCCTACCATCTGAGCAATCACAGGATGACGCCAATACGGAACCCCACCAGACCACCCCAGGTAAGATACAACGCTGCCCATATTGCAACGGCATAGTGGAGCGCACATTCGGAGTGCTGAAGTCACGCTTCTGCACCCTTGACTGCTCTGGCAGGCAGCTACTATATGCACCCCCAGTAGTGTGCAGGATCATTGTGGCAGCATGTGTCCTGCACAATGTTGCTACACGTTGTGGGACATACCAGTGGACATGGTGGTGCCCCCACATCCCCAACCACAGGCACAGGCGCTGCCCATGGGAGGGGAAAGGGCACGTGGCAAGGCAGCCCAGACCCAGCATGGGGCCACATTTTTCACCTAAGCTCCCACCCCTGCGGAGTGCACACAGGCCTGGCACATACAGGTGACAATTGATGAGGACAAAGAGACAGTGAACTGTCACAACCTTACCACCCCGAGAATGTTGCCACAAAAGTGCTACATTGTGTGCATCCCTAGCTACTTGAACATAACCAATCCTGTGTGACCAAAAGGAACACATGCAAGGTGTGTATCACACACCCCTGCAAAAGAGACCATGTCAATCACTGGTATGTCACCCAAACCCTCCCAACCCACATCACCCTTGTCTGCCACACCATGACATGGCATGCAACAGAAAAAGCCCAACACATGACCAATTAGATATGAAGTGACATGTGATGAATGGAAAGAGGCCCAAGACAATCACACCTGACATGGAATCAGATGAAATGTCTGACCAATAACTTCCCACAAATACAAAGTCATACACACATGCATGCCACCAGTGGTACCATCAACAAAAGATGGAATGCCTGTTCTCATGCACATTGGCCAAGCCAAATCCGCTAATCTCTAACCCGTGTGCTGTGTGTGTCTCCTGCAACACACTGCACAGCACACAGCACAGTGAGCAGCCATTGTGTTGCGGATACACCTTGAGCATCACATAAAATGGACAAGCAACAAAAATAACTTATTGACGCAGGTACACCATCCCCAAAAGGTAAGTGATCATGCGCTGCAGGGATACAGCATGCCAGAGAAGGCAATCTGTGTGCACGTGTGGTCATGGAAGGGTGGTTGTATGTGTGGTGGAGCATTGTGTAAGTGTGTGTGTCATTAGGGACATGCACTCAATGCATGCATGTGAAATCAAGTGACCCTTAGTGTCCTGTGCACATCACATGTGAACATTGCCCATGTGTACACCCCAGCATGTCAAACAACAACAATCTCCTGACACCTGAAAAGTAAACACAACACAGGAACAGCCATTGACCAGCAGAACACATTATGTACATAGTACCCCACAATGACAATGTCAGAGAGTGCCCAAACACTGTAGCTCAAGCGTACTGTCCAACAACAAAAGGCCCTCCCTCATTGACACATCACCATGACCTTCTGAAGAACTGTGTCTGGGGTCCGTAGCCTTCTTCCTTTTAGCCTACCTGGCTTCAGGATCCCCCTATCCCTTGGTTTCCATTTTCTACCATGCATGTAAAGGTTGCTCCAGCCCCCTCAGAGGCCACCTTGACTGGTAAAAATACCAAATCGCAGAGAACTCCAAGGAGCCAAACCCCCAAACCAGGCAAAAAGCCTGTAACCACCAAAAATTCTGGAAGAGTCTCCAGTAGATGACTTGAAGTCGCTGAAAATGTCCAAGCACATGTCCAAGCAGAATGATAGAACAACCAAGGTAGCACAGTTCAACAATGGTTCAACAGGATGGGTAGCATTTTCAGTACACAATAATCAATGAGGATGCAACAACTGATGGGTTGTGTCACCGCTCCGATCTCCAGGCGCATGAGTGGCACGAACCAACCCCCCATCCGTGGTCTGGGCGCCTGCAAGGTAAAACTTACAAAGGCCTCCGAGACCCCGGTGGGGAAAGAGGGTCAGGGATTCGTTGTTTGGGTAGGCATCGGTATTCAGGATAACTGGAAAGAGGGTCAGGAGAGGGGAGGTGGATAGGCAAGTGAAAGTAGGCAAAAGACAAAATACAACTATTGACAATAACACATACTCAGTCAGAGTAACCATGTTCTACATGCACATTGTACAAAGTGGGTCAAATGCAAGCCAAAGAGACACTTATCTCTAGGGTGAGTGCTGGCCTCCTGCCTGCGCACTCTCAGGTCCGGTCGCAGGAGCAGTTCAATGCTGCAAAGAGAGCATGAGTTACTATTCTGTGTGTGTTTTCACCACATACACAACACCATTCATGCCTCAAAATTAGTGACTTCTCCCCAAACAAATACTCATGTCTGCTGTTTTGTTCATATACTTTTACTTGCCCCGTGATGGTTCATACACTGTCAATGCGGTAAGGCAGCCGCACGTGGCCCCCCGGTAAATGGAAGACCAATGTGTCAAGAATCACACATGATAGAATGGTCCTTGGGTGAGCTGCTAGACACGTGTGGCGAGGTGCAACTTCAGTACAAGTTGTGTTCTGCCAGCCGTGGATTTAAATAGGTAGCGCACATGGCAATGTGCATATGCAAATGACATGCACTTCACTCGAGTCTCTGCGTCGCTGGGTCCCCCATGCGCTGTATTATTTTCTGGCTAGGAACGCTACTGCGCTACTAACTCAGCTTCTATGGAGCAGTGGGGACTCGAGGATATGGGCGACGCACCCTGCGTGTGCCCCTGACAACTTATAAAGCAACTTGACATTTGTTCCTCAACACGGCTTAGCTGTACTGTGTGCTTCTTCCCCAATGCCTGGCCAAGCCCGCCAGCGCTGACGCTACTTAGCATGCATGTGCAAGGGGCCTGGAGGAAGGTCAGCTGGGGTGTGGCCCCTCGTGCTGCTTACCTTGCTTGGAGCTCCTGGACACATGTCTGCTTCTGTCGGACGTCTGAGCACAAGCCCTGTGCTTCTGCTTGTGCATGCATGCGCACGTGTGCACCGCCCAACGTGGCCAGGTTGCTGTAGTTCTTGGCCCCGTGTGTGCTGGGAAAGGTAGCCTGGAGGATCATTTTCCTGCAGAAAGGGCATACAAGCTTTTAATAAGGCTGGAAAGTTTCCTGTGTGTGTGTCTTCATGCTGGTTGTCACTGGGCCATGTCTGAGACGTACATCCGACCTCCTCCCACCATCAGTGTGACTTTGACAGCCAAAGGGTGCAGTGTACGGTCTACAGCATGAAGTGCATCAAGCACATACAGGCAAGAAAAGAACATACATCAATCAATAAATGGACATATCAATTATGTACTCACCAAAATTGATTGCAGACATGCCGTGGAGAAAACATACATAATCCCCACTAGGGGTGTTAACACAAGTAGTACAGAAGCAGATAGGCCACAGATATGAAGAAAGTCCAATGCCCTTGTGTAAATGGTTGTAACACCGAACCATCCTTGCAAGCCCACTGATAGGGGAAGCAGGAGTGGCATATGTGAGTCAGGACCCTAAGCTGCAAACACATACATGAGACAAACTTGAAGGGCCCAGCTGGAACTGACAGTGGATGCTTTCAAAAGCGACAAAGCACCACACCGTCACATGAATGGACAACAGACAAGCAATTTTAAACTATATTAACTAAATAAACTAACTATAAAAATCAAAAATGCCCACATACGACCTGGGGGGGAGGCACCCAGGCGGGGGGAGGTACAGGGTGCACCTCAACCCCCACATGCGATGATGTTGAGATAAAAAAAAACTCCATGGGCTCAACGCCTGCACGGGCCGACCTTTGTGGGAGAGTCGTCCTCATCACCCTCTGACCCAAATGGTGGACGTGGCACAGTACCCTGACCACACCTATGCGCAGCTTGCCGCTCATCGGCAGCAAGTCTGCAGGACCGGTGAGCCTGGTTCTGAGCGGCAATGACACGTAGGTCAGCATTCAGAACCTCACGTGATACGCATGCATCCTCTTGCAAGGTAACACGTGTGACACAGAGTTCTTCCTGCATGGCCTGGCATGACATCTGAAACACCTCCCGGCAAGCATGTAGCTCAGCCGAGATGGTATTCTCAAGCTGCTCCAACCTTTCCTCTGTCCGCTGCCTCTGGGACATCAAGAGCACACCCAGAGTAGATCTGAGGGATTTATGGTCATCCCTCAGGGCCTCCCTGTGTGCCTCTGCGTGAGAAGCAAGTGCTTGATGCAGAGACACCATTTCAGCCCGGCGTGCCCTGCTCTGAGCGATATTATCAATTGCTGCCCCCTTTTGTTCAGAATTGGCAACCATGGCTTGCTCCCACTCAGTATACCCTGGTGGTGCACAGCTACCGCGTTGCTGGGCTTGACACCCACGGATCCCAAGGAGCCACGGCCCTTGTTGGGTTGGCACTGCCCGGGGCTGTAGGACTACATTCCTCTGTTGACGTGATGCCCCAGGCACATCAGCAACTGGTGTGGAGTGTGACCGTGCATCCGGTCCATCACAGGCAGAGATCCCACCACCATCTGGCCCCTCAGTGCACGTATCGTGGACAGAGGCTCGTCCACATCAGAATCACTCACCGTTGACGAATGGACATGATGTTGTCAGAGTGATCATCCAGGCGAGACTCATTGCCAGCCCTAGATAGGATGGTCTGGAGCACAAGTGGGTTCTCGTGGTCTACCAACCCACGACCCCCACTTGCACTGAGTTGCTGGTGTGATAGCAACCCTGTGTCTGGCCTGACATCACCATCCTCTGGCTCCATTGCGTCATCATCTGAAAAGTGGAAAAAACAAACATGAGTACACATGTCAGAAGCACATAACCCACAAACACATAGACATCCCATCGAGAGCCAACACATGAAGCAGACATGTCACACACATTTGAGAATCTGGCATGCATCCAGTTGCATTGATATGCAAACACATCCCAAAAGCAGAAATGGATGTGTCTAAATAGAAAGCCTACACAAGTAGAAAATGGGGTATATCACCCCCATCAGACAACACCTCGGTCAGGCACATGTCACAGACAGCAAAGACGGATGGCAACAAAGAGATGGCACATACCATAAGCATGTCTGAACTGCAAATTGACCACAGCTGCAAGTGAATCCAAACACACAATGACACACGTAATATGCATATACACATGCATCACTAAACCATCATCACCAATATAGCTTCATCCATCTGCAGCTTGGCCCGTTCCAGATGTCAAGGGCCTGCAACCAGGCAATGAGGGACCATAACGCCCAGTACAGTCTGAGCTGCAGGCCATGGAGCCTGCAGAACACCCCTCAGGGCCTGATTGAGCACATTATGCTATGAATGTGCCTTATTCATTATTCTGTGTGTAAATTCTTCAGGGCCAGGCCCCACCATATTAGCTAAGTGGGCCTGGGCGTACACATACTGTACAACAGTGCACCTTCAGGATTATGCCAGTTCAACATGATGCGCGCAATGCTGAAATCTCACCAGCATTAAAGTCAATCAACAACATATTTGTCAGTCAACAAAAAAGCTGTGGAAGACACATGTTTAAATGAACACTTTCACACACACATAAGTGAGTAGCCGCAATGTTGCACTAAACAACGTTGAAACTGCTTGCATATGTACGTATGAAAGCGTTAAAAAACACCCCTTTCCCTATATACCTGTAATGTGAACATGAACAGCATCCAATACAGCAAAGGAAGCAGCTACAACGCTGCTTGCTTTGATGCATTTGAAAGTGTACACATACACACGTCAAGGCAGCTCCACAGTCATTCCAACCAGATTGGCAGGCTACATTCAATCTGCACCCTATGCCAGTTGGTATAGGCCGCAGATTGACCTATCAACTTTCCTAAACACCCACTAGGGAGTTCCAACACCGAATACATGTGTCACAGGATGCACCTGTGCCTGTGGCATTCATGACAGAGAAGGGATGAAAATCTGAACATACATGTCAGGTCACTTTCACATTGCAGAAGTGAGTAGGCATGTAGAACGGTGTAACACAGCTCAGAAGTGGGTTGATGCAGTGCAGAACATGTGGACCTTACCCACTATCTACATGTACAAGTACATTATGATGTCAATCAATAAACACGAAGGCAGTGTAAGGGCAAGTTAAGGCATCACGTGCAATGTGCATGCAATGGGTTGCATGGCTACAGGCAAACCCCCCCCTAGGTAAAAATGCAGGGATGCATTGCATGGCTGCGAAAGGGTGACCAGAGACCTGTGTATTGGCAGACAGACCCTTGGATGAAATGGACTGCTGGGTCACATGGGTGCCAGTGCCAGATGCAAGAGCTGCATCTCCTGAAACCACAGGGAGTGGTAGCATGACGGCACCAACACATGGTACAACATTGTGCTGAACTGGTGCACCCCTGCCTCTTCCCCCTCTTTGGCCACCCTGGACACCCTGGAGTCCCCCTACTCCCTTGTCATCCTGGCCACGTCCCTGACCACATGGGCCAAGTGGAGCATGCCCAGCTGA
This sequence comes from Ambystoma mexicanum, assembly GCF_040938575.1. Classification (NCBI taxonomy): domain Eukaryota; kingdom Metazoa; phylum Chordata; class Amphibia; order Caudata; family Ambystomatidae; genus Ambystoma; species Ambystoma mexicanum. Next base: position 993,676,488 of record NC_090932.1, on the reverse strand, counting down.
GGCACCCCTCATCTTTCGTGGCCTCCCAACCATGGCACAGATGGAGTAGTGCCGGCACAGATGTAGTAGTGCCAATGGGAGGTGTACACGACAAATGTCCTGGGCAATTGGGGTGAAGGGGGTGGGATACAAGGCTGTATGTGACCCCGTTGATAAAGTGACGGGTCACACAACGCTCAGGCACCTCAAAACTGCAGTAAAACCGTGCACGCAACCCCCAGTAGCCCACGTGTGTGGAATTAACCTCCCGCAGTATGCGGTGGCACCCAGGGACACGAAAAACACGTACGAGTGGGACACGCAGGCTACTATGACCTCGAAAATGGGTATGCAATACAAAGGGGCACCCGCAGTGGGAGAAATAGCGTGCGCGACTCACCGTCTGACTACCGTGATAATGAAAAACACACGTAGCCAATACCCGAGCCAAAAGAAGAGATATGTCCTTGATCCGCTGTGAAGTTGTGATGGTGCACGAAACAACCAGAAGTAGCAACACACGTCAGTCTCCACGAAACGTCAGCGCACGTCACATCACTTACGCGCTAAGGCCCTTTCCTCGAATTACACGCATTAACATGCGGATGTGCTGTTTTTTCACGTGCCAAAACACTCCGTATCAAGCTGGCCACGCAACAACACACAGAAGACCACGCTCCTGCCCAGAAGGCCAAATTACTGCCCCCCAGAGCCCCGAGCCGACTCCCACCAGCCATCTGCTGCTGCCTGCCTGCCTACTTGCCACGTGCCCTGCTATTTGGGGCCTGCACGTCAGCCATCTGCAGGGGTCCAGTTGCTGTGACCACCCCTGCTGGAACAGAAGACTCCCGACTGAAGTTCCATCGCTCCACAGCCCAGCACCAGGACCCAGTTGCCCACCCACACCTGCCAGAGAGGCAGAGGGCTACCAGCTTCAGTGCCACAGAAGTTGGTATCCTGGTGGGGCAAGTCCTGGTGCATTATGATGCCCTCTTCGGAAGACCACGCGCCAACAATGATGGATGGAAGAGGATCTGGTAGGACATCATGTCTGCCATCAACGTGGAGAGGGTGGCAGCCCACGAGATACGACTCATCCAGAAGCGCTGGGAGGACTTCAGGTCCAGGACCCTCAGGAAGGCCTGGTACCTCTTGGAGGCAGCAGATGCAGAGGGGTGCCGGGTCCGCTTTACCAACGACAAGATGAGGGTCCTGGAACATAAACACCCAGTGCTTCACCTCCAGGTCCTTGAGAGGCATACCCATCCGGAGTCGAGCACTAAGTGTCCATGTGTACTGATTGGACGCAGTCATGTTGAGGTGTGCCAGGTGTGTGCCGCTTGGACATATGTCTTGAAAGACCCATGTATGGAGGTGTATGTGCAGGCGCATGAGCCTGCCGCATGCAAGTCCAGTCATGTGTGAGGCACATCAATGGTGTATGTGTTCAAATGCATGATGCACAAATGCATTTGGGGATGCACACATGTTAGCATTTCTGTGTATGTACTATGGCATGGTTGGGGTGTGACACATGGATGCTGGTTCCCCCTTCATGTACTTGCACGGCATACATGTGCGTGTGTGTGTTTGATATGTGCGCAAATCTGATACGCCATGGATGCATGTGACACAGACATGTAGGAACCCTATTGGCATATGTGACATAGTTGCCGATGATTGCACTGTGACAGGTGGTGGACATTTACAGATGCATGTCTGTCTGTTGGCGCGTGTACATGTGTTCTGCACTCCCCATTTTGCTTGTGACATCATGCCAACCTTCGGATGTTCATGCTGTTGTGTGCGTATGGATGTTGCTGCCTGCTGCACGATTCCTGTCAAATTCTGCATGTGTGTGGGTTCAAATGATATGAGTGTTGGGGAGTGTGATGGCATCTGTGAAGTTTGACACTGCCACTCATGTGCAACTTTGACATGTGTATCCAACCATTGTAGAGTGCCCTGATGCCTGTGTTCTGTCTCTCCCTGTCTGCAGCGTCGACTGATGAAGAGGGCAGAGACGGTGCTGTGGAGCACAGAGGCAGGGATCCCACCACCAGCTGGAGACTCCAGGCCCAGCTCTCCTCCCACGCTGTCATCTCTTCCGGGAGTGAGGAGTCTGGTGCCGCATCCCTGGCAGCAGCTGCCAAGGGAAGGTCCAAGAGGCGTAGGTTGGAGGTGGACTCCTCTGCAGCAATAGGGGCAGCTGAGCCCCCACAGGGGCCTATGGAGGAAGATGGCACAGAGTTATCCAGGTTGGTGGGGAGTTTGGTTGAGGAGAAGGCCATGGAAGGCTCACGCATAGGGCCTGGAGGGGGGAATTCCACTAGTACTAGTGGTGCAGTTCAGGGGCAGGGACAGGAGGTAGCACAGGCCACCACGGAGGTGCCTGTGTGTAATCCTGTCCCCGATCCTGTGACTGCATCATCCTGCACCAGCAGGGATGCCTTCGTCAAGACCCGTCTTCAGGGAGGGGATGCACGAACAACAACTGGCCTTCCTCTCCCTGCGGAAGTGGCAATCCGGGACCGGGTTGAGCCTGTCCTATTTAGGATGGCCTTGCGTCAACGTGGTATTCGGGATGATGTGCAGGGTTCTCGTGAGGACAATGCACGTCATGTTGAATACCTCATTGACCGCGTTGGCCTACTAGGACAGGTCACCCAGGCTGGGTTCCTCCGTGTGTTGGATCTTCTAGCGAACCCCTCCTCAACTGAACCCCCTATGTGCCAGTCGTCCTCCATGCCATCTTCCTGCCCAAGTATCACCTGGATACCCTGTGGAGCTGCCCCTGAACCAGCAGCTAGGCTGGTGGAGGAAACATCCCTGCAACAGTCGGGAGATGGAAGTCCAGTAGGGTTGGTCACCCCAGCAACTGGACCCCAGCAAGACGAGGACGTGCAGGCATCGACCAGCAGGGCACATGTACGGCAGCAGCAGGCTCAGGGTGGGAGCCATGATGGCTCGGGGCCTTCAACATCACAGGGGCAGGCATCGGCCGGAGGACAGGAGGACCCTGGATTGGGAGTGTCTTCCGTGTGGCAGCGGTTGGGCCAGTGGATAGATGCAGAGCGGAGGCGGGCGGAGGAGGCACGGCTCACTATGGTCAGGGCGGAGAACTCCATGCGCAGGGCATTGAGGCGGCCTGAGTGCGTCGAGGCAACTCGCAGGGACTTGGAACAGGCTATGACTGCATCCCTGCGAGACCTCGAGGCCAGGGAAGAGGCCTGCCTCCGGGACATCGACATGGAGTTCGATGATGCTCTGGCCCGGAACATCAACAAGTGAGCCATTGGACTTGCCTGCTGCATTGTACACAGTTCATTAGTGTTAGGCTTCCTTTGTTTTTTCTTTTATTTTGGAGTTCATGGACATTGCACTACTTAGTGTATATACTTTTTTTATTCATAGGACTTTTTTGTAGGTTTCCTTTTGCTTGTGGATCATGGACCATTTGGAATTTCATTGTATATAGTTGCAGACTCGTACATTCTTTCTTTTTAAATTTTCCCATGGATCAATGGTTTTCTTTTATTTGGATTACTTTTTTCTTATTGACATTGGCAATGGACCACATTTTTATTCAACATGTCGTTCATTTTTTTTCCCTTGGATCATCATTTTTTTTGGTTATATCTGTAATTGTAGATTGATTTTTCAAGTTTGATTTCCTCTATGTTACTTCATTATGTTTTTAATACATTTTTTTCTAACTTCATGATTGGTGTTGTGTTCTATGATTGGTTTTGTGCTTGTCTCAATGAACATTGCCTCATTCATGTGTTGCCACTGTGTGGCTCTGTTGTGCATTCATGCATGGGCATGGTGGTTCTTTTAAGACTGTCATGGCATGAGTAATTTGTGAGTGGGTTCTGTGGATGGTTGCATGCTATTACTGGGGGGCAAGGGGGATTTGGGTTGGGGTTAGGGTCTGTTTTGTTAGGACATGTTGTTTGGTGGGCCATGTGTCGGGGCCTGCTGGCAGGTGCCTGACAATGGGGGTGGGTGGGGGTGCAGAGGGACATGTGTCGGGGCCTGCTGGCAGCTGCCCATCACTGCTGGGTGGCTGGGTGGGTGGGGTACATGATTCGGGGCCTGCTGACAGGTGCCCGTCAATGGGGTGGGTTGGTGTGCAGGGGGACATGAGTCTGGGCCTGCTGGCAGGTGCCTGTCACTGCTGGGTGGGTGGAGGTGCAGGGGGACATGAGTCGGGGCCTGCTGGCAGGTGCCCGTCAATGGGGGTGGGTGGGGGTGCAGGGGGACATGTGTCGGGGCCTGCTGGCAGGTGCACGTCACTGCTGGATGGCTGGGTGGGTGGGGGACATGAGTCGGGGCCTGCTGGCAGGTGCCCGTCAATGGGGGTGTGCGGGGGACATGTGTTGGTGCTCCCGTGTGCATGGTGCCATGTGGGCTGCCCCCGGGGCATGCCCAGGGGTTTAGGCTAGTCCCCTGTGGTGTGGGCTGCCTGCAGGGCATGCTCAGGGGTGGAGGGTAGTCCACTGTGGTGTGGGTTGCCTGCAGGGCATGGGGAGGGGGGAAAGGGCACACCCGGGAGGGCCCACACTGCCAAATCACGTTTAAAACTCCAAACGCACCCCTGGAATACACGTACCCCGCCCGCGCTAGCGAAAACACATGTAAAAGTACACACACACCCCTCAGAATACACGTACCCTGCCCGCGGTAGCGAAAATGCATGTAGAAGTCCACGCACACCCCTCGGAATACACGTACCCTGCTCGCACTAGCAAAAACGCTTGTAAAAGACCACGTGCACCACTCGGAATACATGTACCCTGCTCGCGCTATCGAAAACGAGTGTAAAAGTCCACACGCACACTTCGGAATACACGTACCCCGTATGCGCTAGCAAAAATGCATGTAAAAGTCCACGCGCACCCTCGGAATACACGTAAATCGCCTGCATTAGGTAAAATGCGTGGAATCACATGTGTGGATTCCGAAGGGATGTCACTGGTACTGTATGTTTCAATAAACTGTAAAACAGTCCCATTACTGTCATGGACAGATTTTGGAGTATCCTTTATCAAAAAAAGTATGTGGATGTGTGGTGTTCCTCTGGTTTGATATTGTTTTCTCTAAAATAAGTGTTGCACTTCTCCAAGCAGAGGGGTACTTTTATTGCAGATGAATTGCAGCATGGCAATGAAGCGATGGTGAAAGTACCTTCTGGTGTTTTTATATCTATTCCATCTTTATTTTGCTTTGCAGTGTGTAAGTAGTCATGCAAGTCATCCCATGCATACTCTGCACAACAAACCATGTGTGTGGGCCTAGGTTCCTTAACATACAAAGTACATCAGTGTGACGTCAGAAACAGTATTCCTTTGTACCAGGCATTTTAGCCAAGAGGTTTGTGATACTTGGCTGCAAAACTTCATCTGTGTCTTTTATCTTTTGAAGTATTTGGGTAGCGGACATGTTTAAAAAATTAGACCCTGTTCATAATGTGTGTGCAACTCCATAACATAGAGTTGCTAGTTCACTTTCAAACAGGAGGTAGAACATTTATTTTACATTTTGTCTGAATTTGGGGTCTTCAGCGATATTCTGATGCTCTAATTTGTGTGGATCTTTCATCATATCTACCTCCCTTTCCTGCAGGAAAAAGAAGAGGAAAATAACATGCTTTTACACTTTTTTCCAATATGCTAATTGGGGATCCTTTAGCTTGATGCATTTGATATATTTTGAATGCACCTTCAATCGTGTCTTTGGAGTGTAGTGGGTGAATTGTATACTTGTCTAAAATGTTGGCTGCAGTACCAGGATCTACACATTCAAATTGCCCAGTTGCTGGTGAATCTTGGATTATTTGGTGGTTTCTCTTAAGTTTCCCTCTATGATTGTAACTTTGTAATATTCATTGTTTTCTTTCAGATACTGTTGGGCTTGTCTAATATTGTTTAAGTCAGCTAGTTTTTGCCAAATTATTTTGTCTTTTGTTGGTACTCCATTAACTAGGACAATCCAAGATTGATCTATTGGCTATTGTACTCCTAGAGTTTCTACATTTTCTTTAAGATCTAATGGAAAATATACTACTTTGCCACAGATCCCTTTCAATAACTCAGATGGAGGTAATTTGGCTTTTTTCAATTGAAGGCATATTATAGCTTGAAACGTGTGTACTGTTTGGATTATAATGCTCTCATACAAGTTAAGTTATTAGTGATAGCACGTGATGGCGTTTGGTTATTGTCAATCTTTGTATTGCAATACATACAAACTACGGAGGGGTTAATTATTTTGTTTTTATTTTCTGCTGTAAGATATAAAGCTAGTTGGAACAATTGGGATTCCTCATGTCCTCTGTAGGCCATATCTACTATTTGTGTGCTCTTTTTATGAAAAGTTCTGCAACAAGAGACCCATACATGGGGCCTCATTACACGGTAGGCGGTGGACCAAGGTGCTATTAGCACCATGGTCCATGCCGGTAAAATACTGGCACCGCCTTGGAGGAAAGGGGAATTACCGCCCTATTCCAAGGTTGGCGGGTGGCAATTCCCCCTTCCCCCATTGCGCTTCCCCATTCCCATTTTTGCCCCATAGGGCATAATAGGAATGGGGAAGGTGCTAATTATGGTACCGCAAATTGCGGTACCGTAATTAGCACCCTGGTCCCTTTGCGGGTTGGATTTTAACGCCTGCTAAAAAGCAGGCGTTAAAGTACCAACCCGCAAAGGGACCTCGTAGTAAGGCGGTAAGGGTTAACGGTCGCCGGTACCATTACCGGTGACCGTTAACCCTTACCGCCTTCCATGTAATGAGGCCCATGGTCTGGTATTTCAGCAGATGCGTTTTGAAACATAGGTATTTCTTTTTGTGTGTGTTTGTTAGGAGGTTGGTGTTTTTGAGGTTTTCGCTGATGTTTTATGCAGTTACTGAATTTTCTAAGTGAACTTCAGGTCCAAAGTATTTACTTTGGATGTGCTCTATTTCTCAAAGGAGTTCTTTGGCTGTTCCATGTACGAACATGTTCTTTATATTTTGCAGTTCTAGAGCAGGACCTTTTGCATAGTATAGTCTATGCACATGATTGCACATAGCGAAATGGTGTGTTGCTAACATTGTAATGTGGTATAAGGTGCTTTAGCAAGCAGTTCCTAAAATGCAGGCTAATGAATGCCCTCAAAGTTGAGTGTGGCTGCACACTGGACATGAGACCATGGTTTGTAAAGTTTCTGTTATAGTTTTGTCTTTAAGTTTCACATAGTGATTGAGGAAATGTCATAAAGACTTAGAGGATTGTTGGCGTACATTACACTTTGAGCTGCATGTCTATTTATACAGTGGATCATTTGTTTGGGTGAAAGGAATATTTGGTGTCTCCTACTATTTCATATGCTCAGCCATTACTGTCTATGGCAATTTGGTTGTTTTGTTCTTTTTTATAATCCTCTTCATTGAAATATGGTTCTGTGAGGCCTGTGTGCATTCATTCACCATTCACCTTCGCAGAAGTTCGAAAAGTTCCCACTATTGACATTGCACATGTTTAGAAGTACTTTTTATAATGTATTGATTAATTTAGTTAGTGGTATCTTTTTTTTAAAGTCAATGGGCCTCATTACGACCCTGGCGGAAATCGCGGTGCAAAATGCACCATGGAGCACGGCGGAAAGCTGCCGATAGCGCCATGGGGGTTGGCGGATTTTCCGCCCCATTCCGACCTTGGCGGGGCGGTAAATCCCCATCCCCCATTTTACCCTTCCCCATTCCCATTTTTGCCCCATAGGGTATAATGGGAGTGGGGAAGGCGTTAATTACGCCACCGTTAAATACGGTGGCGTAATTAACAACAAGGTCCCGTAGCGCCATGGATTTCTCCGCCCGGAAAAACCAGGCGGAAAACGCTCCATGGCGCTACGGGAACTCGTAGTAGGGGGGACGGGTCCGCCGCGAATAACGCTGGCGTAAACCCACTCCGCCAGGGTCGTAATGTGGCCCAATATAAACAACCTTTAGTAGAAATGTGCTGTGAATTAGAGCTTCAAGGATTAGTCTTTAGAGTCATTTTAAGGGTAGATTGTGACTTTTCAGTTGTCTTTATAATATTGTGAAGAACTGTATAGTGGTATATTTTGTGTTCAATACATTTTTTGGAAGGCTCTATTGTGGGTATGTTAACATTGTTAGATATATTGTTAGGTTTGTTAGTAGGTCTGCTTTTGTTTGTACATCTTTTTATACTTTTAGTTTTTTGAACAGGGATCATAATCTTTTTAGTGTTAGCTGGTTTCGTTTTGTTGAGTGAGATAACTAGTTGTTTTGTTTTAATGTTTTCTTTACATTGTTTTAGAGGTTGATGAATATATGACTTGCTTTTATTCTTATCTGATCTATTTTTTTCTTTGTTTTCTACAGAGTTGCTTTTTAGTAGGCATTCTGTTCTGTCTGTTGGGATAGAGGAATGTTTGTGTTTGGAGGTTGTGGAATGTATGTGCATGTATTGTGGATGAGTGTGTGGGTGTGATTGTAAAGATGAATAGAGTGCTGTGTAATTGTTTAGCGGGGTGATAGATGTGGTTGGGAAGGTTGTAAGAGTAAGAGTGTGTGCAGGTATGATGGGATTTGGTTAGTGACTAATGGATAATGGAGTGGTGGTGTGTTTGAATAAGTAGGGACATTATGAATTTTTGAGGAAAACAGTGGTTGTTGTAATGGTGGTGTTTAGATGGGAATAGAAATAGTGTGAATGTGGCAATATAATGAGTAAGAGTGAAATACATGTTGATTCAAAAAGAATACTCTAGGATATTATATACTGAACATACATTGTTACAATTAGAAAAATAGACATGTTAAATGTATGTATTTACTTTGTAGGATGTGAAGAGTGTTCTTTTTTCGGTAGCTGTCTTTGGCAATCATCTTCATTCCTGTAATTGTAAAAGAAAGTTAATGGGTATATGTGGTATATGGTGATTACTTTTAGTAAGTGAGGTGGTTATTTATTAAGGAAGGAGGAGTCGGGAAGAGAGTTAATAAAGTTGTGTCATCTGTGGTGTATAAAAGTGTGTTAACTATGTTGTTAGAACAATTAGAGTGTGACTAGGGCTGTTTGGCACATTAGAAGAAACAGGATAAAAATGGCTTTGGGAAAAGGGTGTATATCTATATTATTTGTGTGTTGCTGGTTTTAGTAGAAGAAATGCTGTATTTGTGGTGCAATGTATTTGTAATATGTTGCAGTGTTTTTAATGCATATTATATTAAAGTTTGCCCTAGTGGTAATGCATTGGTTGATTGTTGTTGCAGCAGTGTTTACTGTCTTATAGTAGAAGTTTGGAAAGAAGGATACTGTATATGTAAGGTGAAGTGTTGTGCATAGATACTTTGGTGGTATATACATATGTGTGAGGAGGTGGAGAATGGTGGCAGTGTAAGGGATGTAAGGAGTGAGATTGGAAAGTGTAACAATTATAATGAACGAACAATAGAAAATGCTGACAGTTTAAAATGTTTCTTTTTAGGAGCATTTTCATGAAATTAAAAAATGCAGATGTGCATTTATAGCAGCACTGTGTGTAACTTCTTTTGTAAAAGAAAAGAAAAGCAGATGGAAAAGATTGGTAGCATATTTTTAAGTGGCAGTTGGTGTGTGGAAGTTCAATATGTTGGCAGTACATGCATACTTGCCAACATGATCCATTGCAATATGTAGGCGCATAAGAAGTCCTTGGTCTTTTTCTTTGTATTGTGGGAGTTGTAGTTAGACTTTTTCCATTAGAAAACGTAAACTACAAATCCCAGAATGCATATAAGAAGCTATGACTGAATAAGCAGCCACAGATTGGTATGGGTAATGTACTGTCAAGGTAATAAATGTCCTCACACTAAGTGGCACTTAGAAATGTTGGTGAAAGGTTTTTCATTTGCTTTTTCTTTCTGTTACAAAGAAGTTACACACAGTGCTGCTGTAAATGTATATTTGCATTTCTTACATTTGGTGAAACTGCTCCTAAAAAACATATTTTTAAATGCGCAGCATTTTCCATTTTGCATTTAGTATAAATGTGACACGTTTCAATCTTGCAGTCCAGGCCTGTTGAAGAAGTGGTATTACAAGTCAGAGAATGCAAAGAAAGAAACCAAGACTTGCTACGCAGATATAGCTAAATTTTGCAATGGATCATGTTGGCAAGTATGTATGTACTGCAAACATATTAAACTGGCACACACCAGGTGCCACTTAAAAATGGTCAACACATCTTTTCTATCTACTGTTCCTTTCTTTTATAAAAAAACAAATGTTCAAATGGTGCTGCTATAAATGCACACATGTATATTTTAGATTTTATGAAAATGTTGCTAAAAAATAAACCTTTTTAAATGCACAGAATTGTATGTTACAGCCACTTGATGTGAGCATGTGCTGAATGCTGCAATACATGGCATTTGCTAGAGTGGTTAAAAAAGAGAATATGACTATTGAAAAGCTTTTTTACAGAGAGCCTGTATATATACATTTGTAAAATAATTGAAAAAATAATTTAAACAATTTAAACAATATAAGCATACCTCTGCTATGTCTTGTTAGATGCAGATTTGTTAGGTTGGAGTTTAAGGGCAAACAGGGCTCCTGCGCTAACTGGTACAGTTAATTGGTTGCGGTGGTACTGCCTGCGTCCTGGCACATGGTTTGTCGGGGAACCAAAACTCTGATGTTCCCAGGGGTTAGATTGTCAGATGATTTGACAAACGTTGTTAGTTAGTGGTGCTGGCGGTTGGCTTATTAGCCGATTGTTGTAGCCATGAGTTGGCTAAGTATTGGATATTGAAATGAAGGAACACACATTCAGACTTGTCAACAGTGAGGTTTTAATGTTAAAATACATGTTAAAATACACACCAACCCAAAGCCCAGTATTGGGCTAGGTACAGGTGAGAGGGGACCCAACGCGCATTTTGACCGTGGTCTTTATCAAGGCAGAACGGTGATAGCTAATCCTGTATAAGGAACACCGCAGTACGGAGCACCATTTGCCAGCATCAGATTGGCTAACCAGCCCACCACCTAGAAGACTTGGGAGGTTTTATCACCAGGTGCTACATCCTTATACAGGATCAGCTATCACCGTCTGCCTTGATAAAGACCATGGTCGAAATGCACGTTGGCTCCCCTCTCACCGTACCTAGCCCAATGCTAGGCTTTGGGTCAATGTGTATATTAACATTAAAACCTCACTGTTGACAAGTCAGACTTTTTGCTCCTTCATTTCAATATCCATGACTTAGCAAACTCATGGCTACAACAATCAGTTAATAAGCCATCTGCCAGCGCCACTAACTACCAAGGTTTGTCAAATCATCTGACTTGTTAGATGCAGATGTTGAATCTGCAAATATAAATATTGGAGAGTTTTACAGTAATTTTCGATGCAGGTGAGAGTTCAAGAGTATATCTCAAGTGTTAAACTGAGATGAGAGAGTTACAGTTAGAGTTTTTCGATGTGATTTGTGGATGGATGTGTGACTGTTTTAAATCATCCAATGAGTGAGTGTTAGAAACAAGAAAAAGAAAGGGTAAAAGGACTGCCCCGTTCTACGGTGTTTGCGGCGTCTACAGTGTTTGCGGACATTGGGTATTTTAAGGATGCCTGGCATGGAAAAAGACTGCAGAGACCGCGGACAGTCATGGATGTCCGCGGACATTGGGGGATCAGTAAATTAGGTTTCTTGGGTGTGGTGAACAGGAAGAGAGTGTAGCAGGAGTTTTGTTTGATGAGTGCACTGAAGATGGCTACGACTATGTCTCTGAGGAAGCATAGTGTATGCATTCTGGGAGACTCTTGGATCCATTGGCTGGAGGTGTATTCTGAGCACGGTAGATTGTCTGAGAATCTTGGATTTGGTGAATTTCAAGTTTCATGGTATGCAGTTCGAGGAATTAAATGGGCAAAATTCGTCCCGCTTTGTGGGAATATTGTTTGCTTGAAGCATCCGGACATCATTGTAGTTCACAGAAGACGCAACAGTTACCAGAATTTCATTAAAGTTTGCAACAAAGGATTCATTTGGAAAGTTGATGAAACTCTTTCCACATTCTAAAATAAGTTTTTCTCCGATAGCTTAGAGACAAATGTGAATGCGTTCAAATTTATTTTGTCCAAAAATTGAGAAAGCACAGTGCAATCTGAACAAAGTTGAATGTACCTTTACCGCGGGATGTTGGAATGACTTCTTTTCATAATGAAAACTTTAAATTTGATATTGTCAACATTTTTTGAAGAGATGGAGTGTATATAATTGATGTGGGAGTTAGATTTTTCTTGAAAAAATGTTCAAAATGCATTACAACAGTTTATGTAAACAGATCAAATATGGATTTCAAATATTCTTTAGAAGTTGCATTAAACAAAAATGAAAAACAGAGAAGGAAAAATAGAAGCACTTCATGTGAAAGTTACAAGAAATAATTAAGTTCCATAGAATATGTGTTAGTTTAGTTCATAAAACAAAATAATCAAAAAATATATAAAAGTGAAAAAGAGTAAAAAGGTTTATTTTAAGAGCCACCATTTTTACACAAAAAACTATTTCAATGATTTTCATTCCCTCACCCCATGGCTGGAATGTTCTAGGTGTTTGCTAACTACCACACTGTTCGCAAATTATGTAGGCAGAAAAGGGGTGTGTGATTTTTTTTTTCAGTTCTAGTTTTTTACTGTGAAAGTTGGCTCCTAAAGGAACCATTTTGTTGGCGTTTTTTTCAGGAGAGGTAAGGTCGGGGAAGAAGGGGCACCAACCACAGAGAGGGAGGGGAAGATGGAAAGAGGAAGATGTTGGGCAGGCCGTAAATTTAAGTAGATGGCATTGTTTCTCGTGCTCCTTGACCACAGCCTCAAAAGCACTACGAAACAGCTCCCCCCTTCAGATCGGTGCATTGCAGTACAAACATAGTACTGTGACCCTCAAAAGGTAAGGGTCGACAGCATTCTGCATGGCCTGTGAGGCATCCATTGGGTCCTCTGCCCCAAGGAGTGGCCTGTGTGGTTGCAGGAGCAGTCAAGGAAGATAGGGTAGAGCTCTTTAACCTGCTTCTCCCTGCGAAAGGAACAACCTCCTCAGAACACTATAGTGGTTGGATCATGTGTGTGGGGGCACATGAGGTGTTCTGTGACTGAGTGTGGCCCCACACTCAGTGCATCTGACCTTGGCTGACTGAGCCTTTGGTACACCCTGATCGGTAGTAAATAATCACCACACGTAGGACTCACATCCGGTGATGGAAGTAGGGACTTCCTCTACCTCATCATTGTCTTCCTCTTTCTCCTCTTCTGCATCCTCACACCTGTTCCTCTTTCCAGGTCCTCCGGATGGTGATGGTGCTGCTGGTGGTGGTGGGGGTGGCTGGAGAGGAGGGATGGCCATGACAGATGACATTCATGTCAGAAAACAAGGTCCCCAAAACAGATCTACAAAGCAGGTGCTCTCTCCTCGACTGCCATGTTGCGAATGAGGAAAAGTAATGAGTGGGTCCCTTCAGAGGAACCGTCAGTGGATCGCTTGACTGTTGGTGGATCATGAGACTGTCTGTGCACTACCAAGTAGGAAATAGGACTTGGAAAGTTGTAAAAATGTTGCCATATCAACTAACAATGGCTCTAGGAGCTCTGGAAGGGTACACTTTTAACTTGAAACATCCTAGATTGTCCAAAATTGCAGTTTTAAACTGTCGACAGTGACAGACACTGTTTGCTGACATGCTGTCACACCACACAAGTGTTGACACATGATGACAGTCGTATTGTCCACAGACTAACAATTGGGCTTTTTAAAAAATAGAAATTATGACAGAACAATATTATAGAATACAAAATAAATGTATTTATGAAAGGGATGGGGGATCGGAATGGGAAACATAAATGAGAGAATTTGAAATTTCTATACAATGATGATCGGGATGGGAGGGAGTGAAGTTTCATAAAAGTGTCTTTCATATATTTTTGGGAATTTGATGGGGATGATTGCTGGAGACAAGGGATACAGGTGCAAGAAAGACAGTGAGAATCAACATTTTTAATAACATTCTTTTTAATATAATGTTTAAAGTTCATTAAAATCAATACTAAATTCAGTGATTTTTGAGACAAGATCAGGATTTCATTATGTACAGTTGGGGATAGAGATTGCCATTGTGATTCTTGGGATTCTCCATAATTAAATTGGGGTGTTTTTTCTTTATGTAAACTATGCAATACTAGAAAAGAAGAAAATGTTATTTCACTGAGGTCTGTAGGAATTCCATTATTTGTTAATATTAAAAGATATATTGTTTACCATTAGAAATGTTATCATCACTCATGTCTTCTGTTGGAAAGTCGTTTTCTTCAATCCACTCAAGTGTGCTTGCCATTTCTGTTAAAATAAGAAAATAGTAATATGTGTTTATAAGAAATGTTTACACAATGAATGGTAATAATAAAGAAAGTAAAATACATTGTACTTACTATTTGCTGACAGATTGTTTTGGAATGAGCGCTTGGTGTATGTGAGTCTCTGTGCGGAGTTGTATTGAAGTGATAATATGAGGTGTACAGTTATGGTTTGTGCTTGGTGTATTCCATTATATTGTGTCATAAATGAAAACATAATTTCTACATTTTGAAGTAATCATTTGTACAAAAAGGCATATTTGGGTGTAGTATATATAAGTAATGTTGTTTTATGGTTATGTGTTTGTTGGTTGATGGGTAGAACATTTTCTGGTCCCTCCTGTGCTTCTGGGCTTTGTGAATTCTGCCTTGCCTGAGGACTCTACAGCTGCTACAATGGGGGTAAGTATAATATAAGGAACTTGTAGAAAATTAAGGTTGCACTAATAAAAACCTATGAAATTCAGTGAACACACATTGTTAAAGGGAGGTTGTGGATACAAGACCGAAATCCCCAGAAATTCACCAGTTATGGTACGCTAAGCAACCACCGTGCACTGCTAAGACTAACACCCAGGACATCAAAAATGACATCCCAAATTTGATGACATCACTCACTAATGAATTCACATATGAAATACATTTTGATGAAAAGTCCCTACAAGGGGCTATGTTTATAATGTTGTTAACAAGATGTCAGGGGTGATCGGGGTTTCTAAAATGAACTACGAAATGTATTCAAGAATGTACTCATCAAAACAAAACATCATATTGGTGTGTTGTTGTTAATACAGAAACCTAATCATATATAAAGATAGGCAATGGCTGCATCATGCACCATAGAAATACAATATTTTTCATCTGGTAAAGTTAAACATGGAATAAATAGCTAATAATTGAAGACTTACTATATACTTGTGTTAGTACTAACAACACATTTGAAGTCTCAGACTGCATACAAATCAGAGGCGCATAAAGGGACACTAAATTAAGGAAGAAAGATACAACATCACTAGAAAATGTCAATAACATGAAAGTTTATCATCATGTATACAAATGAATTGTGTGTTTGAGGCCTGCTTATTGCCCCATAAACGTGCACCATTAGCTGAGATCAAACCATAAGGAACATACTTTAAGAGCATACAAGAAGATTCATGTATACATATATAGCACCTTTTCAATGTTCATATTTGATGTCAAATGACCATTGGAGGTCTGGTAACATCAACCCGGTTCAAAATACAGGTGAAACAATCTATATACAGAATAGACCAAGTGAACAAATCTGAGAAAAATAAAGCAGAGCATCATATAGTTCAAATTAGACCAATATCATGCACATAGGAACCTCGCACCAAACGCACAGACATGCAAAGCATATGGGTGGACAGGTATGTAGATGTGAGCTAAAGGTACATTCCAATTAAACCTTTCAGATCATCATGCATGTGTGAATGCTAGCGAGAGAGGTGCATTGGCACACGACACAAACACACTGAACAAGTGGATCTTACCCAAAGCAGAATTACATCTTCCATAACAATACAATCTGAGCAAGTGAGCTAGACTTCTGCTTTGTAGAGTTGGGCAGACAAACATATCTGTGACATACAACACACCTAAATATGAACTATACTAGCTATGCATACCATAGCAGCAGACAACAGAGACTGTTGGTGTTGTTCTTTCTTGGTCAATGGTATCACCAAATAAGGGTCTGAGAAACATTCCAGGAAAAAAACAATGGTAAAGCCACCAGCTTGCTGTTTGTTTAGATATCGGAAGGCATTGACCAGCCACTGCCATAATGGCCCTATCTAGCCGTAGGATGCCAACACCTGGTAGTAGTACCCACACATATCATGGCAGTGCCTGGAAAATATATATCTATTGCCTAAAATTGTATCGTTATCAATGCATATTTTTAACGAGAATTCAGCTCACAGAACAGATGCAATGACACATACATTGCTTGCATGTATCAAGTGACTGAAGGCAAACTTTGTTAAAACAGTCTTATTATAAAAATAAGCTAATTTACAGCTGCAAAAAAACCATCAAATTGAATAAGGTTGTTTAGCAATAATATTGGCATCCCACTAAAAGCACAGAGCTAGCTCAAAGAGATCACTTTTGGGGAAGGAGTGTTTTGTGCAGGAAGTAGAAGGTAGTGGATGAGAATGTTCATAACGACTAGCATGTCAGGGAGGTTAATGGGGTGGTAAAACACCAAACTGAGCCCACATGCTATGGTTGTGTCCCTGCACATCCCATCACCTTTCCTGTATCCACCTCCCATGCCAATAGTTTCACATATAGGTAGCACTTACAGTGCCACCTAATATCCATAACTAATGAGAATGATGAATACAGTAGGATGCCACCATGCTCTCACCCCAGCTTCATAGCACATTATTTTGCAGCAAGACAAGGCTTTAAGGGGATGGATCTCTAGGAGGCTGGCTAAATCAGTGTGTTTAAGCTGGCCTTGAGGTAGGACCATGCTTGGGCCCTAACCCACAAACAGATTCTCCAAGTTCTCCTCCCCACTGGTGACATGGTACCTCTTACTTAAAATATTTGATACTTAAGCACCTCACTGATAGCGCTGCTACAAGAAAAACCTACGACAAAATAATCATTCAAACTTTTGTTACTAAGTAAAAGTCAATTGCATTTGCATGTTATCCAGGTGCATGGACATTGTGACCTGCAGGGTGAGGTCATATCTTTCCAGATGACATTTAAAACCTTGAAATACCTTCGAAGTATTGGAGCCTACCTTTACCCATTAGGATGTTGTTTTTTCATAGTTCAAATTGAGAAGACTTTCTTTAGTCCTGATTTACTCATATTCGCACAGAGGGAAGGGCGCTCAGCAAATTGGGGACTGGCAATGCGGGCGAGAACACACATTGTACTTGATTGTGGGGAGGCAAAAGGGAGAGGCCACCACCCTCTATCCACTACCATGCGAGAAATCCTGCACCATTCCCCCATGCACCTCGCTGCCTCCCCACTGACCTGCTAGACCGGCGCTTCGGACTCCAGTCCCTGTATTCCCTTCTGTCTTCAGCGTCCACCATGGAAATAGAAAAGGGACTAGACCCCTTTTCTATTTACTATTGCAACTGCTATATGTTTTTCCATGGGTGATAGGGCTCACGCAATACCGCAGAGCCCGGTTCTCCCATGAAACAAATGAAAATCAATTTGCATACCGGACAGAGCCCTGGGGAGCGAATAGCAATCCCCCCCTCGTCAGTGGGAGTACATGGCCACAGCCTACAGCCTTCACTGAGGTCCTTGCTTCACTTGGGCCAGCCTAGGCTCGGGTTGGCGGGCAGATACTGGTCATATACAGCCCATGATACAAGGGTTATATCCATATTATTTTATACCCATCATTTTTAATAGATGTTTCTCCTTTCATGCCAGGTATATCGGTAATGGACACAGGACTCGGATCTGTTTGCTAGACCCGAGGTTACATTGTATATAGGTGACATCTCATGGATATGTTCCTTAGGTACAGTTCTTGGGCTGAGTCAAACATTTATGAGGTTTTCCCCAAAATATTATTTTGTGATTGTAGAGTTCTCATTCCACTTAAAGTAATCGAGCACAAGCTATATGTATGAAATTATCAAGCACATACTGCCAGGATGGCAGATGCCCAACACCACAAAGTGGCTACAAACAAGATGGCATTCTAGAGGGCATGCAAAACATTATTGAGCAGATGGCTCAGGAGCATCCGAGTGAATTAACACCTGGCAGCCATTTCAAGGCCACTCGCAGAACGTCCAGCAATTTTCACTCCATGATGATGGCACAAACAATGTAGGCCTCGTGAACTGAACCATCTGCAGTCAATTAGTTTGTTGCCAAGGAGAGAACAGCAGATATTTACTATTGATAACATTTATTTTTTTATTTGTGCAGCGCCCAAACCCAGAGGTATCACGTCACTTGTACATGTTTGTAGGTATGAAGATGTCAGAAAGGTCAACGTGTCTCCAGGTTAGTCATACTTGTTAAATAACCAGGTTTTCATCAGTTTTCTGAAGGTGAAGTGTGACGGTTCATTCCCGATGTAGGAGGGGAGTTAGTTCCACAAGTTGGAAGCCGTGATACAGAAGCTGGAGCCCCCGGCTTATTTCTGATTGAATCTGGGCATTTGAAGAGAGAGGCTGGAGGAGGAGTGCAGCGGGCCCATATTAATGTTAGCTCAAATGCGAGTGAAAAGGTAGTAGGGGACATTTTTGTGCAAACAGCGGTGCGTGATTGCCAAAGTTTTTAATTCAAAACTTGCTTTGATGGGTAGCCAGTGCCCATTTGTCCTGAGGCAGAGATGTGGTCAGAGAGTGTTAGGCCTAGTGTAGCCCTTAGTGCTTTGTTTTTAACATTTGTAACTTGACAAGGTTCTTAGAGGAGGTGCCAGCTAAAAGGACATTGCACTAGTCTAGTTTGCTGCAAATAATAGCACATGTGAGACTCAGGCAGTTGGCTGGATAGATGGATTTTCTACTCAGGACGATGAGTTTAGAAGAATAGGCTGTACAGAAGGCCAGCGCATTGCTGATTGACAAGCCAAAGAGGGCTGTGGAGGTTTCTGACTGTATACAAAGACACATCCCCTGCTCCATCTTCTAACCCAAGCTCCTGGAAAGGGACCACCACCAGTCGATTAGTGTGTGAGTCCACGAGCAACATTATCAGACCCTGTGTCCCCACTACAGATATTTTGCATGGTTATAAGTGCTATTTTGTACGTTAGAGGAACAACTTGCCGTAATGCAAATTAGTATTCATTCAATGCATTTATGAAGAAGAACAATCTTTGCCCTTGTGCTAGTAGAGTGCCCAGTTAGCAATAAGTCAAACGTTGCCCTGATGATGTTCACTGGTTTTGCTATAGCAAGTGTCAACACTGTTGTACATTTCATTTTAAAGTTACCTACTCAAATTCAGGAATACATATGGACAGGTTTAAAATCACAGTTGACTTGTAGTGGTTGCTCCCTGTCCTTCGTCTAATGGCTTATTTTGCCCATGACCATTAGGATCATATGAAAGTGCCCCCAGCCTATGCGATCTGTGGTGGTTCCTTTGCTGTCAAATGCACTCAAAGTGCATTAGGCACGACTACACTGGAAGCCTTGTCACTTAAATATACCATGGCTCGTCTGTGGTGTGCAGACATCAGAGTTTACATTTTAGCAGACTGGAGGCTCCTTCAGGGATTTTGCATAGGTGTATTTGTGTCCTGATTGAGTGGCAGAGTTGTTGCAGTGCTCAGTTTGCGGTGGGTAGTATCCTGAACCCTCAGAACTAAATTATGTGTGTGCAGGAAACATGAGGAAGATGATATGTCAATGAATTTGTGCATGCATTATTAAGCAGCAACATGGTTTTAGGGATCGTTGACTGGGTGGGATCGATCTTACTCATGATGACCATGGAGTCATTTATTGGACTAGGGAACTTTGATCCAACTTTACTATAATGGGAAGTTGGCATTAGAGATTGCACATATGTACAGAAACTGCTATTGCACATCATTCAATTGTTAAACATGTATTCCCTTGTTTTAGGAGTAATAACGCCTTGGTGGTGATGTAATACCCCCCTTTAGCTAATTAGGGGGCTAAGCCAATGGACCTTTCCTCTAAGTATGGTCCCTAAACATTAACTCTTGGATGGGTCTGGAACACCAGCTCCTACTGGCCAACATCGTTGCTTCCTGCGTCACTCAATCTTGTACCTTTCACCCTTTGGCCTTCTTCCACATGGTCTGCATGTCCTCGCGACCATCCCCAGATGGGTGAGCCAGGTTTGTGATCAGGGGGATGGGGGCCGAATTCCATTGGGTTTAGGTGTACTAGTACCTTAAACAAAGTGCTGACATTGATCCAAATTTCCCAGATCCCAGCAAAAAAAGTCTTCCCGAATCTGGAAAAATACATTTGCACCCCTCTATAAAAAAAAAGAAAACTGTACATAGGAAAAGAGAAGCAAGGAAAATAGTGTTGTAACATCACTCTACCTTTCTTCCCTTCCCATATGCTCTCTCCTTTCTATTATATTGATCCTCCTTCACCATTCAAACCCCAGTCTCCCTCCTTCAGCTCCCCCTGCCCACTACTCCCATTTATCTCACTCCCACCTACTCCCACCAGCCCCCAGCATTCATTACTTGTCCTATCTGGGGAGAATTTCGAGTGATGCCTGCTCCTCTTCTGAGAGGGCTGAGCAATGAGGCCCCCAGTCTTTGTACCTTCTCAGATGGGGCCCCCCAAACAATGCCTTCCTGAACACTGTGCCTACTCCTAGCAGGCCCCGGAGGAAGTGCTTGTGGTCTTTTCATCTTGTTGCGAAAGATAGACCCCATCCAGAATACTGAAGCAAGGAATAGGAGATGTTGTTTCTTACAAAACTACCTTTAAAACACAAACTTTTAAATTTGCTGCATTGTTGAAGCACTTTTTAATATAGTTGAGGGTGCAAGGGTGCTTTAGCATGTAAGAGAGAGTGCTAGGGCTGGGAGTGCTGCATCAGGAGGCAGACTGTGCAGGTTAAGGGATTTGCAGCCTCATGGTATCTCTCTTGGTGGGGCGTGGCAGGGCATAGAGGGCCTTGCTCCCCTGCCATGCTCCTGTACATCATTGTCTAGTGAATAATGTTTACATACTAGTTATAATAGGCAATTGCCCATGATGACTATTTCATGTGTTTACTTTGATTTGCTATTGAATGATACAATTTTGTGCAATACATGTGGCCTGATATTTTCAAAGAAAGATGTGTGTGTATTATTGGCGGGACCAAATGCCTGCGCTGCACATCTATGAAACCATGAGTGAGGTTTTCTTTATAATGTGAACTCAGTCACTTCTATGGGCACCTCATTTTCAGCATGTAAGGCATAGTGAAATTAAAGGATTTGCCCAGGAACACACACTTTGTTTAAGTGATAAAGCCAAGATTTGAGCATAGCCTGAAATTTAGATACTTGACCAGGCACTTTCCAAGCTCAACTTCATACAAATAAGTGTTGAAGTTTGGTTTGAATACCTAAAAGAATACTGCATTTTATACAGATTATTTTAAAAACGCACAAGTTGCATCATAAACCAACCTGACAATGCAGCCATCACTGCAGAAACGTGTTAAAGAAAAGAGGAAGGGGGACATTTTGTTCTGAATCCTATATTGTACAGAGGTGAACACTCCTGTTTGCACTTTTTTGTGAAAGGGGCCATTCTGCAATTAAATATTTTTCCACCAAGTTCTGCAAAAATAAAGCGTAAAACATGGGTAAAAATCGCCTTTGCTCTACACTTTTCCATTACGTGTCTTGAAAAGTGTATATCACATCCAAAATTAACGACTGTGGGAGCCATCCACAATGGACTCCTTTGTAATGTGCAGGCATTTACTAGGTGTAAAAGTCAGACAAATCCCAAAATACATGTTGGTGGAAATCCAATCGGATTTGGCATGAGGGCTTTGTGAAATCTGATCTGCTCTTGCACTTCGCCTGCCAAATCATACAACTCCTGCACTTTATAAAAAGTGGCGATACATGCATTTAGCACTTCTTCCACACCACTTGACTTGGAAAATGAGCCCTGTAGCTTTATTTTTTCCATTCTCATTCTGAATGGAAGCCTACAAGCTCCAGCAAAGAAATTAATGGGAACCTACAAACAATCTCATACAGACACAAAGTGAAATGTAATGCATGACAAGGTCCTTGATTCACACAGCTTGTTCTGTATACCCTTGATTTCTAATCACCCAACAATCACAGTTAAATAGCTTGTTAAAAACCTTTATAATTTTAAGAAAAGAGTGCCAGATGAATGGTCACTGCCTGTTACCTTTTCTCATCTCTAATCCTTTCCTCTTGTAAATAATCTGCCTCTGAGACACGTTAAGACAATAAGATCTCACTGGCAGGGCCTGTGCAGCCCTGGCTATTCGTATTTGAGGTCAGGGAGGTAGAGCAGGAGGCATGGACATTTGTCCCTTGTCTGAATGTTAAACTAACTTCTGTTTGCACTGTTTAGGAAATATTTAAATACTGCTTTTTAGTCATAAAAAATTAATACCTTGTATGCTTAGCCTACAATATTATAAGAAAACACTTGTCTCTCTTGTCATTTAACAGGTGTTTATGTTTCATTTCCAGCACTACCTTACACCCAGCACCCAGTATCTACACCATTCTTTCCAAACAAGACCCACAGTACACATGATGTATTCTGTTTGTTGCAAACAATATTAAGTTACTCAAACAGTATGTGGTTATCAAGTCAGTACTTATCAGTTTGAATCATGACAAATTCTGGCAAGTAGAGTGGTCTTCAACACATGCATTCTATTAAGGCCGGAGACCCTAAGTACGCATGAGAAGATCTGAAACTGGTCCATACTTGCCATCCTAATCTTGAAATGTTCAGGTAGGGACTTGTTGGACCACCTCATTGAGGTATAGCTTGAGTACTAGGTATAGCAAGTAAGGCACTGACATCTAGGTATATACAGATTCACTTAGGAAGACAAACTAAAGCCAACATGCATTGGCAAAGTCAACAACTTGGGCTTTTGATTACGCATGGATAGACATTTGTCAGGCACTGCCATAAGGGTACCATCTTGCCATAAAATGGAAACATCTGTAAACCGTGTGAGTACTTGGGCATGTAATGTCATTGCCTGGCAAATGTCTGTCTAATACCTATACTCAAGCCAAAACTGTTGCCTTTGTGATTGCATGTTTACGGACTTCAGTGCAAGGAACAGAGACATTGACAAATACATTGCTTATAAAATCAACTGGCTGAAGACACACATAAAGAGATGTTTATTACACCAGGAGCTCATTTACAGAGGCAATTAAGAAATTAAATACTCAAAAGAATGCTTAGATATAACATTGGCAGGCCCTATACAGCAACACGTTTGGTGTTACTTTGTGATAGAGCTTGCTCAAAGAGTTCCATAAAGGTTACATTTTAGTGGTTGAGGGGAAGGTAGTTGGTGGTAATACCATAGGCATTAACATAGCCATGGCTAGTCATTGGGTGGGTAAATGACCAAACACACCCATGGGATGTGTGTCTCTTCACATTTTATCTCCATTTTATTTCCATCATATCTGTGTTCCACTGCATGAGCTCTGGTTTGCACCTAATAAGCAAAAGTCTCTCAATCAATTATAACCACTGGTATTGCTCTGGCCAGTCACTAATATGAGAAGCCCTTCCCAAACTGCAGAGGGAGCATGGACTAGCAATTGAGATTGAGGTGCACATTTTGGTGGCAGCATCAAGATTAATTTGCTAATGACCTATCCCCTTCTGTAATGGCACAGAAATACTACAGAATTATGGCATGAAATGTTGCACAGATCAACATAGTGGTAACCGCCGGGAGACTGCCCAGGTGGTAGCAGTGCACGGTATAAAGCAACATAACATAACATAACATGTTTAATTCAAAGCCTTGCATCTATCACTTTTTGATTTTACTACAGTCTGCCCTGGAGAATTACATTTTTGTTAATACCAACCTTATCTTTTCACATATACTAAAGTAGGTAATGCAGCAGAATATATACTTTGAATGTAATTTGTTAGGGCCCCCCGTCAGTTGATGCACCTTCTACAGAAATCTGTGTTCAAGCAACATCACCTGTCGTCAATTGTTTGATATAGTTAACCATTTTATTAAGCATGATCTGTAAGCCTGCTATGTTCCCATAAACATACTTTAAATTACAGAAACCGCAATTGTGATTTTAGGTTTGAGAAAATAGTTGTTGGCAACCTATCTTGAATATGTGTGATACCTCAATTAGGTATGAATGGCCCTCCATTTCCCTGGTAATTTGTGCTTTCATGGCTGTGGGGCAAAAATCATTGTCTAGGGCAAGCAAACACATCCTGGCTGGACCTCTTGCAGTTCAGCCTCTCATAATGATGTCTCTGAGGTTGCTGGTGCATGTTAAGAGTGAAATGTTCTTTCCTCCCCCCACATCTCCACTCTCTTGTGTCCCAGTGGAGTTTAATGCCACCTGGCATGGTCTCTGTTGGTTTAACTTGTAACTGGGGAATGCCCTACTGGATCCTGGAGTTGTTGCTGAAATGTCTGTCCATTAGTGCAATGAAGCACCACTAGGACATTAGGAGGCCTGCCTATGGAATGTACTTTCTGCCATACCACAGCATGTAAATGTTCTAATATCCTGGAGACTTTATTGTGAACAATTAGACATTAAAACATTACTCGTAATATGTTTTAGAAAAAATGACAAAATACATATTTTCCTATAGCAAGTGCTTCAGGGAATGGTAAAGTTGCTCAGATCAGTACAGCCAACAGCTTAGCCAGTGGTAGAACTGTGCTGATCAATACGACCACACATGTTTCAATGCCAGAAAATAGGACAAGCCTGAAATAAGCCTCATGTCTAAGCCAAGGCATTCTGGATAACAAGAAGCAATTGATTCCTTTTAACCTTACATTAGATAGATATCACTGGCTATCCTTGGGGCCCTTTTCTCTGTGCAGTTGTTTTCTGTTGCTACCCTCATGGGGCTGTGAAGTTGGGTCAGACTTATTTGATGTTACAATATGGATGGTTCTAATTATTGATGGTTCGGCAATGGTGAGAGCATCTCAAATTCATCCTAGTCAGCAGGAATGACTTTTGGAACTCTTTACATTGCACCTTTGAGTTCAATTTGATGAGATTGAGAAAAGACTCTTTATGACTCTCACTGCTTGAAGAGACTCAGAAAGGGCACATGCACAGATCATTGTTCCTTACATGGTTGGCTTTGTTGAGTGGTTGATGAATGTGTCATCCATAGCTTCTGCCTCTAACCCTAGTTCCATATTGCAAAAGTAAGAAACAATAATCACTAAGACAACCATATCACCCTTATCCCAGGCAGGTACAGCAGGAGATGGACACAATTTAAAGATGAAGATGGCACGAGTAAACCAAACCAACACTGTAAAAATACATGTGCATGCATTAGACACAAAGCCAATGTGCACTCAACATGAGAGATGTGAATACTAGGTAACAAATACATTTATACATGAAGAATATTAACATGACATCCATAAGACATGAAGAATACTAACATAAGCAATGTATAAGCGGAATGCAACATGAATAACAAATATAGTTCACTAGAATAAAGATGCATCAGTAAAGAGCAGCCAGCTTTTCAAAAATGGAGGCCACAACACAGAGAATAGCGCAGGGGCAACAGGCTCGTCTTGGAAGAAAGACCACGCAGAGCAACAGAGGTTCGATTCCCAGATCCACGCTGAGAAACCAAACTCAAGTATGGTATTAGGCGTGTTATAAACAACATGAAATAAATAAAATAAATAAACACGCCTCTAAATAAACTAAAGGCGTCAAGGCTTCACGAGAACTCAAGATGCTGAAATAACAAAAAATACAGATTTCAGCAGAGCGCAGACACAAACCAGCAAACCAAGCCAAAGTTACCATGAATAAGGAAGGATAGGAATGTTGCAGTGAAAGCACGAGATGACAATTCCTAGGACACAAGCCATGTATTCTCATATTAATTAAGAGTACAACTAGCCTTTGTAACCCAGGTGCAGGACAACTATAAACCAAAAGACCCCATGAAGAATAACTCAAGAGTGTCCCCAGTGGTAAAAGAAACTATAACACTGACATTAATATTAGCTAAAATCCTAATAAATGCTGGGTGAAATAATTCCAAACACAGTCCCATCACACGTGACCCACAATTGAAGAACAATGTCTATTCATTAGCAACAAACACAGATAAGACACCTGCCTCACTCCTTACATGTATCTCCAGAGATACGAGATGCCACACAAGGCCAACTACAAACAGATCACCCTGGTTCTTTTTATTTTGTACACTTGGCTAATCATAACCTTATGCATACATAAAACCAAAATAAAATGCATGCATTACTACATTGTCACAGTAACTATCACCAATTATCTATTTCCTAGCTTACAATAAATAAATATAAAATTCCCATGTTCTCAACAGCTGAAACATTATTACATTATGCCACATATTTGGCTATAGCAACCATGAATTTACTCCATATACAAAAAGCAGCTCCTGTAGCTACAAAGGATTCAGCAGAGTATATTTCTCCCCAAAATTGATTGGAACGAATACAATCAAACCTGGACACACATTTGGCATACGCCTTTGCATAGACTACGTTTAACACCCGGCAGTCTGTTCAAAATATGCACTGCCATCTCACATGTGGTGTCCCAAAGGCGGCAGCACCTCGCCTCAGCAGGAGTGTTTGTCCAACAACCTATGTATTCTCACCTGGGCAGGAAGTTGAACCGTAACTAGGTATTTAATTACCTAAGCTTCACCTCAGCTATCTTTGTTAAGTATGGGCAAGGGCTATTAACCCTAAGACTCTGTGAGCTAAATTTGCTGTAGCGCGTCTTCCCCTGCCACCTTGTTGCATTTAAAACCATGCCCACTGAAGTGACCTTTTTTTAAATATATCATGGCCATTACACATAGAGGGCTTTTGGTCAAATGTATATGCAATTTTGGCCATATGGGGCATATCTGTATCTCTCAGACTTTTAAGAAAACCTTTCTTACTCATAGAGTCCATCCTTTTGGCCAGCAGTTCCTTTAACGTACCATTCTCACCCAGACAATCCCTTAGTTCACTGTATAATTTGCAAAATCTAATTAACCACCTTGTGCGAATGGAATAGATCCCCCAGCTCAAACCTAGCCACTTCCACCAGAACGGCAGTTGGGATGTTAAAACATAATCACATACTACTGCCTTGTTATGAAGATTGACCTAAGCGCATTCGCATTGCACAGAAAACCGCGTTCATAATGTTCTGACATTTGATCGATGTCGCGGCCTTTTTAAGAATCGTCTGCCATTTTGATTTTAACTCTTGTTTCTGTGCTCTAAAATGGTGGACTGTGTTTTCAACTTGCAGTCGAGCCGAACAACCTTTGAGTTCTGTTAATGTTTAGGCTGACCGAGAGCAGACTGCTTGACCAATGTAAAGAAACCTTGTAATTCGAATGAACTGCCATCCAAGTGTTGTCTGCGCTCACAAGCCTCATCCTTGTATAAATAAAGAGACAATGGAAAACAAATTCAGATTGTGTGATCTGGCTGAACTGCATTGTAGCAATTTGTGGAATAATGCTTACCGTGGATCAGAGAACCAACAGCATCATTGTGACTTTATGGACATGAAAACTTGTTTAATCCTTTGTATAATATTGTAACATTTGTCATATGAACTAGGCACACACTCTAGCCAGTGAATTATTAGTTTGGAGAGGGGTTGGACAGTATTTCAAAAATGGTATAAATATGTCTCTGTGTAGATGTCCAGAACTCTCATCCCTCACTGTGTCTGCTGGTACACATTGCAAGGTGTTGGTAATCAGATAGCTATCTGTTGTAATAAAAGATACTTGTATTTTTTCAACCCATGATTGGCGTATTTAATTTGTGGTACTAAGCCTCGATATTTCTTTGGTCTTTCAGAAGGTGCCTGAATAGGGACCCTTAAGATTGATGTCACCTCGCTGAAGAGACGACGCAGCTATCAGACCGGGATCAAAGAGTGAGAAAAAGGGTGCCCCTTTGTATGAGATGTGACAACTCGACAGTACTACACAATCCGATCCCTGAACTTTGAGCACGCGGTTCGAGTGGGCATCTTGACGAGGGTCCTCATATCGAGACAGGCTGTATTGCCAAAATTGGACCTCCTCAGTCCTTTGTAATCAGGTGAGTCGTGCCCCGATTCCTAAATTGCCTGATATTTGGTTGCAGTTTTGTTCTCATGAGTACAAACAATGCCAGGTAACACCAGTGATCTGATATGCCTGGGAAAGTGTTTGCCTGTTTCAGGGGTTTATTCTGCAGAGACAGACAATCTTTGGAATTTGGCCGACCGGCGCCACAGGAGGGGCTTCCGGTATGTACTATGTTCTGTAAGTATGGCATTGGTAGTATAATATTCAACAATATTTGGCCCAGACAAACTAGACATGCTTCCAAATTTCAGTGGGCAGTTCATGGTAGCTTTGAGATTGCTCGTATAGAGTATTTGGAGTCTATATTGTTAAAGCAAAAGGCTAGGCCTGCAGCATTTGATGTAATTCAGAATTGGAAAAAGTTACATGTCTAAATCAGAAAAAAAGATTATTGTATGATCAACACAAACAGTCGCCATATGTTAGAAACATGGATAGGGCTTTCGAACTTGGTGTACAGAAAATATATCCGTCTAAATATTTTGATGCCTCAGACAAACTAATTGATAAGCTTTTAAATGAACGTAGGACTGTTGCCACTGCACCACCTGCACCACCTCCTTATGTGTCCTTACGTGTCCCGGGAGGATAGCTCAGCAGCAACATGCTCGCCTTGGAAGCAAGACGACATGAAGCAACACAGGTTCGATCCCCGGGTCTGCGCTTAGGAACCTCTGGGTATTTAAGCGAGTTATAAATATGCAACTAAGACAAAAAAAAAAAATTAAGCATCTAAAAATCAAACTATTCCTGTAACAGCGCCTCGATGCCTGTGGGCTGTGTGAGTGCTTTAAAAATGCTAAAATAAATAAATAAACAAATGTGCCTCTTCCTGCTGTTTCACCTCCTACCGTTGCTGTCACTGTTCCTCTCGTATTTCCTCCACTGCCAGCTGTTGACCCTCTTCCTATTATTGCTCCCCCTTCTTCATCTCCATCCTTACCGACAATTGCTGTTCCTTTTATTCCGTCGTTGTTGCCAGCGGTAGTGTTTCCACTACCTGTGGTACAGGATTTGTCTGCTCTCTCTTTTCGAAGCGGTTCTGCTCCGCTTGTAGCAAATGAAGGGGCGAGTGCTGAATGAAAGATAGTGACTCGTAGTGCAGTCTCTAGGGCTAGAAAGAGGGAATTGTATCTATGGGCTAAGAAATGTATAAAAGAAGGTGAAAAATCAGCTGTTTTAGCTACAATCTTTGATCTATAAAGTATTCCCAAACAGAATGTTTTGATTGAGGGGATGGGAATGCACTTGGCCGAAATGTGGAATGATTTGACGGACATGTATGTCCCACAAGGGATGAGAGATTTTAATGACTTAGCTTACACAAGGGACACTGTGGAGAAAGTGCATGAGCATGTTGAGAGGGTTTTTGAGTTTAAAAGGGAGTTAGATAGGTTACAGAATGATGAAGCAGATGGTGATAGATTGGACACTCTGTATGTGCAGAAACGGTTTCTTCCTTCTTGTAAGTCAACGAGTGAAGAGACGTGAATTTGCACAAGGGATGCGCTTAGATGAATTTCAGATGTTTCGATATCTCCAATGGAAGTATATGATATGTTTAGTCAATATACTCCAGAAATGCAAAGGAAAGTGTTACAGGTAATGGTATATTACCTGCAGGATGAGTGTATGAAGAAAAAGGTTTGTTGCCCCGCAGATTTGGTGATTATTTATAAGAGAGCATTTTCACCCGATACTGCGTTTGACTACTTTGTTGCTCAATTTAGCTTTATTTCTTAACAACGTTCGGAATTGCCCACTTCTCAATTGCCAATGAGAGAGGTTCCGCCTACATTTGTTCCTAAAGTGGAAATTTCAGCTGATACCGGAGCAGGCATACTAGCTACCAGTATTGAAGCTCACTATGTTTCGCAATTTGTTCATGCTCTGCTCACTAGACAGGAAGTGAAAACTATTAGATAGTCGATTCTAGACATTAGGAAAAACCCAACAGGGTTTTATAAAGAAATAGAATCTGTCTTGCATTCGTCCGTTTTCTTGCTGGGTAATATAGACTTGTTGTTCCCTGTGATCCTACCTGCTGATTTATGGAAACAGATTAGGACTGTAGATGATCAAGCAGGACTGGGTGACACATGGGTTAACATGGTACGGTTAGATGGAGAAAGGAAAGCTGGTGAGAGACTGCCACAGGTGATACTGACATTGCAAGACAGAATAGTAGCAAAATTAAAGACTCTAGTTCCCGAGAGGAGGATAGTTTGGGACAAACACACTGCTTGTACCCAAGGGAAATCTGATGGTGCTACCAAATTTTTTAATCGGTTCAAACAAGTATTTTCAGATTTTAGTGGTCAAGATTTAAGCACTGAGTCAGGGAAAAGGTTGTTTGTGGACAAATTTGTCCATGGATTGTTGCCTGATATCCAATCACAAATTATGACTTCCGAACGTGCCTGGCAAGCTAAATCACAGTCCGAAGTATTGCAAATGGCTCAGTATTACGAAAATAGAGTTAATAGTGAAAAAGAGTGGATTGAAAAGAAGAAGGGAGACCTGAAAACCAAAGTATGGTTGCAACAGATAGAGGAACCAGAGGTGGGAGTACACAGTTTAGAGGTCAGTTTGCTCCACAGAGTAATGCGCAGATTGGTCCTGTACACATGGAACAATGTTCTTATTGCAGACAAGAAGGTCATTGGCGAGCACAATGCCTGATCGTTCAGCAGAGATCGAATAACACATATGGTACCATGGGTAGACGATCCAGAGGCTGCCCTGGAGTAGGGGGTCCTGGTAGAAGTCAGTTAGCTCAGAATCCACAGTCATTTTCGCAAGATAATCAGCAACATAGTGTTGATAATAGGAATATTTTTGATAATCCTTCGACTGCCTATCTTTCTAAGGATCTCATATTTGATGATATATTGTTCCGTTAGGACAGCCCGAAGTAGAGTCTGGAACCGGTGCCTATTCCCGTCGATCAGAAAGGGCCCTAAGTAGAAATGAAAGTGGGGAATAGGAAGCATCTATTTTTGATAGATACAGGAGCACAAAAGTATTCCATTGATCATTTGTGAGTTCCAGATATTACACTGTCAGGGCAGAATAACATTTCTGTAGGGTTTTCTGGCACGCCAGTGGTTAGTCCGGTTTCTCAGCCGGTACCGATTTCACTGGGGCCATTCACGGAACAATGTCCATTTCTTCTAATGGCCAATTGTGGCGAGAATTTGTTGGGGTTGAATCTGTTGAAGGAATTAAATGCAGTAATTTGTTGTTTCACCTCAGCAATTTTCTGCTTCACAATTTCTGACTAGGCCTTTACCGACTGAATTGGATAAAGTTCTGGCATGTTTATGGGCAGTTGACGATAATGATGTTGGCATTTTACATTTTTGAAATCTGTTAAAATTGTTTTGAAACCAGGTGTTAGGTTGCCCTGTATTCCACAATATAAGATTTTAGTTGAAGGTGAGCAAGCTTTAAAAAGTATAGTTTCTGAATTTGTTCATCCTGGAGTGATTGAGGAAATTGCAGGAAGTTTGTGCAATAGCCCGATTTTACCATTGTACAAGAAAGGGAATAATGCTATTCCTTTCCATTTTATTATTGATTTACGTGCTATCAATAAGATTGTTGCTCCACAATTTCCAATTGTGCCTGATGTGACCACAATATTAATGATGATTCCAGCTTCTGCTACTCATTTCAGTGTTGTGTATCTTAGGAATGCCTTCTTTAGTATTCCTGTTGTAAGTGATTTCAATCCGGCATACACCCAAGTCACGCCCAGCATGTAGTGCACAATTGAAACCCTTATTTATTTGTATCTATAGGTTCAATATTCTGAACGATATACCACTCGTATCACACCCTTCTCCTGGAACCCCCTGCCCCCCTACCCCCAGCGGTCACACTGAACCAGGAATCAGGCTAGTTTGCAAAGGTAAATATTTATTTATGTACTTAGACTTTAATCACAATATATTTTAATAGGTAAACAACAATCACCAATGGGGTGACAGAACACTAAATAGTGTCTTTAATACACTAGGAAACAAGGAATGTGCACCAAAACAAATGCAGCACAAAAAAGAATACTTTTGTGTTGGTTTGGATTGGTAGCACTTTTGTTAGAGGTTCACCCTGCAACACCCCTCAACCCACCCATAGGCAATAAAGAGATGGGAGCAGAGAGCATGTCTTCAGGAATAGCACAAATCAAACAGAATGTCCCTCCCACCTTCCCCCTCCAAACACAAGAGAACAACAGAATTGACTTTTCAGCTGACAGAATGGCTTTGAAATTGTCTTTGGAATTAACTGAGCAAAAACACCAAATGTGGTCAAAAATACTTAAATTGTTATAAATCCCTATGGGAGCCGCTTTGAACAGTTGCAAACAATCACAAACAATGATTTAGTCAAATGCAAACATTTGAAATTTCAGAGTTCAAGTGGGAAATAAATTAAAGCTATTTCACCCGTGTAAACTGTCTGAGAATGTAAAATCGCGGCAAACTTTTCCTTACGTGATATTCGCTATAACGGGAGAAATGGTTTGGGGTTCTCTGGATAGCTAAGGATATTAGGTACAAGTAGGAGTTGAAATTTCGTTTCTATTATAAAAACTGTTATAGAGGTTTTAGTAAAGGTTGTTTTTGTAAAATAGGCGTGAGAATGGAAAACAGAAATGCAGTTTTGAAAATCACAGATGGGTTGATTACAATAGATTATGACTATGAAAAAGTGAATGCCACAGATGGATCTTACAGTCACGTGATCAGCGTAACCTGCCTCTTGTGGATACTCAACTTCTTCAGATGTGAAAAGAATCAGCACAAAGATAGTTCTAGCAATACTATGGTTCTAAATAAAAAATGGGATGGGTTTGAGATTGGGATAAGACAATGCAAATATACTATTGGTCACAGTTCTTCCTATTAATACTCACAGGATAAGTTATTAAATTGTCAGTCTGGTCATGGATTGGATCTGATCTAGGAAGAACAGCACAGCAGGCATGGGATCTGGTCAGCTAGGGCGGTCACCGGATTTGCACAGAATCAGCCCTCCTAGTCTGTGGATTTTCAATCAGATTGCTAGCGAGTTCCTCAGGCATGCCTAGTGGTAGAAAGCCAGAGAATTTCAGGATACTAGTTCAAAAGGCCTTCTCACACCACAGCGCTTCACTGGGTTGCAAAAATAAGTTTGAAGATTTAGGCCTTGCAGAAAGTGAATAGTTCACTACTGCTTGCAAGAGTCTTGGCATCTGGATCTGGAAGGATGTTAAAGCTGAATGTAAAATGTTGGATCAGAGTGCTTTGCTGGAATCAGGAAAGTGAGTGTATCTGTGAGTCCCTATGTGTTGTCAGCTGTCTCTATTTATCCTTTCAAATGACATCACAAAATGGGTGTATGGGCCGGCTTAGCTAAGCGTGCCACTGTGAGCTGGGATTGGATAAAAACTTCATCTCCACCTTGCATTTGAGTGATTGGATCAAGGCCGGATGATGTCACATTTTATGGTTTACTTTATGGTTTACTTTACAGTTCTTAGAAACTTCCCTTTAGCTACTGGTCCCAAAATCGGATTTTATACTAAATACACATTTATACATTGGTCACTTTTACAAAAATCACACACAAAGATGCCGTATTTTATGTAGCATCTGTTCCTCAAAATCCTGCAGCTGTGAGATCTTGTTTCAACTTTCTACAGAATGTTGTCCTTTTTGCTATGAACACAATTTCCAAACTTTATGCACTTTTCCACAAATGTGTGTGCTTAACATAGGGATGTGTGTGTACATTTTCACAATTCTAGGATTCATACATTTCACATAAAACCACATATATTGCCATTCCTGTCCAGAGCATGCTACACGGTTCTGCCGCCTCTTAAAACGTGTAGCCAAAAATTAGATATGGGTCTTTAAAAATTGTTCTTTGTTCATGCTTTACAGCAAATGGTACGCCCCTTTTTCTCTCCCTGGACTCCAGGAGCAGCTCCCTCCTTGTTTGTTCCTTCCAGGAACCATTTACAACCCTCTCACACCTCCGTTTCCTTGGCTGAAGGGCCTGCTATTGTTCATTCACTTTCAGTAGACAAGAGTCTGGGCTAACCCGCAAATAGTATCTCCAAGTGGGTTTCTGCTGAGAGGAAGGCTCTCCTTTTGGGAGAAACCTATTTGTTCACTTCCAAGGGATTGCAGCTCAGCCAAGCTAATGTATTCTTAATTAAAATCCAGGAAAAACCACATTTGTTGCATCAATCATAAATACATTACTTTCTTAGCTTTAACTCTGTGGGATAAAAAAGCAACTGAGATCTGTATTATTTTTAGCCACAATCCTTTTTATGTTTGCTGATCCGGCAGACTTTTTAGTTTAGATCACTTTAAAGTTTCATCAGTAACTCATCTGATAGTTGTCATTCAGGTAGCCCAGGGTACTGCAACCGTATTCTGACAGGGGCTGCCAGTGTACAAATAATCCAGTTTTTCTGAAGGAATGTTTTTCTCTTCACATTAGGACTTTGTATGTTTGCAATGCTTCATAAGATAACATGAATTTTAGTGCTGAGAAAGATTTTGGATGTTGAGAATTATTGTGTTGTAGGCATTTTGGAGTTCATAGCATCAAAGCAAATGTCATTTTTAGGCACATTTTAGAGTTTTATTTACAAAGCGCTGCTTCTCTCTCTGCATTCTGTTTGCTGGTCTAAGAGCCCACTGGCACATTTTATGCAGTGTGTGGTCTATTCCACCACATATACACCAGGCAGGTTGTGCATCCATCTTTTTGTGTGCATGAGAACACGGTTTTTGTAGGTTTTTTTTTGGTAGGGTTTTGGTGCGCACAAGAGTTTTGCTGCCATTGTTGCAGTTCCTTGCAGCATACTATCAGGGTGGAGTGGGTGAATACATCCCACACCGTACACGTTGATAGTAGATATTTGTTCACGGTCAACCCAGGGGGACGCTCGTTTACATTCACTTGTGTTCCACAAGGGAACACTGAGAGTCTGAGTATTTACAGTAGAGCTGTGAAGCAGCAGCTCGATACACTTGAGTTGCCTACCACTTGTATATCGTTGCAGTATGTTGACGATCTTCTTTTAGCTGCAGACTCAGAGGTAGCTTGCAAGGAGGGCACCGTGTTGCTGCATATTTATCTAGCAGAGCCTGGGCATAAGGCTTAATTGAAAAATGTTCAATATTGTCGAAAGGAGGTAGCCTATTTTCTGGCCGATTCATGGAATTAATGTGCGCTGAAAATTTTCGGCGCAAGCGTGCGAAAGTGTGCAAATCGCAGCGCAAGTGCGAAAATCGCAGCGAAACCCGCGCACAGCAATTCATGGAAGTCCGTGCGTGTGTAAATCCCTGGATGTGCGCTACAATTCTGGTGCTCACATCTCCAAACAGCGTGCGCTAAGCGCACAGCGAAAGTGCACATAGCTCAGCGCACACAACAAAAGTAGGCAGAACAGGGGGCGTAACACGCGGAATGGGGAACAACGCGTGAAAATGTGGGCGTCACGGGGGAAGTACAGGAGGTAAATGCGCGGAACGG
The DNA here is from genome assembly GCF_040938575.1 of Ambystoma mexicanum. Taxonomy (NCBI): domain Eukaryota; kingdom Metazoa; phylum Chordata; class Amphibia; order Caudata; family Ambystomatidae; genus Ambystoma; species Ambystoma mexicanum. The sequence continues at coordinate 993,640,685 of NC_090932.1, read as the reverse complement.
CCACACGCACGTCTACAACACGTATTCATGGAATCGAACGGGGCTAATGCGTGCGGCAAAAAAGACGCGCTAATCCGGAAACACGTGCGCCAGCAGGAAGCAGGCGTGCATGGACCCGTGCAGCATAAAAGTGCACACAAACAACAAACAAGCTCAGGCGCCAAGATGAATATACTGTTACTAGCAGCAGTGGTCGTGGGATACCGCAGGAGGAGGAGGATAGTCAGGCCCAGAATTTTTACACCCAGAACCAGCCTTTTTGGGATGCCTGATGACCAGGTGTATGGGAGGTACAGGTTTCCACCTCACATAATACTCGACCTGGTGAGTGAGTGGGAGGATGACCTCACATCACCCACCCTGTGCTCCCAAGCACTCAGCCCCCTGGAGAAGGTCCTCAATGTACTGCACTTCTTGGCCACTGGATCATTTCAGCAGATGAGTGCCATAGTGGGGGGTTGTCACAGGCCACGCAGTCACGCTGCCTACACCAGGTGTTGGCCATCATGACTGCACGCCCATCAGTCCGCAGGCACATATACCCGCCCAGAACACCTGCAGAAAGGCAGGCTGCCGTCCAGGATTTCTACGGGGTGGCACAATTCCCCAAAGTGCTAGGTGCCATTGATTGCACCCAAGTGGCTCTACGTCCCCCCAGGGCATCTGAGCACATCTATAGAAACCGCAAGCACTGGCATTCCATCAACGTGCAGGTAGTATGTGATGCCAAGGGAATCATCACCTCAGTATATGCCAGCTATCCAGGGTCCACCCACGACAGTTTCATTTACAGAATGTCAACCCTAAACCGGGATCTAGAAGCTGGGCGGCATGGCGATACATGGCTGCTTGGTGAGTATAAATGCCACTGCACATGCATGCATGTCAGATACTGAGTAATGTCACAACCCCTCTAATTATACCCATCACCCCCTCCCCAGGGGACAGTGCCTACCCTCTGAGCACCCACATGATGACGCCAATTCGGAACCCCACCACGCCACCCGAGGTAAGATATGACACAGCCCATATTGCAACCCGGGGCATAGTGGAGCGCACATTCAGAGTGCTCAAGTCACGCTTTTGCTCCCTTGACCGTTCTGGTGGGCAGTTGTTATACGCTCCCCCAGTAGTGTGCAGGATCATAATGGCAGCAAGTGTCCTGCACAACGTTGCAACACGACGGGGCCTGCCGGTGGACATGGTGGTGCCCCCACATCCCCAACCACATGCACGCCCGCTGCGCATGGGAGGGGAAAGGGCACGTGGTGAGGCAGCCCGTACGCAGCTGGTGGCTAATTACTTCACATAAAATCACACCCCTGTGGAGTGCACACAGCACTGGCACATACCAGCTGACAATCAATGATGATGACATAAGGGACAGTCAACTGTCACAGCCATACCAGCCTGAGATTGGTCACCTGGAAGTGTTACATTATGTGCATCCCTACCTACCCAAACACCACCAATGCTGTGTCATCAAAAGACATACATCTATGCTGCTAAATTCATTACCCCCTTGCTAAATACAACATGAGAACAGCACCATGTCACCCAACCCCTCCCCAGCTCTACCACCAAACACACCATGGCATGTCATGCAATGTGAAAGCAAACAAAGCAATGTACAAGACCTGACACAAGTGTCACAAAGTGCACTGTCCCTAATGGAAACTGCCCACACACAATATGCTCCCAGTAATGTATAAATAACAGCACACATTACCAAATACTTACCACCAACACAATGCTGCAACACACCATGGAAACATGCAAAAACATTACAGTACTAAGTTCAAGTAGTGGTAGTCTTACAACCTGAATACGCCAGCACATCGACCCCTTCCAACTGTAGAGTGTTGCTGCCACGCAAATGTCTCAGTGTACTGCATGCAACATGAACTGCATCTGCAAAGTAGACGGCCTTGTGAAGACATGAGGAAGGAACATGCAAATTAGGAGGAAGACATGGATGCACAAGCACAAATCAATACACCATGCATTGTACAATACAACAACAATATCAACTAGGGATGTCTACAAAGTATTGACTACAGACTGCCCACACAGCTCATGGGAGCCCAACGTAACTGTCTAATTCACTGTCACTTGGTCACACCCTTTGCAATCCCATGGAAACGGGAAGCAGGAGGGATGTGTGTCTCACGAACCCAAGCATCTAACCCAAACTCAGGACAAGCCTGCATGTGCCCAGCCGGAATACAGTGGATGCCCATGGGAGCCACACAAGGCAACACACGGTAAAAAAAAAAAAAAAATCAAAAATGCCCATGTGGGGATCAAGGGGGATGGGGGAGGACACCCAGGAGGTTCGAGAACAGGGTCCACACCAACACCCACCTGCGTGGATGCTGCAAAAAAAGAAATACCTCCTTGGGCTCATGGCCTGCACGGCTATGCCATTGTGGGAGAACTGCTGTCTCTCTGCTCATCCTCTGCTGCTGCATCAGGAGGTGGTGGCACTATGGGAGGCAGCGCATGCAAAGTCCTGGTATGGTCCTCCATGGCAGCAAGCATGCAGGTCTGGAAATTCTGATTATGGAGGATTAAAGTGCAGAGATCCCCATGCAGCACATCACAGGTTGCCTGCATTTCTGCACGCATGGCCTCGCGTGATGCCCGGATCTCCTCACGTGTTGCATGCAGTTCAGCTGAGAGCAAACGTGTTAGCTGCTCCAGCTGCTGTTCTGCCCTTAAATTACTGGAAGCCTCAAGTTCAACCAGAGTCTGCCTGAGGTTATGTAGTTCTACCCTCAGGGCTTCCCTGTGGCCCTGGGAGTCTATTGCTATGGATTTGAGTCTCCAGTGCCGCCCGTCGGTCCCTGTTGGATGCCAACATGTCTTCCCTGTGTGATTGGCAAATGGAGTCTGTTGCAGCTGTTGTTGCTCCATCTGCTTTTCAGGGGGATAATGGAAGTGGCCACCCTCTCCATTGCCTGAGCATTCATTTCTACTGATGCTGCCTGTTGTGTTGCCATACCGTACATGGAGTTTACCATACAATATTGCCTGGTGGCGCACGGCCACTGCGTCGACGGGCACCACACCTGTTTGGGGCAAGGCGATCTGCATCTTGCTGTGCTGGCACTGCCTGAGGCTGCATGACTGCATTCCCCCTCTGATCTGCTGGCCCAGGAACAGGATCAGATGCTGTGGAGTGTGACCCTGCATCCGTAACCGCCAAAGGCGGAGCTATCAACACTGACATCCCCATAGAGGGTTCTGCCCCTGGTGCAGGTGGGTTGGACAGAACAGAATCCCTGCCAGAAACACTTACCTGCGACGGCACATAAGTCTCATCATACGATTCAGCACCTGAATAGAGGTCTGGGGATGTGCACCCAGAGACACCGCTGGACAGTATGGTCTGCAGTAACATTGGATTTTCACCCACTACCACACCAAGTCCCCCACTGGTGCCCGGTCGTGCCTGAGATTCCTCCTGGGTCTGCACCATCTCCTCAACCTCAACAGCATCAAGTGCGTCATCACCTAGAAAAACATGAAAGACAACAAATGGAAACAGGCATGAGCACCATAGCACACACATAGGCCGTGACAAGCCAAAGATCCAGTACATGATTTACACATGTCCCACATGACTATAACCCTGCCATGCATGCACTGACAAAGAGTTGGAAGTGGAGTCAAAAAGGCAGACACTCGGGAGAGCAAGATGGAAAAGCAACACATTTGCAGCATGTTGGGTAGCACTGGCATCACACATCAGGCTGTGAGTGGCATGTCCAATACACATACATGACACATGCCACCACACAGATGTCATGTAGCATAGCCACGGTAAATTACAAAACTACAGCAATATGTCAGTGAATGAGTACTGTCACACATCCATGTCACATCGACATGATGCGAAGATTAATGCTGAATAGTGTTGGTAAATATGCATGTGCCACACACTGAAACACATCCAGTGTCCAATAATACATTCATTGTGGGCTGATCAATGGTTGGTCACTTTAACATTACAGGAAACATCTGTCATGTTCCACATGCAAGCAGGCCCTAATAAAAAATGTCTGCAGCCCAATACTCCATCGGCCTGAATGCTGTAATCATTAACATAACCAGGTAAAAATAGTGGCACAGTGTGGGCTGTAAACAATAACCGAAGCATATCACATATGTTGCAATAGGGCAGAAAAATGTGTAGTAAAAATGGGAGAGTGGAAACAATCAGCCTGAATGAACACTTACAAAATCTGAACAATGTAGTTGCAAGATGACAGTTCAAGGTAAAGTGCACTAATGTGGGCCTAATTGGCAACTGTGGGCAGAAGGGATACAGTCATATCCAAATCCAAGGCATGTGAATGTATGGGAGGAAGCAAATGGGTGACCCATAACACTCAGGAGTACACACCCTCACCTAGCACAAAATCAGAACCCGTCACCCAAACAACATACACATGGATTACACACACACGCATGGGCACTCACCGGACAATGCGTCGTAATCAGGTAGATCTCCCACACCTTGGATCTGTTCCTCTGTGATGAAGGTTCCCAGCAACAGACTCATGTTCAGTGAGTTTGTTGTCCTCTTGTGGAGACCCACCATCAGTCACCAGAGTAGTGGCATGATTTGAGGCCAGCTTGTACTTTGCTCTGCATTTCAGGTCATTCCACCGCTTGTAGCAATCATCAGCTGTGCGCCTCACAAATCCAAGGGCACTTATGAAGTCTGTGATGGTCTACCAGTGTGCCCTACGTTGACCAGGTGTGGTCTTGCACCCTGCAGTCACCAACATTTCGCGGCTATGTGCCGACACATAGGCCACAAGTGCATCAAGTTCAGGGTCATTAAAGCTAGGCTTCCTTGACGTGCTGGACTGTGTAGCCGTGTCTGGGGTCTCAGCCTGTAGTGCCAGAGCACCCTTCTTCCTCTTCTTCAAAGGTGGAGCAGAGCCTGAGTGGCTTGCGCCGCTCTGGTCAGTAGGGGCAGAAGCGCAGGTGCACTGGGGACTGGGAGTATGCGAATGCACAATGACCATTGGTCTTGGTGCAGGCATTGGCTGAAGTGGGTTGTTGGCAGGGGCAACGTCAGTTTGATGGACCAGGACCGACACTGTCCTGGCTGGGAGACTCAGAGCTGGGGTGGACAGAGCTGCAGCTGCCCCTGCAGCCTCCCCACCCTGCCTACTTGGGGCAGCAGATGACATCGCTGGCCCAGATCCACGTGGCCTGGTGACACCAACTTGCATCGGCACACGTGGCTTAGACTTGCTGACCTGGAAGTCAGCCTGGGAGTCATCCTGTGCCGGGTGAGGTGCCACAATCGGCTGGTCCAACAAGGGCTGAGCTGGGATGGTCTTAACAAAGCTAGGGGTAGAGATGCACTCCTTAAAGTTTGACTAAAAATTGAAAACAACTTAAACAAATATCCTAATAGCCTTATCAAATTCCAGGTGCTCCCTAGTGAGTCTGTGCTACCAGACCGTAGAAAATGTGCAAAAGAAGATGCCCTGAAATAACAGGGTATAACTAGGGGCACACACAAAGAACTAACTAGTTCAGTATTTTAATTAAACAGAGTAGGTCATAAACAAACATTCGAAACAAATATTTTTCAATTGTTCAATACTTAATGAATAGTCAAGCATATGTGTCACTTCCAGGTAAGTGTCGATCTTTTTTCAAGACTCTTTTAATTTCACCAAATAATATATACATAAACATTTCATTCAATTTTTCATGAAAAGTACCAAACATAGAAGTTTGTATTCATAAATAAACAAATAACATCATCTTCCAACACTTCTAAACATATATGTGTGTATGTGGATCTCCAAATCAACAGTCAGGTAATGTTGTTCTATACCTATCTATCTAGCTACTACGCGTTTCGGGCCAATCCGGCCCTTCTTCAGGTAAAGGAATATCCAGAGTAATTCATTCATTAGGGTCTCCCAACTCCAAACTTTGTAAAAAACTTTTGTTTGAACCAAAAACAATTTGTGTCTGTCAATATTCATTCATAATCATAAATAAATCAAAGAGATGCTGTTCTGTTCATCAGCCTTTACTGGGAGCGAGTTTTAAGGCGAGATCCGCCACTTAGGTGTTCTTGACTGCAGTTTCCTTCTTCACAAAAGGACCCTGTGAGAAGACATCACTGTATTACTACCACCAATAGTATCGCCTAGTACAGTCATCATCGGAGTTTGTGTGGGAACAGGCGCAAAAGTATGCGCTGGGTCCCACTCCAAACTCCTAGTTACATAGATTCAAGTGTTATGTTCAACCATTCCAAAAGTACTCACTCGTAGTATTCTTTTGATCTGCTCCGAAATTATTGATATCTGCAGATTCCCTTGGACTGCCCTGTCTGTAATGAGATACCCGAGTCTCCATTAGTGTGTTTTAGATTAGCCATAGGTGTGTCTCTGGTGACTTGTAAACAAAAGAATAGATAGGCATACCTGTGGGACTACGGTCCCCTTAGAGACGAGAAAACGACCCCTATAGGCACGGATGAATCAGTTCTCAATGTTACACTGTAATTCGTGTTGCCAGAGCTGTGATAATGGGCTCCTTATGGATGAGACAGTTCCTATTAGAAATAATATGGGTCTAAATTATGGTCCAGCTGAACTCCAGTATTTAAATATGGTTAGTAGCGAACTTAGAAAACAATTCAGGTGTAAAAATTACCTCGCGCGGACGCGCCACATGCAGCACGGAGCATGAAATGCGCCCGGCTGGTGCGCGTAAGCCGCGTTAGTGTTCGGCTGCTTCCTCCATGGGCGGCAATCTGTCTGAGCTGCTAATTCTCCCGACTACTCTGACCGAGTGGCGGGTACTGTGAGTAAACACTGTACCTTACTGGTTACTCCCTCTAATCTACGCTGCCACATCTGGTGCGTTACACTTCAGCACCTTGACCTCCATTTTGGGTGAGTATCAAAGTACTCACCCAGAATGGTGTAGATTCTGCAAGTCACGTGATACGCGTGTTAAGGTCACGTGATTTGTATTTACTAGATGCTAATATTTTAACAATCTATATGAATCAAAGTACTCACCCAGGAGGGTGCAGATTCTGCAATTTGATCACGTGGTGGGCATGTTATGGTAACATGGCAATATTAATTAGATGCTGATAGTATAACCATCTATATGAATTAACACCGTGGATGTGCTGATGTCGGCTATATTTCTTTAAAAGTTGATTGTGAATCAACTAAGAACCTTTCTTTAATAATGTAATCTACGCGTTTGCAGACTGATTATAGTGTGAACCAGCCCACAACATGTCTTTCTAATGTTACACTCAAGTAGGGAAATGTTAAATGCATATATTATACTAAATTCCTTACTTTGGACCTCAGTGAAATGATTCAATTGCAGCAACACAAATTTATGTACAACTCTTGCTAATATGTGATATCTTGATTAAACATGCCTCTTGTTCGAAAAAACAGTGTTATCACATCTCCCTAGAAAAGCACCATATCTTAGTTGGCATAAACAGTGATGTAACCAATTTCTGCTTTAGTACTACTACAAGGGTTCTCGGATAACTCAATAGACAGAACAAATCCAATATTGATAGGTGACATACCGTCTGGTCTATACGTGTATTCTCATTGACATTAGTACATGAAAACATCAAAGCCAGGGAGCAAACTGTTTGGTATTAAAGAACAAATTTACATCTTGATTTTCACAGGTAACAAGATAGATCCCAATCTAAATTCATCCCCCGGGGGCACATTGAGTCGAGCTTGCCTATCCAATACACTTCTCTCTGTTGTAACAATTTCATTTGGTCCCCACCTCTTCTGGGTAAGATCACATGCTCCAGGATTATAAACTTGACTTGTGCAACTGTATGTTTGTATTCTTTAAAGTGCATAGCCACCGGGGATTTAGGTGAAGATTGTCTGATGTTCGACTTGTATTCTCCCCATCTAACTTTGGCCTTCCTGCCCGTCAGGCCTACATAGAAAAAAACACATGGACATTTTAACCCATAGATTACATTCATAGTGTCACATGTGTCTTTCTTGTGACTGAAATCTGATTTGATCAAAGAATCACAAATACTCCTGCTCTTGCTATAGGCAAAGAGTGGTGTCGTTGGGAAGAGTCTTGCCAGATTTGGGTCAAGGGTTAATAATCCCCAATTCTTCTTTAGTATTTTTTTTCACTTGATTGCTCTGCTGTGAATAGGTGGTAACATATACTAATTGTGTACCTGATTTCTTGGTACTTGGCTCCAATGCTGATCTCTCGTCATACTCTTGACTTTATCTGCCTGTGATTGTAGTTTTTGAGAATCATATCCTCTTGCCAGAAATTTCCTGGTGAGATCAACCGATTTTCTTTCAAATTCTTCCTCTTCTGAAATTATTCGCCTATACCTAAGGAACTGACTCAGTGGAATACTCTCAATGGTATTCTTAGGGTGAAAGCTTGATGCCAGTAGTATACTGTTCCTGTCGGTACTTTTTGTGTATACTGTGGTTTCTAGGCGATTCTCTTTGTAATATACAAGAACATCTAAAAATTCAAGTTGCTTCTTGCTTGATTTGTGCGTGAATTTGATCCGAAGAGGTCATCGATGTATCTCACAAAGAATTGTAGTTTTCCATTCCATAGGGTACTGTTTATAATCTGTGTTTCTTCCATGTATGCCATATAGATGTTAGCGTAACTTGAGGCCATGGCGGCCCCCATTGATGTCCCAGAGGTTTGTAGGAAGTATCGATCTTCAAATTTAAAGAAATTATTATTCAGAATAATCTTAAGAAGTTTCAAAACAAAAAATTTGTCGGATTGGACATTTTGTGTGGTATTCAAAAGCATCCATTCCACTGCTTCTAGACCACTCTGGTGTGTAATATTAGTGTATAAACTTGCCACATCCATAGTAAACAAGATGTCGGTTTCTTCAATGAATGTGGAAGCACTGAGTTTCCTCAAAAAGTCGTTTGTATTTTTGATGTAGGTGGTGATCGTCGGCACCAATGTTTGTAGAATCTTGTCAACATATTGTGCTAGAGGTTCAAGTAGGCTGTTGGAGGCCACTATGATTGGTCTTCCGGGAGGATTATGTAAGTCCTTATGAATTTTTGGAAGAATATACAAAACTGGCATAATAGGGTGTGTATTGGTAAGAAAAGCTTTTGTTTTGTAAGTAATAAGTTCATCCATCTCTGCCAAATCAAGTGTATCTTTATTAAGTTCTCTGACTTGTGCTCTAGGGTCATTGTAGATTTCCAAGTAAGTATCTTGATCAGATAGTTGTCTTTCTATTTCTGATTTGTACTTCTCTGTATCCCAAATCACGAGAGCTCCCCCCTTATCAGCCGGTTTTATAATTATTTCCGGATTGTTCCACAATTTTTTCAAAACCTGTTTTTCTCTATTAGTCAGATTCCCTCGAGATCGATTTTGAAATTTCATTTTCTTCATATCATTTAGTACAGATTTCTGTAAAGCATCCATTATGTTATTTTGAATTGGCGGCATAAATACACTTTATGGTTTTCATCTCTAGATATTTTGATTCCAGCCTGGTGTCTGTTAGGTCTATTGAATCAAAGAACAACCTCAACCTCATTTTCCTTGTTAGTTTGAAGGATGCAATTTTTTCTTTCAGTAGAGAACTGTTGTAATGTGGTACAAAGGAAATTCCTTTTTGCAAGGTAGCTTTCTCAAACTTACTCAAATTGTACGCCGAAATGTTAACAACTAAGTCCTCTTTATTGGTTGACTTACTTTCGTTGGTGGGTTTTTTCTTTTTGCGTCGTCTGCACGGACCCGATCTAAAAAAGAATAACTGACAGGATCGATTGAAGGTATCTGTCTGGAAGTACTGGGTCTCTGTTCTGAACTCTTGGGTTCTTCACTCCTTTCTGGATGGTGTCAGCCACGTTTCCCTCAACCAGGGGGGGGGCATGGGTGTCCCTGATTGGTCCTCCACACATGGGGGTCTAGGCGCACCTTGCAAATCATGGCCACGTCCCCTACCGTGCCCACCACGCCCAACTTTTGGAGGTCGGCCCCCTTTGCTTCCCTTAACGCTTGGTCGCCTCCCAACCATGGCACTGATGTTGTTGTGCGTATGGGAGTTGCAGTAAACAATTGTCGGTGAAAGGGGTAGGGTACTAGATGGAATTCGTACCCATGTGCTCTAGCAAGGCTGTCTGTGACTCCTGGGGGAAGATGATGGGTCACGCAACGCACAGGCACCCCAAAAACAAAAGGTAACGTGCACGCAACCCCTCGTAGACCACGTGTGTGGAAAAATTAACCCGCACTATGCTGTGGCACCCAGAAACACAAAAACAAGCGTACGCGTGTTACACGCAGCCTACAATGAACTCTGAAGGGGTACGCGACACACGGGGCAAGCACAGTTGGTAAATGCATGCGCGACTCACCGTCTGCCTGGAAAAAGAACGTGGAAAAAACGCATGTGTGCGTGTAGGCAACACCCCCGCCAAAAGAAGAACTGTACGCTGTCTGAGGAGACAGGAGAAGAAGACGTGAATGCTGTTTGAGGAAACAGGCCCAAAAAAAAATAAAGAACGCTGTCAGAGGTAACAGGGAGTACGAACTTGAAATGCTGTGAAGTAATCGTGTGTGAACTGACAAGAAGTACAGAATTCACCCACTCGCTCTCCACGAAAAGCACATACAAGGGAATGGGGTCCTACACGTACCTTTTAAAGCAGCCCACACGTACAGCGTCACTTACGCGTGTACACGCTAAGGCCCTTTCCTCCAATTACACGAGCTGACACTCGGACATGCAGTTTTTGGACGTGTACGATGAACATGCACCCGTGTTGATGGAAACGCCCGCGTGCGTCACGTCACTTGCGCGCGTAGGCCCTTTCCTCGGATTACACGCATTCACACACAGACGTTCAGTTTTTTCACGCGCGCTGAACCACTATGTCCACGTCATGAGGGAAATGCTTGCGCGAGTCACGTCACAGAAGCGCTTACGCGCTAAGGGGCTTTGGTCCAATGAAACCACGTACGTGTGCTGACGCGCTTATGTGCGAATTGCCTTTCCTCGAATTACACGCTGACGTGCAAGATTTTCACATGCCAAATCACTCCGTATCAAGCTGGCCAAGCAACAACACATGGAAGACCACGCTTCTGCCCAGAAGGCCGAATTACTGCCCCCCACAGCCCCGAGCACGCTCCCACCTGCCATCTGCTGCTGCCTGACTGCCTGCTGCCCACGTGCCCTGCTATTTGCTGTCTGCACATCAGCCAGGGGTGCAGTTGCTGTGACCACCCCTGCTGGAACCGAAGACTCCCGACTGGGATACCATTGCTCCACAGCCCAGCCCCAGGACCCAGTTGCCCACCCACTCCTGCCTCTGGGGTTGCCATGTCGGGTACACCACCATCTGACACCACTGGCAACCCCCAGCCAGAGAGGCAGAGGGCCACAAGCTTCAGTGCCAGGGAAGTTGGTGTCCTGATGGAGCAAGTCCTGGGGCAGTATGATGCCCTCTTAGGAAGTTTGCGCCCCAACAATGAAGGATGGACCAGGATCTGGATGGACATCGTGACTGCCATCAACGCGGAGGAGGTGGCAGTCCACGACCTACAACATGTCAAGAAGCGCTGGGAGGACTTCAGATCCAGGACCCTCAACAAGGCCCGGCGCCTCTTGAAGGCAGCGGATGCCAAGGGGCGCTGGGGCCACCTGTCTGACCACCAAATGAGGGTCCTGGAACACATATGCCCAGCGCTCCACGTACAGGTCCTTGAGAGGCAGACCCGTCTGGAGTCGAGCGGTAAGTGTACATGCATACTGATTAGACATTGTGCGTTTGGTGGTGTGCCAGTAGTGTGCAGGTTGCACATGTGTTTTCATAGGGCCATGTAGGGATGTGTATGAACAGGGGCGTCTGGCTGCCACATGTGAGTCCTCTTAGGTGTGAGACACATCGTTAGTGTATGTGTTGGTAAGCATGCTTTGCAAATGCCGGTGTGGGAGCACACATGTTTGAATTTCTGTGTATGTACGTTGGCATGGTTGTGGTGTCACACATGGATGGTGGTTCCTGCTGCATGTATCTGCACTGTGTACATGTGCATGTGTGTGTATTTGACAAGTGTGCAACTGTGATGCAACATGGATGCACGTGACACTGATATGTAGAAGGCTGAATGCCAGATGTGACATGTATGGCGATTGCATCACTGCGACAGTTGGAGGAGATGTAGACATGCATGCAAGTGTGGTGGCGTGTGTGCATGTCTAGTGCAATCCCTGTGTTTCATGTGATGTCAGGCTCACCTTCGGCTGTTCATGCTGTTGTATGTGTATGGATGTTGCTGCTTGGTGCAATATTGCTGTGGAAATGCTCATGTGTGTGAGTTGAAATGACATGTGTATCGTGGAGTGTGATGCCATGTCTGAAGTTTGACACTGCCACTCATGTGCAACTGTCATGTGTGTATCAGTCCATTGTACAGTGCCCTGATGTCTGTGTTTTATCTTTCCCTGTCTGCAGTGTCAACTGATGAAGAGGGCGGAGAGGGTGCTGTGGAGCACAGCGGCAGGGATCGCACCACCAGCCGGAGACGCAAGGCCTGGCACCCTCCCAGATTGTCATCTCGTCGGGGAGTGAGGAGTCTGGTGCCACGTCCCAGGCCGCAGCTGCCGAGGGTAGGTCCAAGAGGCAGAGGTCAGAGGTGGACTCCTCGGCAGCAGAAGGGGCAGCTGAGAACCCACAGGGTCCAACGGAGGAAGATGGCACGGAGTCATCCAGGTTGGTGAGGGGTTTGGTGGAGGAGGAGGCCGTGGAAGGGATACACACGGGGTCTGGAGGTGGGGATTCCACTGGTGCTAGTGGTGCAGTGCAGGGGCAGGGACAGGAGGCAGCACAGGCCACCGCGGAGGTGCCTGTGTGCAATCTTGTCCCTGATCCTGTCACTGCATCATCTGGCACCAGCAGGGATGCCTACGTCCAGTCCCGTTTTCAGGGAGGGGATGAGCACACAACAACTGGCCTTCCTCTCCCTGCGGACGTGGCTATCCGGGTCTGTGTTGAGCCTGTCCTGGCCAGGATAGCGTTGCGTCAACGGGGCATGCGAGGTGACCTGCGGTCTTTCCGTGAAGAGACTGCACGTCATCTCGGATGCCTCTTTGACCATGTTGACCTGCTGGGACGGGTCACCGGTGCTGGATTCCTCCGTGTGCTGGACCTTCTTGGGACCCCTCCTCACCTGAACCCCCTACGCACCAGTCGTCCTCCATGCCCTCTTCCCACCCATGTATCACCTGGGTACCCTGTGGAGCTGCCTCTGACCCAGCGGCCAGGCTGGTGAAGGACACATCCCTGCCACAGTCGGGAGTCGGACGTCCAGCAGGGGTTGCCACCACGACAACTGCACCACAGCCGGAGGAGGACGTGCAGGCAGCAAGAGCCAGGGCACAGGCACAGGCACAGCAGCAGCAGCTACATGGTGGGAGCAATGATGGCTCGGGGCCTTCAACATCGGAGGGGCAGGCATCGGCCAGAGGGCAGGAAGACTCAGGATTCCAAGTGTCTTCCGTGTGGCAGCGGTTGGGCCACGTCATAGATGCGGAGCGGCAGTGGGCGGAAGAGGGACTGCTCACAATGGTCAGGGCGGAGAACTCCATGCGGAGGGCAATGAGGCGGGCCGAGTGCCTCGAGGCAATTCGCAGGGAGTTGGAGGTGAACATGTCGTCGTCCTTCCGAACCCCCGGGGCCATGGAAGAAGACCGCCTCCAGGACATTGAGTGGGAGTTCGATGATGCCCCGGCCTGGGACATCAAAAAGTGAACTGTCGGACTAGCCTGCTGCCATTGTAAATAGTTAGATAGTGTTAGGTTTCCTTTCTGTTTTTGTTTATTTTGGGCTGCTTGGACAATGCACCACATTTTTGTATATAGTTCTTTATTAGGTAGTGTTTTTTGTAGGTCTCATTTCATTTGTTGGGCTCATGGACCCTGGATTGGTGATTTGTATATAGTTGAACAGTGGATGTTTCTCTTTTTTATTTTAATTTCACCATGGTGCAATGGATTTCAGATATTTTTTTTTCCCTTGGATTTACTTTGTTGGACTGAGACTTTGGACAAATTTTCATTTGGATTTCTTTGGATTCTGATTTCATATTTTTTATTCTTTTCCGGACATGCTGCATTTTATTTCTTATTCCCATTATTGAGTGATTTTTTTTCATTACATTCATGTTGTGTTCAATACATTTCTGTTTCATACTTCGATGTGTGGTATTCTCTCTTTGGTTTCATGCATGTCATGATATGGGTTTTCACATTCACTTGCACCCATTGTGTGTGTGTGACGGACATGTGTTCATGTACATACTTCCCATTCGGGTTGTATCATGTAATGGCGATTTCTCTGTGGGTGGATGCAATACTTGGTTGGGTCTTTGGGCTGGGGTGGCGTGGGGTGTGATGTGGGTGGCCATGAGGCCCATGATTGAGGATCGTCATGATGTGGGTGCTGGGGGACATGAGTGGGGGCCTGCTGGCAGGTGCCCTTGACTGCTGGGGGGTGGGGGTGCTGGGGGACATGTGTGGGACATGAGTGGGGGCCTGTGGCAGGTGCCCCTGACTGCTGTGGGGTGGGGGTGCTGGGGGACATGAGTGGGGGCCTGCTGGCAGGTGCCCCTCACTGCTGGGGGGTGGGGGTGCTGGGGACATGAGTGGGACATGAGTGGGGACCTGCTGGCAGGTGCCCCTGGCTGCTGGGTTGTGGGGGTGCTGGGGGACATGAGTGGGGGCCAGCTGGCAGGTGCCCCTGACTGCTGGGCGGTGAGGGTGCTGGGGGACATGAGTGGGGCCTGCTGGCAGGTGCCCCTGACTGCTGGGGGTGAGGGTGCTGGGGGACATAAGTGGGGGCCTGCTGGCAGGTCCCCCTCACTGCTGGGGGGTGGGGGTGCTGGGGGACATGAGTGGGACATGAGTGGGGGCCTGCTGGCATGTGCCCCTGACTGCTGGGGGGTGGGGGTACGTGTATTCCTGGGGTGCTGGGGGACATGTGTGGGACATGAGTGGGGGCCTGCTGGCAGGTGCCCCTTACTGCTGGAGGGTGGGGTTTCTGGGGGACATGAGTGGGGGCCTGATGGCAGGTGCCCCTCACTGCTGGTGGGTGGGGTTGCTGGTGGACATGAGTTGGTGATCACTAGTGCAAGGTGACATGTGGCTTGGCTGGGGGGCATGCCCATGGTTGATGGGCTGCCTGCGGGACATGACCAGGGGTGCAGGGTAGTCCCCTGTGGTGTGGGCTGCCTGCAGGGGCCGTGGAGGGTATAGAGGGAACACCTGGGAGGACCCACACTGCCAATTCAGGTGTAGGACTCCCCGCACACCCCCGAAATTCATGTACCCCGCTCAGACAGCAAAATCGCGTGTGAAACTTCCCACGAAGCCCAGTTATTCACGTACCCCACTCGCACAGGGCCTATCGCGTGTAAAACTTCCCACGCACCCCAGGAATACACGTACCCCACACGCACAGGGCATTTCGCGTGTGAAACTTCCATGAACCCCAGTTATACAAGTGCCCCACTCACACAGGGCCAATTGTGCGTGAAACTTCCCGCGCACCCCAGGAATACACATACCCCACTCGCACAGGGCATTTCACGTGTGAAACTTCCCACACATCCCTGAAATACACATTCCCCTCTCCAATCGTGTGTAACACTTCCCGCGCACCCCAGGAATAGACGTACCCCACTCGCACAGGGCCTATCGCATGTGAAACTTCCTGTGCACCCCAAGAA
This sequence comes from Ambystoma mexicanum, assembly GCF_040938575.1. Classification (NCBI taxonomy): domain Eukaryota; kingdom Metazoa; phylum Chordata; class Amphibia; order Caudata; family Ambystomatidae; genus Ambystoma; species Ambystoma mexicanum. Next base: position 993,624,875 of record NC_090932.1, on the reverse strand, counting down.
TACACGTACCCCACTCGCACAGGGCCTATCGCATGTGAAACGTCCCGCGCACCCCAGGAATACACCTACCCCACTCGCACAGGGCATTTCGTGTGTGAAACTTCCCGTGAACCCCTGTTATACACGTACCCCGCTCCAATCGCGTGTGACACTCCCCGTGCAGCGGGGTACGTGTATTCAGAGGGGTGCGCGGGGAGTTTTACAGGCGTTTTCGTGGTTGGGGCCTGTGCATCATTTACGGGATTTGTGCGCTGTGCATGGCGTACGGGGAGGGGTTGGGGGCGTAACTGGCGCTGCTGCAGGGTGGCTGCACCACTCTATGCCACGGCTGGTTTTTGAAGCTAAAATCCATGAATATGCTGTGCCGGAAATGGATTTTAGCGCATGCGGCTGTGCAGAAATTCACACGCGCACACTGTGCGCCAGCTGCGTGCGCCACTTGTTCGCTGAATTCTATGAATTACCCCCTTTGGCTATCTCCTGTCAAAGGAGGGAAGAAGACTGACACCTGCATGGATGAAAAGCATATCTGGCATGTCTGTCCCAAATACACAGAAAGAGTTCAGAGCTTTGATAGGCATGGCTTCATAGTGTAGATAGTGGACCCCGAACTTCTCACTAGTGATAAAACCAATGTCTGCATTGACAAAGAAGGGCATTTGTTTGCCATTACCGTGGAACTTGGACTACCAGAAAGCTTTTGATCTGCTCAAGGCTGCGCTGTGTTCAGCACCAGTTTTGGGCACACCAAATTATGACAAGGCCATCGTATTATATGTGGATGAATGTGATGGATGTGCTTTGGCTGTGTTAACGCAGGAACATGGGGGAAGAATAGACTGTGCGGTTATTTTTCCTCCATGCTTGATCTTGTCGCATGCGCTTTGCGGAGATGCTTGAGAGCTGTTGCTGCTGCTACTGCTGCATCCGTAAAACAAAGTGAGGGTATGGTTTAAATAACTCTTTAACCGTCATGGTACCCCACTCCGTAGACGTTCTATTGAACAGAACGCAAACGCAACATCTTACTTCAGCACAATTAACAAGGTACAAGCTGATTTTATTTCCACCACATATCCAAATTAAGAGATGTTGCGTATTAAATTTGGCCAAACTATTGCCTCTTCCGCAAGACATTGCTTGCAGTGACAAGATGTCACATGACTGCCTCTATACCACAGAGCAAGAAACCAGAGGCAGAATTGATTTAAATGACACACCATTGAAAAATCCACAAACTGAGCTGTTTTGCGATGGCTCCTGCTTCAAACTTCCGGATGGTACATCCACTGCTGCTTATGCCATCACTACATTAAACACAATTTTGGAAACCAAGAGAATTTCGCATAACTCCGCGCAGGCCGCAGAGATTATTGCATTGACTCGAGCTAGTGAACTTTCCGAAGGCCTTAGAGTAAATATATTCAGACAGCCAGTATGCCTTTGCAGTGTTTAACAACTTCGGTAGACTATGGGCAGAAAGAGGTTTTTGACCTCACACGGAACTAAGATTCAACATGGTACCATGATAGTTCAGCTACTCTCAGCACTTGCGCTTCCTACTCATCTGGCAATTATGAAGTCTGCAACACAACAGAAAGTAACAGATGATGTGGGGAGGGGAAACGCTTTTACTGACAGGATAGGCAAACAGACTGCCACTGATTTGTATTCCGAAAAGTATGTAACAAAAAACGCTATTAATAGTTGTATACTAGATGAAGGAATCAACTCTATAAAAAACACTCAAGCTGATGCCACTTCAGAAGAGTTTAAGCAATGGCCTGAGGGTTTAGCAAGTTTAGATGATGAAGGTTGTTGGATAGACAATGTTAAGAAAAGATGGATGCTACCCAATGCTTATGTCACCGCTATGGTTACGATTGCTCATGGTTCTACTCATATATGTGCTAGAAAAATGTGTAAACTGCTAGAACCTGTCTGGGTAAATGTAAACATCTAAAGACTGCTGAGCGTTTGGACCAAAACTGCATGGTATGCTTACAGCATTATGTGGGAAAGGGTACATCGACACCGAGGGGTAGTTTTGCTCCACCCTCTGTGCCCTTTGAAGTGATACATTTCGACTTCATCAAAATGGAGTGCTGCCAGAATTATAAGTATGTCCTGGTAGTCATTTGTGCCTTTAGCAAATGGGTCGAAGCATTCCCTATAAAAAAAGCCACAGCAATAACGACAGCGAAAACCATGCTTAAGGAATATTTTCCTAGGTTTGGTTTGCCAAGGGTCATTTGGTCAGGCAATGGTCCACATTTTATCGCTGCTGTTATTCTGCAAGTATGCGCGGGATTACAGATCGATAAACGGTTCCATTCGGCCAGACTCGCTTAGAGTGCTGGACTTGTAGAACACCAAAATGGTATCTTAAAGAATAAGGTGGCTAAGATCTGTGCCAGTAGCAATTTGAAATGGCCAGATGCCTTACCAGTAGCTTTTTTGTCCATGCGGACGACCCCACAAACAAGAACTAGACTCTTCCCCAATGAAATAGTAATGGGGAGACTAGCCAGTATTTGGAACATGCCCAAGCCCAAGCGAATAAAAGATGTGGAGCATTTGCTCCTTTCTGAATAGTGTGACCAGTTAACTCAAAACTTGTATTTGATTAATCAACAGGTGTGAGAAGCCCTCCTAGTAAAATACGAGGGGCCAGGTCATCAACTTCGACCCGGCGACTGGGTGCTCACCAAGGTTTTTGAAAGAGCATCCTGTCTCGCACCTCGCTGGAAAGGACCATTTCAGGTTTTGTTGGCCACACAGACCGCTGTACTAGTAGACGGCAAGAAACATTGGATACACACGACGCATGTCAAGAGGATACCTTTTCCTCTGCCACTTGATGAGGGAGAAGAGAAGGAGACTGTGTGTTCTGTTTCGCACAACAAGTCTGTTTTGAATGAAACCAAGGGTGTCTCAGAGATTTTTCCTGAGCCCGTGGGGCGTGGGGAGACAGTTGCTTTGCCTTTGAATTCTTCCTTGGATCTTTCTGCCCCCTTGAGCAATCTTACTTCTGTTTCACCACTTACATGAGGAAGTGACAACGCCTTGTTCGCAGCACTAGACTTACAGCCTACCATCGGCTGTGCCCACAAGAAACCAAAATTGAGTTAGTCCCTTGCCACTCTCACTGAAATGTAGATAAGAGGCAGGGACCGGCAAAGTTACCTTCAAGCAAGATAAGCTACATGGTGTCAGGAGACCACCGACAAATGAACTGAAGAGCCTGACGGAGAGACTTTCTAAAAAATATCCTTTTGTAACTCGACTTGTACGGAGCAAGCTGTTGGTCGTGTGGCTGACAAAGAATCCATTCATCAAAGATCCTGGTCCTTGAAGACTCATTGTTTTCTTGTTATAATGTTAATTAGTCTGACAGTTGTATTTTTGCCTGGGTTGTGGTATTTAGAGGGGGTGCGTCCACTTCAGACTTTGTTACCAACTGAAATTGTTCCCATTATGTCTTGACCTTTCGTGCATCTGCACACTCTACTTCCTAGGGATTCCCAACACAGACAGAATGACCACAATAACACTCTTTTATTAATCATGAATGCCACCCACGCGATTCTAAACAAAACAAATTTCTGGGTGTGTTCACATTTGCCACAGCACGGGGAAAAAGGGTTGGGCTGGTATATTCATCCTCTACCTTTGACTACTGCAGGCTACGCCTCACTGAGGGCACTATTCTTTGGTCGTTGGAATGGCAGTATTTCTAGGTACTTCGATGGGACTAATCTGAATGAAATTGAAAGATGAGTCCTGACACCTTTGGGATGTTCCCTTTTTGCGAATAGGAGCAAACTCAATGTTGCTTCTATTAGGCCTGCCAATAGACTTTCTAGACCTTTCCAATCGCTGATTTCTTTCAAGATTGCTCCTGTAGGCAACTGGGATGCCATGGCTCCTTCCTACACTATCAATCATAGTCCCAACTGTTTCCTTCTGTATACAAAGGGATGGTTCTCAGCCAATGGGTACATTCGAGGGTTGTACCAACATTGCAAACCTAACTAGTAAGGACAGACCTTTGTATTTAGGTGATCCCGTTTATTTTGTCTGTGACAATGAAGCTTATCCTTGGCTACCTAAAGATTGGCAGGGTACTTGTTATTTGGGTATCTTGTTACCAGGGGTATATGTGGCTAGCACCTCTGAGGTCTCTAGAGCTCATCCAAGGCGGGACGAGAATGGTGATACTCCTTTGCAAGTTATGGGTGACGTAGCTAAATCCTTTGTACCATTTTGGGGACAGATAATTAACTCTGAGGATATTAGGAGACTAGCAAGAGTATTGGAGAAAACCATCCACAGAACCACCAATATACGATACAACATGACTCTGGAACAAAAAGCAATCAGATTAGTGGCCCTTCAGAATAGCATGGTGTTACATATCATCCTTGTTGAACGCGGTACGGTATATAAATTGGTTGGATCTGCTTGCTGTGTTTTCGTGCCTGACTCCTCCCCTACTATATTCAAGGCAATACAAAATCAGCATACCTTGAGTACGGAAGTACATGTCCCTGAGGGAAACTGGGATCTTAGTGCTTGGTTTTGGGACTTTCTACGTTCATGGGGCTGGAAACTCTTTTCAGTCTTAGTGATAGTTCTTGGTGTTCTATTATTCTGTTGTTGTTGTGTACAATGTCTTCCTGCCATATGTTTGATGTTAGGAGGATGTTGTACGCAAACTATAGGTACATTAGGATCAAAGATACATGCACCCAAGAAAACTTTTAGCATTTTTGTAAGGAAGGATATCACTGTCAAGGAACTCATGGCAATCGATATTTCTGAAGAATATGATTCAGGATGTACGGACAATGAGGTGTGGGGTTTTGAGTAAAGCGAATGTTTGAGTAATCCTCTTGGCTTAGGCCAAAAGGAGGGTTTGTTAAAACATAATCACATAATACCGCCTTGTTATAAAGATTGACCTAAGCCCATTCACATTGCACAGAAAACAGTGTTCATAATGTTCCGACTTTTGATCGATGTTGCCGCCATTTTAAGAATCGTCCACCATTTTGATTGTAACTCTTTTTTCTGTGCTCTAAAATGGTGGACTGTGTTTTCAACTTGCAGTCGAGCCGAACAACCTTTGAGTTCTGTTAATGTTAAGGCTGACCGAGAGCAACTGCTTGACCAACGTAAAGAAACCTTGTAATTCGAATGAACTGCCATCCAAATATTGTCTGCGCTCACAAGCCTCATCCTCGTATAAATAAAGAGACAATGGAAAACAAACTCAGATTGTATGTTCTGGCTGAACTGCATTGTAGCAATTTGTGGAATAAGGCTTACCATGGATCAGAGAACCAACAGCATCATTGTGACTTCATGGACATGCAAACTTGTTTAATCCTTTGTATAATATTGTAACATTTGTCATATGAACTAGGCACAAACTCTAGCAAGTGAATTATTAGTTTGGAGAGGGGCTGGACAATGTTTCAAAAATGGTATAAATATGTCTGTGTGTAGATGTCCAGCACGCTCACCCCTCACTGTGTCTGCTGGTACACACTGCGAGGTGTTGGGAACCAGATAGCTATCTGTTTTGCTTTGTAACTGTACAGTAATAAAAGATACTTGTATCTTTTCAACCTGTGATTGCCGTATTTCATTTGTGGTACTAAGTTTTGATATTTCTTTGTTCTTTCAGGGACACCAAGTACAGACCGGAGTATTCTCCCCTCCTTGCAATCTAACCATTCCACGTAGGACTCAGCTAAAACTTCCAGCCCATATGGCAGGCAGGGATTATACTTGTGTTGGAGATTGCTACCAACCCCTCCACATTATTATCTCCTCTACATGCCATATATCTTTTTATTAGCTGCCACTTTTTCCAAATATTTGCAGTAATGTGATCTTCAAAATACTTCTTGGTAGGTAGTGACTTTATTGGGAATCCTAAATAGATATATTTTCTCACCACCTCCAAAGGGAGATGACCCACTTTCCAAACAAATTTACTACCCACACTGTATTTACTATTAATTATCAAAACCTTTGTTTTTACTGTATTGATTGTTAAATGGTTTGCTGCAGCATAAAGCCCCAGAACAGTGATTTATCTCTGAAGGCCAATCAGCATTTGGTCTATTAAAACAAGGTAGTCAGCGTACAGCAGCCATGGCACTGACTCAAGGCTGATCCTTGGGGGAAATGTACAAACAGAGCTAAAGGCATTACCCAGGTCTGACATGTAGAGATTGAACAGGAGGGCCGCCCGCCACACCCTTGCTTAAGGCCTCTATTGGTGTTTATTTTACTTGTTAGACAGCCCTCCTTATTCAAGTGCACACAGACCTGCGTATCACAATATAGGAGCTGGATGAAGTACAACAGAGTTGAGTCATCTCCCCAGTTTCTCAGATTCTCCTATAGTAAAGGTTGAGAGACTGAATCAAAAGCTTTGGAGAAATCAATGAAACATAAGTATAACTTTCCATCCGGATCTTTCGAAGTTTCCCCAGTCAAATATTGCAATGCACGCTGGTTGGTAAGAGTGTTATGACCCCTTCTAAATCCTGTTTGAAATGTGCTCAGAAGGTGGTTCTCCTCGACCCACTGTGACTAGAGCTTTAACAAGAGCATCACAAATATTTTTGAACTGCAGTCCAGTATAGCAAGTAATATATAATTGCAGTCACCATTCCTGTCTCCACTCTTAAACAGAGGAATAAGAATTGACTCCCTCCAGCTGTCCGGGATACGCCCACTATTTAAGATGTGATGACATAACTGTGCTTGTTGGGTTGCCCAGAACTCAGGGTTTGCCTTAAACACCAAATGTGCTACTGTATCAGGCCCGGGTGCCCTTGATGATTTCAAGTTGTTAATTATAATGAATATATCATCCCTGTCCCATCCCACAAGGAACTCAGCAGGAGGCCTTACAAAAAACAGAACATGTGTTCCCGTCCCCCTGACCCAATATAGCTCTGTATGATGTTCCATCCAGCCCACTAGATTTGGCCAAATATTACCTATAGTATGCCCAACATGTCCTGTTGTCATTGGAACGATCCGATGAGAATATGAATTTCCAATTACTATTGGATATACTATCCCCATGGCTTCTAAGCCAATTTTTGTAGTTGGTAGCAAGGGAAATAAGCCTTTTCCCTTTCTCTATGCTTGTCAGACCTTCATTCCTCCCAATCTGAGACTTTTCCTTTTGAAACTGACATTTCCGTTTTTGGATGGCCATATCAAACATACTCTTACTTGGTGATTTGGCCCGGCCTTCTGGGTGTCCTTAAGAGCTTCAGCCCCAAGGAATCACCCATCAATTTAAAATACCAATTATGTTTGTTTAGCCAACATTCTAATGAACCAGGGTCAGACTCGATAATAGATAATAGATATTAGATAATAGTTGAGATCTTCTTGACATTACTATCAGACCGGAAAATGTGATTGCCCTGAATGCTAGTTCTGCAATTGGAGGTAACATAATTAAATTGATGATTATGCAGGAGCCTTTGTGTCCAGGTAATCAGCAAGTGATAACTTAATTGTGTTTCCAACACCCCCATCAATACCCTATATTTTTTAATTTAAAGGGAAGCTGTTTGTGGACCTCTCTTTCCCTACTCCTATCTGGCTCATGTCTTGAAGACCTCTCAGTTGTCCAAGGTTGGGCAGTAAGAAGACAACCAATCAGAATCCTTAATGTAGGCCGCCCACTATGTATTATGCCAACCAATAGCTTATTGTAGAGATTATGTATTTTTATTGTTATTATTTTAGCGGTGTTCTCAGGAGGAGTCATCAGACAAGCGTTACCCTATTAGAAATGCTAACCCTTAGAGAGTCTATATTTAGTCACCACTATTAGGTTGTGTACCAAGAGATTATGCTGTGCTGTCAGCAATGACAAGTTTTGTGTATTTAATCCATTGTTTGTATTGAATTAATTGGGAGCTACATGACTTGTTATGCTTGAATGCTGTCCCTGCTTTATTTGCAGGATAATAAAGCTGGATTTAGCCTTTCACTTTGACTATTTCTGTTATTTTGTGCGGTTTGATCTGACTACAGACCCTCTGTGTAATTTGGGACTTTCCAGACTGTCTAGAGATTTCCATCAACACATAATTGTAATCCGGTAAGGTCAACCTGGCCCTCAAAGAATCTGTAATTATCCTTTGCTAAATATTAAAAAAATAAGCTGACTCTGCATCTGGGATTTCTAGAAATGTTTTGCCTCATCGCAGAATCCCCATGGAAATCTATGGTGGTGGAGAAGGTGGTAGCAGCACCATTAGAATAATTTGTGGCAGCTCATGGAATATTCAACACCTTTGAATCCAGATTTAGCCCAACACATAGGACAGAGAATGCTTTAGGCTTGGGTTGGGATGATATTTTATCCAACACGGAAGAGGGAAGCATATATGTTTACATCATGCCTGATTTCTAAGCTATGTTCTTTACCATTGGTCATAAGATATGCCTGTCCCTGATTGCTCATGTTTCTGAAAAAGGCTGCCACCTAATATGCTTCCATAGTAAACAAGAGAGCTCAGAGAGTCAGATTCATGGCCTGCAACTTAATGCCACTAAAAGAGAGATCACGCGTGTGGCATTCCACCAACTTCTTGAAATACACAAGACTGTCCAATTCATCATACACTATTTGGGATTCAACCTACCTAAGTGAGCAAGGTCAAAAACATTGAGGGTTCTTTGTGCCACCATTGAATTATCTGCCCCATTTTCAGCTTAATGTTTAGTAATGCAGCAAAGTGGAGTTTGAAGCTCTGCTTTGCTTTCCTCCTCCTTCCTCATTCTTCATGCAGGCATAAAACCAATGGATTTCAATGTAATATACCTTTAAACACAGCATTTTATAATGTTTTTTTACATTTTTTTGTTATATTTATTTTGGTTGGTTAATTAATTAACCTTTCAAATCAAATCTATTATGATAATACAATAAAACATATTCTGAAAACATAACCATAACATCATCACAAGTATGATAGAACAAATTAACCAAAAAATAAAATATATAACAGTAATTGTATAAGTTACTTGACTGCATCACTCCAATTATTAAGAGCCACACACAACTTCCTTGCAACATTTCAATACATACAAATATCTAATATTTAAAAAAAGAAATGAGACTGCTAAAAAGAAAGGCAAGGAAAAAAACTATCAAGTCACATTGTATGCAGTGCTGTATTTAAAAATTGAATAGTAGCTAGTCTTAATGATATTTTAGATGTGGCAAATATCTCATGCCGTAATTCATCATTTTAGCGGCTTATGTGATGTGTTCGTGTTAGTTTATAAAGGATAGCTTCCCTTTATTTTTTTCAGAGCAACACACTCAATTAGTATATGTTTTAATGTTTCTTTGGTTTCTGCAACTTTACAAAATTGACAATACGATAGTTCAACTTGAATTAGTCCTCTTCTCAGTAAAATTTGGTTGGTTGGCCATAGGTTCAGACGAAACCTTAGTATTTGGTTTCTTAATGTGAATGATGGACACTTCAATAGATAATCAGCAGCTTGCCGAAAGGTTTATGTCCAAAGAGTGCTCTATCAAAGTCTTTTAGTTGTAAACATCTCTGTTGAGTGAGATGCCAATCCAATTGATACAATTTGAGTTTAGCTCTAGTTGGGTTACTGAGCAAAAGATCTAACAAAATATTTGCTTCAGTCAAGTCTGATAAAACAGCAGCTCTCCACTTAGTCAGAAATAAATGCTGGGAGCGCATTAAATAATTTGCCATTATTGTAAGCAAATTATTATTAGCTAAACCCATTAAGCATTTTCAAAAGAGACAACATCTCTTCCAAGATACTTGCATGTGTATTGAAAGAGTACCTAGCGCAAATCAAAGAAGAGCAATTGGAGTTGAATTAGGAAGGTTCAATAATTTTTTCCAAAATTTTGCTTCAACTTTGTTCCAGTAGCAAAGTTTTTGTGGAAACCAAGTCTCAGCCCGTTAAGTAATAATAGGAATTACCTTTTGCTGATAGAATATTAAATTATGTGCACATGAAAATTTGCCATACTTATATTGGAGGATCTTGGCTTGTGAGATTAAGGTAGAAAGTTTACCATTTAGATGGTTTTGCTGAGGCTTATTTGTAATGGAGTTACTAAATATAACACCAAGATATTTACATTTGTTGACTAAAGTCAATTTTTGATTTTGTAGACACCAATCATAATGTTTCCTTTGCCTCATTTTACTTTTACCTAATTCCATAACTTGAGTTTTCTCCAAATTAAGGGTTACATTATTTTTGATGACATAATGATCCAATTGATTAAGCATATTCTGCAGGCCACTTGGTGTCTGCGAAATAAGGACCAAATCGTCCACAAAGAAAAGCCAGCCAATGGCCTGGTTTCTGAGTTTTGGCGCATCATTCATTACTTCCATAAATTCAACTCCCAGATCAAATATGAACAAGTTAAATAAAGTTGAGGCAAGTATGCAGCCTTGTTTCAGGCCGCGTTTGGTATAAATTACTTCAGATGACAATCCATCCAAATTCACTTTCACCTGCATTGAGGTGTTTGAATGAAGCAGGTTTAGTTTCGAAATAAGTGAGGTTGGACAGCCAAAACGTATTAAATTTCTGAGAAGTAACTGACAATCTACCGAGTCAAATGCAACTTGGAAATCTACATAGGCTAGATAAAGGGGTTGATTTCTTGTCGCATAAAGTTCTTTAATGGAATTAAGTGTCGTAATGTTGATAGCTGTGCCAAGACCCGCAACAAATCCAGTTTGGAAAGGATCTCGACGATTCACATTTGTAGCCCAGATGTTAAGGTCTCCTAGAATAATTCTACTAAAGATCTTCCCAGGTGCATCGAGAAATGCAATCGGTGATAGCTTGCAGGATTTGTGCGGTCACCTTTTTTATATATTGGCACTATTACAGCTTTACACCAAGATGGCAGAACACTTTGCTTCGTTTGTATGGCTTGGAAGAAAGCATATAAGATAGTTGCCCATAATACAGAGTTCTGTTTTAAGACAAAATTTGATAATCCATCTGGGCCATGTGCTCTTGAAGAACTGGCCTTGTTTATGTAAAACAGCACATCTTCTTGATCAAATTTGAAAAAGAAGGAGGTGTTAGCCAAGTCATGCGACAATTGTGAAATACTATTTTGTGGAAGATCATAAATATTTGTAAAATAGCTAACCCAAGTTTTTTCAGGGACGCCGTTAAGCTGAGATGTCAGCTGCGGGCATGCTGAGCCAGCATTTATCATCTTCCAAATCTGGGAGGTGTTTTTGGTCTTAACCACCTGTAGCCACCGTTCACCATCACTTTGGCACATTGCTGCCTTATGAGCTTGAATCCAGTTTTTCTAACATGTCTTTAGCTTACGTAAAGATGGCTCACGATATTGCATCGGAAGAGATAATATCTGTCTTTTTTGTTTCCGAAATAATGTCTTCCTAAGTCTAACAGATTGATCAAATATGTGAGCACAAGGATTGTTGAGTTTCCTAACACCAGCTGTAGAGGGAGATGCAAATAAATGCATTTTATCATAATACTAGGGTGGATCATGTCCTCTCTCTGAAAGAAGATGATCTTCTGCTAGGTCACGAGCAAACGCTTCTAGCGCAGGACTAGTCCAATGCAATCTGTTTTGTTGAGGATTTATGATCAAGTTCCTCAGCTGTTGTTGTTGAGGCAGAGATTTGTTTTGAGAGTGAATCACAATTTCGACCATCAGCATCAAATGATCACTAGTCGTAGTTGGCAATACTCTAAACTTAGAGATTGTGTCGAATAATGTTCTATCAACATACACATAATCGATGGTTGCTTTTGTGATCCACTTGACCAAGTGTAAGAAGGCAGAATACCAGTCTCAAGTGCTCCATTCAGCATTATTAAATCCCATGTCTGTACAAACTGCAACCATTCACTGACCCGTTCCGAATTTCTCTTTTTGTCTGGGGCTAAAAGATGAATGTTCAAGTCACCGGCAAGAATAATATGTGCAATGTTAGGAGTAGTAATGATCCTTTCCATAAGTGCATTAAGATCTTTGAAAAAAATAGGTATTAGAATCGCCACCGGATTCCAATATTTGTTAACAATTGCGAATTTTAAATTTTGGATCAGAATTATCGAGCATTGTAGGAATGAACTCGGAGAGGGACAGTCAGTTATATTGTTTGTAGTAGAGATGTTAGAGATAGTCACAAGGCCAGACATTGGTCTTCCTTTTTGACCTTTTACAGCAGAGACTAAATGAACATAATGATTATCCCAGGATAAAGGAACAGTTAGCCATGTTTCCTGCAAAAGCACTAGATCACAATTGTTTAAAGAGCAGTTGAAATTGTTCAATAAGTGCTTGTATCCTCTGGTATTCCAACTCAGAATTACTATTTTATGAGTCAAATGGCAGGATTCATCAGGTTCTAGTTATGTTTTCTTGCAGCAGCAACCTTGGGCAGTAGAGCAGTCATAATTATCGCCTAATCTCCCAGACTGTTGTAAAACCTCACCAAAAGGACTCTCACTTGTAGTTGGAATTAATCTAAATCCAAGGTCATAGAGAGCAGATCTTGCGGACCAAATGGTATTGAGTATGATACGAGATCTTATCCAGAGAAAGGATACAGTTGGATCATTATCATCAGGAAATTCAACCTGCTCAATATCCTGTGTAGTAAGATCCTCCAGACTAGGAATATCAGAGAATATCTGCATAGCACTCATCCTGTTCATGGTGAATATTGGAAAAGAACCACCATGACAGCTAAGAAATAGTGAGTATAATTGAGGCAGCTTTTTGTTCTTAGAGCTCACTTTTATGCTAGCCTCTTTTTTATTACAAGTTGTTTCTCTCGGCACTTTACAGTTCCGATCCTCTACTGGTGATCTAAATGTAACATTCTTAGAGCTCACCCTCTCGTCTGAGATAATTGCAGAGTTGAAATTACTACTAATAAGTGATTTTATGGAGGATTTACGGATCTTCTGTTCAGAAGTAAGGGCTACTAAACAGTCTTTAATTGTGGTTAGAATGTTATTTTGCAAGTTAACCTGAGTATCAACCGCCACTGGTATTCCTGGCAGTTTTTTGTTTGCAACATTTACTTCAGGGATAACTGGCATCCTCGCAGAATTGACATTTATTTCAGTGTCTTGCCCTGAATTTTTCGCAGTTGAGGATATCGATTGCATTAACGGGTGGATCACAGCCGGGGCCAGGTGAAATTGACTCATGTAGTCATCCACAGCTTTCCTAAATTCTATTTTGTTAATCATTAGTTCAGAATTTTCAACATTATTTTCTGGATTGTTATTGTGTGGGGTTGCAGCCTGAATCTCAGACATACTCCCCAAATGTTATGCTTGAGCTAAAACATGTCGCTGGTGCACAATGTATTCTGGGGCACTCAGAGCCATAATGTATATTTACTCCATGCATCAGTGAAAAGCTGTACTTACTTTGCTGAAGAAAACATGCTTTCCAAACCTGGTATGCAGTCAAGGACATTCTGCTGGGAAAGCTGGTTTTGTTATGTCTTGTTATGAGTTATGGGATTGTTTTCCGTGGAGTTTGTTCTTAGGAGAGGGAAGCGCTTTGCTCCTTGAGGTTACTATCGGTTGACCCAGCTGGCAACCAACGGTTACTCATCAATGCGCAAGTGCATTGCCAGAAGGTTTGAGAAATGACCACCCCTTTTTGAGGAGTGCATATATGCAGAACCCCTCAACGGTCAGACGGGACAAGTACAAAGACCTCAGTCGGAAGGGGGACGCCTTTGTCCGGCATACCTGTGTGCTGTTGTGCTCTCAGCCTGGCTGTTACCGGGGTCTTCCAGCCACTTCTGGCGAGATGAGGGATTCAGTTACACCCACAGTGATGTATTTTCTTTTGAATTCTCTGTTTTTTCTGTGATTTATTTCTGTGTTATCACTTGTTGCTTCCAAGCTTTGAATAAATAGCCGTATAAGTGTTCATTATTTTCTAAGCCTGCGTGTGGGTGTAAGTCATTGCGTCGTCTACCTGCGTTCAAACTATTGGCTCTGCAATTGCGCTGGTGATTAATGACTGTCCTTGCACTCTGGGCGAGCAATACACCAAACTGTTTTCCAATTCCTCCACAGCCTGCACCAACTCATCCAATGGAGAATGAGTTAGATGTACTCGAGGGTTGATAGCTCCATTTTTCGCAGTTCTTATTCTTTCTTGGGTCTGGTTTAGATATTTTTTAGTTATAGCATTAGAGGCCAAAGTAGAGCATCTCACTGGCTTTGACAATGATTTAAAGAACTGCTGTGTTTGTCCACTATATATTACTCCTTTGGACTTTTGATTTTTAAGTTTCTTTGAATTCACATTATGTTCAAGATTTTGATTTTTGGTATTTCTTTTCGCAAAAAACATATATGCTTCTTTGTGAGGCTGTGCATTTTATGATCTGGATGGTTCAGCATCAGAAGTGGCTATCAGCATATCTACAGTAGACAACAGAGGCAGCAAGGGTGCTACCACCACTGCCTCCAGAGGTAGCTCACGTATAATACCCTCAACACAGGGAACAGCAGCCTTAGGACATTGTATGATCTTACCAGCTGCATGTAGACCCAACTGCGGATCCAGCTGGTCAGTTAATAGTTTGAACATTAATAGCATCTCTGCAAGTTGTTTTGACAGAAGTGCTAAAGCTCTGTCATCAGACGCTTGTTTCTGGGCCATGGAATCGCTAACTGACTTTTGGCAACAAGCCATATTTTCAAGATTAACATTAATAGAATTTACCTTTGAGTCCAAAACTTCAAATAATTTAGCAAGAGACATTATTGCAGTATTCATTATTTCAAGTGTTATCAAATATCAAAGGAGCTTTCTTAGTAGGAGAGCCCATGGTTATGGCCAAATTATTTCTAATCGGTCTTCTTGGGGTTGGAGGAATTAAATATATAGAGGTTTCCGATTCTGAAATACTTTCATTCTGAAATAATGCTGGCTATTTAGAGAGATTATATTCGTCTTCCTTGGCCGAGAAACAAGAATTTGATGACTGTAAATCAATGACCGCATCATCTACATCATTGTTAACTATTTTGGACTTGTTTGGCAATGATCCAACAGTTCCTGTGTGAGCGTTCTGTAAGATCATAGTGTCCGATAGAGAAATATTGCATAGTTGTTTAGAAACCTTATTAGTAACATTCAAGTCCAATACAGTCGGTGAGCTCATTAAAGTTTGCTGTACAACCATACATTCCTGATCATTAGGGAGCAGCTGTGCCTCTACATTCGAGACACTTAGGTTTGTTAGTTCCGACATCTGTGCCATAGGGCAAGGAGAGCACGATGATGCAAACCTAAAGTCTCGTAAATCACCAGTTGGAATATTAGGGCATGTCCGTTTCTTCGCTGGACCTTTATCCAAATGCGCACCCTTACCAAGAGTGCGAGCCGATTTCGGAGTTGTCACGGGACTGTCTTTACATGAGGATTCACAAAAGGCACGTAATCATACAGGACATGGCATGTCCGTACGCAGAGTATACATTTTTGTCCTTTTTTCCGTCATAATGTTGCAAGTTACAAGTAATAAAAACTATAATACACCAAAACCTGGTATGAGGCGCTATTAACCACAGTTAAAATATCACTTACTATGCGACCCGCGACGCCGCGGTGAACCAGCAAAGCGGGACTTACAGGGGCTTTCACGGGTGTGCGTGCATGGTGCGCGCGCGCGAGCACGTTTATATAGACACTCCCTGTAAGTGTGTGACAGAATGCCTTCTGGGGCTTGAGGTCCGTCCTTTTTCCAAAAGTAGCGCAGAGGACAAATCAAATCCAAAAGTAACTGGAAAGCAACCCGCGGCAAAGCAGGATTTACGGGGGCTTTCAAAGTGGAGAGTAAAAGTGAAAAGTAAAGATTGATAAAAAAATGTACCACCATTACCTCCTGGTTTATCTGAGTGATGGACGCAGGAGCCAAGTTTGGAAACCCTTTATGATGTTTTCATGCCAACTTCTAAGAAATCTGCATTCTGCATATTAATATCAAAATATGTGTTCAAACATAAATAAGCAACCCATTTGAGAATGGCCAGTAATTTAAGGACATGAGTTAGCATAGGAGCAATCGCATTTCCTACTGATTTAAGGATACTGATGGAGAATTTGATGCAGATGGGGCACACAGTGAGAGAAGAGATTATACACAGAAAGGTGAGGGCAGCGAGTAGGGGGAGGCAAAAAGCTAGTGTGGTTGCTGACTGAGAGCTAGGAAGTCTCCAAAATCCATGGACTCTTCAACTAGACCAGGGATTATTTTCCATAAATTAATGATCTTGATTGACTGCACGAATCTTAGCATCCTACACCATGTGCAATTTGCCCTTATTCAAATTCTCCTTCACACAATAATAATTAACCTACGATGCTTTCTGAGAATGTTGGCATCCACTCTGTCTAAAAGCTGCTTCACATGGCCGCCATAGTTCTGCTCATTTGTAAGCCTGCTTGAGCTGTTAACTTCATTGGTGTGCTACTGAATGTGTTGCATTTTACCGCTTTTTTGCCAACTATAATATGTTACGATGCATACTTTGCACTTTCTCTGTTATTGACTTTCACCGATCATCTTGACCAGCCGGTCAAGTGGCACAGGGAGTAAAGCACTCGCTTTGACACCCGTGCAGAGCCTGCTAACGTAGGTTCGAATCCCGGCGGGACCAAACTCAGCCTTTCATCCTTCAGAGGTCGATAAATGAGCACCACACACCGTGGGTAATAATAAGCAGCGCTCAGGGTTCGTAGCACTATATAAATGCCAAACTATTATCAATGTTCTGTGTTTTTATTTAATCGTGTGGAATGTTTGCAAATTCTTCACCTGACTCATTTGCTGGAGCGATCCCCTCCATCACCTTCCACCAGTGATGATTGCATGCGTGCCATTGCTATGCACTGTACAAGTGTGACTTCTTAAACCAGAGCAATTAACTCATGTTTCTTTCACTTTCAGGATATGCGAATCTCATTTTGTTAATTTAACTTTGTGAACTTCACTATACACTGTACACCTCAATGTTTAAGTCAATCTTGCCCCCTAATTAAAGACATCATCAGCTATGCCTCTAACTCTTTAAAGACACTAATGACTGGTAACTGTAACCAACCTCCTAGCCTCCTGCCCAACTGACATCTCATCCTTGGTCATTACCATAACACTAAAACAGTGTATCCAAACACCACTCACCTTCATTTCAAGAACTCTCCATGCAGGCCAGAACCTAACTGGGTCAATTAAAGGCATGGTCTAGTAAACATTTTTATTGTCCCAACGGGTCGGCCATGTTTTTTTAAGCCAAAGTGGCTCAATTTTAGAAAACTTTCCTATGGACCTTACCTGAGTTTTCGTCCATTAAACGCACGCGAAATCAAGCACCAGGGAGCTGCCATTTTCTGATAATCCTATCTTTTCCCCGATCGCCCTGGCTAACCTGCTTTTGCGGCACTAAATCAATTCCTGTGCCCCTGAGCCTGACATTATCAAAACATTCATATTCCCCGCCTCTCTCCGTGACGTTACTGTGCTGCGTAGGCAAACGCGCCCAGTCGTCTTCTACGCGACTCCACACAGAACCCGGAAACCAACACAGATCAACTCACAACACAGCGCGCCACAATTCGGAATATGAAACTGTACTTTAAAATGAAACAGCAACACGGTACATTTGGTAAAGTACATTTATTTGACATTAAATGTTTAGAGAATATTCAGCAATTGACATATGAACTCCGGAAGCCATTTATTTTCTTTTATCTGTATCCGCAATAACTGTTCTGTTTCATCTTGAGTCACGCGCTGTTCCTTTATGGTACACAGGGTGTTCATTTTCGTAAAAAGAATCACTTTGGAAGCACGGTGAACCGCAAGGCTGTTCCATCAACTAGGCACTAGTCCAACCTAAAGGTTGATATGTTGCTTCTAGCCACTAGTACAGCGTAAGGGCATGTGGGCCCTTGGCGATCGTCCAATAATATGGTGATCGTGCTCCAGTTGTTGACACAAAGCTGCAGGTGTCTGCTGAAGAATCCATCCGCCGGTGTCTCAAACAGATGGCAGTGGCAGTAAGGGATCAAATACCTGTTATGAAAACAAAAAAATGATAATTAGTCTCGCTAGCCGAACTTCATTAATATTACTCATTTTATTTATTACGGCCGATCAGAAACTATTTGCTTGCAAGGGTAGTTCAATGGCGTATGTTCGTCTCTAAAATCAATGCGAAAAGTAACGAGATAAATCGATGCTAAAACACACAATGATAAACGACAGTCTACATGCGTGAGGAATGATATGATATATGATATGGCGTTACTAGGCATGACGAGGCAGGTGGGGAACAAGGGCAGACAGACAACGATCCTACTAGGCCAGGTGTCTTTCTGATCGCACATGGGGATGGGCTGTACAAGGTTAGTTGAATACAAATTAAATAATAGGGCCAGCTGGTGGCAAGTGCAAGGTAAATGCTGGGAGAAGGGGCTGAAGGATACAGAGACAGTCCCGTAGTGCAGGGAAAAGTGGCTGGGCCAAGGAGCGAGATCGGTGAGACCAGTGGACCTGCATGCCCATGTGCCCACTACGAACAGTTTTACTTGCTTTTCCTAGCTCTTCATTCATTCATTTATTCATGCATCCATTCATTAAATCTTCATTCCGGTATAAAAGCGTGTAAAGATTTACTTACATTATATTTGAAATTTCCATTGTGTCTCTTCTTAATGCAGTCTGTAAAACGGACCGTGCTCTTGACAACGATTTTTTGTATACTGAACTAAAATGAAACTCGGTCTAGTTTCTGAATTTTCTGCCTTATCGTCTCTTACGTTATTGCGCACTCCCTTCAAATGTAGTTCTTTCGGCATGGTCCCTGTCTCAAGGTCAAAAAACAATAGACCCTTAAACTTCCAGTGCGACTTGTGGGCCTCATCTGGGCGCTGTCCTTCGCATTCTTTATTTGCAACATCCCGTAGTATAGGCATCTATGAGAACTTGAAGTTTAGAATCCGTCTATGTAGTGCGCCTCAATGTGCAAATGCGAACTTGCTTCTCTCCCAAATGCCACGGCCCGCTTGGGTGGCGCGTTCTAAGTGCCCCAATTTTGTCCCCGTTGTCTGCGAGCTTTGCAGCCCAAATTGAGACATTTAATTTTTGGCGGAAGGTCAGGGAAAATATAAAGTACCACAGGAGTTGAGTTAAAAGTGAGATTTATTGTTTGTTTGTTTGTTTTATTATTTGCAATACGCAAGCCTCCCCTCCGTTAACAGTGCGCAGCATTTACATTTACATGAGATGAGACATGAGAAAAATATATACATACACATATGTGAGGTGAATAGAGAGAATTCAAAGATGACACCCAGCTTGTTCGTCACCCATTATGGTGAAGGTAGGGGTTAGGTTTACAGGTACACTGTACAATAACATTTATTTACAAAAAGACAATTGTATTGCAATTATTTAAACCGGGATTTGTACTTCACAATCAGCTGTGCATCGGGTGAGCATGGCACAGTCGCAATGTTCGGTGGCAATGGATCACTGCTCTGCACAGAAACGTCCAAAATTCCATATCTGTGCTTCTTTAACACTGCAACAATAAGGCCTTTCACAAAGTCGAACTGCATTTCATCATAGACTGGTTTGATCACCCATTGCTTACTTCGTTTTGAAAACACCTTAGTGTAGCGAGGCATCCTTACTTTACCCCTTGTCCTAGATTGTTCACGTCCGACATTGCTGTTATGGGCCAAGACCGCTAGTAGAGTGCGATGTTTCATGCCTCGAAAGCTAAAATGCAAGCGCTTTGGCCTGTACTTTAGGCACATATTGTGGAACACCTCCAAATCTCCTGTGTGACAGAATTCTGTCACTCCTCTCAAATCTCTTGATAGAGTTTTGTCGAAAACAATCTTCTCAATGGCTTTGTGTGTCGGTGAAGATGGAATCAACCACTTCTTCTTCCGTGCCTCCTCTGGGGACAAAGGGCCATGTTCACATTGGTGGAAATGTTCATTTGCTGACCAGCGGTGAACGTTGGTACAGTGGTGCATCAGTGACCGCCATTTTTCAAGTAGTATTTCCACTGACCCCTCACAAGTTTTTGAGCTCCACCAAAGATGGTTGGTGATAGAATGTGACCACTGCAAAATACTTTCAAAACCTTTTTTTTTTTCCCTGCAGCCGAGATTTTCTTATTGATTGATTTAGCAAGATGCCATACGTCAAATTGATGTTTAATATGTGGGAACTGCTCTCTCATTGTCTTGGCAATTGAAACATGTCTTCCGTGGCTATGAGGTCGATGTGCGTTCCCCTTGATTGTAGATATTCCACTGATTTTATAAAACCTAGTTTCTCCATGGCCACTGACGATGTACATTGTGTTACCTGCACGATCACCGAACTCACAATTTTCTTACTATCCATGTCCTGAAAGTGGTAGGTGCAGTACTTGGCAGAAAATCCAGGGCTGTCGCACTGTCCATCGCCGGCTAGCCTGAATCGTTTGCCTTCAAATGTACTTGCTAGAGACAATTGTTCAATTTTCCAAGCGTCACTAATGGCCGGAAACAGATAATCACGTTGGTATGTGTAGTACAGCGCTTTAGAAACGAAATGGAGTCCCACAAACTGAAAGAAAGCCTCTAACTTTCTAAAACTGGAGCCACTAAAAAGTGATGCAGCTGCACACAGTAGATTGCCTGCTGGCATTTTCCCCAGCATTGGTTGTGCAGACCATGAGAACCTATAATTTAATCTACAGGCGGCATTTATTTTGACGTTACTGCCTTTTATTTGACGAGTCACATTAATCAATGGCTTCCCACATACGTTCCCTCTAATGGAATGCACACATTTCAGCATACTTATAATTTCCACCAAACAACTGTCGAATACAATGTATTTGCTCTCTTTCATTGGACTGTCATCCTGCGTCAACGTTGTTTCGGCCTTTGACGTTGTGGAGATTTCAACACATTGGAAAGTAATATCGCTGATATCAAGTTCTGATGCGTCTATGGATGCTGCGGCTGGTTCATTCACTGTCATTTCAACATCTATTACTTCAACATTGATGGGAGAACACAACAATGTCGACAGGTTTTTTGGTGGCAAATTTTTGGCCGGTGTAGATTGTGTAAATTGATCTGCAACTACTTCAGAGCTATCTTCAATACATTCAATAACATCTTCTTGTGGTGGTGCGGTCGCACTGTAGCTATGGTCCAATGCAACTTTGCTGTAGTCTCCAAACACATTTAATTCATGTTCTGGCCATTGGACATGAGCATCTCGAGCCTGAACACGCCTCGCCTCAATTAATAGTTCCTCCATAGTGTACACGGTCTGGCAAGCCACATCTCTCATTCGCTTCACTGTCTGTGTGTGTATAGTTCTGACACCCACGGGTAACTGGAGGAGATATTGGAAAAGTGATGTTCAGTTTAAACACAAGATGGAGTGTAGTAGAATTGACTGGAAAAAAACATAAAATAATCCCCAGCACAAACATTTTTTTAAAGTTATGAACTGTTTGTAACTAACCTTTTTTTGTTTATTTTTCTTTGCAACTTTTTTGACTCGACCTTCAACATCTGCACGCTGTAGCTCCGATTCGTTTCCGCATGTCCTCCCTTCCTCTTGCGCTGCAAGGACTATATTTTCTGTATCCGCATAGACAGCACGGAATGAGGCTCCATCGTCTCCCTGAAACATAGTACTTTCATTACTATGTATCAAAATATTGTTAGCATAAAACACATTTGAGGACGAACACACAGGTACATCTCAATAGCCAAATACGATTTAAACATTGTGTGCAACAATCAAAGGACAAGTATTCGACCAGTGATGATCTATTTCGATGGAACTGTCAGTATCCATACCTCTGGCTCTGTATGGACTGCCATGAATGGTTGTATTGGAGAGGAGGCATACGCATCTCCCTGAAACACAGTACTTGCATTAGTATGCTTTTCAATATTGGAAACACAACACACACTTGGGGTGGACGGCACAGGTACATATAAAGAGATAACCGCAAATGATGCATTGTCCAAAAGAATCAAGGAAAATCCAAATACGAGCACATTTCATCGACTTATTTCAACGATTCCTTTACATCTGCATCATCTAAATGAGATGTTGTGATTGTGGTGGAAGCTCCGTCGTCTCCCTGAAACACAGTACTTGGATTAGTATGGGTTTCAATATTGGAAACATAACACACACTTGGGGTCGAACGCACAGGTACATATAAAGAGATAACCGCAAATGATGCATTGTCCAAAAGAATCAAGGAAAATCCAAATATTATCACATTTCATCGACTTATTTCAACGATTCCTTTACATCTGCATCATCTAAATGAGATGTTGTGATTGTGGTGGAAGCTTCGTCGTCTCCCTGAAACACAGCACTTGCGTTAATAGGGAAGAAAGTATAGCAAATGGAATCACGTTATATGGTCACGCATGATGGAGCTGTCATTATCCATACCTCGTGCTGCTGAAGAATATCTATGGATGTTGCAAATGTAGTGCGCACTTCCGAAAGCTGTTGCGCCGATTCGTATACTTGAATGTCAGGCTCTGCATCAAGTGCAGGGGTTGACGCTCCATCAACTGCCTGAAACATAGTACTTGCATTAGTGAGGATTACAATTGTGAAAACATAACACACACCTGGGGTCGACAGCACAGGTACATATCAACGGCTAACCACAAATTAAACATTGTGAAGAACAATCAAACGACAAGAATTCCAGCTCTGATGATGACGCTCGATGGAGCTGTCAGTATCCATACCTCCTGATATTGAAAAACATCTAGAAATGTTGTAGATGTGGCGGACGCTTCAGCATCTCCCTGAAAGACAGTACTTGCATTAGTATGGATAACACTAATTATAAGTGAAAACCAACACCAGTGGACGATAACTAAGGTGTATATTAATTGTAAAGCAGTAACCAAACATTCGGTAAAATAATTACACGGTAGAATAAAACTATTACTTGACATGCATAAAACAAGTATGTAGCGGATTAGCCTAGTAAGATTTCCTGATACGCGCTAGAAGTGGTTGATAACTGCGACCACGTCAAGGATATAGAATGTTCTTGCTTCAGATTCAAGGGATAGTCAAGAAGCTGTAAAGGTCAATTAATGATTGATAATGAAATGGCAATATTAAAAATAGCCATGTAAGCCGACAGAATACTTGAAAAATGCTCAATACAGCACAGTTCCCTGTCCCCATATATATATACATTGCGTTTGTGGGTTATGAAATCGAAAAAGAATATATTGATAAATGTCATTATTCAAAAAACTATACACTCGTATCAATATCGAAATTATTACAAGGGATAGAACACCTACAATATCTATTAATCCATTCGGCTACACACTACCGCAAGGCCTAAAGCTAAATCCGGACACTTGACTCACCGGTGGCGGAATGTGGACGAATAGAGTGGGAATAGCGTTTTCGCGCAATTTCCGTGTCGTTCGCCGTTTATTCTTCTTTGTTACCCAAGAAGTTGTGTACATGTCCAAGGAAAAGTGCCGGCTGCAGATGCGGTATCGATCACCCCTCTTGTCCTCTAAGACTTGTTGGACTCTACTTTCCAGCTCATCCAGTGGATATCCGCAATGTCTGACCCATTCTCTTATTCGATCAACAGTTTTCGGGAATACATACATTGTAGTTCCTTCAGATTTCGCATGGGTCTTCGAAGGGCAACCGCTAATCGAACAGGCAGGCATTGTTGATAAATCTGAAAAGTAAATATCTACATTATTATACAATCTTCAAGAGTAAAGATTTGATACAAAAGTAAATGAATCCTACAATGATCAATGCAAGGTTTGTTTTGGTCGCAGGAACTATACCAGTTCATTATGTGCTGCTTAGTACTTGCATAAGTTGCAGAAATGTATAATTGATGTGACTGAAATCTGAACATGGGACTCGTCCCTTGGATGTTCTGTCTTGCACGAGAAGGAAACATGCTAACATTATTGACTGGACCCCTGAAGGATGCAATTCAATCACAATAGTCACAGATGAAAATAAATAGATCTATTGATAGCATAGCAATGGGAACTCAAGTAAATACCAATGAGACCAATGAACATAGCACTATTGTGTACTCTACTCGAAAATAGATAGAAATTTAAAAATCTGCGAAATATGACCAGGATACATGGCCTTACCTTGACCAACAAACAGTTAGATTCAGCAAGCAGAGCAGTATGTTGCGGGCGAATAGGTGGATGGCCACAGGTAGCGCACTGATGGGTATGCTCGAAGCGGTCACAGAAGTTCACGGATAGCACGACGACGAGCAGATTAGCATAGATCTCAGTGGTTCCCAGGTAGCACGTTCAAGAGTTGACTTGCAAAGCACAAAGATGTTCTCATGAGACATATCGAGTGGTTTTTAAAGTATTAGAAACTGGGGTGTGTTTGTGAATGAATGACGTATGTATGTCGTGGTATTAGGGGGGCGGCCTGCCTCAGGGGAGGCCTGCCTGGAGACACAGGGTCTGAGGAGGCCATGTGACCGATGGCCCCTTGGGCCATGTACCAAACTGCATGTACCTTTTGAAGTGTACATGCAGTTTGGCACCTTGGCCTTTCGCGCCCCTGACAGCCCCCCATGCCAGCGCTCATCCCCGGGTGTGAACCGCCTTTGATAGAGGGGGGTGGGATGGATGGCCCTGGGGCGTGCAGATAAGGCACAGGAAGACTGCTGAATGGAGACACACTTATGTGGATTGCAGGGGGGCGGCCTGTCTCAGGGGAGGCCTGCCTGGAGACACGGGGTCTGAGGAGGCCATGTGACCGATGGCCCCTTGGCGTGGGACACCTTTTGAAGTGTACATGCAGTTTGGCACCTTGGCCTTTCGCACCCCTGACAGCCCCCCATGCCAGCGCTCATCCCCGGGTGTGAACCGCCTTTGATAGAGGGGGGTGGGATGGATGGCCCTGGGGCGTGCAGATAAGGCACAGGAAGACTGCTGGATGGAGACACACTTATTTGGATTGCAGCGGGGCGGCCTGTCTCAGGGGAGGCCTGCCTGGAGACGCGGGGTCTGAGGAGGCCATGTGACCGATGGCCCCTTGGCGTGGGACACCTTTTGAAGTGTACATGTAGTTTGGCACCTTGGCTGTTTGTGCCCGTCACAGCCCCCCATGCCAGCGCGCACCCACCGGCGCGAACCGCCTTTATATCAATATACAGTATATCGCCTTTATATCAATGATAGTATATCGTTGCTTATCAATAACAAATGCCATATACCGGAGATTCTTGTGAGCACAGGCCCACACTTCAACCGGTGTACTATAGTGGTCAAGACCGGTTGCCAGTCAATTCGTCGAAAAAAATTGGTCGACCAGACAAATGGTCGAAGCAAATTGGTCGAAAACCATTTCGCCGAAATTTTTTTTTTTCTATTTTAACCCTTTTTTTTTTTTTTTTTGGGGGGGGTCCCCCCCAACCCCCTTTTTTTTCTCTAAAAACCCCTTTTTTAACTAAACGAAAACCCAAAAAATAAATATATAAATAAAAAAATGTTTTCGACGAAATGGTTTTCGACCAAATTGCGTCGACCAAATTGCAGTCGACCAGTTTTTTTTCGACGAGTTGACTGGACACCGTCAAGACCCTAAGGCCTTGATAATCCAATGGTACTTGTTAGTATAGATATATGTGTGACTTTTATAGAGACATAACCTACTGAAAGACTTTGAACAAGTGTTATTTAGTGTATGCATTATCGAGAATATGTTATGTTAGCTTAGATAGATAGTGACCACCCTGCTTCACAGCAACCAGACCTCACCCATTCGGAGCACAGATGGCTGACGTCCATCCTTGAATGGAGACACACTTGATTCATTTAAAAAATCAAGACAAACGTTGTTAAAATATATGTGGTGTTTTATTTTGTATCTTATTTTCATGACACAAAAATACAAGACTTTAAAGATTATACAGGTCAGGTTGCAGCACAGCGAGAGAAAATCCCCTGTACTGACCGCTGTCACTCGGGAACGTTTCTCTAATGGCACGAACGGCACAGGCGGGTATCACTCTTCGAACGCGGTGTCCAAGCCTCCCGTGAAGCCACCATGTAAAGGAACGATAGGCCACCAGCCTGTACCACCTGTGAAAAGGAATGAAACAAACTGTTTTTAAATGACCCAGATAAGTTTAATAAACGTTTGTTGTCAATGACAATTCTTGTAACTAATGGCATTTTACACGGACAAATGCTATCTAGACAATGCACACTATTGAAAGACTTACATGCGTTACAATGATATGTAGATGTAATTTTGGATATAGTAGAAGAACATGAAATAGGAGTGGCATGACAAGCATAGTATACTTACTCGTTACTCGGATTACGAGGACGAACAGTTGCTCGAAGTTCGTGCATAAGCACCATCATTATTCTCAACACGGCCCGTGTGAGGCAGGCTGCCCTGAAGTCTGGCAGCTCGGTGATGCATTGCGGTCGTGGCTCGCCTTCCGAAATGTAGGCCAGGCATCCCGAGTTTTCTCGGCAGCAGCAGTTCTCGTACTCAGTTGGCATTAGCTCGCACCGATTGCATGTGCACCAGGTGGAGACGCCGTTCATTCGACTAGGCCCAGGCTCTTCATCTGTTGATTCGTCCTGCCAACTGCCGTCCGAATCCCCATCGTTTTCGCGTGCTTCCCTTTCCAGTAGTTCCTCCTCGGTATACTCGGGCTCGTACATGTAGGGCATTATTGTAGCCATTGTGTGTTAAACAAACTAAAATAATTTATAGCGGTGGTACTGGTATCTGTTCACACGGGCTACAAGCGGCGAAGGTAGCTGACCAGAGCACTGAAACGAGTCACAGAATACTCAAAGTAACACAGAGAGAGGAACGGAATCGAAAATCGGCTGCTGTGTGTTGTGAAACGGTCTGTTTATACTTATTGAGGAGAGAGGCGTCCTGCCATTTCCATGGCGACACGTCATTAGCTGAAGCGCAGCGAATGTTGACACGAGACATGCTTTGGCGTTGGGAAATGGGCGGTACGAGTCTGCTGATGACAGGCTCAGGGGCGGGGCAATTGATTTAGTGCCGCAAAAGCAGGTCAGCCAGGGCGATCGGGGAAAAGATAGGATTATCAGAAAATGGCGGCTCCCTGGTGCTTGTTTTCGCATGCGTTTAATGGACGAAAACTCGGGTAAGGATCATAGGAAAGTTTTCTAAAATCGAGCCACTTTGGCTTAAAAAAACATGGCCGACCCGTTGGGACAATAAACATTTTTACTAGACCATGCCTTTAACAAATTATCACACGGTATCAAACTTGCACACCACAGGGTATGACCACGACAGGTAGCCATACAGAACAACTCTGAAAACCCATACATGCTTACACAGATCCTGGCTTCTTCTGATCAACACTCTAGTAACATCTACCTTGCTCTCCTCTCCAATACTAACAATTTACCACCCCAACCAACCCTAGCCCATCTTTTATATATCCCTAAGCACGAAGAGCCCATGCAATAAACCCAATAACATAATATAGCATACATGTAACTGCATCTCGTGGGTCCTAAAACAGTTGCGATGACATGCCAGCATCTTTATTCAGCCTGTTATTCGTATGTTTGTTGAACATGTTGCTGTGAGGACGGAAATCATATTACTAAATTATTGCTGAAATGTTATGATTGTGCAACATTGGATTTTTTTTTTTGACGTAATACAACATCCATAGAGTATATAACGTTGCCCCAGGCAGATTCCAATAGCTACTCTGTTGAATCGATGTTTGTTAATATTATGACTTGGCAAAGGTCACACAGACTGTCAATGGACACGTGGGACTGAAAGGCTGATCTTTGTATTCCAGACCTTGCACTATTAAACCTAAGAATTCTTTCTTCCATATTTCAAATGCATTCTTTTCCCAACAAGCATAAAATGAGACCACAAGGCTCCATTGCCCGGGTACCGGGCAGCCTTGCTGATGGTAGCAGTGCTGTGATGGCAGGAAGAGCAATCACCATTGTGGCCGAATGGCGCCCTGTCTGTGAGAGACAATGTACACAGTGATCAGAGGTTGCAGGAGAATGCATGCGTGGAATTTCTTATTTTGAGTACAGTCTCACCCCTTTGCCGCCCGCTTCAGTCAAGTATTGGCGAAGTGCCAGCATCATCAGCTGGCAGCTGGGCATCAGCTTCAGCCTACTTCCATCAACACCATTTGGTAAACGCTATTCCTGCTTGTGGGAAGAGAGCAGACAACGTGATGGTGAGTCCTGTGACCGCAGGATGACCCGACACACGGCTGAGCTCGTAGCCAGCAGACTAGGAGGCTGTTATTCCGGGTCAAAGAAAGCAGGCCATAGACAGGCG
Source organism: Ambystoma mexicanum (assembly GCF_040938575.1). Lineage (NCBI taxonomy): Eukaryota > Metazoa > Chordata > Amphibia > Caudata > Ambystomatidae > Ambystoma > Ambystoma mexicanum. The sequence continues at coordinate 993,596,364 of NC_090932.1, read as the reverse complement.
GACGTGTTATGCTCCGCTGCGTATATTGGCGGAATTCAACTGACAATCTTACTTCACTGGAAAACATCAACAGAACGGGTGTGCAAAGGGGCCCGGGGTCGCTGAGGGTCTCAGAAAATTATCAAAAGAGGGGGGTCGAGAAGATAGATAGCACAGATGACAACTGTCCTGATTAAAGCGGGAGACTCGCCAATATTCAATTAAAAATAATGCTTTATTTCCCTTTCTCCCACCTAAAATAATTGTAACCCCAGTGAAAGCGTATGGAAAAAAAAAATCTCCCGTTTTTCGTTGCAAAATCTCCCTCCCAGGTGCTTCAGACTGTTGGCATGTGTGAGATAGGGATACGGTGGAGAAAGCAAGGGGAGGTGTGGAGACATGAAGCCTCCTTAAGGAGGAAGAAAGAAAGAAATGGGGAGAATGTATGATGATGGAGCGAAATGGAAGGTGGGACAACGAAGAGAAAGATGTAGGCGTGGCAGTGAGAAAAGAAAGGGGTTAACATGGAAAATTGAAGCAACGGTGTGCAAGGCAAATAAATCGAGACTTGGGGACACAGAGAAGAGAGAGGTTGAAGATGTTAAAGAAAATTGTAGAAGGAACAATGGAAAAAGGTGTGTAAAAGCAAGAAGAAAGGAGGCATGATAGAGTCTAGAGGGAGAGTGCGGAAGGGAGCTACCTTGTTAGGAATCCCACAGGTTCCACACACACATAGCCACCCCACGAGGGAGGCCAGGAAGGAGAAGGTTCTGTGACACTAGGAATTGACTCTTGCCTAGGTGCAAGTGGAAGCCTTGGTGGATCCAGAGGTATGCGTTTGTATGTGGTCACTTGACACGAGGCAGAATTGGAGACAGGCAGAGTAGATCTCCACAGAGCTGCATACATGTACTGTGCCCATGCCAGAAAGCAAGACCGCATCCTCCAAGCATAACGTTGCTCCAGTGTGCCCAGTAAGGAATGCTCACAAACTGGTTGCTTTCCAACTTGAGGGAAAAGGGCAATCCACAGCAACCCGAACCACACATTCAACTGGGGAGTTATAATTTTGAAAAGAAACACAGTTGACATTAGGGGGTAATTCATGGAATAAATGTGCGCCGAAATCAGTGGCGCAAGCAGGCACAAGTGTAAAAAAAGCCAGCGCACATGTGCGAATCGCACGCGTGTGATTCATGGAAGGCCCTGCGCATGTATTTTCCGGGATGTGCACCAAATCCTCGTGTGGCGCACACCGGCGCACGCGTCATTTCCACACTCCGAACGCTGTGTGCGACGCGCACAGCGAAAGTGCACAACGCTGCCTACACCAGGTGTTGGCAATCATCACTGTGCGCCCCTCAGTCCGCAGGCACATATACATGCCCAGAACACCCGCAGAAAGGCAGGCCATGGTCCTGGACTTCTACAGGGTGGCACACTTCCCCAAAGTGCTTGGTGCCATAGATTGCACCCATGTGGCCCTACGTCCACCTAGTGCCACTGAGCACATCTATCGAAACCGCAAGCACTGGCATTCCATCAATGTGCAGGTGGTATGCAATGCCAAGGGAATCATCACCTCTGTATATGCAAACTTCCCTGAGCCGGGCCCTGGAAGGTGGGAAGCATGGCGACACATGGCTCCTGGGTGAGTACAAATGCCTGTGCACATGCATACATGTCACACACAGACAAATACACAAGCCCCACTAATGACAACTATTATCAACTTTCATGGGGACAGTGCCTACCCTCTGAGCAGCTACATGATGACGCCATACGGAACTCCGCCACACCACCCCAGGTTAGATACAACGCAGCCCATATTGCAACCAGGGCCATAGTGGAGCACACATTCAGAGTGCTCAAGTCACTCTTCTGCTCCCTTGACCGCTCTGGTGGACAGCTACTATATGCACCCCCAGTAGTGTGCAGGAACATTGTGGCAGCATGTGTCCTGCACAACATTGCAACACGGCATGGCGTACCGGTGGACATGGTGGTGCCCCCACATCCCCAACCACATGCACGGCCGCTGCACATGGGAGAGGAAAGGGCATGTGGTGAGGCAGCCCGTTCCCAGCTTGTGGACACATTTTTCACCTAAACTCCAACCCCTGCGGAGTGCACACAGGCCTGGCACATACTAGGTCACAATCGATGATGAGAAAGGGACAGTCAACTGTCACTACCTTACCACCCTGAGAATGTGTCCACAGAAGTGCCACATTGTGTGCATCCCTAGCTACTTAAACACAACCAATCCCATGTGACCAAAGGGAACACATTAAAGGTATCCGCCCCCCTTGCTAAACAGGGCATGAAAGGACTGGTATACCATCCAAACCCTCCCAACACTCCTCAACCCTGACTGCCACACCATACCATGGCATGCAACGTGAAAACATCCAACCCTATGCACAACACCTGACAAAATAGTTATGAAGTGCCATGTGAGAAATGTAAATAGGCACCAGACAATTATACCTCACATGGAATCGGAAGAAAGGAGTGACCAAAACCTCACACCCTGAAAACGGTGCTACAAATGCATGCCACCAGTGGTTCAAGCAACAAAAGTCTGAATAACTTTTGCATTGCACACTGGATAATAGCAAATTTCCATATCAAACACTGCACACTGCACAGCACAGTGATTGTGCATTGCATTGGTGAAAACCCTTCTGCATCATTTCAAAAAATGGCATACAACCAAATATTACCCTGTCATGTATGTACACGATTAATGATCGGAAGTGAACATGGATTGTCGTGACACAGCATGCATGAGAAGGCAATCTGGGTGCAATGTAGGTGGGGGGGGGTGTTGCCTAAGTGTATTCATCCATATGGACATGCCTAGAATACATGTATATGAAATGAAGTAAATGCCAGTGTCCCGTACACAGCACATATGAACATAGCACCAAGGACCCCAAAACCACACCCATCCCCTGACACCTCAAAAGAAATCACTACATTGCATCAGCCATTGACCAGCAGAACATATCATGTACAGAGTACACCACATCGGCAATGGCAGACAGTGACCCATCACTGATTCATAGAAATCCATAAAATGACCAACACACAAACTTCATCAAAGTGCATCAATGAAGGAGTGAATAAGGGAGAAGAACAGTACATTCCTACGTGTCCTTCAAACAGTCCACAGTGTGATAATGAACTGGAAAAGTAAAGTACATATCACAATTGCCTGGACCAATAAGGGAGAGTTTAGGGAGGGAATGTAGGATGACATAACTAGCATCAACATTCCTATGCCTGATGGGAATAGTCGCAGTGCAGGAGTCTCGCAAGGAGGGGAGTGATGGGAGAGGAGGGAAGAGGTGATTAGAGTAACAAAACAAGTGACAAACTGTGGTAGGTCTACAAAAAATCAACATAGTGCTGGGGAGGCAGAGAAGAAAGACAGAAGGGAAAGGGGAAGAGATGACCTGTAATCAGTGGTGGAGGGACTAATGATCAAATTAACTGTCAAAATAATACTTAAAATGGTGAAGGTGGGGTGTGGAAGGACGGAGGCAGAAGGGCAAGTGTCTGCAAAGAACAAGCGCCTACGTATCACCATGGTCAATGGCAATTGGGCTAGTGGTTAAAAATGACATCCAGAGTACAAGGAGGAGGCCAAAGGGTGGTGTAGAGGGAGAGGGAGGAGAGAAGAGAGGAGGGGGCCAAGTTCGAAAGGACCAATGGGGAAGATGGTAAAAGAAAGCACACACAGGGGGCAGATATAAACCTGACAGTGCAGGAGAGTAGGGGATGTGATGATGAAGGGGGGGAGAGAGAGGGACACTGACAGGGGCTGAGGAGACAGGGGGGTATTCAAGTGACTGAGAAGGAATGTGGACAGGTCTAGACAGGGCCATTTTAGTGGGCTTTTGATAGTGGTGGCAGGCTCAAGCATCCTGGTTGTCCGGATTGTCACAAGGGTCAAGTGCAAACAGTGGGGGGGGGCAGATCCAGGACACAATGCAGAGGGTCTGCAGTAACATCCTTGCATCCACTGGTAGCCAATGAAGGGGTCACAGAGCTGAAAAGATAGGATCCCAGGGCTTGAGGCCAAGGACAAGTCTTGCAGTCCTGTACTGGATTAGTGGTGGAGGGTGGAGGCAGGTCGAATATTGAAAGAGACTATCACCGTACCCCAACCTTGAATGAAACAGAGCTTGACAGACAGTGAGCATGTAGGAGAATGTGAGGGAAGGCACAGTACCCTTGAGGAGGCGGAGCAAGAAGTTAATCCATTCCAAGATACGTCACAAATGTGTGTGTAAAAGGGATGTGTTCAGTCAAAGGTGACCCTGAGGTTCTTGGCCTTGCAGGTGGAGGCAGGAGGAATGCCAAGTGGGGCTGGCCAGAGATTGATGGCAACGGATGGCAAAGGCGCATCGATGAGGAGGATGCCAGTCTTGCTGGCATTCAGACAGAGACCGTCGGTAGTACACCAAAAGCAAATGGCCATGAGGCTATCAGAAATAAGAGAGGGACAAGAGGTGGCCAAGGACAGCCAGGAAACGAGTTGGTTGCCATCAGCATAGCACCGGAACTTGTACAAAAAAATGATAATGCAGTAGACAAGAGCTGCCACTTGCTCTCCATCAATTGGGGCTGAGAGGTCAGACCCCTGGTGAACAACACAGGTGGTGAGGGATATTGAAGATAGGAAAGAGCCTACTTGTAGCTGGGTGGGTCACACATGCCAAACACACGTCATTGATTTACACGCATCAATGCTCACCAGATGATGCATCATAATCCATCCTCTCTCCCACTCCACGGATTTGTTCTTCACGGATGAACTCTGAAGCGATCTCCTCATGCTGATTGAGTTCATCCTCCTCTCGTGGTGCCCCACCACCAGTCACCAGAGACATGGTGTAATTGGAGGCACCCTTTTGCTTAGCACTGTGTCTGAGGTCATTCCAGCGCTTGTAGTAGTTCTGAGCTGTGCGCACCTGGAATCCCATGGATGTCACACCATCCGCCAAATGCTGCCAGTGGACCCAAAGGTGGTGATGCGTTGTATGGCACTGTGGGCCCACAAGCATATTGCGTTGGTGTTCCGACACATAGTCCACAAGGAAGTCCAGTTCCTGATTGCAGAAAGGCTTCTTCCTTGACGTGCCTGAGGCTGGAGCCGTGTCTGGGGTCCCAGCCTCTTGTGCAGGGGCATGCTTCCTCCTTTTGGACAGTGATACTGACCATGAGGGGGCAATGTGGCCCTGATCAGTGGGGGCAGTGTCACTGGTGGACTGGACCAAGGCAGTGGGTGTTGGTATGAGACATTTTTAATGCAAAGATTATACCATTTAACAAGCCAAGTCTCAATGGAACTGCATATTCATGCTTAATGAAAATGAGTGCAAGAACACACATATGCAGTGACTGTTAACATATTTATTTAGTTAATGTCCAGGCAACTTGGGTATGATTTCCCATAGTATTTTTGTAGTTTTTTTTTTAAAAAACACCTGCTTAATAATTGGCAGACCTTTTATGGAGACAAGAGAACAGAAAAAACACAAACATATCGGTTGGTTCAAGTTCCTTATAGATGAACAAAGGAGTGCCCATACACACACAAGAATGTAAGGCACTTATTCTCAGTCGATTCTGCCAGGGTTACCCTTTATAAAAATCACATTTGGATCATGTAACCTGCATGTGATAACTGAACACTTTGACCAAAGACTTGGTTACCTCCCAATATCTAGTACACCACGGAAATAACCAGGATGTACTTGTGAAGACTAACTTTAGTTCATTGTTTATCAATTCACCACCTAAGTGTTCAGTTATTACATGTGGGTTACATGATCCAAATGTGATTTTTATAACTGGTAACCCTGGCAGAATTTACTTGCATGTGATTCCAGCAGAGTAAACACACATGTTGGTCTCCATGAACAGCACGTACAGTGTTTTGCTGGCCTGCGCTCACCTTTATCCCATGCAGAGAGAAACCCACACGCGTAACGTCATATACGCGCTTACGCGCTTAGGCCCTTTCCTCGAATTGCACGCATTCACATGCGGACGTGATTTTCTTGCACGTGCGGATGCACCCGTGCTGAGTGAAACACCCGCGCGTATCACGTCACATACACACTTATGCACTAAGGGCCTTTCCTCGAATTAGACACTGACGTGCTGTTTTTTCACCTGCCAAATCACTCTGTATCAAGCTGGCCACGCAACAACACACGGAAGACCACGCTCATGCCCAGAAGGCCATTTTCCTACCCCCCAGAGCCCTGAGTAGACTCCCACCTGCCACCTGCTGCTGCCTGCCTGTCTGCTGGCCACGTGCCCTGCCATTTGGTGCCTGCACGTCAGCCATCTGCAGGGGTCCATTTGCTGTGACAACCCCTGCTGGAACAGAAGACTCCCGACTGAAGTACCATCACTCCACAGCCCAGCACCAGGACCCAGTTGCCCACCCACACCTGCCTCAGGGGTTGCCATGTCGGGGGAAACAACATCAGACACCACTAGCAAACCCCAGCCAGCGAGGCAGAGGGCTACCAGCTTCAGTGCCGCAGAAGTTGGTATCCTGGTGTAGCAAGTCCTGGTGCATTATGATACCCTCTTCGGAAGACCACACTCCGACAATGAAGGATGGAAGAGGATCTGGAAGGACATTGTGGCTGCCATCAATGTCGAGGGGGTGTCAGCCCGCGACATACCACATGTCCGGAAGCGCTGGGATGAATTCAGGTCCAGGACCCTAAGCAAGGCCCGGCGCCTCTTGGAGGCAGAGCATGCAGAGGGGTGCCAGATCTGCCTTACCAACAACCAGATAAGGGTCCTGGAACGTATACACCCAGCGCACCACCTCCAGGTCCTTGAGAGGCAGATCCGTCTGGAGTCGAGCGGTAAGTGTCCTTGTGTACTGATTGGACGCAGTGCATGTTGAGGTGTGACAGGAGTGTGCAGCTTGGACATATTTCTGGAAAGGCCCATGTACGTTTGTGTATGTGCATGGACATGAGCCTGCCACGTGTGAGTCCAGTCATGTGTGAGCCACAACAATGGTGTATGTGTTAAAATGCATGATGCACAAATACATGTGGGGATGCACACATGTTTGCATTTCTGTGTATGTACTGTGGCATGGTTGTGGTGTGACACATGGATGCTGGTTCCACCTTCATGTACGTGCATGGCATACATGTGCGTGTGGGTGTTTGACATGTGTGCAAATGTGATACGCCATGGATGCATGTGACACAGACATGTAGGAGGCTGATTGGCAGATGTGACATAGTTGCAGATGATTTCACTGTGACAGGTTGTGGAGATGTACAGATGCATGTATGTCTGGTGGCCTGTGTGCATGTGTTCAGACCTCCCGTGTTGCATGTGACGTCAGGCTAACCTTCGGATGCTCATGCTGTTGGATGTGTATGGATGTTGCTGCCTGCTGCAACATTCCTGTTAATTTGCGCATGTGTGTTGGTTCAAATGATATGTGTGTTGGGGAGTGTGATGCCATCTGTTAAGTTTGACACCGCCACTCATGTGCAACTGTCATGTGTGTATCAGACCATTTTACAGTGCCATGATGCATGTGTTCTATCTCTCCCGGTCTGCAGCGTCAACTGATGAAGAGGGCAGAGACGGTGCTGTGGAGCACAGCAGCAGGGATCCCACCACCAGCCGGAGACACAGGGCCCAGTTCCCCTCCCAGGTTGCCATCTCTTCGGGGAGTGAGGAGTCTGGTGCCGCGTCCGTGGCCACAGCTGCCGAGGGTAGGTCCAAGAGGCGGAGGTCGGAGGTGGACTCCTCGGCAGCAGAAGGGGCAGCTGAGCCCCCACATGGGCCTAATGGGCCTATGGAGGAAGATGGCACAGAGTCATCCAGGTTGGTGGTGGGTTTGGTTGAGGAAGAGGCTGTGGAAGGGCCACGCACATGGCCTGGAGGGGGGCATTCCACTTTTGCTAGTGGTGCAGTCCAGGGGCAGGAGGCAGCACAGGCCGCCGCGGAGGTGCCTGTGTGTAATCCTGTCCCCGATCCTGTGACTGCATCATCCCGCACCAGCAGGGATGCTTTCGTCCAGATGCGTGTTCAGGGAGGGGACGCGCAAACAACAACTGACATTCCTCTCCCTGCAGACGTGGCTATCTGGGATCGGGTTGAGCCTGTCCTAGCTGGGGTGGTGTTGCGCCAACTTGGTATTCGGGATGACATGCAAGGTTCTCATGAGGACAATGCATGTCATTTCGAATACCTCATTGACCGCATCGACCGACTGGGACAGGTCACCCAGGCTGGGTTTCTCTGTCTGCTGGGTCTTCTAGCGACCCCCTCCTCAACTGAACCCCCTATGCACCAGTCGTCCTCAATGCAATCTTCCTTCCCATGTATCACCTGGGCACCCTGTGGAGCTTCCCCTGAACCAGCGGCCAGGCTGGTGGAGGAAACATCCCTGCCACAGTCGGGAGTCGGAGGTCCAGCAGGGGTGGCCACCCCCACAACTGGAGCCCAGCAAGAGGAGGATGTGCAGGCATCAACCAGCAGGGCACATGCAAGACAGCAGCAGGCTCAGGGTGGGAGGCATCATGGCTCGGGGCCATCTACATCAGAGGGGCAGGCATCGGCCGGAGGGCTGAAGGACCCTGGATTGGGAGTGTCTTCCGTGTGGCAGCGGTTGGGCCGGCAAATAGATGCAGAGCGGCGGCGGTCAGAGGAGGCACGGCTCACTATGGTCAGGGCAGAGAATTCCATGTGCAGGGCGTTGAGGTGGGCTGAGTGCCTCGAGGCAACTCGCAGGGAGTTGGAGGAGGCCATCCCTGTGAGACCTTGAGGCCAGGGAAGAGGCCCGCCTCCAGGACATTGAAAAGGAGTTCGATGATGCCCTGGCCCGGAACATCAAAGAGTGAGCCGTAGGACATGCCCGCCGCCTTTGTACATAGTTCTTTAGTGTTAGGTTTCCTTTGTATTTTTATTTTTTATTTTGAAGTTCTTGGATATTGCTCCACTTTATGTACATAGTTATTTTGTAGGATTTCTGGTAGGCTTCCTTTGTTTTGGGCATCATGGACCCTTTGGACTTGCAGTGTATATAGTTCCTGACTTGTAGATACTTTAGTTATTTTAACATCCCATGGATCAATGGTTTTGTTTGGATTTTTTCATTTACTTTATTTGGACATTGGAAATGGACCACTTCCCTTTTTTTCTCTTGTGGATTTTTGTTTGATATTGTATTTTTCTTTTTTTTTAATGTCATTATCTCTTAATTTACAAGTTTGATTTTTCAATATGTTCTTTCATTATGATTTTTAATACATTTCATATATCTTCATTATTGGTGTGGTCTACTCTCATTGGTTTTGTGCATGTCTCTATGAGCATTGCCTAAGTCATATGTTGCCACTGTGTGGCTCTGTCGTACATGTATGCATGGCCATGGTGTTTTTTTTGAGACTCTCATGGTGGGTAATTTGGGAGTGGGTGCAGTGGATGGTTGCGTGCTTGTACTGGGGAGTAAGGAGGATTAGGGTTGGCATTAGGGACATGGGTCAGTTTTGTTAGGACATGCTGTTTGGTGGGACATGTGTCGGGACCTGCTGGCAGGTGCCCATCTCTGCTGGGTGGGTGGGTGGTGCATGGGGGACATGAGGCGGGGCCTGCTGGAAGGTGCCTGTCACTGCTGGGTGGGTGGGTGGTTTGAGTGGCTGGGGGACATGAGTCGGGGTCTGCTGGCAGGTGCCCGTCAATGGTGGGTCGGTGGGGGTTCAGGGGGACATGAGTCAGGGCCTGCTGGCAGGTGCCTGTCACTGCTGGGAGGGTGGGTGTTTGGGTGGCTGGGGGACATGAGTCGGGGCCTGCTGGCAGGTGCAGGGGGACATGAGTCGGGCCCTGCTGGCAGGTGCCCATCACTTCTGGGTGGGTGGTTGGGGTGTCTAGGGGACATAAGTCGGGGCCTGCTGGCAGGTGCCCGTCACTGCTGGGTGGGTGGGTTGTTGGGTGGCTGGGGGACATGAGTCGGGCCTGCTGGCAGGGGCCCGTCACTGCTGGTTGGGTGGGTGGTTGGGTGGCTGGGGGACATGAGTCGGGGCCTGCTGGCAGCCTACCACCAGCAGTGACGGGCGCCTGCTAGCAGGCCCTGACTCATATTCCCCTGCACCCCCACCCACCCAGCAGTGATGGGCACCTGCCAGCAGGCCCTGACACATGGCCACAAAACAACATGTCCTGACAAAACAGACCCATGTCCCTAATGCCAACCCTATTCCCTCTTACCCCCAGTACAAGCATGAACCCACTCCCAAATTACCCATGCCATGACAGTCTTAAATGGACCACCATGCCATTGCAGGAATGCACAACGGAGCCACACAGTGGCAACACATGACTGAGGCAATGTTCATTGAGACATGCACAAAACCAATGATAGAAGACAACACCAATCTTGAAGTTAGCAAAAATGTATTAAAAACATTATGAACTCACATTGACGAAATACAACTTGAAAATCAATGTCCAATGAGGGAAATTAAAAAAAGAAATTGTTGATCCAATGAAAAAACAAAATAATACGTCATGTTGGATGAAAAAGTGGTCCATTGCCAATGTCTATTAGAAAAACGTAATCCAAATTAAAGAAAACCATTGATCCATGGGGACGTTTAAAAAGAAAGTATGTACAAGTCTGCAACTATATACAATGGAAGCCCAAATGGTCCATGATGCACAAACAAAAGGAAACCTCCAAAATAGTCCTACAAAGAATACACTATATACACGAAGTGGAGCAATTTCCATGAACTCCAAAATAAAAGAAAAAACAAAGGAAATCTAACACTAATGAACTATGCACAATGGTGGCGGGCAAGTCCAATGGCTCACTCGTTGATGTTTGGGGCCAGGGCATCATCGAACTCCACGTCGATGTCCCGGAGGCGGGCCTCTTCCCTGGCCTCGAGGTCTCGCAGGGATGCAGTCATGGCCTGTTCCAACTCCCTGCGAGTTGCCTCGAGGCACTCAGCCCGCCTCAATGCCCTGGTCATGAAGTTCTCCGCCCTGACCATAGTGAGCCGTGCCTCCTCCGCCCTCAACCTCTCTGCATCTATCCGCTGGCCCAACCGCTGCCACACGGAAAACTCTCCCAATCCAGGGTCCTCCTGCTCTCCCGCCGATGCCTGCCCCTCTGATGTTGATGGCCCCGAGCCATGATGCCTCCCACGCTGAGCCTGCAGCTGCCTCTGACGCAACTGCCTCTGCCAGCATGACGGCATCCAGGATGATGGAATCCACCGGCGCCATTGTGCAAATCCCCTGCCCGATGATGCCGGCACATCCTCCATCCACTGGGGTCCAGTTGTTGGGGTGTCCACCCCTGCTGGACATCCGACTCCCGACTGTGGCAGGGATGGCATCTCCACCCGGCTCGCTGCGTTGGTTGGGGCAGATCCACAGGGGACCCTGGTTGCATCTGGGCCAGAAGACGGCACAGAGAACGACTGGCGTATGGTGTGCACAGAGGAGGAGAGGGCTGCAAGTGTGGCCGACACATGGAGGAAACCCCTGACCATGGACCCTCCCAACTGGGCCATGTTGGAACACAGCTCTTCGTGATGACATGCTTGGTCCCCCCGGGAACCACACACGTCATCACGAATGTCACGTGTCCGCAATGTGACACCAATCAGGATGGACTCCATCCGGTCATGGGTCCCCTTGTCCGCAAGTAGAGGAGTGCCAGATGATATGGACCTCCCCCTACCTGAAGACGGGCCTGGGACGGGGCATCCCTGCTGGTTCATTGTGATGCAGTCACAGTGCAAGGGACAGAGACATGCCCAGTCACCTCCGCGGCGACCTGTGCTGTCTCCTGCCCCTGGGCTGCACCACTTGATCCAGTGGTACCACCCCCACCAGGACCCATGTGCGGCTCTGTAGCAGCCTCCTCCTCCTCTATGCCCACCACCAACCTGGATGGCTCCGCACCGTCTTCCGCCGTTGCAAGCCCCTGTGGGGGCTCAGCCACCCCTTCCGCTGCAGCCGTAGTGGCAGATGCAGCACCAGTCCCCTCGCTCCTGGATGTTGCTATTTCCAGGGAAGGTGACTGGGCCTTGCGTCGCGGGCCGGTGGAGGCATCCCTGCCGCTTTCCTCCACAGCGTCATCTCCGCCCTCTTCTTCACTCGCCGCTGTGTAAAGGGAGACATTGAACACAAGCATCAGGGTACTGAACTATAGTCCCCTAGACACAAAGCATTGGCACATGAGTGGCACTGTCAAACGTCACTTCCATCATGTCACTCCACAACACATGGGTCAGTGCAGGCAACACACATGCAGGAACAGGCATAGCATATGCAACATACATTGGCAACCATGTCCAAGGCACCGTAGTTGCATCCAATGGTGGGCTGATTCTCACATGCACCATGGGACATGCTGGTCACATGCACACACATCATTGGAGGGTCATGCATTTGGCCCGGTATACCCCTGGACACAGTGGATGCAGGGATGACTAGGCTGTATCAGTGAATCAACAAATCGTCACCAACATGTGTCATGCATCTATGGCGCACACACTACTCAAACACACGGACATGTACATCATGCATGTCCATGACAACAGCACACATCTCTCACACCCCAAACATGTCAAATTACAGACACAGGCATGCATACATGTGTGCTTTCCGCATGCTGCTCCGCATTATGCATTGTTACACATGCACAATCCATGTGGGTCATGACTGACTAAACTCACATGTGGCACCATCATGTCCCTGCACACATGCTCTGACCCTACGGCCCTGGTCGACACATTCAACCGGGCCATGCTTACAGCCTTAGACACCATTGCACCCTCGAAACTGAGAAAATCTAAACCTCGAGCCCACCTAAACTCTTGGTTTACACCCCATCTCAGAGCACTACGCAAAGAAAAACGAATTGCAGAATCCCATTGGAGAAGCAATCACTCTCTAGCTAACAAATCACGCGTACTCCTGGCCACCCTTAACTACAAGGAAGCTATATTCCAGGCAAAAAAAGACACATATAACAAACGCATCGAGCAAGCCAAATCTAACACCAAAGAATTGTTTAAAATCCTAAAAGAACTTGAAACTCCTGTTACTCCACCTGACACATGCACCAAAGATAGCACCTGGTGCTCCAAAATCCAAGAAGCTCTCCTAGGTAAGATTGCCACTCTCCAAATTAAAATCAACAACAAACAATCTAGCCTTCAATCCAACCCTCTACAGATCCCTATACCTACCATAAACCTCTCTATCACAGACTCTCTGACTCCTTTTAGCTTCTCTCCACTCTCCATTCTCGAAGTGGAAAAGATTATCACTAGCCTTAAACCGTCCAATTGTCAGGGTGACCTTTGTCCTGCACCTATTATTAAGGAAGCTGCTCACGACCTAGCACCATTCATCACTACGCTCATCAACTCCTCCTTTAGCTCTGGGATTGTACCGGACAATCTTAAGGATGCATGGGTCATCCCGCTTCTGAAAAAACCTACCCTGGATCCCAGCATACCCACAAACTACAGACCAATTACCACTGTACCTTTTTTACTAAAAATCCTTGACCGCGCGGCCTACCTACAAATTCAGGAATACCTTGAATCAAATAAACTTCTGGGACTCAGGCAATCAGGCTTCCGGCCTTGCCATGGCACTGAGACCGCCCTTATTGATTTAAAAACGCAGATCGAAGATCTCAAAGACAAAGGCAAACTGGCGTTATTACTTCTCCTGGACCTCTCTGCTGCTTTTGATCTTGTCAATCACAAAATTCTCTGCCATCACCTCAAATCAGCCGCACACTTCTCAGAAAATGCCGCCACTTGGATCAGATCCTTCCTGGATAATAGATCAATGCGCGTGTTCTCCCCACTTGCGGCCGCACCACCCGCTCCGGTCTCTTGTGGTGTGCCTCAAGGGTCCTGTGTCTCGCCCACGTTATATAATGTGTTTACCAAACCCCTTTTTGATATTTTGGACCATTTGGGCGTCACGTATACCAATTACGCTGACGACACACAGATACTAATCCCCATCACAGGAGACTACACAACTGACTCCCTTGCCATCAACGCCATCTACCAGGTCATCCAAGCGTGGATGGCCCAACACGGCCTCTGCCTAAATGATGAAAAGACAGAGCTCCTCATTCTTGGTTCACCACAAAAACTCACTAAACTTGACCCTGCCTTCAAGTCTTTCACCATTGATGGGAACACCATCCCGATTGCTAAGGACACGAAAACCCTAGGGATTTACATCGACTCAACCCTATCCTTGACTAGACAATCCAACGCAGTCTCATCTGCAGCAGCGCATACTTGCAAGCTCATCACCGCCTGTCGCCCGTTCCTAACCACTGCCAACTGCGTAACCTTGGCCAGGACCCTTGTACTATCCAAGGTCGACTACTGTAATGCCCTCTATCTAGGTACTAATCTCCGCAACTTAAACAAGCTACAAATTGTCCAAAACAATGCGATCAGAGCGGCCCTTAACATTCCTAGGCGCCAGCATATATCTGACACCAGGCGCAACCTGCACTGGCTCTCTATCCCACATCGCATCTCCTTGAAGTCCTTGGCTCTCACACACAAATGCCTCCACAACCAAGCCCCTCGCTACCTGGCAAACAGATTCTCTTTCCACAATTCCACCAGACCTCGCAGAGCGGCCCAAGCCAACTGCCTTGACATCCCGCGTTTTAATCTCCAAAGATCTGGTGGAACCAGCTTCCCCATCCTGGCAGCCAAACTTTGGAACTCACTCCCCAATGACCTTAGAGCTGAACCTTCCTTCCTGAAATTCAAATACCTTACCAAAGCTTGGCTATCCGCCCAAGACTGCTAACACCAGCTTACTGCCCTACTTGCACTTTGACCTACTCTGCATCCCTTATTAACTATCCTGTAAATCACTGCCTTATCGATATTCGTTTGAATGTATATTTTGTAAATTTTGTAAATCTTCCTGTAATAATCCTGTAATACTCTGTCACATTGCCTTGTCATGCTTTCATCTTGTTGTAACTAAGTTAAGCGCCCGGTTGCCCCTGGGCCTGGTGCGCTATAGAAATAAATAAAATACTAAAATACTAAAAAAAAAAAAAAATACATCCAAACATGACCCATTTCACACATGCAGCCAAGTAGCTAACTACCAGCACACTGCAACATGGCCTTTTTTAAACGTGAGTAAATGGTCACTAACGCTCAACTCCAGACGGGCCTGCATCCTGAGGATCTGGTGGTGAAGCACTGGGCGAATGTGCTCCATAACCCTCATCTGCTGGGTAGTAAGCAGGCCCCACGGCATCCTCTGCTTCCAAGAGGTGCCGGGCCTTTTTGAGGGTCCCGGACTTGTAGTCCTCCCAGTGCTTCTGGACGTGATTGATGTCGTGGGGTGCCACCCCCTCCGCGTTGATGGCACCCACTATGTCCTTCCAAATTCTCTTCCGTCGTTCCTTGTCGGCACACGATGGTGTGAAGAGGGCATCATAATGCCCCAGAACTTGCTCCACCAGGATACGAACTTCATTTTCACTGAAGCTCGTAGCCCTCTGCCTCTTTGGCTGGGGGTTGCCACTGGTGCCGGAAGGTGCTGTGTCGGACATGGCAACCCCCGAGGCAGGTGTGGGTGGGCAACTGGGTCTGGGGCTGGGCTGTGGAGTGATGGTACTTCAGTCGGGAGTCTTCTGTTCCAGTAGGGGTGGTCACTGCAACTGGACCCCTGCAGATGGCAGATGTGCAGGCACCAAATGGCAGGGCACGGTTGCAGCAGATGGCTCGTAGGAGGCTGCTCGGGGCTCTGGGGGGCAGTAATTTGGCATTCTGGTCAAGAGCGTGGTCTTCCGTGTGTTGTCGCGTGGCCAGCTTGATACAGAGTTATTTGGCACGTGAGAAAACAGCACGTCAGCCTGTAATTCGATGAAAGGCCCTTAACGTGGAAGCGCGTCTGTCACATAACACGCGCAGGCATTTCCCTCGTCACGGTTTGAAGGTCCCACGTGGGTTTCCATCGCTCTGTACGTGCTCTTCGTGGGATGCAGTACGTGAATTCCGATGGTGCGCGTGGACTTTTCCACGCATTTTGGCTGGTGCGAGCAAGGTATGTGTATTCTGAGGGGTGAGCGGGGAGTTTTCCACATGTTTTAGATAGCGCGAGAGGGGTATGTGTATTCCGAGGGGTGCGCCTGGACTTTGACATGCGTTTTCGATAGCGCGAGTGGGGTACGTGTATTCCAAGGGGTGCGTGGGTTGTTTTCCACGTGTTTTTGATAGCATGAGAGGGGTACGTGTATTCTGAGGGGTGCGTGTGGTCTTTTACATGCGTTTTCGATAGCGTGAGCAGGGTACGTTTATTCCGAGGGGTGCGCAGGGAGTTTTCCACACGTTTTTGATAGCGTGAGCAAGGTACGTTTATTCCGAGGGGTACGCAGGGAGTTTTCCACATGTTTTCGATAGCGTGAGCAGGGTACGTTTATTCCGAGGGGTGCGCAGGATCTTTTCCATGCGTTTTTTATAGCATGAGAGAGGTACGTGTATTCCGAGGGGTGCGTGTGGACTTTTACATATGTTTTTGTGCTTGGGGGGCTGTATGCTGGTCCCCTGGCCTTTGCATCATGTAGGAGATTTGTGCAATGTTTTTTGCGCACGGAGCGGGATTGGGGGCATTACTGACGCTGCTGCAGGGTCGTTGCACTGCTCTGCGCCACTGCTGGTCATGGATGTTGAAATCCATGAATACGCTGTGCGTTGAAATGGGTTTTGGCGCATGTGGCTGGTGCAGACTGCAGCACGCGCATTCTGTGCACCAGCCGCGTGCGCCACTTGTGCGCCAAATTCTATGAATTACCCCTTAGATGTCTATGGGCGCTGTAAGGTATCTGCGCTGAATTTTCAGCAGTGAGCAAATCTACCCCCATGGCCGTACAACCAGTCACAGTAACTGGAGTTAAAATTGTATATAAGCTTCAAGCACATTACGACCCTGGCGGTAAGTGAAAAACGATGCCGGTAAATGATTACCGGCATCGCTTACCACTAGGTCCGATCATGACCCGAGAAAGTGCAATCAGAGGCATCGTAGTTAATGGTGCCGCTAACATCACCAAGCTTGGACGCCCGCGAACTCCCATGGCGTAAATACCGGCATCGCGCAAAGGTGGTAAAATCACGAATCAAGCGGACTTGCTCTTAAAGGGGTAGTCCAGCTACAAATTGTATTTAAAAAATAGATAGGCAACATTAAAAAAAAAATACTAGCACTTTTTTTTTAAACTTCCTATGTAAAATTTTGAGCTATTCAAGCTCAAAATTCGCAAAAGCAAGCACATGGGCGCATCCATTTTGTGAAATGGATACCCGCCTGTGCTGGCTTTTGCTTTTGTGGCACTAATGAAGGAAAAGCCAGCCAGCTGAAGTAAACAAAAGCTACCGCTGGGTGGCTTTTCCTTCATTGGTGCTGTACGCGGAGGACGGGGACCAGAGACCAGAGCAGGAAAGCTGCAGCTGAATCTCGGTAAGTGCTATTTATTTTTTAAAAAAAATAAGCACTAGCTGCGTTTTTTTTTCTAAGTTTTCTGGGCTGGAGGAGCCCGGAAAATTTAGAAATAAAACCGCAGCTTTAAAAACGTTGTATTTATGTTTGCGGTCGCTTTTGAAGCGACCGCAAAAATAAATACAACGTTATTGTGTTTGAAAACGCTGCAGTCTATCTTTCCAGGTTTCTCAGGCTCCTCTGGCTCGGAGCACCGGAGACCCAAAATGATAGCCACAGCAGGCAGAAACACAACGCGGTTGTGTTTGAAAATGCTGCGGTTTTTCTTTCCGAGTTTCTCAGGCTCCTCGGAGCCAGAGGAGCCTGAGAAACTTGGAAAGAAAAACCGCAGCGTTTTCTAACACAATAACGTTGTATTTATGTTTGCGCCCGCAAACATAAATACAACGTTTTTAAAGCTGCGGTTTAGTGTCCGTGCTCCACTTCCTGGCCACATGCACCTACCAGCACACAGTGGGGCACTTGCATGGCATTTCACAACCATTATTCTCACGTACGCTGATCCAAGTGCTCGATGCCCTCCTCAAGCACACTGACGACCACATTTCCATACCACGGTCTGCCCAGGAGATCGCAAACACCAAAGTGGGTTTCCATGCACTCGACAGCATACCTGGTTGCATTGGTACCATCGACTGCACCCATGTGGAATTGGTCGTCCCACATGCCATTGAGGTAGCGTACCGCAACCGTAAGCTATACCACTCAATCAACGTGCAAATGGTATGTGACTCCAACAGGATCATCACACATTGTTGTGCCCGATTCCCCAGATCAACCCATGATTCAATGGTCCTGAGTAACTCTACAATACCATGCTACACGGAGCGACATGCAGAGCCAAGATCCTGGCTACTCGGTGAGTCTCATGTCATGGCCATGGAAATGTGAAGTGGGTAGATGATTGCCGTACCAATGCATACTTTACCTGGCTGAAAGGGGGGGTGGGGAGAGATGCATACTTTACCTGGCTGAAGGGGGGGGAGATGCATACTTTACCTGGCTGAAAGGGGGGGAGAGATGCATACTTTACCTGGCTGAAAGGGGGAGGGAGAGATGCATACTTTACCTGGCTGCGAGTACCATAGGCAATGGAGCCAGCTCATACCCTGAAGCAGCCCAAACTTTAGCTGACACCTGAACACATAATGCTCGATGTAAGCAGCCTTACCATGTGAATGGAGGTGTGTCCCAACCATGACAAGTGCACTGTACTGAAGCGGACCGCATCCACCTCAACGAAATGCACCTACATGCAATGACTTCAGCCAATACACGGCACCAAAAACCATCAACTGAAAGGCCAGTCCCCCATAACTGCACACAAAGGAGGCACATGACGGACATAAACATCAATACACCACTACACAGACACAGAGGCCAAAATAAATTGCATAACAACATTTGTAGTGCTCAGTGAGGTCATCATGAGGCTGACAGCAATGTTGCCATGATGAGAGCATTGATATCACTGGACATCTGCCAGATCACCAAAATAACCGCTATGGACTAACACAGTGGATGGGCACTCACAAGGCACTGGACCCCCCTGCATACACTGGTTGATGGCATGCAAAACAGTCCATGAGAGGAATACACATATACCGGTCACATAGTGTGACTCCATTCGTGCATGTAAATGTGGTACAAAGTAAGAGATGAATGCATGCCATGGTGGCACGTCATGATTTGAAGTTTGATGTCATGACTGACACATACATTGTTGCCCACATACAGGTGATGCAGGATATCCCTTGAAGAGGTGTCTCCTTACCCCAGTCCGGAACCCACAGAACCAGCACGAGGAGGACTATAATCGTGCACATACACGAACCCGTTTGGTGATTGAGCAGACATTTGGCCTCTTGAAGGCACGGTTTCGCTGCCTCAGCAGGTCTGGTGGGGCACTCCTGTACCGCCATGAGAAGGTGGCGAAGATCGTCATGGCATGTGTAATGCTACACAATATGTGCATCAGACGAAATGTGCCCCTGCCCCCTGACGCTGAACTGCAACCACCTGACAATGACGATGAGGAGGGTGCAGATGGGGCAGCACCTCAGGGAGGAGGCGATGCACAGGAGGGACGTGCCATGCATCAAACTCTCATTAACCAATGCTTCTAGCACACACGGATGGTGTGTGTCACATGGAGATGGCACTTGGGGCACTGTGTGTGTCTGGGACATGCACACTGTGGGCTGTTCACCAATAAAGCACACATACGCAATGAGCAATGTCCACACATGTGATTTGTGCACAAGCAAAAAGTGTATTGAAAATGTGATTTGAATGAACACACCCACTCCCCCCTCCCCCCTCAACTCCCCAACACACCCACTCTCCCCTCCCCCTCAACTCCCCAACACACCCACTCCCCCCTCCCCCCTCAACTCCCCAACGCACCCCCTCCCCACTCCCCCCTCAACTCCCCAACACACCCACTCCCCCCTCAACTCCCCACAAAAGTGTGTGGATGCCTGTGGTGAAGTGCATAATGTGGGATTGTTCCACTGGGCGGCCTCTATTGGCAGCCCCCTCTCCCGGCCCCCGGGGCACCCCTGCCTGAACTCCGCAGGTTCCTGCCCGATCTGCGGACGGGGCTGCTCGGGGTCGAACTGGCAGCGGAGGAGGTACTTGGCTGCTCACGAGGACGCATGTCCCTCATTGTTTGAACGAGCTCCGAGAGCACGTGCCGCACTGCGGCGAGTTCTGCACAGATATCCTCGGTGGAGGATAGTATGACTGCCTTCACAGTATCTGCACATTGTTGCATTTCCGCCCTTGCACCTCCACATTCGGCCACATGCTGAGTCAAGAGTGAGGACAATTGGTGTTGGCGTGTGATGATTTGATCCAGCGACTCTTGGTTTTTTTGGGCAATGGATAATGCCAGTGGCGTGTCGATTGTGCTGCTCCCCTCCTGCACATCTTCCACTGGGCATGGAGTGGCTGGCCAAGAGTCATCAGGGAATTGCCCCTGTGTGCCATCATCATGCTGGCTGCATGGGGACAGGTAGGGGGAATGAGGGTGGGCAGTGGGGGGACATACTACAACATCAGCATCCTCCACATCACTATCCGAGCTAGCTGCAATGGCAGCAGTCTCCCTAATCGTGCTGCTTCCTGCAGACACAGTCCCTTCAGTGGGCACCAGTTGGTGGATGTCTGTTGCTGGTGGTACCGTGGTGCTTGCCTTGGTGATTATCAGTGCCCTGGCCTGTGTTGTGCCCGTAGATTTTGGCTGCTGTGGGGGTTTGTTTTGTCCAGCAGAGGTGGAGGGTTGGTGTGGTGGTACTTCGGGCCTGACCTTCTTGGCAGGTGTGGTGCCAGTGTCTTCATCGCCAAGGTCCGAATGAGAGCCTGTGGTGGAGCAAAGGAGGGAAAGTGTTATTGATGGGTCTGCGGACATTGAGCAGGCATTGTGATGACTGCCATTATTTTGATAACTAGATGGTGCACATTGGAGGCAGTGACATACAGGTTGTCTCCCTTTTGGGTGGAAGAAGCATGGAGGAATGTGGGTGCCTACAGTAAGGGTGTGCATACTGCATGTGTACAGGGTGGAGGACAAAAATGCCTGTAGGCAGTCTTCTGCTGATGAGTCGCGTTAACCCTATTAGGCAACATTGCACTTCACATGATTCTGGACTTCAGTGAGTTTGGCATGGCTTGATTTAAGGCACCTACCTGCGTCACCTGATGTCGGGGCTCCTCTCTCCATTTCTCCAACCCCCTCGATGCTCTTGATGCCAATGGTTGTGGCACATATCTCCTCCCACGGCTGCAATTTTATCAGTGACTCTGCTCCTCCACCAGTTGCCATGCCCAGGTTTCTGTTAGCAGACAGTATACTCCTTATGCGGAGCCGGAGATCGTCCCACCTTTTCCGGCACTGTCTTGCATGGCGGGGTGTTGTGCCAACTGCACTGACCCGCTGTGATACTATGGCCCATATGGCCATCTTCCATGCTATCGCCTGTCTGGTCATCTCTGTTGAAAATACAACATCAGCGTTTTCCTGTAGGGTTTCAGCCAACATGTTGAGCTCCTCCCTAGTGAAGCGCTCCTGCCGCAGCCGATCGCAACTTTTTTTCACAACTTTCGGCATTCTGACGATGGGTGGATGTAGGTGAAGGTTTGTGGCGGTTCTGGGGGTCAGATGTTGTAAGGGGATTCAATTCAACACTACAGCTAAGTCAACGCCTAGTCTATAATACTGAATGAAACCCTTATTGATATATCTTTAGGTCCAGTTCATACGTTCTGGATGACTACCCCTATATAACACCCCTCTCTTGGAATCCCCCTGACCCCACTGAGCCAAGAAGTAGTTCTGTTTTGCAAGTTTAAAAGGTTTATTTGATAATTTAAAATATATATATCACACTTTATGATAAATTAATAATTGAATAGCACACTTAATCTGATATGATAAAGATCAACAACGGAGAATCTGGCACTAGCACACTTCTCTATAATCAATAAGGAGTTGACATGAAATGGATAAGGTAGCACACTGGTAAATAGGAACAAAAGTATAATGTGGTAGAGGATGCTTTATGTAAGCTCAGGTGGATGCAATATTCAATGAATGCAGTACAGAAAATACTCAATATGATTTCAACCAAACAATGTAATCACTTTTCTCTGGCAATCCCCTCCCCCCCTTGATACAATGCAAGGATATGGAAGGAAGCACACAGTTCTCAGAAATGCAATCAAATGTGATTCAGTTCACCCCAGCAAGCTTAGACTACAGAAGTTGAAAACACAGGCCCAAATTGCTTTGATATGTGCTGGCAATGAATTAAAAAATATGCTAAAATGCTTTTAATTCCCTTTTCAGAGGTTCAGGGTGAGTGGTATCTAGTTAATATTAGTCCAGGCTCACACTAGCAATGATGCAGGGATAGTTAGCAGGTTAAACGAATTTCTGGCAAATGGAAGGCAAGCAGCAGCAGTTTTTACATGTGAAGAAATTTGCAAATCGCGGTAAAATTCGCGGATGCGCCGAGCGCTATTACAGAGGAACCACAAGGACTATCTCTATCGTTTTGGGGTCCTAGGAAAGCCTAGGATCTCAGCTTCAAAATGAAAGTTACTGCAAGTCTCTAGCACAAAAGGTTGCGGAGATATGAGCGTTAAAATAAAGGTCGTTTTTTCAGATTTGAAATTTTAAAGTTCAAAAAGACACGTGCAGCTTTTGCAGCTAAAATGACAGGTGACAGTTAGGAGGCAGTTCTACTTAGATTAAATAGATTGAATTATATTATTTTAACTAAGAGATTGGTTCTGCACAGTTTTCTAGGTACTCACACTATATTCTTGAGTGAAATGGGCCTCATCACGGATCTGGTCAGGGTTTTAAATTCGCCTCTGGTCTCTGCACTTCACAGTGATCTGGGTCAGCTCTCTCTGGTTCTCTGGTCTGGGTCTCTAGTTCTGGATAGATTGAAGTCTCTAGTTTGGCTCTCTGGAGGTTTGATGGAGGTAAGTATGGATTTTTCCGGCAGAGCGTCCCGCTGCAGATGGAATTTGAAGGCCCTGTCTGTCCTGTCTGTCTGCTTTTATGTGTTTAGAATGTGGGTGTGTTCTAGCATCACTGACCCTACCTCGCTCTCAGCTTCTAATTGGTCAAACTTCCATTTATCATTTGATTGGGGAATGAACTGTGAGTCAGAGTGATGTCATTTTACAGCCTGCAGAAAGTCCACTCCTCCTGTCAACTTACACACAAATCTAGATTTGAAACAAATACATATTTGCAGAGGTACATATTGTTTTAAAATCATATGCACCCATCATGCATTACAGGAGGTATCCCCTGTTCAAACTCTGCTCTTCCTGGGAGCTTGCATTCAGAAATGGCACATATTTCACTTTTTAACTGATTTTGCAATTTCTGACATTGACCCAACTTTACATACATGTGCGCAGGGAGTACGGACATTAACTGATGAAGTTTCAGATTTTTAACATGCATACATTTAGAGTTATCCCCACTTTTCCGCTAAAACCCCCCTGAACATGCCACCGGGTCGAAAAACCTCTTAAAATGTGGGCAGAAAAATCACAAGAATTATGGTATCATTTATAAAATTTTCACATGTCCGCTCTATGAGTTATTCATCTTTTTAAAGTTATGTTCTGGCTCCAAAGGGGTGTGGTTTACCCTCAGCACAAGTTTGAATTTCTGGTTTTTCCAGTTCTGCCAAGCCAGCTTGCTCTCACAGGCAGTGCCCCTCCCCTTTCCTCAGGAGGAAGCCACTTTTTACGACCATTTACGACTCCTGCCAATAAAACCTTTGCCTGAGCCAGGACAGGGCTTTGTTCACTTTCCTGCAGAGCACAGGTAATTCAATTATCAGATAGATGGCATATCCTTAGTGTGAGCAGCAAAAGGGCAGCTAGGCCTGGGAACACAGCTGTGACTCAAGTTTCACTCCTGATGGGGGTAGTTGCCAGGCAGAATTCAGTTCCTTAAGCCAGGTTTCAGATAAAATGTCACTTTTTGTTCCCCAGTTTCTGCCTTCAAATAAAACTCAACATTTTCACAGATGCAGCTAGAAGGCTGATTCTAAGTGCAAAACTATGACATTTCAACAGTTACAAAGGCATGTGACACCAAACATAGGTCACTTATTTAATCTAAACATTTTCGATTTTAGTGTCTTTAAATCCAGTGCAACTTAAACTGCTGACTCCATAGCTCAGCCAGTTTTGTTATAAGCATTGTTCTGGGCTCTTCCTTTCCCAGATTTTGTAGGCACACAAAACTCCATTCTACCAAATGTCTGCTGGTGTTCAGTGAATATTTTGCACATATTGCAATGTTTGAAATAGGCACTTTGGCTTGCCTTCAGAGAAACACAGGGTGGTTTTAAACTGCCGGCTTTTGGATAGTGGTGAGTACTGGTACTGCACCCATTTTTGGGATTTAAGAAAATGAATTCCCCACAATTCTAGGTTGCATTTGGCAATCAGCATTGCCAATCCCAATGGTTTCAGACTACTGTGCGGGTAGTCCAATGGTGGTTTTAGGCAGTGTCCTTCTGTGCCCATAACATCGGCAAAAATGGGTGGCAGCCTATTCTTCCTGCATTTCCCTGTGCATTTTCTGGGAAGCTCTGGCCATCATGATGTTTTCATGTCAGTACTGCACAGTTTTGAGGTAGGGCTCGGATGCATGGGTAAATACATCCCACAAGCCCCCCTCTTGCGATGGCCATTCTATTTCACGAATGGGACTCGCAAGACCTGGGATGTTTCCTCATCTTCTTCCAATAGATGGCACAGTTCAGCATCTTCTTCTCCATCCGGTACTGATCGATCGGTTCTCCTCGCCGGTCCTGATGGGAAGATTGGGCGGTCCACTGGGCCCATTGGATCTTCGTTCCCGGTCTCCGGATCGTCCTCCTTGGCCAGTCTCAAGGTCTTCTTTCTCCTAGGACGACAAAGGAAGAGCGGCAATACCTACTCATAGACGTTTTTCCACCACTGTTGAGATGGTGGGATAGCATATGCATTTCATCATAACGAAACATTACATTCTTATTTTGAAAAAAAAACAGTATAACTAAGAGACAGTTTCATGCAAATCACAATATTTTAGAGACTAGATGTGGTATGTTTTATGGTTGGAACTGAATTAGTCTGAGACAGTACCCGCTAGGATTCCAGAGGATTCCTCCAGTTGTTGCAGAGTGTGCCTGGGATGGCAACATTTCAACTGGTTTATGTGGACCCACTTGTCTTCCCCCTCTGCCGAACCGCCTTTGGGGATGCGGATCTTGTAGGCCACAGGGGAGATCTTGTCGATGATCTCAAAGGGTCCCTTCCATGTAGGCAAAAATTTGCGCTGCTTGGCCTGGTTCCTTTGGAAGTTGTATAGATAGACCTGGTCTCCCACCTGATATTCCTTCCTGGAAGTTTTCAGGTCATAATGGGTCTTCATGCTATCAGCCGATCTTTCTAGATTCCGCTGAGCGTAAGCAAAAGCATGTTGGAGGTGTTTCCTTAAATTCTCCACATACTCATGAGTAGTGGAGGCATTTATCAGTGTCTGCTCTTGGGTCCTGTAGAGCAAATGCTGAGGAAGCACCATCTTGCGTCCAGTCATCAACTCAAATGGTGACATTTTGGTTGCAGATGAAGGGGTAGATCTGATAGCCATTAGGACCAGGGGTAATCGGATATCCCAACTTGGCCCAGAATCTGCCACAAACCTCTTTAATATGCTCACAATGGTTCGGTTATATCTCTCTACTGCCCCAGAAGAAGCTGGTCTATAAGCAATATGCAGCTTTCTCTTGACCCCCAGTATCTCCCACATCTTTGTCATTACTTCACTGGTGAAGGTGCTACCTCTGTCTGACTCAATCCTTTGAGGTAGACCAAAACGGGAAAAGATGTGGTTAATCATCAAGGCAGCTGCAGTTTCTGCCTTGCAGTTTGGGGCTGGGAGACATTCCACCCACTTGGTAAACAAGCATGTGACGGTCAACATGTACTTATTCCCCCTAGCCGAGCGAATCACGGGGCCTACAAAGTCGATTTGTAAATCTGACCATGGCAGTGTCATTCCCCTCTTTTGTAAAGGCGCCCGGTGCGTGAGGGATGATGGCTGAAATTGTGCACACACAAGACACCCCTTCAAGTATTGGTCGAGGTCCTGCCCCATGTGTGGCCAGTATGCAACCTCTCTTAAGATTTCCAATGTTGTGTGAAACCCCCTATGACCGGCGGTGGCCGCATCATGGGCGTGACTTAACATCAGGCTTCGGAATGAGGTAGGAACCACCCACTGATCGTGGCCAGCTTTGGATTTCCTTACCAACAAACCGTCTTGGATTCGGAACATTTTTGGACATTTCATCAACACTCTTAGGTCCTCTTTCCCAATGTAATCGGTATCCGTCAGGGGAAAGTTCTCAGGGTCCTCAAGGTGCTGGTAAAATTTACCAATTATTGGATCCCCCTTCTGAGCGGTAATCAAATCAGCATCAGGGGTCTCCTTACTCCATTGTGCAATTGAAAGGTCGTTGTGAGCATTTGTCTGGGACCTAGTGATGGCAGTGACCTGGATTTCCCCCAACAGGGACTCAATCTCAATTAGATCCCCTTGGATGGCTCCGGTTTTGGCCAGCTGATCAGCTAAGTCATTTCCAGTTTTGTCTGGTCCCTCTACTTTGGAATGACCCTTAATCTTCTTCCAATAGATGGTCATCCCATTCGATGTGACCAGATCATCAATGTTTTGGATCAACTTCCCATGTTTCAAGGGTTTGTTGTTAGCACATAACATGCCTCTGGTTTTCCAATTAACCAGGTGCTCCACGAACCCGTTCCGTACATAATCCGAATCTGTGATTATGACCAGTTCGTGGAGTTGATGCTGGACAGCGGTGAGGATGGCCTGATGCACAGCCATCAATTCTGCCACCTGACTACTTCGGGGACCAATTTTGTATCCAGCGGAGGGTTCTGGGGACTCATTCACCCATGCATTCCCTACGCCGGCCACCAGTTCTTTCTCCCCGTCGTTGTCAACATGGTAAGAGCATCCATCCACATACACAGTGGGCATTCCCTCACACTTGTCTTCTTCAAAGACTTTGTGTGGGGAATTAAGGTATGCCTCCATGTTGTCCTTGATTTTCAGACTTTCGTCCTCGAGACAGTTTTCTCTGGCACAATCATGCAAGTCAGCCAGACCTTGCGCGAGGGGACTCTTCTTGTTTTGGCCATATCTGACCTCCACAGGAAAGCCTTGCATTGACAGAATCCAGGAAGTAATTCGGGAATTACTCACATTTCCGGCCCGGATTCTGTCACTTTGGAGATATTGCAGAGGCTGGTGTGGAGTCTCCACTATGATGTGTTCCCCCTGGATAAACGGGCGGTAATTCTTCAATGCCCACACCGTCGCCAGGAGTGCTTTCTCACAATCGTTGAATTTTTCCTCCACAGAGGATAAAGTTTTGCTCGCATAGGAGATTACTTTATTGACCTTGTCATGCTTTTGATATAATACTGCCGTCAAGCACGTATTAGAGAACCCTGTCTCCAGGAAGAACTCCTTGTTTCTGACCGGGTAAGCTAGGCAAGGCGCTTGTGAGAGGCTTCTTTTGAGTTGTTTTACTGCCTCGGCTTGTTCTGGACCCCATTCCCACTTGACCCCCCCCTTCAGGAGATGAATCAGGGGTCTGGTGATCTCTGCGTAGCCCTCAATGAACTTTCTGCTGTAATTAGTCAGTCCAAGGAGGCTCCTTAGTTCCCGCAGAGTTGTGGGGTCTTTCAGTTTCTGAAGTGCTTCCACTTTCTTTTCCTGGGGACAAAGACCCTGAGGAGTAATCTCATGCCCCAAGAAGTTAACACGGGTTTTACACCACTGTGCTTTCTGAAAGGAAAGTTTTGCTCCGGCGGCCCTCAACTGTGTCAGAACATAACGGATCTCCGCTATATGTTCCTCAACAGTTGAGCTTTTGATGAGGACATCATCTACATAAGCCAGGTTACCCCTTGCACCCAAGTCGGGCATGGCCTTGTGTAGAAAAATGTTGAATTCATTGCCGGAGTTGAGGTATCCGAAGGGAGTCCGGGTCCATGTGTACTGCTGGCCCCCAAAGGTAAAAGCCAGCTTGTATTGGTCCTCCCTACTGACAGGCACGGTCCAGTATCCATTGGTCAGGTCTATTGCAGTGAATACCTGTGACCCCTGAATCTGGGCCAGACCTTGGTCAATGTAGGGCAGAGGCCATCGGGAAGTATGGACCCGTTTGTTGAGCTCCCTAAGGTCGGCGCAGAGTCTCCACTGGCCGTTTGGCTTCAATATTCCCAGCACCGGATTATTGAAGGTGCTGTGGACTGGACGGATTATTCCCCGGGACTCAAGGTTCTTAATTATTTCAGTAAGGGACTCCATTGATGCGAGAGGCAAGCGATATTGCTTCACAAACACAGGAGTCATGCCAGGGTCCGTGGGGATTGTCGTTGTGTGGATGTCAGTGCGACCACAGTCATATGAGTCTACCGCAAAGAGATCTTGGAAATCCAAGAAAACTTGTTTCAACTTTTGCTTTTGTTCCAGAGTCACACAGGTATCAGCTAGGTTGACTCTCTCTTCCACCATCTGCCTGAAGCCTGGAAAGACTTCTGGTTTGGCTATCTCCGCGGCCTCCTCCAGCTGGGTGGAGAAGTCCCTGGTCAGAGTGCTGATTTGGACCGGAGGCTTCAGGTGGGAAAGGCAGCCCTCATGTACCTGGAAAATCACCTCATCCCTCCTGAAGTCACACGTCACATCTTCCTTACCATAGGGGCAGGAAGTGTACACCAGGAAGTTCCCCCCATGCCGGGTAAAAATCCTTTCTGGTGTTGTATTGTCATCACTGTCACTGTGAACGCAGTCCTTGGGAATTGGTCCTAACAGTTCATTTCTAAGATCAATGGAGAAATGTCGGTCATCAACCGCCATTCCAATAATGGTGCCTGCGGCTAGAGTAATACTCTTTAAGTCGCTGTTATCCACCTCTATTGGAATGGTGTCATGTTCTATGTTGACTAATGGTGTTGGGTTTACCCCCAACCCTTGCTGTTGGAGAGAAGCATTTAGATGTATGTAAGCATCAGGGTTTTTCAACTCTTGTCCCCTTTTAACTTTCACTTCCAGGGAGAATTGTCGGGTCCTTTCTGGGATGGTGACTTCCTCTTTAACCTGAATTTCAACTGCATAAGGTAGCAATTGAGCTGACCTAAATGCTTTTTCTGGATCATCAAAGCCCATGGGATTATCCGCTAATCGGGACCAAGCTTTGAAGTTTATTAGGTCCAAACTAATGGCAAAGCGATTGAGAATGTCACTGCCTAAGTAAAAGGCGGCAGTGACGTCTCGCACGACCCAACAATTATGGACTATGCTCTTGTTGCCAATGGAGATTTTGAGCATACACCTGCTTGGCAGGAGATGTTTTGAATTGGGTGCTTCCAGGTCCATTTCCCATTTGTCTATCAGTTTGAAGGTGGGAATGGCTGGATCTTTTGGAAGTTGGCGAAACATGGCTTCGCTGATGAAGCTCTTACCGTTGTTCACACACACTCGAGCGAGAACAGAGTCCTTTCCATCATTTAACTGAACAGGGATGAACAACTGCTCTCCAATTTGCTGAATATCAGCCAGGCTTTGAGCTGATTTCACATCTTTCTGGACTATAGGAGTGGGAGTTTCTGATTGTGGATTGGTATAGAATCTCAGAGTGTTTCCTTCCAGCGTGGAGTACCACTTTAGACTGGAAGGAAGGTTGATTTTCAGAAATAGAGAGGACCCCCCATCACCAGTCTGTTGTCCTACTGCTATTACTGTCACGTCTGGAATTTGGCTATTCTGGAAGTGAAATTCTACTTGGTCAGATTTTTGTTCAACCATGTGGCAGGTGCCGTTTAAACTAACATGGTTGACACTCTGTTTTAATTTTATGGGTCGGCTAGTCTGGGTCCAGAGGACCTTGTTTACGCAATCAATTAGGGGTGACAACCTTCTCAGGAGGTCATTCCCTAGTAAACAAGGGGTGCCCTCTGGGGTCACAACTATGACCGGGTGTTTCAACTTGTGTCGCCCGATCTTAATGTCCAAGTCTGCAGTCCCCTCAACGGGAATTTCCTTCCCGTCAAAGTTCTGCAGTTGTCCAGGAAGAGAGGTGAGAGGAATTTGGTAATCCTCTCCCCTTCCTGCATTCAGTTCATCAAAGGCCCTTCTGGACATAAGGGTAGCTTGAGATCCAGTGTCCACCAGTGCCGAGATTGTACCCTGCCCCTGTACTTGTACCGGGGCATAATATCTTCCCTCCTTCTCCTCAAGGGGGCACAGATAATGTACATTTTTGGACAACTGGTGGGCTAACTTTCTGGTTTTGGACATCGCGAGAGAAGAGATTTGGGCAGAATTCTGTGGAGAGTCTTGGGAATCTGAAAGAAAAAGTTGGCAACTGGAGATCAGAGCCATTGTGGGTTCCCCTGGTTCCGGTTCTGGGCCGCCCCCCCTTTTTGGAGGCAGTCCCCAGGATGGGTTTGAACCAGGGGATTTTCTTGCTGTTGGTTCTGGGATGAGATGGTGGGCGGCGGTAGCTCAGTCTCCACATCTCCCCAGTCTGGATTTGCATCCCTAGGGACCCATTTTTCTTTGGGGGGAGTTCCCCCCTCTCTGAAGGAGAAGATCCTTTTCCCAGGATCCTCTGAGGATCCCTCTCCCTCAAATTGGAAGATCTGTACCTCCTCCTCAAACTGAGTCTGTTTGGGTCTTTTGTTTCTCCTACCCCCCCTCTGCTCCTTAGGAGGCAGACTTTCAGGGGCAAGAGATTTCGTTTCCGGTTCCTGGGTTTCCAGGGGCTGTTTACAAGTGAGGAAGGAAGCTTCCTCCAAGGCTTTACACCCCCCTTCCCTTTGTGCCTCCTCCCTGGGAACCGGTGAGTTATCGGGGTGCTGCCCCGTCATTGTTCTGGAGCACCAGGTCCAGAGTTGGGTGCGTTCTGCGCCGGCACGCCCATCTGAGGGTTCTGCTGAGCCCTCAGTATGTGACCCAGATCCCGCGCCATGTTTTGAACCTGGCGCTCTAACTGGGAAACCCGCTCAGGCTGATACGGGGCCCTGTTTTCTCCCCTGGGCTGATCCCGGGAAGGGTAGCTGTCCCTCCTCTGGTAATACCCCGGGTTGGGAAGATTTGGGTACCCCTCCACCTTTGGCCTCCCCTCTCCCGGATTCAGTGGTCTGGGCTCAGGGAATTGGGGAAAGAAGGATGGATGGTTTTGGGGCTGAAAGTCGGGTGGATATCTGGGGAAAAAGTTCTGCCCAGGGTTTGGTAAATTTCTGCCCTCCTGTGGGAAGTTTGGAGGGAAGTTCCCTGGGTTAGGTGCTTGGCTGGATCCCCCCCCTTGGGCTGGAGGAGTCCACACATAACCCAGGATGGGTCGATTTCCCTTGTAACGGGGACTTACATAATCAGGAGAGCGAGGGACCCCATTTGTGGGGCTGCCTCCCTGGCTCCCTGTCTGTGACTGGCCCGAGGACCTTCTGGGCCTAGCATTATTAGGTGCAGGTAGGTTTTTAGGCCCCCCCATCTCCAAATCCAAAACGGGGGTGACCTTTACCTCTGCCACCTTGGCAGCAGCAGGGGTGCTGTTGGCTTTGGGGTTTTTCTGGGCATTACTTTTGCTATCTATCGGTTTCTGCACCTCATAGATCCGGGTAGCCTGTTCAATGACCCAGTCTAAAGATCTTTTCTCGTGAAAATCCCTCACGAGCTGGGTCATGATATATTTGGGCAAGGCATGGAAAAACGTATTTATAAATTCCCTGCTATCCGTGCGCACCCTTCTTGTGGTCTGTGCAAAAGCCCGCTTTAACTCCTGCACAAATTCTTGTGGGGCCTGATCCTCCCCACATTGCAAATTGTAGGCTGCCTTGCGAGCCTCTTGAGGATTTCTGTGAACAGAAAAATGTCTCAAGATGGCCGCCTTATAGGTGGACCATCTTAAATGATTTTGGTCCTCCAGCCCCGCAAAGAAACTGGAGTATTCCGGGGAGAAGGTCCACTTTACATATTGAATACAGCTTTGGCTGTCCTTCAAATGGAAAGTCTCCATCATTTGTTCAAACAACTCTAAGTGCTCCCAAACAGAATACTTAGCGTTCTTATGGTAAGGCGTGATGACGCTCCTGATCGCCTTAATCTGCTTTAAGGGGTCCTTAAGCAAGGCCCTTTTTGCCTTATTGGCCTTTTTGGTTCGGGTAACCCTTGTCCATTCATCCTCGGACTCAGAGGCACTGCTCCCAGAGGTTCCCGTCTGTTCTTCCAGGTTTTCCCGGATTCTGCGAGCCTGGGAATGGCTGGCAGAATGTGGGGACCTGGTCTCCTGTGTCCTGCGCAGTTCAGAGGAGTCTTCAGATTCCTCCTTGCTGCCAGGATTTGATGGGTACCCCCTCCACTGACCTAACTGGGCAGAGGTTTTCAGGATGCCCTTAATGGGCCTACTCTCCTGGGGTTCCCCATCGAACTGTACTGTACTTGGGTGCCCATACCCGGATGCCCACCCCTCCATTCCTGAGTGGTACTGGCCTATGAGCCCCATACTCTTAGCTGGATAGTAATCTGCCATCCCTGCAGCCCTGTGCTCATGTGCGCCAGGGGACATGGGGGTGGCAGAGTCCAGGGACTGAGAGGTATGAGGGCCTCTGGTACTAGTGCTCCTGAGGTTATGCTCCGGAGTTTCCCTTTCCCAGCGAACCTCATCTCTATCCGCCCCTGCTCCCTGTTGCAATGCAAGAGCCTGCATTTGTGCTTTCAGTTCCTCTGTTAAGGCCTTACTCGACTCTATCAGTCTCTCCTGCATCGCTACCTGTTGTTGGAGCCTATCATTGTGTTGGCAGAGAGCCTCATTCTCTCTCTGTGCTTCCTGATTGGTCCTGGAGTACTGGGCCAGTCTTTGCTGCAGGAGGGTTACCTCCTGGGCAATGTCCCTATTGGCCTGCTCCTTTCTTGCCAAAGCCTCTTCCACCCTCCTGGTGTGCTCTAACAAGTTCTGAATTTCTTTTTGGAGGTCACCCAGCCCCTGGAGGGACAGGTGATTTTCTTCCATTTTTCTTTTTAAATGGCAGACTTCCTGGCCTAAGGTATCCCTTTCCTGACTGAGAGCCTGCATCTGTGCTGCCAGGTCGTCCCTTTGCCTTTGGAAGGCACCAGCATTCTGGCGCTCCTGATCAAACTCTGCCTGGGTATCCAGATCTTTCAGAATTAGTTTGTTGCTCTCCGCCTTCACTCTATCCAGGTGGCCTTGCAGGGTGACTACCTGCTCAGCACATACCCTGTTGAAGTCCAGTTGTTGCTCCAGCTTTTTCTGGTTTTGCAGTAGGGAGTCCAAACCTTCTTGGTATTCCTTCTGCAAGGCCAGAAATCTGGTATTCTGTTCTACCTTTTCCTGTTGCAGCACATCCATATCCTTCTTTATTTTAATGATGTGCTGCCTACTATCATCTTCTGACTCCTGGCTCCTCTGCAGCCTCTGCTCAGAAGAGTCCAGATCAGATTGGGCCTTCTGTAATGCCATCTGTTCCCTATTTGCCAGATTTTGGCTTTCAGCACATCTATCCTGCATGTCTCCCATATATAGGTACAGGTATGCTGCTATCCTGGCAATCTTATTGTGTTCCTCTTTGGCTTTAGGAGCCATATATAGTTCACTCAGGGCCACATGTAAGGGACCCTGATCTCTATATATATCTGACCCTGTTTCAGTGACCTGTTGTGTGATGGCCTGCAACCACACATCCTGGCCCTGTTCGGTCCATTCACCTCTCACAAATAGCTTATGCAAGAGGTGCTCTCTGGCTATTTTCATGTCTACTAAGGTCGTCATTCTAGAGATTGGTCTCTGTCCTGACTTACAGAAGTTTGTATTTTATTTTTGCAGAACAGAACTTTTCTTGGAGTGTCCCTTTTGAGGAATGCTTCACAGCGTAATGCAGCGTGGTGATCCGACCGGATGTATGTATCCCGTCAGTTAGCACACTGTATTAAGCTGCACAAGTGGTAAATCTAACCCAACGTCTCGGCTCGAGCCCCCAATTTGTAAGGGGATTCAATTCAACACTACAGCTAAGTCAACGCCTAGTCTATAATACTGAATGAAACCCTTATTGATATATCTTTAGGTCCAGTTCATACGTTCTGGATGACTACCCCTATATAACACCCCTCTCTTGGAATCCCCCTGACCCCACTGAGCCAAGAAGTAGTTCTGTTTTGCAAGTTTAAAATGTTTATTTGATAATTTAAAATATATATATATCACACTTTATGATAAATTAATAATTGAATAGCACACTTAATCTGATATGATAAAGATCAACAACGGAGAATCTGGCACTAGCACACTTCTCTATAATCAATAAGGAGTTGACATGAAATGGATAAGGTAGCACACTGGTAAATAGGAACAAAAGTATAATGTGGTAGAGGATGCTTTATGTAAGCTCAGGTGGATGCAATATTCAATGAATGCAGTACAGAAAATACTCAATATGATTTCAACCAAACAATGTAATCACTTTTCTCTGGCAATCCCCTCCCCCCCTTGATACAATGCAAGGATATGGAAGGAAGCACACAGTTCTCAGAAATGCAATCAAATGTGATTCAGTTCACCCCAGCAAGCTTAGACTACAGAAGTTGAAAACACAGGCCCAAATTGCTTTGATATGTGCTGGCAATGAATTAAAAAATATGCTAAAATGCTTTTAATTCCCTTTTCAGAGGTTCAGGGTGAGTGGTATCTAGTTAATATTAGTCCAGGCTCACACTAGCAATGATGCAGGGATAGTTAGCAGGTTAAACGAATTTCTGGCAAATGGAAGGCAAGCAGCAGCAGTTTTTACATGTGAAGAAATTTGCAAATCGCGGTAAAATTCGCGGATGCGCCGAGCGCTATTACAGAGGAACCACAAGGACTATTGTTTTGGGGTCCTAGGAAAGCCTAGGATCTCAGATTCAAAATGAAAGTTACTGCAAGTCTCTAGCACAAAAGGTTGCGGAGATATGAGCGATAAAATAAAGGTCGTTTTTTCAGATTTGAAATTTTAAAGTTCAAAAAGACACGTGCAGCTTTTGCAGCTAAAATGACAGGTGACAGTTAGGAGGCAGTTCTACTTAGATTAAATAGATTGAATTATATTATTTTAACTAAGAGATTGGTTCTGCACAGTTTTCTAGGTACTCACACTATATTCTTGAGTGAAATGGGCCTCATCACGGATCTGGTCAGGGTTTTAAATTCGCCTCTGGTCTCTGCACTTCACAGTGATCTGGGTCAGCTCTCTCTGGTTCTCTGGTCTGGGTCTCTAGTTCTGGATAGATTGAAGTCTCTAGTTTGGCTCTCTGGAGGTTTGATGGAGGTAAGTATGGATTTTTCCGGCAGAGCGTCCCGCTGCAGATGGAATTTGAAGGCCCTGTCTGTCCTGTCTGTCTGCTTTTATGTGTTTAGAATGTGGGTGTGTTCTAGCATCACTGACCCTACCTCGCTCTCAGCTTCTAATTGGTCAAACTTCCATTTATCATTTGATTGGGGAATGAACTGTGAGTCAGAGTGATGTCATTTTACAGCCTGCAGAAAGTCCACTCCTCCTGTCAACTTACACACAAATCTAGATTTGAAACAAATACATATTTGCAGAGGTACATATTGTTTTAAAATCATATGCACCCATCATGCATTACAGGAGGTATCCCCTGTTCAAACTCTGCTCTTCCTGGGAGCTTGCATTCAGAAATGGCACATATTTCACTTTTTAACTGATTTTGCAATTTCTGACATTGACCCAACTTTACATACATGTGCGCAGGGAGTACGGACATTAACTGATGAAGTTTCAGATTTTTAACATGCATACATTTAGAGTTATCCCCACTTTTCCGCTAAAACCCCCCTGAACATGCCACCGGGTCGAAAAACCTCTTAAAATGTGGGCAGAAAAATCACAAGAATTATGGTATCATTTATAAAATTTTCACATGTCCGCTCTATGAGTTATTCATCTTTTTAAAGTTATGTTCTGGCTCCAAAGGGGTGTGGTTTACCCTCAGCACAAGTTTGAATTTCTGGTTTTTCCAGTTCTGCCAAGCCAGCTTGCTCTCACAGGCAGTGCCCCTCCCCTTTCCTCAGGAGGAAGCCACTTTTTACGACCATTTACGACTCCTGCCAATAAAACCTTTGCCTGAGCCAGGACAGGGCTTTGTTCACTTTCCTGCAGAGCACAGGTAATTCAATTATCAGATAGATGGCATATCCTTAGTGTGAGCAGCAAAAGGGCAGCTAGGCCTGGGAACACAGCTGTGACTCAAGTTTCACTCCTGATGGGGGTAGTTGCCAGGCAGAATTCAGTTCCTTAAGCCAGGTTTCAGATAAAATGTCACTTTTTGTTCCCCAGTTTCTGCCTTCAAATAAAACTCAACATTTTCACAGATGCAGCTAGAAGGCTGATTCTAAGTGCAAAACTATGACATTTCAACAGTTACAAAGGCATGTGACACCAAACATAGGTCACTTATTTAATCTAAACATTTTCGATTTTAGTGTCTTTAAATCCAGTGCAACTTAAAATGCTGACTCCATAGCTCAGCCAGTTTTGTTATAAGCATTGTTCTGGGCTCTTCCTTTCCCAGATTTTGTAGGCACACAAAACTCCATTCTACCAAATGTTTGCTGGTGTTCGGTGAATATTTTGCACATATTGCAATGTTTGAAATAGGCACTTTGGCTTGCCTTCAGAGAAACACAGGGTGGTTTTAAACTGCCGGCTTTTGGATAGTGGTGAGTACTGGTACTGCACCCATTTTTGGGATTTAAGAAAATGAATTCCCCACAATTCTAGGTTGCATTTGGCAATCAGCATTGCCAATCCCAATGGTTTCAGACTACTGTGCGGGTAGTCCAATGGTGGTTTTAGGCAGTGTCCTTCTGTGCCCATAACATCGGCAAAAATGGGTGGCAGCCTATTCTTCCTGCATTTCCCTGTGCATTTTCTGGGAAGCTCTGGCCATCATGATGTTTTCATGTCAGTACTGCACAGTTTTGAGGTAGGGCTCGGATGCATGGGTAAATACATCCCACAATGTTCACTGGTTGTGGAGTATGGCAATGGATTGTGTTTTTAAAGATGGCCGCCGTGCTCTTTCCCGTTACGATATGATGACGCAACTTCCGGATCCGCTTATTTACGTTCACCGCTAATAGCGGTCACCCCTATTTGAGGTCACTGCTCTGTTGCGGTGATCGCTAATATCGGTGGGAGGGGTGGCGGAAGTGCACCTTGCACGGCATACGATGCCGGTAGGTGCCGTTTTTGGGACGTTACCAGCATAGCGCTGATTGCATTACCGGCATGGCACAATGCTCGTGCCCGAGAGGTCATAATATACCGCTTTTAACGGTTTCTGGCCAGCAAGGACACGTTAGTTGCGCCATGCCGGTAATGTCCATTACTTACTGCCAGGGTCGTAATGAGGCCCCTAGAGTCTACCTGATTTTGTGTGTGTGTATTTTTATGAGTATTGTTTGTATTAATTGGAGACATCAAAACAAAAGCACCAAAAGACATTTTAATAGAGTGTTATTCTAAAGGGCACCGGAGGAAGCGACAGTGGAACCAAGCTCCACTGGCTTCTTGCCATCTGAGGAAAACAATCTGCCTGCCTCAAACAAACCACTTTGAAGGTGCAGCCAGGAGAAGCATAGATGAGCACCATAACACATTCGGCTCAGGCAAAACCGTCTGCATGGGTAGTGGAATTCTCTCTAGTGCTACACTGTGGACAGAGTAGACAGGGTTGCAGCTATTTCCTCTTTGGGCATATTGAACCATATAGGAAAAAATAAAGACATATATCAAGCACAGGTCTCTCGACGAGGCAATAGATCTATTAACAATTCAAAAGGCAGAAAGGGCACCAGGTGTTGGACAATCTACCAAACCTTGATCACATGCACTGCATTAAACCACACGGCCTCCAAATCACATAACATAAATACCTATCTTCACCAGAATCACAAACACGCCACTGATGCACTGGATTAGGTCCACTGTGTCTCATTGGCCTGCCCAAAAAACATATTTAATCTATTGTGTAATATAATGAATGTCTGTGAATTTAGATCATCACCCCTGCAGTTTAACACAACCGGACTCCATTCCAAATCAACAATTCTGATCATTGTTAGCACATATGTCATATCACTTTAGTAAATGACCAAAACACCCATCTTCTGAGCAGCAACTCTGTCACTAGTGGGTGGACTGCAAAAGATTACATTATTCTGAAAAAGATTACATCCACTGGGTATGAATAGTAGACTGCAAAGCGTTGCTGAACAGTTTGAGACTGGGTTACTGGCAAAGTAATTGTGGTGCAGCCTCAATTTTAAGAAACAAAAATATATGATCTACAGGTATTGATGCATTGGTGCACATAATACTGTCGAGAAATCCGTGAACAAATACTTCCAATGTTTTGTCCTAGTCAGATCCCTCCAACATTTTCTGGAAATTGTAAATTAGGTGTGGGTGAAATAATGTGACCACAATCAAATCGAGAGGATTTTAACCCAAAATGCCAAATGAAGAAAACAACCTATTTAACTGAAAAATGTTAATTCTGAAAAATGTTGAATGCATTTGTTACAAAATAGGCTGAATTCATCTTCAGAGGAGTATTTGAAAACAAAAATGATTTGTTTTAA
Organism: Ambystoma mexicanum; assembly: GCF_040938575.1. NCBI lineage: Eukaryota > Metazoa > Chordata > Amphibia > Caudata > Ambystomatidae > Ambystoma > Ambystoma mexicanum. The sequence goes on along the minus strand of NC_090932.1, from coordinate 993,557,512 downwards.
AAATTGGGACAACAAATTGAATTTTAAAATAAATATTGTTATTAAAAAAGTGGATTCCAGAAAAGAAGACATTTGCTGTTTCCTAATCTCAAAATGCCAGAAAACCTTCCAAAATGTGCCCAGAATGTGTATGTGCTTAAACCCTTTACAATGCGTCCATAAAATAAGCTAATGTGTTGGAATAGAAGATGTGTACAGTATTTCTCTCTATCCTATCAGACAATGAATTAGACAGCTCAATGACAACCCTACCCACACTCCTAAATGAAGATGGCCATAATGTTTACGAGGAATGCTGTCATCCTCAGTGATAAGGTGAATGGAATGGGTGGAGTAATGTAACAAAAGTGGTAAGGACCAGGTCAGTGGTCGACAGGTAGGTGTTCATTTTTGGAAAAGCAGCACATTGCCTACTACACACAATCCTAATGCTTTTGGAAGCTAGTATCTAACAAGTTGATACACATCCTGCCAGTGCGACTTCCTCATACAGTTGGGTGATTTGCATTTGTGTCTGATTTGCATATTTGTATAATATATTTGCATTTGTGTATTTGTATTTTTCGCACAGGGAAAAATGACAGAATCCTGTCCTTCGCTGTAAACATTTGTTTTGCAAGTACTCAATGGGGCTCATTACGTGTTTGCCTGTAACCCACAAGTAATTTTGTGGGTTGCCGGTAAACCTGCCTTACCATTACCGGCACCCAATTTCCCAGTATTACTGCAATATTACGGGTGCCGGCAACAGTGGTAACTCCCCATTCCATGGAGTCCCATAGGAGTCCATGGGACGGGAACTACTGAATCACCAGCACCAGCATTCAGTCATGTATCTGCTGGTGGGGGCCTGATCTACCCGCAGGTCTGGAAAAAATTTGGTGCCGAAATTACCAGCATTTTTTTCCAGACCGGCAAAGTTGTAATGAGGCCTGATGTATCTGATGGGTTAACCTCTTTATAAACTAAAAGATGACAAGCCATTTCTTATGCACCAGCCCTGTCTTCAGCCCTCGATGTGTTCGACCCATCTGAAGATACACATGACACCTTCACATCCTATATAGTAATCAATATGTAGTTCATTAGGAACATGTGTAATGCATTTTATGACTCCATGCGTGCACACACAAATGCACACACGCGCGCGTCCTGCCAGTCCCCTTCCCCATCCCCCGCAGGGTTTCCATAACATGTTTTTTATCCATCAGGATACATAGATTGTGTTATTAACAACTCTTGAAGACTGGGATAGCCCAATTGGCCCATGTTAGCTTCCTCACACTTGCATTGCCCCAAGATATGTTCAGGAGGGGTCTCTATTTAGAGAACGAGATTCTGCGGACATCCTACACATTGCGACCTGTACCTCCCTTTTAGAGCTCGCCCAGCAATGTAGCTCAACACGAGCAAATTGTTCACTCCCAACCGACCCCCAGTGTTAGCAGTTTACGAATATTGTGTGAACAGAAAATGTGACAATGGCGCTTCGTCTTCCCTCTAAAGGGTCATTAATACATTGTTCAATAATGCATCTCTTAGTGCTGAAACCTGAAGCGCTCCACTTGTAACTTTCTGTCAGCCTGGAGCTGCGACATTAGCTATTCGTAATTACCCAGAAGCCTGTGATCACTCAACCGGAACCTAGTGCATTCTCCATTATCCCGGTGCAGGCTGCCTTTCAACAGCGTGTCATTAGTTGGGTATTTGGGGCGTTATCAAAAGCTGTCCTACCTTCGAGGCAGATAAGGTGCGTGTCGCCAGGTAAGCACCGTGCTTATTAAGAGAGTTAATAACCCTACCTGTGCAGAGGATGTATTTCCTGAACTACTTGAGCAGCCAGCATATGTGGAAGAGGAGAGGAAGGCGTATGGAACTTTGTGAGAGCTGAGAAATGTTGGGATCTCCAGGGAGGGAAAAAAGTTGTAGAAAAGGAGACACGATGTCTGAGGTGCAGCAGAGCGTGGTTGGATCTTATAATATGAGGAACACGACTATACAAGCTTCTAAGTGTTGAGTCAGGGAGGTACCATGTACAGAGGTGGACTTAGCACTCGGCAAACAGACAAAGGTCTAGCGGGCCCTCCAGTGTCCTGGTCCAATACCTTCACAATCTCTTTACACATGCCCTCTTTGCTGGCAGTTAGACACAGTAGAATAAGAAAGAGGTGTCTGGGCGCTGCCTCACAGGGAAAGACTAAACATTTGTCAGGGCTCCAGGGGGCCCATATCAATAAGACGATTGTCCTCTGCATGCCTACAGTTACACTGTGGCACCCTTGGGTTATTTAAATAAGAAAAGATATCTAGAATGCTTTTAATCTCACGATGCAGTCTCAGAGGGGAGCTGAAACACTAAACGTCCACTGAAAAGTTAGTGATTGATCTTTGTTAGGAAGATGTTAATGCAGATGAAACAAGAGCTAAAGGCAAAGAGGTAATAACACTGCTGGATGCTGGGTGACTACCAGCAGAGGCAGTCTGTAACCCGCTTGCCACAAAACACACATTCAAAGTCTTCAACTAAGGTGCCAGCAGCTAGCAAAGGGCAGCCTGTTACATGTGCGCAAGACAAAGTGCACATAAGGGCCTCATTACAAGTTTACAAGTGTCAGTAATTCTGTTAATGCCACTTTTCGTGCAGTGCAAAATTATCATTTTGGGTGTAACTACCGCCAGAGGAACTACTGTGCGGTATATCTACAGATTTTCAGAGAAAAATTAGCAGATTCACCTCCAGCTTGTTGCAGGAGGTAAATGCTCCACTTTATCTCCAAGAATCAGGAGGTTTACCTCACGACAATTCCACCAGAGGTAAATTTCCAAAAATGCCCATGGAGTCATGTGCACAACAAAAACAGTTAATTACCACCACTTCTATTCCGTGGTAACTCCACAGGACGACGTGGCAGTAACAGTAATTGTGTTTGGCAGTATTTAGGCAGATTTACTACCAGGATGCTGGCAAATTCCTAATGAGATATATGTTGCTGTGTAGTAGGACTGCCAAAATGGGACAGCTGCTTCAGCCTCAAGAAGTTGAAAGGCCCTGACAACTGTCCTTGCATGCATGAGTTGGGAATTCACATATACATTGTACAACCTTAAAACTACTTTATCTGTGGAAGGTTGCCTCCTTCCTGCTTATCTTGATCACCGCCATACAGCATGGAACACAAGAGCCACTCCAGAAATAGTGTTCAAAGGCGCTGCATAGCACACATAAATGTTTATACAGGGTTGATTTTCCATCTCAATCCCTGTTTCAAGCAGAGAGAGGTCCAGTTTTTGACTCCCCTGGGGCCCTGCTCTGCTTTTCCTGTTTCCCCTGCGAAACCGTCCTTTGCTGTGGCTACGACACACTTTCCCCGATTATGGGGCCTTTTCTTGTTTTCCTACCTTTGTGTGCATGCCCCCCTTTCACTCCCTAACCAGCATGCCCGAGTTTACTAAGTAGAACAACAGAAGTAATTGTCGAGCACACGGTTCAGTATGGCATCATACGCAAAACTCTTTCCTCCTCAATCCATTTTCTGGTATTATTACTGCAAAAGGCATTTGAAGGGGTACACATACACACCACAACAAAATCACAACACTGTAGGACTGTTAGGCATACATACAACGCACTGACATGTTTGAGTTGTCTTCCAGACCTGTCTAGCCCTCTCCAGAAAAAGATAGGCAGATGCCCTGATCTGCATGCTGTGGAATGACATGATCAGACGTTTTCACACATAACCAAAATAATAATATGGTGTGCAATATATGCATAGTCACTATTATTAACATGCAGCAACTTAATAGTTTAATAAACCATACAAGTATTTTTCATAGCAAAACCGAATCACTTCTAGAGACACCCAATGTCAGAAGATAAGGTACAGTGAGATTAAATGATTTCCCCAGCATCACACATTACATATCTTTCCAGTTATAGGGTATATACATATTTTTTAAGGTTAGGGTTTCCAAAAATGTATAATAATTTGTTTTCTAGCAAAGCATTGAAAAGCATACACATCACATAAGAAACCAACCAGACATTATATACATTGTAGAAGAAGGTCAAAGAAAATACATGCATAGCTTTATTTTCACCATCCTGAATGGAAGATTTCAGCAGCATCCTGCAAAGTTATGTGGAACTAAAAACAATCTCATTTGGTTTTAAAAACATTTATTCACAGTAAAAGTGAATGTGATATAAGGTTATCCACTTGATCCATTATACTTGGCCTGAGCTGACTGTGTGCGAGACACGGGACACAGTCCATTAAATTGGAACAGTCTCACAAAATGTGTAAGTGTTAGCCACCCTATAAACACACTCAGCCCTTTTTACCGACCTTGGGCTTCACCTGGGCTTGTCTAGCTGCTAACTTGGCATAAGGTGAACAAAGAGAACTCGCACAACGGGGCTCTTCCTTATCCATGTGGCTTCTTTTGGCCATTTCAGTATAATCTCATCTAAGTGGCTACATTTGAATTATTTCCCTGTTCATTTAACTATTGCAGCTGTGACTGCATACATGTGGGCAGCTAGGGCATGCACCTGCTCATCTCGCATCACAAATATGTTCCCTTTTCACTCTTGTCACACACCATTTGCCTTTACTTTCCTGCCTTTCCACTCTGTATTCCTCACTCACTTCCCTCCTTTCTTCTCTTTTCTCCTGCGCTCCCTCACTCTTCATTTCTCCCTGCCTCTTTGGACCTCCTTTATTTGCCATTCTCCTTGCACTCCTGAACTCCCACATCTCAATATCCCCTCCCCTTCATCCGCTGCATTTCCCATCATTCTTTTGCCTCATTAACTATTGCCCCATTCTCCTTGTAAGTGGTTTCAACCCAGCACTCCACCTAAGTCAATGCCTAGCATGTGATGCCCAGCTGGAACCCTTAATTATATCTTTTTATGTCTAAAAGTTATTTTATTTCTGAATGATGTACCCTTATATCATGCCCCTCTCTTTGAATCCCCCCCACCCCACCCGGTCTCACTGAACCAAAAAGTAGGTTGTTTTGCAAAGTTAAAAGATTTATTTGATGAATTGAACAATATATATATCACACTTTTATGAATATGAACAATATCTAAATATCACACTAATAATATTTATACAATGATCAGCAAGGGGTGATATGACAATCAACAATCTCTTTAATCAATAGGAGTATGGATGAGAAGAATAATGTAGCATAGAATAAAACTTGTGTGTGGGTTCAATGAAATGCAAAGATAGGAAATTAATGCAGCACAGAAATAATACTTTTGTGAATTCAATCAAATGCAATGCAATCACTCTTTCCCCCTGATACTACTCAATCCCCCCAATATGCAATATAGAGATGGAAGGAGAGAAAAACAGGTTTCAGGAATAAACACTCTACAAATACAGTTTCAATCCCAATTCCCCGAGCAAGCTTAGAGAGAAACATGAATGATTTCAAAACAGGTCAGATGCTTTTGAATGTGGCTTTGAATGAATGGGAAAAATGCTGAAAATGGTTTTAATTCACTAAATTGGATTCAGAACTAGTGGAAGCTGCTTTGGATAGTTCCAGGTAGACACTAGCACTGATGATAGAATAATTAGCAGATAGGAAACTGAATTCAGAGGTTGAATGCAAGAAATAGCTATTTTACATAGGATGTAATTGAGCCAAATGCAGAATTGCGACAAACTCCTCTGCGCGCGTTAAGCGCGAATGCGGCAAAACTATAAGGAGTTGGAAGGCGGTTCTGGGTTTGTTTGAGGATGTTAGCATCAATTTGACACTTAAATCTTGTTCCTAGTTCCATGTACGGTTCAGAAGTTATAAAGGTTTTAGTAAAGGTCGATTTTTCTCAAAAAGAGTCAAGATTTAAAATGAAAGATGCACTTTTGTAGATTACAAACAAGGATTGGCTTTACACTAAGGGGTTATGAAGATGCAAGATACCAACGGTACAGCCACCAGTCCAGAGGCGCCTCTGTCTGATCTTTGCCCGCTGCAACACTTGCCTTTCATCAGCAACTATATATTAGCGCAAAGATGATTTATCACTACAATTATCACAGGACTATATTGATGAGAGAAGGATTCAGGACAGACAAGAAAGATTCTACAATGCAGTTCTGGATATGATAGAATGGGTTGGATGGGATTACTTAGGATAAGAGATTGGCTATGGACAATTCTATGCTAAATACTCACAACTATGGCTTTGGAATAGGCCCGTCAGGATCTGGTCAAAGGGTTTTGGACTGGAATATTCTCGCCACCGGACAGGATTCAGCCGCTTGGCTCTGCACTCAGCAAGACACTCTGGTCTCTGCACGGCCTCTTAGACTGGATCTGACGGGTTGGTTCTGGGTTACAGCTCTGCTCTACTGGTTTGGATCTCTGGGTTCTAGCAAGAGTTCTTGGCAAGAAGCAGAAACACAGCACAGCCCTGCTGTTGAATTTGTTGTGCCCCTTGGAAGTCTAGGGTTAAAATCAGGTTGCAAGATTTTAAAGGCCAGCTGAAAAGGGTTCAGCTTTAGTATTGGGCCTTCTGCTTCCAGAGTCCTGGAGTCTGGATCTGATTCTCCTGCAGAGCGCTTCGCCAGTAAATCAGTTGATGGGTGAATGTGTGTGTGTCTTTAGGTCCTCAACATTCCCTATTTATGTATTTCCCAAGGGGGTGGGGAGGCTGATTATACTAAGCCCACCCTCTAGGAAACCGATTGGTCAAAGTATTCCCTCTCTCCTGATTTGAGAAGGAAACCAGAGTGTCATGATGTGTCATGATGATACTGTGTCTATGGTCCAGGGAAAACCTCCCCTTTGTTTCTACACAGAAAATATATTTTTTATATAAAGCCTATTTACAATATCACCAACTTGTTAATAATACATATTCACATTCCCAATTTAATAAAACATGTATCTGTCCAAGTCCCATCTTCTTTTGGTTCACAATTGATAGTTTTTCACGCTTTTGGTTGGTTACCCAGTGTCAGAACTACACACATTTTTCCACATACACATAGATGTGCATAACATCTGGGCATAATCCTGTAAATGTTCATATTCCTAGCATTACCACAATTGCTACAATATAAACAGTTTTAGTGGTTCGGTCTCTGAATATCGCACAAATTCCAGAGAGGTTTTAAACTGTGAGCAACATTTTCATTTTAACAACCTATACATTCCAGATTTTTACAATTTTGGCACAGTTTTCTATGAGTCTTTTTCCCAAAACTATATTTTTTTCAGTTCCAGATACACAATTCAGTCTATCCCGCCTCCAAGGTTTGGCTGAGCCAAGAGCAACCTGAGCCTCTTCCTACCAGCAGCTGGTTTCTGTTGACACCCAAATTTTCATTTCCTTTCAGTCAAGGGAGTCTTTTGTCTCCTGTCAGAGCAACAGGCAAAAGTCCTCCTCCCACCTCCTTTCACAACTCCCTGCCATTTCCTCAGCAGAGGTTTGGGAGAAGCTGTGGAATGTCTTTGAAGCCCAGTGTGGCTGGCTTTAACTCACTTTTAAATCACTGTTTAAAATAGTCTTTTTCTAAAATACATTTAACATTTTTAACAAATATATCCACAAATCTCTTAATTCCAGCCTTTCTAAAACATAGAGATTGAATTGTAACAACCTATATTGCTTTTGAAGGGAAGTCTCTTCTTTTCCATACTTTGATTTTAATGTACAAGTTTAAAATGACAGTATAAGTTAAGGCCAGCTTCTGACACAGGCGAGCAGCGATACTGCACCCATTTCTGTTGCTCCGTCCTTCAGTACCCTTCTTCCTCACTCTCTGCTCTGTCTCTTCTGTGTACCAGTTCCCTGCTTTGTCCATTGGATTTGCTCTCGCCTACCACTCGGATAAGTTGCTGTGACTTTCCCGTGTACCAGTCTCCTGCCTGTTCCCCCGGACTGCCTCTGCTTACTGTTTTGGTTCCTCCACTTCTATCCTCCCATGTACCAGTTCCTCGGACCGCTTACTGGACTGCCTGTGTCTTTGGGGGGTTCACTCCCACGTGTTGCCTCCAGACACTTTATACCAGCACTCACCCTACAAGGACTCCTGCTTCCACTCCTCCAAAGCACCCGGCGATAGCACAGTGGTTTTTTGTGCCTAATGCCTTTTTCCCCTCCTGGTCGTTCCCGGGGGAGGGGCCCCTTGGTCTCCCTTCTTGGGGGGCACAGTGGCTTGCTCCCGGGGTCGTCCCTATCTACATAAAAAAAAGGTGCGATCACGAAGAAAGGAAAAGAAGGGTTCTTGGAAGGAAGAAGAAGGTGAGGAGTCGGGGGAGGGGGAAATCTCAGAATCTACACTGTCGGATGAAGATATCACTGACCCTGGTGACAGTTTGCGACGCCTAAAGGAGATGGCCACCCCACAGCAGGTACAAGAACTCGTAGCCGCTGTACAAAGTCTAAATTTGGAGATGCAGAACCTTAAGACAGCTAACGCCACCCCACATCAGCGTCTGACGGACAGGGAAAGACCTTCAACCGATTTACCTCCACTTCCCCTAGTATCGGGGAAGTTCGATGGTTCCCCCAAAAGGGTTAAGGAGTTCCTGGACGCCTGCAATACTCATTTTTCCTTTCACCCTCAGACCTTTGCCTCAGACCACGCCAAGGTGGGGTTCATGATCACCCACATGACCGGGAATGCCCTGGCTTGGGCTACCCCTCTAGTAAACCAGCCAGACCGGGTTTTACAGGACTACAATGCCTTTAAGGCTCTGATTCAACAAACCTTTCTGCAAACAGAGAGTACCTTCTTGGCCTCGGAGGACCTCCTTGACATCCGTCAGGGGAATTCTGATCTCCTGACATACATCACCGCTTTCAAACAGATGGCAGCTGAGGCAGGTTGGCAGGAACAGGCCCAGTATGCCATATTTCGGTGAGGTTTAAGGGAGGAATTGAAGGACGAACTAGCCCGGATAGAAAGACCGGCGTCTTTTGCCAATCTCCTGACAGCTGCCCTCCGAATTGACTTCAGGATGACAGAAAGACGCCAAGAAAAGAAGAAGACCAGGTTAAGTGTACCCCCTCTCTTGGAGACTCACTCACCCGCGTCAGTGCCCTCCCAACGGACCTCTAAGGAAGAACCTATGCAGATCGGAACCACCAGAGCCCCACTCACACCTGAAGAAAGGAAACGGCGCAGGGATAGCTCCCTGTGTATGTACTACGGGTCTTCTTCACATCAGCTAAGAGATTGTCCGGAAGTACCACCGAGAAGGTCAGGAAACGCTCGCCCTCGGTAAACATTGGGACGCATTACCGAGGGGCTGCTCTTAGTCCCTACGCTCCTCTTTCTGTATCCTCCACAGAAACGTCTGAAGACTCCCGGTTGATGATGCTCACAGTTTCTCTCAGAGTGGGCACCAAGGAAGTAACCACTCTAGCTCTACTCGACTGTGGAGCAGCAGGGAACTTCATGGATACCCATTGGGCAGAACGACAGGGAGTGAAAAGGATAGCCAAACGAGAAGATCAAAAGGTGGAAGGGGTTGATGGCGAACCTTTGAGCTCGGGTTTGATCGCTCACACCACAGAAGCACTCACTTTGTCCATCCAACAACATATTGAAAGCATCACATTCGATATCATCATGGCTGCTCACTTCCCCATAATCCTGGGTAACTGTTGGCTACGCAGACACAACCCCAGTATTGACTGGTCTAGAAACTTACTTAGTTTTCAGTCCTCACTATGCAAATCGGAATGCTTGCCAGAACCAAGATTCGAGACCGTCAAGACCACAAATAGCTGCCAGGTCAGAACAGTACACTGTCTCCCACACTACCTGAAGGAGTTCAACGAGGTAGCAACTGAAAAGATACCCGTCGAGCTCCCTCCGCACCGGCCGGAAGACTGTTGCATAGATCTTACCCCAGGAGCACTGGTACCCTTCGGTAGGATGTTTTCACTGTCTTTGGAAGAGAAACAATACCTCCGAAAGTATTTGAACAGCAACATGGAAAACGGGCTAATAAGGCTTTCAAAGTCCCCCGCAGGGGCATCTTTGTTCTTCATCTCTAAAAAAGATTCAAAGGAGTTGAGGCCGTGTATAGATTATCGCGGTCTAAACAAAGTCACCATAAAAGACCGGTATCCTATGCCATTGATCATCGATATATCCTACAAGCTGTACATGGTGCCACAATCTTCACCAAACTCGACCTGAGGAATGCTTATCACCTACTCCGGGTGCAGAAAGGAGACGAATGGAAGACAGCATTCTGGACTCCTTTCCGAGTTTTTGAGTACCAGGTAATGCCGTTTGGGTTGGTAAACGCCCCGTCGGTATTCCAACAGTTTATGGACAGACTATTCTCCGATTCCTGTGCCAAACCACATTGGTATACTTAGATGACATTCTGATCTACTCCCGCACTCCTGAAGACCACGTGGAACACGTCAGGGAAGTATTCTGAAGGCTTTGGAGAAATCATTTGTCTGTTAAACTCGCCAAATGTGTATTTTCAGCCTCCTCCATTCCTTATCTAGGATACATACTGTCCGACCACAGTATCTCCATGGATCCACACAAGGTGTCTTCCATCATTGAATGGCCTTCACCTACCTCAGTTAAAGAGATATAGAAATTCCGGAGGTTAGCAAACTTCTACCAGAGATTTATCCCTAATTTCTCTCAAAAGATACTATCCATCACCTCTCTTTTAAAGAAATCTGCAACTCCATTCAAATGGTCAACAGAGGCGGAAGACAGTTTTAGGAATCTTAAGGAAGCCTTCTGTTCTGCACCATCCTACAACAACCAAACCAACATCTGCCCTTCATTCTAGAGACGGACGCTTCATCAGCCGCAATAGGGGCTGTGCTTCTTCAAGAAATCCAGGGTACAGAACATCCGGTGGCTTACTTCTCAAAGACCCTAAACACCAGTCAAAGGAACTACTCGGTCATAGAGCGAGAGCTGTTAGCCATGAAGGCAGCTTGTGTAGAATGGCGCCATCTGCTTCAAGGAGGAAGGTTCCCGTTCACCATTCAGACCGATCACAAGAACTTGCAGGTTCTCAAACAGTTTGAGTGCTACAACACTTGGCAGGCCCGATGGGCTCACTTCTTCGCTCAATTCGAATTCCACATAACCTACATCCCTGGCAAGATGAATGTTGTAGCCGATTCTCTCTCCCGCTGGTGTGATTACATGCCAGAGACAGATACGCCTCTTGAACAGATGTTTCCCCAGTCCAGGACTATCAGAGTTGTTTCTAAGTTCCTTAAGCAGGTACAGGAGGACTCTGGAGGTCGCTTTGAGGTGGAAAGACATTCTAAGGATCTGGCCTATGAAATCAGGAATGGCCTTTACCTTGTCAGAGGAAAACTTTATCTACCCACACCGGCTTTCCGCAAGACGGCACTTACCTGGTGTCATGACTCCAAACTTGCAAGACACAGGGGTGTGGCCGGCACTCTCGAATACCTTCAAAGACATTTCTACTGGCCTACGATGAGGAGGGATGTAGATCGGTATGTTCAGTCATGTATCGTCTGTCTGCGGAGTAAGTCATCCCGTCAACGACCAATCGGTCTACTGGAACCAAGTGCTGTACCAAAGGGTCCTTGGAGCACAATTTCTACGGATTTTATAGTGGATTTGCCCCCGTCTCAAGGATGCACCTGTGTCATGGTGGTAGTGGATTCATTTACTAAATTGGCTCACTTCTCCCCATTGCCTGGTGTTCCCACTGCAGCCAAGATGGCTGACGTGTTTCTCCAAGACATATTTCGGTTTGCACGGTATGCCTAACAAAATAATTTTGCCAGTAGCCAGTGCACCTCCCGGTTCTGGAAGGCACTGTGTGCCAGACTAGGTATCGAAAGAGCTCTCACCTCTGGATTCCATCCGCAATCCAATGGGCAAACTGAACGCCTGAACGGAACCCTGGAACAGTATTTAAGGTGCTTCATCAACTCCCAACAGGACAACTGGTGCACGCTACTCCCTGTAGCAGAATTCTCCTACAATAACTCCACACATACTGCTATGGGGTTTAGTCCTTTTTTCGGTACTTATGGTTTTCACCCTCGCTCCATTCTTCCTGTCTCAGGCCTCTCTACTAGTTTACCATCAGTAGATTCTTCCCTCTCCCTCCTTAGAGAGACACACAAGAAGGTAGAGGAAGGCCTTAAGTCAGCCCAAGCTCAGTATTGCATTTAAGCCAACAAACACCGAAGACCTGTACCAGGATGGGATGTGGGTACCAGGGTCATGCTCTCCACTAGGTATTTACCTTGTTGGGTCCATCCCTCCAAGCTATCTCCCAAGTACCTAGGGCCATACGAGATCATACAGAAAATCAACCCTGTGGCTTTTCGCTTGAAATTACCCAACAACCTCAAAAGGGTCCACCCTGTTTTCCATGCCTCTCAACTCAAGTCCTTTCATGCTGACACTTGGGCACGTCAGGTTAGACAGGCCCCGATTCCTCAGGGTTCTACTCGGGTGGAATATGAGGTCACCCAACTCTGTGACTGCAGGTATCATAGAGGCAGGCTGGAATATTTGGTTAAATGGAAGGGCTACCCTTCATCGGAAAACTCTTGGGAACCCATCACACACATAAATGCCCCTGTCTTACTTTGCAAGTACCACTTCTTTCATCCAGGGAAACCAGGGGGAGGATCTTATAGGAGGGGGCATACTGTCATGCCGCCGAGTTCCTGGCATCTATGGAGCCGCTTGCGACGCGGATCTTAGTCCCGTCCGCCAGCAGCTTTCTGTCACGCCCCCTATTTCCTGGTTTTCACTTTCCTTCTGTTCTCATTGGATGAGCGCTCCGCGGCCCGGTGTTTTAACCAGCCACTTCTGGGTCACGGACGCGTCACAACGCTTCCGGTTTCGTCCCGTTAGTCCTGAGTTGCTTGCTCGCTGTTGCTCTCTACCTTGGTTACTCGTTTTCCGCCGGTTGGGTCCTCGCGCCCAGTCCGGCTCCCTTTCTGCTCATCCTTCGTTCCTCTGCGGTTTCTGACTGCCCTTCTTCCGCTCCCTTTGCTTTGCTTCTCTCGCCCGCCTCCTCTGCCCTCCTTCCAACTCGCTTACCCTCCCTCCTTCCCATCTTCACTTACCGCTCTTCTTCCTCTTGACTGTTGCTCTGTCCTTCAGTACCCTTCTTCTTCTCGCTCTGCTCCATCTCTTCCGTGTACTAGTTCCCTGCTTTATCCATTGGATTCGCTCTCGCCTACCACTTGGATAAGTTGTTGTGACTTTCCCATGTACCCGTCTCCTGCCTGTTCCCCCGACTGCCTTTGCTTACTGTTTTCGTTCCTCCACTTCTATCCTCCCGTGTACCAGTTCCTCGGACCGCTTACTGGACTGCCTGTGTCTTTGGGGGGTTCACTCCCACGTGTTGCCTCCAGACACTTTATACCAGCACTCACCCTACAAGGATTCCTGCTTCCACTCCTCCAAAGCACCCGGCGATAGCACAGTGGTTTTTTGTGCCTAATGGCTTTTTCCCCTCCTGGTCGTTCCCGGGGGAGGGGCCCCTTGGTCTCCCTTCTTGGGGGGCACGGTGGCTTCCTCCCGGGTTCGTCCCTATCTACATAAAAAAAGTGTGATCACGAAGAAAGGAAAAGAAGGGTTCTTGGAAGGAAGAAGAAGGTGAGGAGTCGGGAGAGGGGGAAATCTCGGAATCTACACTGTCGGACGAAGATATCACCGACCCCAGTGACAGTAAGCACCTTTGAATGTGGATTTTCTTATGAAGAAATGTGCTTCTGCTGACATTGTGCTTAGGTGGATTCTTTAAATAAAATGATGTTTACCACCCAACAAGGATGTTGGATATTTTCTGCTGTTTGATAATCATTATTTTGCAAATTTAACAGGCAAGGAAAAATGGATTTTAGCAGTTAAGGGTTTCCCTTGCAATGCAGCACTGCTTTTGCAAGTAGTTTCATTTTACTCTGTGGGCAGCTAAATGATAGGTTTTGGCAGTGGTCTCCTGTGTTACCTCTGACATAGGCAAAATGGATTGGCGGCCTATTTTTCAGGTTTCCCTGCGCACTTTTCAAAGATTTTTTAGGCCATAGATATTTTTCGTGGCCATCCTGTTGTTTTTGATGAAAACAACACACAGTGATGTTGCAGGGCATATACTAGTGGGTTAGAACATCCCACGAGCCCCCCTCTTGCGATTTGGCTTTGAACGTCCATCAATGGGAAGTGGCAAGACTGGGATGGTCAGTCTCTTTTTTCTTTTGGTTCCAAAATGCAAAGTTCATCATCTTTTCTTCAATCAGGGGTGGATCAACCAGTTCTCCTCTCCCAGTCCTGATGTGAGTATTGAGTGATACTCCGGGCCCCTTGGATCTTTCTCCTGGTCCCTGGGTAGTCCTCCTTGGTCTTAGTCTCCATGGTTTCCAATCCTAGGATGACAAAGCAAAAGCATTTTTGTAGACATTTCCCCAACACAATTAATGTAGTGGGGCAGACACATACATTTTGACAATCAGGACACATTTTTCTATTATAAGTTATGGACTATATATGGAATATTTTATTGTTGGAATTCTAGGGAGCTGGAGTGACCCCCTCTGGGGTTCCAGAAGACTCCCCCAGTTGCAGCAGAGTGTGCCTAGGATGGCAATACTTCAGTTGGTTAATATGGACCCACTTATTTCCCCCCTCTGTCAAACTTCCTTTGGGGATGCAGATTTTGTAGGCGACTGCTGAGTTTTGTCTACAATTTCAAAAGGACCCCTCCAACTAGGCAAAAATGTGCGCTGTTTGACCTGGTTGCTTTGGAAATTGTATAAGTAGACCTGGTCTCCTACATTGTATTCTTTTCTGGTAGTCTTTAAGTCATAGTGGGTCTTCATGCTGTCAGCAGATCGCTCTAGATTTCGCTGAGCATAGACAAAAGCATGATGAAGGTGTTTTCTTCGATTTTCAACATACTCATGAGTTGTGGAGGCATTGATAAATGTCTGCTCTTGGGTTCTCTAGAGCAAATGCTGGGGAAGCACCATCCTGCGTCCAGTCATCCGCTCAAACGGCGACATATTAATTGCAAATGAAGGGGTAGATCTGATGGCCAATAGGACAAGAGGTAATCGAATATCCCAACTTAGCCCAGAATCTGCCACAAACTGTTTTAATATGCTCACAATTGTCTTGTTGCATCTCTCTACTGCACCACGAGAGTCTGTCCGGTAAGCAATGTGTAGCTTCCTTTTGACCCCAAGTATCTCCCACATCTTTGTCATTACTTCGCTAGTGAAATGGCTACCTCGCTCTGACTCGATCCTTTGGGGTAGTCCAAAACGCGAAAAGATGTGGATGATCATCAGGGCAGCTGCTGTTTCTGCCTTGCAGTTTGGGGCCGGGGGACATCCAACCCATTTAGTAAACAAGCATGTCACAGTCAACATGTACTTGTTCCCCCTAGAGGAGCGAATCACAGGCCCAATATAGTCGACTTGTAAATCTGACCAAGGCAGTGTCATCCCCCTCTTTTGGAGAGGTGCACGGTGTGTGAGGAATGTTGTCTGAATCTGTGCACACACAAGACACCCCTTCAAATATTGGTCGAGGTCCTGCCCCATGTGTGGCCAGTATGCAACCTCTCTTAAGATTTCAAGTGTGGTATGAAACCCCCTATCACCGGCTGTGGCCGCATCATGGGCGTGGCTTAACATCAGGCTCCGGAATGAGGTAGGGACCACCCACTGATCATGGCCAGCTAGGGATCTCCTTACCAACAAACCGTCTTGGATTCAGAACATTTTTGGACATTTCATTAACACTCTGACATCCTCTTTCCCTATGTAATCGGTATCCGTCAGGGGAAAGTTCTCAGGGTCCTCAATGTGTTGATAGAACTTACCAATTATTGGATCCTCTTTTAGAGCCGTAATCAAATCAGCATCTGGGGTCTCCTTACTCCATTGTGCAGTTGAGAGTTCATTGTGTGCATTTGTCTGTGACCTAGTGATAGCAGTGACCTGGATTTCCCCCAACAGGGACTCAATCTCAAGTAGATCCCCTTCGATGGCTCCGGTTTTGGCCAGCTGATCAGCTAAGTCATTTCCAGTTTTGTCTGGTCCCTCTACTTTAGAATGATCTTTGATCTTTTTCCAGTAGATGGTCATCCCATTCGAGGTGACCAGATCATCAATGTTTTCAATTAATTTCCCATGTTTCAAGGGTTTGTTATTAGCACATAACATGCCTCTGGTTTTCCAGTTAACCAGGTGCTCCATGAACCCGTTCCGTACATAATCCGAATCTGTGATTATGAGCAGTTTGTGGGGTTGATGTTGGACAGCAGTGAGGATGGCTTGATGCACAGCCATCAACTCTGCCACTTGACTACTTCGGGGACCAATCTTCTACCCAGCGGAGGGTTCTGGGGTTTCGTTTGCCCATGCATACCCTACGCCGGCCACAAGTTCTTTTTCCCCATTGTTGTCAACATGGTAAGAGCTTCCATCCACAAAGACAGTGGGTATTCCCTCACACTTGTCTTCTTCAAAGACTTTGTGTGGGGAATTGAGCTATGCCTCCCTGTTGTCCTTAATTATTAGACTCTCGTCCTCGTGACAGTTTTCTCTGGCACAATCATGCAAGTCAGCCAGACCTTGCGCGAGGGGACGCCTCTTGTTTTGGCCATATCGGACCTCCACATGAAAACCTTGCATTGACAGAATCCAGGAAGTAACTCGGGAATTACTCACATTTCCAGCCCAGATTCTGTCACTTTGGAGATATTGCAGAGAGTGGTGTGGAGTCTCCACTATGATGTGTTCCCCCTGGATAAACGTGCGGTAATTCTTCAATGTCCAAACCGTTGCCAGGAGTGCCTTCTCACAATCATTGAATTTTTCCTCCACAGAGGATAAAGTTTTGCTCGCATAGGAGATTACTTTATTGACCTTGTTGTGTTTTTGATATAATACTGCAGTCAAACATGTATTAGAAAACCCTGTCTCCAAGAATAACGCCTTGTTTTTGACAGGGTAAGCTAGGCAAGGCGCTTGTGAGAGGCATCTTTTGAGTTGTCTTACTGCCTCGGCTTGTTCTGGACCCCACTCCCACTTGACCCCCCCTTCAAAAGGTGAATCAGGGGTCTTGTGATCTCTGCATAGTCCTCAATGAACTTTCTACTGTAATTAGTCAGTCCAAGGAGGCTCCTTAGTTCCCGCAAAGTGTTGGGGTCTTTCAATTTCTGGAGTGCTTCCACTTTCTTTTCCTGGGGACAGAGACCCTGAGGAGTAATCTCATGCCTCAAGAAATTGACACAGGTTCTACACCACTGTGCCTTTTGAAAGGAACATTTTGCTCCGGCTGCCCTCAACTGTGTCAGAACATAACGGATCTCTGCTATGTGTTCTTCCACAATGGAGCTTTTGATGAGAACATCATCTACATAGGCTAGGTTACCCCTTTCACCCAGGTCGGGCATGGCCTTATGTAGAACTATGTTGAATTCATTGCCGGAGTTGATGTATCAAAAGGGAGTCCGGGTCCACGTGTACTGCTGCCCCCCAAAGGTAAAGGCCAGCTTGTATTTGTCCTCCCCTCTGACAGGTACAGTCCAGTACCCATTGGTCAGGTCTATTGAAGTGAATACCTGTGACCCCTGGATCTGGGCCAGCCCTTGGTCAATGTAGGGAAGAGGCCATCGGGAAGTATGGACCCGTTTGTTGAGGTCCCTAAGGTCGGGGCAGAGTTTCCCCTGGCCGTTTGGCTTCAATATCCCCAGCACTGGATTAGTGAAGGTGCTGTGGACTGGACGGATTATCCCACGGACTGAAGGTTGTTAAATATTTCAGTAAGGGACTCCATTGATGAGAGAGGCAAGCGATATTGCTTCACAAACAGTGGAGTCATGCCAGGGTCCGTGGGAATTGTTGTTGTGTGGATGTCAGTGTGACCACAGTCATGTGAGTCCACTGCAAAGAGATCTTGAAAATCCAAGAAAACTTGTTTTAATTTTTGCTTCTGCTCCATAGTCCCTCAGGCATCAGCTAGGTTGACTCTCTCTTCAACCATCTGCCTGAAGCTTGGAAGGACTTCTGGTTTTGCTATCTCAGCGACCTCCTCCAGCTGGGTGGGGAAGTCCCTGGTCAAAGTGCTGATTTGGACTGGTGGCTTCACGTGGGGAAGGCAGTTCTCGCGGACTTGGAAAATCACCTCATCCCTCCTGAAGTCACACGTCACATCTTCCTTACCATAAGGGCAGGAAGTGTACACCGGGAAGTTCCCCCCATATCCTGTCTGGTGTTGTGTTGTCATCACTATCACTGTCAAAACAGTCCTTGGGGATTGGTCCTAACAGTTTATTGCCTAAATCTATGGAAAAATGTCGGTCATCATCCGCCATTTCAATAATGGTGCCTGCGGCTAGAGTGATACTCTTTAAGTCACTGTTATCCACCTGTCATGATGCCTACCTCCAAGGAGCCAGGTCCGACCCAGCAACCCCAGAGGCAGGCATCATTTCCCCCAGGGGAGTGCCAGCGGGCCCAAGCTGGGGCCCTTTGGACTCAGTCCTGGCGCCTTAGGCGCCAGGCTCATGTTGGACCTCTGTCCTGGCGCCTTAGGCGCCAGGCTCATAAAGCTCGACATGTGTTCAAGTGTTTTAATGTGCACTTACCTGATGCAGACCATGCTGCCACATCCAGGCCCTCTTGAGGCCTGAATAGGAACTACTTTACCTTTGGGACTACTTTCCACCCGGGTGTGGTCGGGGAAGGATACATACCTGATCGGAGGAAGGATACACACTTGGAACTTCTTCCAAAGCTATTTAAACCACACCCGATCAGCAACTCACGCTTCGCGTTGTTCTGCTCCTCGCAGCTGGACGCTCACCGTGTCAGCTCCTGCATCTGGACTTCAGCCACGCCTGTCAGCATCCTGGGTCACCTGCAAAGGGAGACAAGAGACCTACCAGCTAATCTGCGCCACGGAGACATCACCGACGATCCTGAAAGGGAAGACATCATTTTTAAAAGCATTTCGTTACGATCGCTGCAGCGCTGCATTTCACTCACCTTTCCTGGGTTCCTCCATCTTCAGCAGCGATCATCCGGATACACAGCCACTTCCCAGAGCCTAGAGAAAAAGACAAGAATAAGAGGTGAGAGAAGGAAGGGAATAGGAAAAGCTCAGTTTCCTTCTAAGACTTACCTGTTGGGTCATTCCCATTTCATTTCGGGTCTTGCTGCTTCCAAGCAGGACCCCGGCCCCTATGGGGAAAAAAGACAAAGACATTAGATGAGCGAATGCAAAGACATTACCTGAGCGCTCATCTAGGACTTACCAGATCTTTACTGGAACTGCACGTTTCACTTCGGGTCGGCGCCATATCTCCGGCATTCCGAACCCCGGCCCCTATGGGGAAAAGACATCAACATCAGCGCTTTGTTGCAAGAAGTCTCCAAAGGAATCTTCATTCATCACCTGAAAAAAGACAATGAACATTATTATTTAAAGCTTGAACTTTTGAACTTGCAACAGAACTTTTACAGCGCCTTACCAGTATAATCAAGCTTACCTGAACTCCCATCCAACCTCAATCCAGTGAAGTAACTGGGTTCAACGTGCCCCTCCGTCAGAAGCAGGATGGAGAGCTCGTCCTTTCAGACCCTAAGGTGAGACTTCACGGGGAATCGTGGAAGGGTATCGTGGAGGTTTGGAAGAGAGTGGGAGGCTTGAGCATAACTCAGTCAGTAGGTAATACTCCCTTTTCACACACAGGGGAATATTCCTGCGAGCCGGAGAAGCCAGAGTAGAGGGCCCTTCCTGTCCATCTTCAGAGTCCTGCGCTTCACCATTGAAGAAGCATCAGCACTCGAAGCCAGACCTGCGCCTCCGTGGGAATCAGGTGAGCGTTACAGAACGCGAAGCCTACCCACAATTTCCCACCCGGGCGCTATGGAGACTTCCGAGACTGACCAGCTGGCCCAGCTTTTGGGGGAATTACGGGCAGAGGTGCACTCAGCCCGCCAGGAGTCTAACGCTCTCAAAAGAGAACTGATCTTATCTAAGGAAAGAACTGATGACCTAGCCAAAAGGTTATTACAGGCCCAGGCAGGGCACACTCCTTTACCTAATTCCGGAGACATTTCCACATCAATGGGTTTGAGTAACCCGGTACAAATTAATCTACCTGGACACATGCCTTTGGCCCCGCCTGAACATTTTGCGGGGGATCCCAAGAAATATGCCGTCTTTATGAACCAATGTCGTTTACACTTTCTATGCAGACCCGGAGCCTTCCCTAATGACCAGACCAAGGTAGCCTTTATACTATCTTACCTCAGTGGCAGTGCTGCCGATTGGTCTATTCCATTGGTAAATCAGGATGATCCCATTCTCCAGAATTTTCAGGGCTTCCAGGCCAGCATGGAAAGATTGTTCGCTCGACACTCTCAAGGACAGGCCCTTGATAACGAACTGCTATCCTTACGACAAGGTAATCAGGATCTTCTGTCCTACATAGCCACCTTTAACAGACTGGTTGTGGAAACTGGATGGCCAGAAAGCAAAAGGATCACATTGTTTAATCGAGGCCTGCGCGGAGAGCTTAAGGATGTTCTAGCTCAGATAGTAAACCCACCCCAGGTCTGCGCAGACTACATTGACTTGGTGGTTCAACTTGATCACAGACTTCAAAATAGAAAAGCAGATCGGTTAAAGTATGAAAACCGAGCACCGATCAAAACCCACGCTACCTCCAAGAGTACCAACGTATGTGAACCTATGCAAATCGGTGGTGTTAAAGGACCTTTAATGCAGAAAAAACGAGAGAGAAGGCGGCAAATGCAACTTTGTCTGTATTGTGGGACTACCGGTCACTTTCTTCGAAATTGTCCAGTTAAACCACTTAAGAAGGTGGTTGGAGCTACTGATAATGAATTAGAGACACCTGATTCGGGAAACGACCTAGCCGGGCAAGTGTAGGGGTCCGCTTGCCGAGCTTGAAAACTAACTCTTTGACTTCGCATTTCGTCATGCCAATGGTGCTCGTGGACCCAAAACAGCCTCAGCAGTTGCATGCTATAAAAGCATACATCGACAGTGGAGCTATTGGAAATTACATAGACCGTGAATTGGCTTCCAGGATTAAGCTTCCTCTCCGCCCGAAAGTAACCCAAGATGTCATTACTACAGTAGATGGAACCGAAATAGCCTCAGGGCCTGTAATGCATTCCACTGTTGAAGTGACACTGGTGGGTCAGGATGGACATCGGGAAGCAATCATGTTTGATGTGATCAAGGCCCCACAATTTCAAGTAATTCTTGGAATTCCTTGGTTAGAAACACATAATCCCAGAATTGACTGGCGAGCAAAGAAGATAAGTTTTCCTGATTGTGAACCAACTTGTTATCCAAGAAATCCAGCTATGGGTCTAGCCACAGCAACTTCCACCCCTGTACAGCTACCGTCAGAATACCAAGAATTCCAAGAAGTTTTTCAGAAAGAACAGGCTAACACGTTACCTCCCCATCGGTCTTATGATTGCCAGATCGATCTGGTACCCAATGCTCAACTACCTTGTAGTAGGATTTATGCTCTTACAGAACCTGAGAACCTGCATTTGCGTCAGTATTTAGACCAGTACCTAGCCAATGGTTTTATTCACCCGTCCAAGTCTCCTGTCTCTTCAGCTCTGTTCTTCGTGCCAAAAAAAGAAGGCGACCTTAGAACGTGTATAGACTATCGCGCCCTAAATCAAATAACGATTAAGAATCGTTATCCTCTGCCCTTGATCCCTGAGCTTATCGACCAGGTGAAAGACGCTTGTGTGTACACCAAGTTAGATCTCCGAGGAGCTTATCACGTGGTGCGCATAACAGAAGGCGACAAATGGAAGACTGCATTCCGCACCAAATTTGGGCTCTTCGAATATCAGGTGATGCCCTTCGGTTTGTGCAATGCACCTGCCGCCTTTCAGTACTTTATGAATGATGTTCTTCGGGAACTTATCGATGTCTGCGTCATTGTTTACATTGACGACATCCTGGTGTACTCTTCTTCAGAATCTGATCACAGAAAACATGTTAGGGCAGTTCTTGAGAAACTGCGCCAGCACAGACTATTTGCAAAACTCGAAAAATGCGTTTTTCATACCACAGAAGTTGAGTTTCTCGGATTCATCCTGACACCTCAAGGAGTCCGAATGGACTCGCGAAAGGTGGACACCATCCTCAAATGGCCATCTCCAAGCTCGGTGAAGGGAGTTCAGAGCATGCTCGGCTTTGCCAATTTCTATCGAAGATTCATCCCGGAATTTTCCCGAACAGTCCAACCCATCACCGCTCTCCTAAAGAAAAACAAACGCTTCGAATGGACTCTTGAGGCCGAACAAGCCTTCCAGGACCTGAAAACCAAATTCACCTCTGCACCTGTATTGAAGCACCCGCACCCAGATCTCCCGTACATAGTGGAAACAGATGCTTCCAGTTCGGCCATGGGAGCTGTCCTGTCGCAAAGAGACCCAAAAACTAACCAACTACACCCAGTGGCCTTTTGGTCCAGAACATTTTCTCCTCCTGAAATCAACTACGCAATTACCGATAAAGAGTTACTGGCCATCAAATCTGCTTTCAAGGCTTGGCGTCACTACCTTCTCGGGGCAAGACACACCATCACCGTAATTACGGACCACAGAAACTTACAGTATTTAAAGACGGCCAAAGCTCGATCTTCACGACAACTCCGATGGGCTCTATTCTTTGCAGAATTTGATTTTGTAATTACCTATCGCCCTGGCTGCAAGAATGGAAAAGCAGACGCCTTATCCCGGATTGGCATGGAAGAACTTAATTCGAGCTTAGAACCTGTGCCCATCATACCTGAGCAAAGAATCTTAGGCTTAACTTCATTGCAATCTATTGAGGATATCCAAACGCAAGTAAAACAACTTCTAGACTCTTCAACCTTACTGGAATGGAGTCAAAAGGGTCCGCATTACACCGTTAAGGATGACTTACCCTACTTCCAGGAGCGGTTGTTTCTGCCAAGTAAAGAATTGCAAGAACTTGTTACTGCCCATCATCATGAATCTTTAATGGAAGGACACCCTGGTATCGCTAAAACGGAGGAAAAAATCAAACGCCACTTCTGGTGGCGTTCTTGGAGAAAAGACATAAAGTCTTTTGTACTGTCTTGTGGAATTTGCGCCCAAAACAAGGCTCAAAAGAAAAGGCCAGCCGGCCTACTTCAACCCTTGGATATTCCACCGGCACCATGGCACACCCTGTCAATGGACTTTATAACGGATCTGCCTCCTTGTGCTGGTTACAACACAATCCTTGTAATTGTGGACCTATTCTCCAAAATGGCCCACTTTATCCCTTTAAAGGTTTTGTCTTCAGCTTCCACCTTGGCCAAGGAATTCCTGGAGAATATAGTTCGCATACATGGTTTCCCTTCCATTTTAGTCTCGGATCGTGGAAGTCAATTTATCTCACATTTTTGGAAGAAGTGTTGCCAACTAGCACAAATAGATGTGCGGTTATCCACCAGCCACCACCCCCAGACCGACGGACAAACCGAGAGAACCAATCAGACTCTCGAGCAATATCTTCGGTGCATGTTACACCAATCCGAGTTAAATTGGAAAGACATCCTTTGGATCGCAGAATATGCATACAACAATTCAGTGCATTCTGGAACCGGACAAACCCCCTTTTATACTTTGTATGGTCACCATCCTCGGACCTCTGATCTAGATCCACCTCTGACCCTGGAAATGCCCGCAGTAAATCATCTGCATTCCACAATAACCCGAGCCTTCAAAGAAGCTGCAACTCATTTACAGCAAGCCAAGAAAAAGTATAAAGAAAACGCTGATTTGCACCGAAGTAAAACTCCTCCTTACCAAGTAGGAGACCAGGTATGGCTAGCAACTAAACATTTATCCCTCAAGGGCCCGCGAACCTTCAATCCCAGATTCATAGGACCTTATCCCATCAAAGTTATAATCAACCAAGTGGCCTTTAAACTGGATCTACCGTCCAACATGCGTATTCATCCAGTTTTTCATGCATCACTTTTGAAGCCAGTACAACCAGGAACCCGATTGTCCAAGCCTCCAGATCCAGTTCAAATTGAAGGGGAATTAGAATTCGAAGTTAAAGACATTTTAGACTCCAAGGTGGTAAAGTCGAAAACTCTTCTATCTTGTTGACTGGAAGGGATATGGACCTCAGGAAAGATCGTGGGAGCCTAGTAACCATGTCCACGCACCTCGATTAGTACAAAGGTTTCACCAGAGATTTCCGAACAAGCCCAAACCCCCGGAGGGAAGAACCTTGGGAGGGGCCTTGAGGGGGGGTACTGTCATGATGCCTACCTCCAAGGAGCCAGGTCCGACCCAGCAACCCCAGAGGCAGGCATCATTTTCCCCAGGGGAGTGCCAGCGGGCCCAAGCTGGGGCCCTTTGGACTCAGTCCTGGCGCCTTAGGCGCCAGGCTCATGTTGGACCTCTGTCCTGGCGCCTTAGGCACCAGGCTCATAAAGCTCGACATGTGTTCAAGTGTTTTAATGTGCACTTAACTGATGCAGACCATGCTGCCACATCCAGGCCCTCTTGAGGCCTGAATAGGAATTACTTTACCTGTGGGACTACTTTCCACCCGGGTGTGGTCGGGGAAGGATACATACCTGATCGGAGGAAGGATACACACTTGGAACTTCTTCCAAAGCTATTTAAACCACACCCGATCAGCAACTCATGCTTCGCGTTGTTCTGCTCCTCGCAGCTGGACGCTCACCGTGTCAGCTCCTGCATCTGGACTTCAGCCACGCCTGTCAGCATCCTGGGTCACCTGCAAAGGGAGACAAGAGACCTACCAGCTAATCTGCACCACGGAGACATCACCGACGATCCTGAAAGGGAAGACATCATTTTTAAAAGCATTTCGTTACGATCGCTGCAGTGCTGCATTTCACTCACCTTTCCTGGGTTCCTCCATCTTCATCAGCGATCATCCGGATACACAGCCACTTCCCAGAGCCTAGAGAAAAAGACAAGAATAAGAGGTGAGAGAAGGAAGGGAATAGGAAAAGCTCAGTTTCCTTCTAAGACTTACCTGTTGGGTCATTCCCATTTCATTTCGGGTCTTGCTGCTTCCAAGCAGGACCCCGGCCCCTATGGGGAAAAAAGACAAAGACATTAGATGAGCGAATGCAAAAACATTACCTGAGCGCTCATCTAGGACTTAGCAGATCTTTACTGGAACTGCACGTTTCACTTCGGGTCGGCGCCATATCTCCGGCATTCCGAACCCCGGCCCCTATGGGGAAAAGACATCAACATCAGCGCTTTGTTGCAAGAAGTCTCCAAAGGAATCTTCATTCATCACCTGAAAAAAGACAATGAACATTATTATTTAAAGCTTGAACTTTTGAACTTGCAACAGAACTTTTACAGCGCCTTACCAGTATAATCAAGCTTACCTGAACTCCCATCCAACCTCAATCCAGTGAAGTAACTGGGTTCAACGAACCCCTGTGTCAGAAGCAGGATGGAGAGCTCGTCCTTTCAGACCCTAAGGTGAGACTTCACGGGGAATCGTGGAAGGGTATCGTGGAGGGTTGGAAGAGAGTGGGAGGCTTGAGCATAACTCAGTCAGTAAGTAATACTCCCTTTTCACGCACAGGGGAATATTCCTGCGAGCCGGAGAAGCCAGAGTAGAGGGCCCTTCCTGTCCATCTTCACCATTGAAGAAGAATCAGCACTCGAAGCCAGACCTGTGCCTCCATGGGAATCAGGTGAGCATTACACCACCTCTATTGGAATGATGTCATGTTCTATGTTAACTAGTTGTGTTGGGTTTACCCCCAACCTTGTTGGAGAGAAGCATTTAGATGAATATAGGCATTAGGGTTTTTCAATTTCTGTTCTCTTTTAACTTTCACTTTCAGGGAGAATTGTCCGGTCCTTTCTGGAATGGTGACTTCCTCTCCAATTTGAATTTTATCTGCATAAGGCAGCAGTTGAGCTGACCTAAATGCTTTCTCTGGGTCATCAAAGCCCATGGGATTATCCGCTATTCAGGACCAAGCTTTGAAATGTATTAGGTCCAAACTAATGGCAAAGCGTTGGAGAATGTCACTGCATAAGTAAAAGCTGGCAGTGACTTCTCGCACGACCCAACAATTGTGGACTATGCTCTTGCTTCCTATGGAGATTTTGAGCATACACCTGCTTGGCAGGAGATGTTTGGAATTGGGTTTTTTCCCGATCCATTTCCCATTTGTCTATCAGTTTAAATGTGGGAATGGCTGGATCTTTTGGGAGTTTGCGGAACATGGCTTTGCTGATGAAGCTCTTACCGTTGTTCACACACACTCGGGCGAGACCAAAGTCCTTCCCTTCATTAAACTGAACAGGGATGAACAACTGCTCTCCAATTTGCTGAATATCAGCCAGGCTCTGAGCTGATTTCTCATCTTTCTGGACTATAGGAGTGGGAATGTCTGATAGTGGATTGGTAAACAATTTCAGAGTGTTTCCTTTCAGTGTGGAATACCACCTTAAACTGGAAGGAAGGTTGATTTTCAGAAATAGAGAGGACCCCACATCACCAGTTTGTTGTCCTACTGCTATTACTGTCACATCTGGGATTTGGTTGTTCTGGAAATGAAATTCTACTTGGTCAGGTTTTCATTCAACCATGTGGCATGTGCCGTTTAATCTAACATGGCTGACACTCTGTTTTAATTTTATCGGTCGGTTAGTATGGTTCCAGAGGACCTTGTTTACACAATCTATCAGGGTTGACAACCTTCGCAGGAGGTCATTCCCTAGCAAACAAGGGGTGCCCTCTGGAGTCACAACTGTGACTGGGTGATTCACCTTGTGTCGCCCAATTTTAATATCCAAATCCGCAGTCCCCTCGAAGGTAATTTCTTTCCCGTCAAAGTTCTGAAGTTGTCCAGGAAGAAGGGTGAGAGGAATTTGGTATTTCTCCCCCCTTTCCGAATTCAGTTTATCAAAGGCCTTTTTGGACAGAAAGGTAGCTTGGGATCCAGTGTCCACCAGTGCCAAAATTGTACCCTGCCCCTGTATTTGGACTGGGGCATAGAATCTTCCCTCCTTCTCCGCAAGGGGGCACAGATAATGTACATTTTTGGACAACTGGTGGGTTAGTTTTCTAGTTTTGGACACTGATAGAGAAGTGATTTGGGCAGCACTCTGTTTGGAGTCTTGGGAATCTGCAAAGAAAAGGTGACAACTAGATATGGGAGACATTTTGGGTTCCCCTAGTTCCGGTTCTGGGCCACCCCCCCTTTTTGGAGGCAGTCACCAGGATGGGTTTGAACCAGGGGATTTTCATGTTGTTAGTTCTGGGGTTGGATGATGGGCGGCGCTAGCTCAGTCCCCACATCTACCCAGTCTGGATTTGAATCCTTTGGGACCCATTTTTCTTTGGGAGGAGTTCCCCCATCTCTGAAGGAGAAGATCATTTTTCCCAGGATCCTCTGAGGATCCCTCTACTTCAACTTGGAGGATTTGTACCACCTCCTCAAAATGGGTCTGTTTGGGTTTTTTTGTTTCTCCTACCCCCCCCCTCGGCTCCTTGGGTGGCAGACTTTCAGGGGCAGTAGATTTTGGTTCAGGTTCCTGTGTTTCGAGGGGCTTTCTACAAGTAAGGATGGAAGTTTCCTCCAAGGCTTTACACCCCCTTCCCCTTGTGCCTCCTCCCTGGGAACCGGTTTGTCAGGGTTCTTCCCTCCCCATTGTTCTGGAGCACCAGGTCCGGAGTTTGGGGCATTCTGCAACGGCATGCTCATCTGAGGGTTCTGTTGAGCCCTCAGCATGTGACCCAGATCCTGTGCCATGTTTTGGACCTGGCGATCTAGCTGTGACACCCGCTCAGGCTGATAAAGGGTTCTCATTTCTCCCCTGGGCTGATCCCGGGAAGGGTAGCTATCCCTTCTCTGAAAATACCCTGGGTTTGAATAATTTGGGTACCTCTCTACCCTTGGCCTCCCCTCTCCTGGATTGGGTTGTCTGGGCTCAAGAAAGTGGGGAAAGAAGGATGGATTGTTCTGGGGTTGAACGTTTTGCGGGTACCTGGGGAAAAAGTTCTGTCCAGGATTTGGGGAATTTCTGCCCTCCTGGGGGAAGTGAGGAGGGAAGATCCCTGGGTTAGGTGCTCTTTGGTTGGATCCACCCCCTTGGGCTGGAGGGGTCCACACATAACCCAGGATGGGTCTATTCCCTTTGTAGCAGGGACCTATGTAGTCAGGGGAGTGAGGGGTCCCATTTGTGGGACTACCTCCTTGGCTCCCTGTCTGTGACTGGCCTGAGGGCCTTTTGGGCTTGGGATTGCATTGATTTTGTGCAGGCGGGTTTTTAGGCCCCCCATCTCTAAATCTAAAATGGGGGCAACCTTCACCTCTTCCACCTTAGCAGCAGCAGGGGTGTTGGTTGGTTTGGGGCTTTTTTGAGTATTTTTGTTTTCTATGGGCTTTTGCACCTCATAAATTCGGGTGGCCTGTTCAATGACCCAGTTTAGTGATCTTTTCCCATGAAAATCTCTCACTAGCTGGGTCATGATGTACTTTGGTAGAGCGTGGAAAAAAGTATTGACAAATTCTTTGCTGTCCGTGCGCCCCCTTTTAATGGTCTGCACAAAGGCACGCTTTAATTCCTGCAAAAATTCTTGTGGAGCCTGAACCTCCCCATATTGCAAGTTGTAGTCTGCCTTGCGAGCCTCCTGAGGATTTCTGTGCACAGAAAAATGCTTCAAGATGGCTGCCCTATAGGTGGACTGTCTAGAATGATTTTGGTCCTCCAGCCCCGCAAAGAAGCTGGAGTATTCTGGTGAGAAGGTCCATTTCACATACTGAATACAGCTAATGCTGTCCTTCAAATGGAAAGTTTCCATCATCTACTCAAAGAGCTCTAAGTGCTCCCAAACAGAATACTTAGCATTCTTATGATAAGGTGTGATTTGCTTTAAGGGGTCCTTAAGCAGGGCCCTTTTTGCCTTATTAGCCTTCTTAGTTCGGGTAACCCTGGTCCATTCCTCCGACTCAGAGGCACTGCTCCCAGAGGTGCCTGTCTGGTCTTCTAGGTTTTCCCAGATTCTGCGAGCCTGGAAATAGCTGGTAGAATGTGGGAACCTAGTCTCCTGTGTCCTGGGGCGCTCAGAGAAGTCTTCTGATCCTCCTTGCTCCCAGGATTTGATGGGCACTCCCCCTCCCACTGTCCAAGCTGTGCAGGGGTTTTCAGGATGCCCTTAGTGGGCCTACTCTCATGGAGTTCCTCACTAAATTTCACAGTACTTGGGTACCCATACCCAGATGCCCGCCCATCCATTCCTGGGAGGTGCTGGTCTATGAGCCCCATACTTCTGATTGGATTGAAATCTGCCATCCCCGTGGCCCTTGGCTCATGTGCACCAGTGGACATGGAGGTGGCAGAGTACAGTCATTGGGAGAGATGAAGGCCTCTGGTACTAGGGTTCCTGAGGTTATGCTCAGGTGTTTCCCTTTCCCAGCAAACCTCATCTCTATCAGCCCCTTCTCCTTGTTGCCATGCAAGAACCTGAGCTTTCTGTTCCTTAATCAAGGCCTTACTAGTCTCTATCAATCTCTCTTGCATGGCTACCTGCCTGTGGAGCCTGTCATTGTTATCACAGAGAGCCTCATTTTCTCTCTGTGCTTCCTGGGTTGTTTTTGAGAACTGGGCCAGTCTTTGCTGCGGGAGGGTTACCTCCATAGTCATGTCCATACTGGCCTGCTCCTTCCTTGCTAGAGCCTCTTCCACCCTCCTGGTGTGCTCTAACAATCTTTCATGATCTTTTTGGATGTCATCAGTCCCTGAAGGGCCAGGTGATTTTCTTCTACTTTCTCTTTTAAATGACAGACTTCCTGGCCTAAGGTGTCCCGTTCCTGAGCAAGAGCCTGCCTCTGTAACGCCAGGTCGTCCCTCTGTCTTTGAAGCGCACCAGCTTTCTGGCGCTCTTCATCAAATTCTGCCTGGGTGTCCAGGTCTTTCAGGATTAATTTATTGCTCTCCTCTTTTTCTCTGTCTAGTTGGCTTTGCAGGGTGGCTACCTGCTCTGTGCATGCCCTGTTAAAGTTTATTTGTTGCTCCAGCTTTTTCTGGCTCTGCAGTAGAGAGTCCAAACTTTCTTGGTACTCCTTCTGCATGGCCAGAATTCTGGTATCCTGTTCTGCATTTTCCTGCTGCAGGATACCCATGTCCTCTTTCATTTTGATTATATACTGCCTACTTTCATTTTCAGACTCTTGGCTCCTCTGTAGCCTCTGCTCAGCAGAGTCCAGATCAGTTTGGGCCTTTCTTAATGCCTGCAGTTGCTTACTTGTCAGATCTTGGCCTTCAGCACATTTATCCTGTATGGCTCCAATATATAAGTATAGATATGCTGATATTTTGGCAATCTTATTTTGCTCATCCTTTGCCTTAGGGGCCATATATAGTTCGCTCAGGGCCATATGTAAGTGACCCTGATCTTGCCATAAATCTAACCCTGTTGCAGTGATCTTTTGTGTGATGGCCTGCAACCACACATTCTGACCCTGCTCTGTCCATTCACCTATCACAAATAACTTATGCAATTGGTGTTCTCTAGCCATATTCATCTCTACCAAAGTCACCATTTTGGAAATATGAATTTCCTTCCTGATTTACAGAAGTTTATTTTACTTTTGCAAAACAGACCGTTTCCTTAGAGCGTTCCCTTTTGAGGGATGCTTTTCACAGTGTAACACAGCGTGGTAGCCCAACAGGATTTATGTACCCTGCCAATTAGCACACTGTATTAAGCTGTCACAAGTGGAATATCTAATTCAAAAATCCTGGATTCGAGCCCCCAATCTGTAAGTGGTTTCAACCTAGCACTCCACCTAGGTCAAAGCCTAGCGTGTGATGCCAAGCTGGAACCCTTAATTATATATCTTTTATGTCTAAAAGTTCTTTTATTTCTGAATGATGTACCCTTATATCATGCCCCTCTCTTTGAATCCCCCCATCTCACTGAACCAAGAAGTAGGTTGTTTTGCAAAGGTAAAAGATTTATTTGATGAATTGAACAATATATATATATCACACTTTTATGAATATGACCAATATCTAAATATCACACTTTTAATATTTATACAATGATCTGCAAGGGGTGATATGACAATCAACAATCTCTTTAATCAATAGGAGTATGGATGAGAAGAATAATGTAGCATAGAATAAAACTTTGTGTGGGTTCAATGAAATACAATGATAGGAAATGAATGCAGCACAGAAATAATACTTTTGTAAATTCAATCAAATGCAATGCAATCACTCTTTCCCCCTGATACTACTCAATCCCCCCTAATATGCAATATAGAGATGGAAGGAGAGAAAAACAGGTTTCAGGAATAAACACTCTACAAATGCAGTTTCAATCCCAATTCCGCCAGCAATCTTAGAGCGAAACAAGAATGATTTCAAAACAGGTCAGATGCTTTTGAATGTGGCTTTGAATGAATGGGAAAAATGCTGAAAATGACTTTAATTCGCTAAATTGGATACAGAACTATTGCGAGACGCTTTGGATAGTTCCAGGTAGACACTAGCACTGATGATAGAATAATTAGCAGATAGGAAACTCAATTAAGAGTTTGAATGCAAGAAATAGCTATTTTACATGGGATGAAATTGAGCCAAATGCAGAATCGCGGCAAACTCTTCCGCGCGCATTAAGCACGATTGTGGCAAAGGTATAATGCAGTTCTGGGATCTTTTGAAAGCTGAGGATGTTAGCTTCAATTTCATTCCTAGCATGTACGGTTCAGAAGTTATGAAGGTTTTAGTAAAGGTTGATTTTTCTCAAAAAGAGTCAAGATTTCAAATGAAAGATGCGCTTTTGAAGATTACAAATAAGGATTGGCTTTACACTAAGGGGCTATGAAGATGCGAGATACCAACAGTACAGCCACGAGTCCAGAGGCGCCTCTGTCTGATCTTTGCCCGCTGCGACACTTGCGTTTCTTCAGCAACTATATATTAGTGCAAAGATGATTTATCACTACAATTATCACAGGACTATATGGATGAGAGAAGGATTCAGGACAGACAAGAAAGATTCTACAATGCAGTTCTGGATATGATAGAATGGGTTGGATGGAATTACTTAGAGATAAGAGATTGGCTATGGACAATTCCATGCTAAATACTCACAACTATGGTTTTGGAATAGGCCCGTCAGGATCTGGTCAAAGGGTTTTGGACTGGAATCTGCTTGCCACCGGACAGGACCCAGATGCCTGGTTCTGCACTCAGCAAGACACTCTGGTCTCTGCACGGCCTCTTGGACTGGATCTGACGGTTGGTTCTGAGTAACAGCTCTGCTCTACTGGTTTGGATCTCTGGGTTCTAGCAAGAGTCCTTGGCAAGAAGCAGAAAAATAGCACAGCCCGGCTGTTGAATTTGTTGTGACCCTTGGAAGTCTGGGGTTAAAATCAGGTTGCAAGATTTTAAAGGCCAGCTGAAAAGGGTTCAGCTTTAGGATTGGGCCTTCTGCTTTCAGAGTTCTGGAGTCTGGATCTGGATTCTCCTGCAGAGCGCTTCACCAGTAAATCAGTTGATGGGTGAATGTGTGTGTGTCTCTAGGTCCTCAACAGTCCCTATTTATGTATTTCCCAAGGGGGTGGGGAGGCTGATTATACTAAGCCCACCCTCTAGGAAAGTGATTGGTCAAAGTATTCCCTCTCTCCCGATTTGAGAAGGAAACCAGAGTGTCATGATGTGTCATGATGATGCTGTGTTTATGGTCTAGTGAAAAACCTCCCCTTTGTTTCTACACAGAAAATATATTTTTCATATAAAGCCTATTTACAATATCACCAACTTGCTAATAATACATATTCACATTCCCAAATTAATAAAACACGTATCTGTGCAAATCCCATCTTCTTAAGAGTTTCAGTTCACAATTGACAGTTTTTCGTGCTTTTGGTTGGTTATCTGTGTCAGATATGAACACATTTTTCCACATACATCTGGGCATAATCCTGTAAATTTTCATTTTTCCTAGCATTCACAATTGCTACAATACCAACAGTGTTAGTGGTTCGGTCTCTGAATAACGCACAAATTCCAGAGTAGCTTCAAACTGTGACCAGCATTTTCATTTTTTTATTTTTTTTTTATTTCAAACCGTTGTTTAATTAGTTCGATCAACAAACTTTTACAACTTTTTATAAAAATATTTTCTATGTTGCACAATTTAACACATAATCTATTACAAAATTTCATTTCAATTCAATTACATTATTCATTTCTTATACGGCATTTGCTTTGCCTAATAAAGACAATTTTATATGAATAGAATTTTGAAACTCATGCTATATAATTATTGATACATTCTAATGTAGTCTTATCTCATCTACATCATTTCCTTTTGCTAAACTAACAGACTTGCGAAGAGACTTTAACAACAGTGCTTCATTTCATGTCTTCAAGGTAATGATAAAAATACATCACCATAGTGAATTTGACTAAAAGACATCTTTGTAGACTTAGGCATATATATCAGTAGAGTGAATTTGCCACGCACTGTAATGCGGAATTCTCACAGCTAGTCTATATACTTTATCTGGTCAGCTGATTTGCAGCTGCGATATAAATAGCATCAACAAATTTATTACACCATTTTCCTATTGAACATCCTCACCAATTCACTGTTTATTACCAGTAAAAGTCTGCACAAAGCTATTATGAGGCTCGTTTGAGTCCCCCACATACAGGCTAACCATATCCATTCCCTAGTTGCCTCAGTTAGTGAACAATCACTTGCAATTGTTAGTGCACGTATTGACTCAAAATGAGCACAAAATATTACTAGATGTTTAAGAGTTTCTTGAGTTGCACTATCTTTACAAAACCTACACCCTAATCCCACCTGTACCTTCCAGTGCTGGCTCCAGCCACTCATTCTTTCTAGGGTCAGGGATTGGTTCATTTTGAAGCGTAAGTAAACTTCCCTAGCTTTATTACAAGGAAACTGGATTACATAAGGTTTATGCGGTCGTCTTGAGGAGCAGAAGCGTGCTGCTTCCTTGTAGCCCTTTAGATCTGCCATCGCAGAAACCGTTTTACACCAATCATTTTCTATGATACGATGTTTGACAAGGTTAGACCTGAATTCCAAATCTGCTGGTGTAAGTGCAATCTCATCCAATAGATGAAGCATTTGTGCATGATAAGTCGTCAGGGACGATCGTTCCGGTGCAATCATTAGTTGCCCCAAATCTTCGTATAGGCAGTTGGCGGGTGGATATAACATTCTGGCAAAGTTAGCCAACATGCGCCAGTTACGGCGTGCAGACAGTGAAGTGAGACCTAGTTCCTGCCTTAACACAGTATTTGGTGTTGCTTTGGCTAACCTCAGAGCCCCCTTCCACATACAGCCTTGTAGTTGATCAAGGTAAGCCTTTTTCTGTAGAACCTCTCTCCACATCGCCATTGAGTTGGAATCAGTTATGGTATATCCGAGATAACGAATTTGAGTAACTGTGGTTAGAGGAAATTTGTCAAGACTCCACTTTTGTGTGATATTACCCTTTTTGAGATTCCTGAACACTACTATGTTAGATTTTTCAACATTGCATTTTAGATTATGTGTCAAGCAATAGGATGCAAATAGATCTAATTTGATTTGCATACCTTTGGGCGTTCGATCAAATAATACAATGTCATCTGCAAAGGCTAACCATTGAATCTTCAAATGGCCAAGCCTTGCTGGATAGGAGATATAGGTATTCCAAATCTCATTGATACCACATAGGTAAAGATTGAAAAGCGTGGCTGCTAAGTTACAACCCTGCTTGACACCTATGCCGATGTTTATTGGGTGAGTTGTTGCTCCTTCATTATTTACCCTTACTAAGTAAGCTGTATTTGTGTGGAGCTTTGATATTAATTGTATAATATAAAGAGGTATCTTCATCTCAACCATTTTTTTCCACAGCAATGCTCGTATAACTGAGTCAAAAGCAGAAGTAAGGTCGATCAAGGCCATGTACAAGGGACCTGAGTCCCTAATTTTATGCTTGGCTAAAAGATGCGCCATAATTGACGCATTTAGAGGTGTACCCATCCTTGAGCGGAAGCCAATTTGAAACTTGGATAAGATCTTGAGCTCGCCAATAACCGCTTGTAGTTCACTTAAGAGCAAAATGGCAAATACCTTTGCAGCTGTATCAATAAGCGCTATCGGTCGAAAATTACTTGGATCAGACCTTAATCCTTTTTTGTAAATGGGGACAATGATAGAATTTAGCCAAGACGGTGGAGTAAATGTAGTTGTCAGCATGTTGTCAAACAGTTTCTTCAGTATACCAGCCCACATAGTAGGGTATCGTTTAAATACACAAGATGGAATCCCATCCGGGCCAGCTGCCTTTGAATATTTAAGGGCAGATATAGTGGCTTCAATAGTAGGAATCTCCCATAATAGGAAAGAAGCAGGAGCCAGATGGGTCCATTTGAATTCCAGATTTTCAAATGTTGCTGGGAGAGCAAATTTTTTTTCAAAATAAGTTCTCCATGTGTGTGCTGAAATCGATGATGACTGGTCGGAGGGGAGTACAGAAGTTCCTGCCCTAAGTAAACCCCAAGTAGACCTTCTATCCCTGTGAGAAAGTGTGTTGAACATGTTTTGATTCAGCTGGTTTTGAATGAAGTGCCTGTGATCCCTACATTGGTTCCGATAAGTATTTAGTATCCTTTTTTTTTCTATGCAGTAGCTCGCCCAATTTGGAGCCCTTTTAAGAATCTGCCTCAGGGCCACTCTCTTTGCTCTTTTAGCTTTCACAATAAAGTCGGAATATTGCGGGGGAGAGCCAAAAACGGGGCTCGTTGCCTTGGCACGCAAGGATTGAATTATCTCGGTTGTTATATTAAATAGCACATCAAGCTCTCGGTTTGACGTGGGGAGATGAGAGGTAGATCTTTGATATAGTTGGAATCGTGCGTAGATCATGTCATTGACCTTATCGCAGAGGATAGTAGTCCAACGAAGCTATAGGCCAGGCCGATATCCTACTAGAAACCCTTGTTGATTATCAATGGGTAGTTGCACAGCATGTAGTTGAAGGTTCAAATGAATCATATAATGGTCGCTGAGCCCAGGATCGTATATTGTTGTATTGCTAGAAACGGACTGCAGTCCGCGCGAAAGGGCAAAATAATCAATACAAGTCGATCTCTCACCTCTTCTCCAGGTATTGCACCCATCATTGGTGCTAAAAGGGAGGATATCAAGCTCCCAGGATTCCAAGTAATCCAACCATAATTTACCTCTATGCCCAGGCTGGTGCATACCTCCACAATTTGCAGAGCCTGAATTAATTGTTGTGCAATAGGCATTGAAGTCCCCTCCTAATATAATATTACAATTGGGATGGAGTGTCAATATTTCATCAAATAGCGTGTCCAACTCTTGAAATACACCCGTTAGGGAGATCATTGTGGGATTGTGATATAGAGATACCAGGAGGAGAGGCGTAGGATCTACTTCCTTAAGTACAATCAAAGCAGCCAACATTGCCTTAGCTTTGAAAACATTCAATAACAGTATTTTTAATGAAGTATTTATGCATATCGCCAAACCCCCATACGGTCGACCACTAGACCCGCATTGAGCGTTTGCTTGCAAAACAGTGTATCCAGATATCAGGAGTTCATGTGTGCACATGGTTTCTTGGCATAGCATAATATCACATTCCATTTCACCGTGCAAATTTCTAAACCATGATGACAAATTGCTAAAGCCGCAAGAATTCCAGGATACAATCGATAAAGGAGCATGCTACCTAATTAGGAATATTGTTCATGGCAGGGTTGCGAGTATTTTGCAAAGCAACCAGCCATGACCAATCCTTACTGGAGTTAGATAGCGTTACTAATTGAGCAATCACCTCAGAGCTTACCCCATTCTGCAATTCACCAGGGACCAGTTTTGGAGGTTGATCAGGAGGGGGTGCCAGGGGTGTTTCATTGAAGGATACGGCATCATCGATTGAGTCAAACGGATACGGCATTAAGCCAATAAACCGTAACTCCTCCGTATATTGCAAGAGGAGGTTAGTTATGATGGCAGATTGCACCTTGCACACCATACGATTGTTTTGGAAGGGTGGCAATGTTATCCATTCTATGTCGTGTGTGGTCAGTGTGCGAAGACCAGGTATCCGATTGAAAGCTTGCATCAAAGCAGATCGATTTAAATGCTTTATGCCATTTTTAAATGATATAATTTCCCATCCTATAATGGTAGTAGATAACTTTGAAGGTTCCCCTGGTGATTCATGATCCCCCCCAAGTGATTTGGAGGTGCCCCCTGTCGATTTTGGTTCTTATCTATGCCCTTTGCCTTGCAAGCAGGTGAAACTTTCTTATCAATCTCTCGACTTGGGCCTGGCCGAGGTGCCAAAGGGGATTCATGATTTGCTGAAACCAACACATCTGGAGTTGTAGTGTCCACGTCCTTTTCGCTATTACATGGCAGAGGTCCATCGCGCCTGCCTATTTGGGTGATTTTGTTGTCATTGGTTTGAAGAAGTTGGGTAAGTGCGTTTGAGATGAAGAATGACCACACTCTTCATTCATAGGATGCTTCATTTGGTTGTACTGTTTTTTTAGGTTTTTATTGGAGAGTAGTTCCCCAGGTTCCCCATCATTTGAATGCAATTGCAGTACTGTAGCATTTGTCTGTGCTGCAGGAGCACTAGAGTTCCCTATCTCTAATTTGGTTTTTTCATTACCATTTACAGATGGGATCAAGTCCTGTTGCAATGATTTGGAGACTTTTTCCCGAGCGGCTTTTCTTTTCAAGGCACGGAAAAATAGCCTTTTTTCCTTCCTTGATATGAAGGATCGCTCTTCAGGTTTTGAGGGGCTTGTAGCAGTCGGAACTTGCGTGATGGGAATTGTAGACGAAATGCTTGTGGGCACACTGACCATTTGAGTGTCTAACTTAAATAAATTGGTTAGTGCCGAAGGACTATCAGGATAAAGTAAATGCGCATCCTCCTTGGCGGACACGGGTAGACCCACTCTTTCCTCCCCTAAATTGGGTTGGAGAAAGAAGAAAAGCTGGTCCAACTTTTCAGCATGTAAAGCCACTTTACTACATAGTTGGCCGTATGTGAGGATCTGGCATGTATCAGAGGGTCTAGGGGCCATCAATGTTTGAGCAAAGGATTGAGGAAATGCATACGTGATAGGGGGAGGATTCATATCATTAGATTCGTTAGCAGGTAGGTGTGGAAAATCTGTTTGGGTGGTTACTGAGGTCCCAGTGAGAAGTCCCTTTAGCAATGGTTTAGGCCCATCAGGAACCAGTCGAAGGGTATCTGCAAATATAAAGCCCTCAAGTTTGGTAATTTTTAATAAAATTTCTGTGAGAGCTGTTTTACAATCTCTTAGTTCGTAGTGGGTGTATTCATGACCACGGTCTAATAAGTTGAGTATCCTTGTGAGGACCGGGTAAGATGCCTCAAGAGATTGTATATCCCCTGTAGGTTCCAGGATGTCAAAACCCAGGGGATGCTCCGATGTCTTTTTTACAGGTGAATAAGAGGGATCTGTGTCCAAATGATTGGTTGCACAAGGCTGCCTGTTAGAAGAAGATAAACGGGTCGGGGAGGATGGCCACGAGCTGGAGACAGGCATCTTGGTGGATTGAAGTGTATTATCAAGCCGAGGGGGAGAAAACTTCAAATCCTCCATTTGTAATTCCTCTTTACAGTGCATATGGACATCAGCTCTTTTTGAGCTTATAAGTGTGACAGGAGTCGAAGGACCCACTGATAACCTCACCCGTTTCTCTAAAGCAGCAAGTACCACAGGCGCTAGTATAGAATTATGAGAAGGGGAGGACAGGGTGTCTTCATTAGGGTGCTCAGACTCCAGGGCAGCAGTATCCATGCGCATACTAAGAAAGCTTTTTCGAGATGATTTAGATGACAACTTTTCAGGGTGCAATTTGCACTCAGCGGTGGAGAATCCATTTTTAGGTGGTGCTTGTGCCTGGGATCGAGCATATCCAAAAGCCACCTCATGTTTTATTAGGTCTTGGTCAGTGATTGGCCCCCAATGAGGTACTAGAGTAGAGCTCGCAGTCTCCCCACAAGCGCCTGAGTTTTCCATAACTTTAGGAAAAATATTTTTTTTATTTTTTCTACTTAATTTAGGTATTTTTTTGGACGAAGATTTCAAGGGGTGCCCACTTCGCAAGCTTGCAACCATTTATCACAACCTTCAATATCAAAAGCAATTAATGAAATATTAAGATACTTACTTGCCCCGCACACCCCGCCTCACTGCCTAACAGCCCAACAGTCCACTTGGAGCCCACTTCGATGCGCGCGCGCGATGCGCGTGCGCGAGGGCTAAATAGGACGTCAGCGTCAGCAGGGGGCCGAGCAGCAGAGGCGGGGGCGGAGCAAGCGTATGAGTGACTGTGAAGGAATAGAAAAGGGGCCAAGTTAGGCACTGGAAAAGAAACAAGCAAGTAGATACAATTGGAGGACTCCAATGAGGTGCCGCGGCGAAGCCGCGGCAGTTCTTATTAAGAAGCTATGAATTAGTTCACTGAATAACGAGTTCATTACTTGTTGTTGTTCCCAGTACGATGTTTCGCCTTCCAGGGACTTCCTCTCGCGCACGGCGCTGTGGAAAACGAGAATAAGTCCAATGTAAGTCTGATGCCTTCAGATGGCAAACTTCCTTCACAAATTTCCGGGCAGCCCAACAGTCCACTTGGAGCCCACTTCGATGCACGCGCGCGATGCGCGTGCGCGAGGGCTAAATAGGACGTCGGCGTCAGCAGGGGGCCGAGCAGCAGAGGCGGGGGCGGAGCAAGCGTATGAGTGACTGTGAAGGAATAGAAAAGGGGCCAAGTTAGGCACTGGAAAAGAAACAAGCAAGTAGATACAATTGGAGGACTCCAATGAGGTGCCGCAGCGAAGCCGCGGCAGTTCTTATTAAGAAGCTATGAATTAGTTCACTGAATAACCGAGTTCATTACTTGTTGTTGTTCCCAGTACGATGTTTCGCCTTCCAGGGACTTCCTCTCGCGCACGGCGCTGTGGAAAACGAGAATAAGTCCAATGTAAGTCTGATGCCTTCAGATGGCAAACTTCCTTCACAAATTTCCGGGCAGCCCAACAGTCCACTTGGAGCCCACTTCGATGCGCGTGCGCGATGCGCGTGCGCGAGGGCTAAATAGGACGTCGGCGTCAGCAGGGGGCCGAGCAGCAGAGGCGGGGGCGGAGCAAGCGTATGAGTGACTGTGAAGGAATAGAAAAGGGGCCAAGTTAGGCACTGGAAAAGAAACAAGCAAGTAGATACAATTGGAGGACTCCAATGAGGTGCCGCGGCGAAGCCGCGGCAGTTCTTATTAAGAAGTTATGAATTAGTTCAACGAATAACCGAGTTCATTACTTGTTGTTGTTCCCAGTACGATGTTTCGCCTTCCAGGGACTTCCTCTCGCGCACGGCGCTGTGGAAAACGAGAATAAGTCCAATGTAAGTCTGATGCCTTCAGATGGCAAACTTCCTTCACAAATTTCCGGGCAGCCCAACAGTCCACTTGGAGCCCACTTCGATGCGCGTGCGCGAGGGCTAAATAGGACGTCGGCGTCAGCAGGGGGCCGAGCAGCAGAGGCGGGGGCGGAGCAAGCGTATGAGTGACTGTGAAGGAATAGAAAAGGGGCCAAGTTAGGCACTGGAAAAGAAACAAGCAAGTAGATACAATTGGAGGACTCCAATGAGGTGCCGCGGCGAAGCCGCGGCAGTTCTTATTAAGAAGCTATGAATTAGTTCACTGAATAACCGAGTTCATTACTTGTTGTTGTTCCCAGTACGATGTTTCGCCTTCCAGGGACTTCCTCTCGCGCACGGCGCTGTGGAAAACGAGAATAAGTCCAATGTAAGTCTGATGCCTTCAGATGGCAAACTTCCTTCACAAATTTCCGGGCAGCCCAACAGTCCACTTGGAGCCCACTTCGATGCGCGCGCGCGATGCGCGTGCGCGAGGGCTAAATAGGACGTCGGCGTCAGCAGGGGGCTGAGCAGCAGAGGCGGGGGCGGAGCAAGCGTATGAGTGACTGTGAAGGAATAGAAAAGGGGC
The DNA here is from genome assembly GCF_040938575.1 of Ambystoma mexicanum. Lineage (NCBI taxonomy): Eukaryota > Metazoa > Chordata > Amphibia > Caudata > Ambystomatidae > Ambystoma > Ambystoma mexicanum. The sequence continues at coordinate 993,516,371 of NC_090932.1, read as the reverse complement.
CAAGTTAGGCACTGGAAAAGAAACAAGCAAGTAGATACAATTGGAGGACTCCAATGAGGTGCCGCGGCGGAGCCGCGGCAGTTCTTATTAAGAAGCTATGAATTAGTTCACTGAATAACCGAGTTCATTACTTGTTGTTGTTCCCAGTACGATGTTTCGCCTTCCAGGGACTTCCTCTCGCGCACGGCGCTGTGGAAAACGAGAATAAGTCCAATGTAAGTCTGATGCCTTCAGATGGCAAACTTCCTTCACAAATTTCCGGGCAGCCCAACAGTCCACTTGGAGCCCACTTCGATGCGCGCGCGCGATGCGCGTGCGCGAGGGCTAAATAGGACGTCGGCGTCAGCAGGGGGCCGAGCAGCAGAGGCGGGGGCGGAGCAAGCGTATGAGTGATTGTTGTTGTTCCCAGTACGATGTTTCGCCTTCCAGGGACTTCCTCTCACGCACGGCGCTGTGGAAAACGAGAATAAGTCCAATGTAAGTCTGATGCCTTCGGATGGCAAACTTCCTTCACAAATTTCCGGGCAGCCCAACAGTCCACTTGGAGCCCACTTCGATGCGCTTCGATTTTCATTTTAACAACCTATAAATTCCAGCTTTTTACAAGTTTGGCACATTTTTCTATGAGTCTTTTTCTCAAAACTATATTTTCTTCAGTTCCAGATACACAATTCAGTCTAGCCCCGCCTCCAAGGTATGGCTGAGCCAAGAGCAACCTGAGCCTCTTCCTGCCAGCAGCTGGTTTCTGTTGACACCCAAATTTGGATTCCTTTCATTCAAGGAGTCTGCTGTCAGAGCAACAGGCCAAAGTCCTCATCCCACCTCCTTTCACACTCCCTGCCAGTTCCTCAGCAGAGAACAGGGGGGAAGATTCCTTTGTTTGGCAGAGGCTGTGGAATGTCTTTGAAGAACAGTGTGGTTGGCTTTCACTCACTTTTAAAACAATGTTTACAATAGTCTTTTTCTAAAATACAATTAACATTTTTAACACATATAGCCACACATCTCTTAATTCCAGCCTTTCTAAAACATAGAGATTGAATTGTAACAACCTATATTGCTTTTGATGGGAAGTCTCTTCTTTTCCATACTTTGATTTTAATGTACACATTTTAAATGACAGTATAAGTAAATGCCAGCTTCTGACACAGGCGAGCAGCGGTACTGCGCCCATTTATGACATACTTTTCCCATGCAAGCACCTTTTAATGTGGATTTTCTTATGATGAAATGTGCTTCTGCTGACATTGTGCTTAGGTGGATTCTTTAAATAAAATGATGTTTAACACTCAACAAGGATGTTGGATCTTTTCTGCTGTTTGATAATCATTATTTTGCAAATTTAACAGCCAAGAAAAAACAGATTTTAGCAGTTCTGGATTTCCCTTGCAATGCAGCACTGCTTTTTCAAGTAGTTTAATTTTACTCTGTTGGCAGAGGTCTCCTGTGTTACTACTGACATAGGCAATATGTATTCGCGGCCTATTTTTCAGGTTTCCATGCGCACTTTTCAAAGATTTTTAGTGCATAGATCTTTTTGGCGACCATCCTGTTGTTTTTGATGAAAACAATGCACAGTGATGTTGCAGGGCATAGACTAGTGGATTAGAACATCCCACATCCTGTCCTTGTTCATTCTCTGTCCTCATTCATCCTTTTACCCTCACCCAGTTCCATTCACTGAACTCATCTCCTGCCTTGTCTCACTCTCAATCTCTCACATTTCTGCCCTTCTTAATTCTCCACTCTTCTGTCTTATCAGTGTCCATGTCAGCTGCCCCATCTCTCCCTCACAATCCTGCCCTTTATCCCAGTCAATTTCCATACACTGCCCTTCAGCAGGCCCTGTGGATTTGGAGGTGATGGGTTGGAATTCCAGGGTCTTTCTAGTGCCATAAGCAGCACCCACAAGAAAATAATCATTTGGTAACCTCTGGTCATTTTTTAAATTAAAAAAGTGCACTCCTTTAAGTCTGTGATGTTCAATGCCATTTGAGGTGTGTGGAGGTAAGAACACCTGGGCCATGCACACAATGGATATGCATGTTGTAGGAATGATCCTGCAATATCACATCCTGTACTGTCCTTTCCCAATGCCTGTGTTATTGCCCATTGCCATGAAACCTAACATTTCCAACATTAGCTTCAGGTTTGATCATTCAATATTATAATTTTTAAAGATGATATATTTTATTGCTTAAAGTGCGCATCTAGCTCGAGTGCAGCAAAGCGCTTTACAGAGTGTGGGTAGCCAGCGTTTAGACTGGCATATTTTAACTGTAGCACTGTACTGTGAGTTGAGATCTGTGCGTTGGTGTGTGCATCCATTGGAATCAGTCCTGGGTCAGGTGTTATTGGAATTGACAGCAAAACATGGTAAGGAAGCCCAGCTGTCTCGAGCTAGAGTCAGACCTCCAAATACAGACAACTGTCAAACACACAACTTTAAAACATGTAGCAGTTGTCCCTAAAGTTCACTGTGTCACTCTGCCCTGTCTAGGCTCTGCCTCCACGACCCACCCACCTGGTGCTTACTACTATTTTTGCAAAAACAGGCCCTTTGCCTTAAATCTACCACCGCATGTTTAATGTGTGTAACTATGTGCCAATGGCATATAGTTAGTTGGCTACCACAGGTGATATAAGTATAAGCACGTTTCATGGCAGGGACAGTGCCAGCCAGAACATTGTAGGGAGGTTGGTTGAAAATGTTGAAATCTGACTGTGAGTGAGGCCATTAACCCATTGCAGTATCAACCCACCCACTTCATTTGAGCCCAGGAGGCTGAATAGCTATTACACTTTCTTTGGTTTTATCACAGGGAGTATATTACTTTCTCCTGGACAAAATGTTGTCCTCTACCTAAGTGTGTTTTCTGCTGGCACGTTAATGATAAATTAAATGTAAATGGACTGCTGTTCCAGGTGAGAAATTGGATAGGCTCTAGAGGTAGCATACCTTTCCCATTGGTGACCAAGATGAGCATCACAGCAGAGTGATGCCTTCTACCTTCAACCTTCTCAAATGTGAGGGCTTAAGCCATCTCAAGCTTGGGGCTGGTGCCACCCCTGGGTGGGGTGCCTCAGAGTATAAGAGATGTCACTGAAGTGCCAGAATGTATGCTTCTATCAGTAAGTTTTGTAGGTGTGCTTGTGGGTATCATTTGAGCTAGTGACTTGTCTCAGGTATAATGTGTGTGTGTGTCTTCCAGTAGAGGAAGTGAAGTGCAATATGTTTGTTTGTGCGTACAAGTAGATTCAGTGTGGTACTACATTTCATTTTCTGTCTATGAGCAGAGACAGTGGGGTGACACATGAATGTTTGTGTGTATAAATAGATGTATTGTGGGGCCTCAGTGGTTTGATTGTATGTACCAGTAGAACCAGTGAGGCTTCCAATTTATTTTTGAGTGTACCAGCAGAATAAGTGATGTGCATTGCTTGTGTGTATGAGTAGAGTCAGTAAGGTGCTACAATTATGCGTGTGTGTACCAGTAGAGCAATGAGATGTTATTGTTGTATATGCGCCTGCCAGTAGAACCCCTGATGTGCCACAGTTATGTTTGTCTGCATCAGTGCAACTGAGTCAATGAAGCAGCCTACATTTGCTTTGTTGCAACATTTGCATCACATAGGTTCCATAGTTATATTTAAGTAGATTAGTGATGTCAGTGATGCACCACAAAGCATAATTATGTGTATAGTTAATGTGGGTTGCCAAAGGTACTTGTGAGTACAAGTATAGAAAGGTAGATGCCATAACATAGGAGGGGTCAAAGAGGATTGAAGAAGAAAACCAGCCAACTGATCCAGATAGATTTTTTAAACAACTTTGTTTATATCCAGGAGACGAGGTGCTGATACACAAATGTGTCCGCCCTTGGAATAAACCCCATTTTGAGGGACCGTACGAGGTGGAAGCAGGCACTCCCACAGCTGTTAAGCTACAAGGAAGGCGAGCCTGGCAGCATCTGCATGACATCAAACCGTACAAGGTAGAAACTTCGACCCTAATGCATCTAAGGGAGTGTGATATTCTTTCATGACTGCACTTCTCAATTCTGGTAAAAAAATAAAGAAAATAGGTGTTTCTGTATTACTCACCTCCATGTCATTAATAGAATCCCCACTCTCATTCGTACATACTAGTCACATTCAACATGACCCTTTATAACTTAGGGCGAAAACCCCAAGTCTTTCAAAATCAACCGAACACGCTACAGCCCATCTAGTGAGCACACATATGGATCAAATAACTTATTCTGTCTGAGTCAGGGACGTCTACAATAACATTTTAGCTCAATTTGCCTTACTGGCGAATAATGAATTACCCATTTGAATATGTCCTGCCCACAAGGACAGCCCAGCAATACAATACTATTGAATTCTTCTATGAGCAGGAGTTCTAGCAGCAACCCAAGACATTTCATTCTGCTTCGATGGGCATCATCAGTGAGCTGAAACTGGACCTCTCTTTGGGATCAGAGAGCAAGGGGTCCGCATCTGGATTTGCCTTCATAGCCTATGCTGAAGCCACCAAGTTATTCCATGTCAGAAATGTGAGAACCCCTAGTGAAGATGCACATGGCTTCTGGCCTGCCCACAGTGATAAGACACAATGAGCTAAAACTTCACCGTAAACATGCATTAGTGGTCTATTTAAACCATGCTCATCCTCAGTAGAGGGGGCTTGCGCATATTTGGCAAAATACAAGTCACTTGGGCAAAGGGTTTATGAATGAAAACCTACACTTCGGTAGTACTAGTATGTCCGTTTGGGGTCAAGGCATATTTCTCAAATAAACTGAAATAAAGTAATCACACACAATTGTCGTCAAGGATTACCTGATGCAAATGCTCTTGATGTCACAGATCAGGATGCAGATCCCACTGGCTTAATGCTGGAGTATCAAATGCATCAACATGAGTTGGCTGAAGATAGTGGATGCTGCCTTTTGAGCACCTCTTGTCAGGGTATACTGGGAAGGCAAGTCTCACTCCTAGGAATGCTGGCTGTTAAAAGGGTGGTCACATTCTAATTAACTATAATTGGGATCTTACCCCTCCCTAGCCCCTGCACAGGTGGGATTGGTATGCGTTTGGGTTTTATTGTAGATGCAGAGTAGACGAGGATTCTGGTCTGTTCAGCACCTTTCGTTCTAGTAGATATTGTGTGCTACGACGAGGATGAAACGAAGTTGGTGGAACTGACTTGATTCTCACCTCTAGCCTGGTGATGGGCACTGATGATCTGCCTGACCTTCATGATACATTTGCATGATCTCAAGGTAGAGGGGCATACACGTGTGTCAGTATTTATGTGTGTGTGTGTGTGTGTGTGTGTGTGTGTGTGTTTGCGCGTGTGTGTGTGCACACGCGTTTGTGTGTGTGTTTGTGTTTGGGGGTATTTGGGTGTGTGTATTTGGGTATGTGTGCCTGTGAGTGAGTTTGTGTGTCTATGTATACGATACTGGGGCCTGGGGAGGGTTAATGGGGCATGACAGATGATTGATAGGCGCATTGTAATTCTTACTGGCATGTTTGGGCAAAACCAACTTTAGTGTTATTGTGTGAAGCAGTCTCTGGGGTGGTCGGCGGGTACTACAATGGGGCTGGTTGGGAACTGCAGTGGCAGTCAATTGTGTACTTGCATTAAGGGCAAAGCAAACGTACTGAGTGTTTTACATGGAGGAGGGGAGGGCATCTCTCCTTATTGTGGCATGGCATTTTCTTACTGTGTTAAAAGCAAAGGCAAATTGAAGAAGTATTATTAATTGTTGGGGGTTTGGGGGAGGGTTGTGCAACCACAAGGCAACTGTTCTTACTATGGCAAGATATTGTATACTGGTGTTTATGGGGCAACTACAACAAGATGAGTGTTCTTATATGGGGAGGAGGCTTTGTGTGGCCAGCAAGGATATGTTTTCTTGCTGTGGCATCTTTAACTGGCACTAAGGCAATGCCAAAAAAGCGTATTTTCTTACATGGGGATACTGGCATATATTGGAAGAGCCAGAATGAACATGGTTGGTGATAGTATCTTTACTGGCATTAACAAAACATGAGTATTTTTTCTTATGTAGGAATGCTTGCATATATAGGTGCACCAGAAAGGATAACCCGTTTATCTTGACACTTTTGAAGAAAAAAATCAATATTGACATTCATGTTTTGAAGAAAAGTGTCCCTTTGGTCAACCACAACACAATCCACACGTTACACTGTGAGCAATCTGTTGCATTCTTCAGTGTTCACGGTTGGGGGTATTTAATTGACAATACACCGCATTGTGTTGTGTACTTACAATACTACTGTAATTAGATAGACATGTATTCCTGATTTCTCTACGACAATGCATCATATGGTTTTGCTGTAATTTGAGTTTTTTTTTTTTTTTAATGAAGTAGAACCCTGAGTAGGCTGCCGTTTGGTGCTATGGCATCATCACGTCATGGACATGATGGCGTCATTGCGTTGGTATGTGCATTCTGATTCCAGCGATCATGTTAACCCAACTTCATTTTGCATTCGAGATTATTTGCATCTACACGTTCCTTGTGGGGAAACACTGGTATAAGGCACTGACAGGTGAGAATCAGTTTTAGGCTCTATACTTGAATTTATCTACAACGGTTATTATGTAAACAAATTGATATACGAACTAGGAGTTTTTCTTTTTTTCTTTTTCGCAGATTTTACCCTTAGCAGTAGAACACCTGAGTGATAAGGTATGTAGTAGTGCGATTAAGTCAACCATGTTGTTTTTTATTCTGTACACTGTGCAAGGGAACGTACTTACATTACAATTGCCTGTTTAATTAATAATGTACAGATTACTTAGACATGTCTTTAAACATGTCCCTTTGAGGCGCTCTCAATTTCAGGTTTTTGTCCTATACTTTACCTTCTGATTTTATTGTTCTTTCTGGATGTTATATTTTAACTGCATACATTATAATTATTATAGTGCAATTCCCTGAAGATGATATGATATGATATGATATGGCATTTATAACGCGCCTATACACAAGTGTTTCAAGGCGCAACGAGGCAAGGGAGGGGGAAACAGAGGGAAGACAGAGACAGCGATCCTACTAGGCTGGGTGACATTCAGATTGCTCAAGTTCAGGGGAGGGGGGAAGGGGGAAAAGTGCGGGGGAAAGGGGAAGGGGCAGTGCAGTACATGGGAAAACAGTAAAATAAATAAAGACAATAAATAATAAATAAAAGTGCGGCCACCTGGTGGCAAGTGCAGACATCAGGTGTCAAGTGCTAGAAGGGGCTGTAGGGATACAGAAACAGTCCCCGAATGCAAGGGTTGCCAGGGGGGCAGTGCAGGTGTGCAACTGGTGGGGAGCGGACCTTGCCAGGGAACAGATGGTAGTCAGGTAACCAGTGCAGTTTCAGAATCAGCGAGGAGATCAGCAGGGGAGAGGAAGAGGAAAGCAGAAACAAAGAGGAAGGTCTTGAGATGCCTCCGGAACCGGATATGGTTCTCTTCAAGTTTCAGAGAGGCAGGGTGGCTGAAAGAAATCTACCACCAACTCGCTGCTTGGAGAAGTGACTAACCCTGAGGGAGTTGGAGGCGGATGAGCAAAAAGCTGGAGAAGGAAGATATTGGAAGAGAGAGTTGAAGGTATTGAGGCCCCAGGTCCCAGAAGTCCTTGTGGACCATGCAGAGGGTTTTGAACTTAATCCTTGCCGCCACTGGGAGCCAGGGCAGACATTTCAGTCCTGGAGAGATACGATCCCTGGGCTTGAGGCCAAGGGCAAGTCTCGCAGTCCTGTTTTGGATGAGGTGTAGAGGGTGGAGAGCAGGCAGATTTAGAAAGAGGCTGTTGCAGTATTCCAGCCTAGCTAGAACCAGAGCTATGGAGACAGTGCGTTTCTAGGGGAAGCAGAAGAAAGGAAGAATACCTTTGAGGAGGTACAGCTGGTAGTGTGACTTCTTAGAGACGTCAGCGATATAAGGAGAGAAGGAAAGTGTGGTGTTGAAGACAACCCCAAGGTTTTTTGCCTCACAGGTGCGAGCAGGGAAAGGGCTAAGAGAGGCTGGCCAGAGAGTGACAGGAAAGGAGGCAGCAGGTGTACCGATGAGGAGAATCTCTGTCTTACTGGCATTAAGGCAGAGATCATTGGCGGCGCACCACTCCTGGATGGTGGACAGACAGTAAAAGATGAGAGAAGGAGAAGAGGTGGCAGAAGGGACCCTGAAAATGAGTTGAGTGTCATCCGCATAGCACTGAAAGTTGGGCAGAGGGCGACAATGCAGTGGGCGAGAAGTGCCAGGTATTGGTTGAACAGCCAGAGAGAGCGGTTAGACCCCTGGTGAACACCACAGGTAGATATAGAGATAGAGGAGAGGAAGGACACAAGTTGGACCTGGGAGGGTCAATCAGAGCGGCAGGAGGTCAGCCAAGCTACGGCCTGATCGGTGATACCCAGGTTTTTACAAAGACGGCTTAGCAGGATGGCATGTTGACTGTGTCAAAGGTAGAGGAGAGATCAAGTAAGATGAGGACATAGGGGTGTTTGAATCAAGGTTGGAGAGCAGGTCTTCATGGATGTTCAGGAGAGCAGTTTCCATGTTTCTGGCAGCGCTGAAGCCAGACTGATTGTCGTGGAGGCAACCAACAGATTCAGATTGAAGATTAAGCTGGGAGATGGCCAGCTTTTCCAGGAGTTTGCCTAGAAAAGGAGTGATGGAGATTGGACACTAGTTAGCTGGGCAGGAAGGGTCGGCAGAGGGTTTCTTAAGCAGAGGGTGCACAAGGGAGTGCTTCAGGTGGGAGGGGAAGGCTCCAGTAGTAAAGGCGTGGTTGCAGAAATCAGCCAGAGCAGGAGCCAGGGTGTCAATGTGGTCCTTGATGGTTTTGGAGTAACAAGGGTGAACCTGTTTTGACAAGACTTTCATAGATTGGACTTGTCTAGAAACCTTGTCTGAGGAGAACAGGTCAGAGAAGGAGGGAGGAGAGGTGGTCGAAGAAGCACAAGAGGAAGAGCAGAGAGTGGAGGGAGGAGGAGGGGAGGAAGAGAGAGAGGACAGGATGTCCTGAGTTTTAGAGATGAAAAGAGAAGCCAGGGCTGTGCAGAGGGCCTGGGAGGTGACAGGAGAGGTAGAGACGGCAGCAGGATTGGCCAGCTGTTTGCAGATTTTAAAGAGTTTAGCTGAGTTAGTGATGACCAAAATGCATTGACCAATTACTTCCAGCCTAGCTTATTACTGAAAGGGATGTGACAGCATCAATAACGCCTGCAATCTTATATGAGTATGACAAAGAAGGAGTGAAGAACCTCTGTTCTTGTGAATGAATATGCAAGAATTGGAGTGTAGAGTGTACTCTAAAGGGGCAAAACCAGTAGCAGGAGAGTGTTCTTATTGATTTATTTTGCATTTTTAAAGTGCTCGCACAGCCTGTGGGCAATGAGGTGTTGGTTCTTATGTGCCCATACAGGCCTATGTTGCAGTCACCAGTCCAAACAAAATGTCTTGCTGTGGCATGACATTTTTTTACTTATGGCATCAATGTTGAAGCCAACATGAGGGGTATTCTTGTGTGGCCATACTGGCCTATATAGCTATACAGATGCAGCCACTCTGGACATATTTTCTTACTGTGGTATGGCTTGTTTTACTGCTATCAAGGGTAAAGCCAATATGAAAATTCTTATGTGGCCATTCTGGCCTACTTATGTGAGCCAGTTTGGACATGTTTTGTTAATATGGCATAGCATTTTTACTGGCATTATGGGCGAAGCAAACATAAGCTTGTTCTTAGGCAGGAATACTCACCCATATGTGTGTAGCTAGGATGGACATGTCTGGGTACAGTGAGTTTAAGAATGATTTTTACACTGTCAGGATACTGATATATCTAATGGATTTTTTTCACATCATACCCTAAACAACCAATTGTGAACTGTGTTGTGTGTGGGATCATATCTAATGAAAGCAATACCATACAATGCACCATGTTAACCCAAAATGTAAAAAAGTGTTCTAAGGGGAGAACCCCCTCACCCCTGAAGCAAGCATGGTCACTCGTGCATGTTCATGGGAAATGTTTCTGCCCACCAATTAAATCATTCTCAGCTGCCACTGATCATGAGGTGAAACAAGGCAGACATTGTATTTTTGTTTTATTATATATGTGTAGTGTCTCAGAATTGCATTTCAGGGCAAGTAGGTGTTAGCTTTTTGTTGCCAGAATTCAATGATTTACCATGGATATTACAATATATTAGGACATACATCCAAAGGACTGTCAATGATTACAGTGCACTGGTAGGGTGGTGTGTCGAAGCCCAGGAATGAAATAGCAGGATGTATAAATATCAATATGGATTCTCAAAGCTTTATGTGTTGACCCTACAATGACATTGGGTTTCTGTCAAGCTTTGAAATGCTGAGGTAGGGTTGTGTGTGGTCTTAAACCAATTCAAGGGTGAGCCATCTACTATGAGAGCAGGGGGACTTCAATACTAAAAAGCACTGAGTAAATTCCTCAGTGCTCCTGGTCAACTTGAACACTTGTGAGCATGTGACGGGTGGCAATTGAAATCATTTGAACCTGCCGGTGAGTGTCTTTACATTGACACATTGAACCACCAGAAAATAATTTAAATAAAGCATTAGAATCACCCAGAAAGAAAAGATCCACAGGATTGTACATTTTGAGTGATTTACTTATTGGTCCATCTCAGGCCCACTGTCTTGATAAATCAACCCTCTTATAGCATAAGTGTGTCCAGCACCCATGTGGGTAGTTACCCGTTTTCAGTTTCCACCACAAGATGTTATATGTTTTAAGATTATGGGCCTCATCAGGTATTGGGCAATATACTGGTGCTAATTGCGCTGGGATCCCGCAAAAATCCTATTAGCGTTACCACTACTCAGTCTGGTGCAATTTGTGCCGGATCCTGAGTTGTTGTGGGGAGGTAAATACCCATTCCCATTCGGTCCATTGGACCAATTGGGGTTTCTTGGTGCTATTAGCTCCGGCACAATTAGCACCAAGCTGATAGTGCCAAAAACGGGCAGGAAATTGTGATTTTTGCCTCCAGCAATAAGCTGGAGGTAGAACTCCCGTTTTCTGCCCAACTCGAGATTGGGCAGAGCAGTAAATGTGGAGGAAATAGCATTACCGCCACATTTTATTTCTCTATCCAACTCTTGATTACCTCCTATATCCACTATCTACTGTGCAGATGGAGGTCTGCATGAACAAAGCAAATATTAAAACATTTGACTGTTTGCAGTGCCTTTGAGGGCAGTCAATCTATATCTGCATAAGTCCTCTGAGTATCTCCTAGAAGGCATACATACATATTGCAGCCCTGGCCCACAAAATATGAGGGTTCCAGGAACATGCCTAGGCACCTGGGGCCCCCAATTTATTCAAGAAAACCTCCTCCAACTTAAGCCACTTGGGAGCGGTTACACCATAGGAAGAGCACTTTTTGGGTGGCTTATAACTTCGCTCTCCCTGGACGGATCCTCACCAAAGTTTGCAAAAAATGTAGTTGGGTCACTCTGAATTGTTTTGCAAAGTTTGGTGAGGATTCGTCCAGTGGGGGCAAAGTTATAGGGGGGGTCCCAAAACTTTTTTTTTCCCATAGACTGAATGGGAAAAAACTTTGCGCACTGCTACAGCCCGAACCGGTGGACGGATTTACACCAAATTTGCGGCAGGAGCGGCGGCCTGGTCCCAAAAGCGTGCTTTTGTAAATTTGGTGTAAATCTGTCCAGTAGATTTTTTTAAAAATGACCAAAATGTAAGGCAAAAACATTAGTGATATCTGTGTTCGCTTCGCGGACGGACTTCCCTGTTCGCTCCACGGACAGCACCCCGATTGGCCCATGGGCTTGCGTCATGTCCGCGGACATGCGACGTGTTCGCTGATTGGACGGTGAGGGGCGTGAAGCGCGTCAGATTTTCTGTGGCGCCCGCCATCTTGTATTCGCGGTCGACCGCGTACAGCGCAGTGAAACGTGGATAAAAAATTGTATTTAGTGCCATGTGTTGGTGTGTAAGAGTGTTTGGGGAGGGTTGGGGAGTATGAGATAGGTTCAATGCTTTGTTTTTTTATGTGCTAGACCTTTTTGTTGCGTTTGATTTGTCCACGGAGAACACGGCTGTTCTGACATTTTGTAAATAAACTAAATGGTTGGGTGTTTAACGGAGTATGTGTCATTTCTGTTCGCAAGGAAGGTAAAAATGAGCTATGAACACTCGTGGTGTACTTAATTGTTCGTAAATACACAAACTGGGGGTGTCCTCAGGACGCTGTCCGTATTGTAATCTGTCTACTTGAATGTGTTCTAAGAACACTCGCAGTGTCCCGAAATGGTTGCAATTACACAAAATGGGGGTGTTCTGAGAACGTTGTTTGTATTGTTCGTTGTCAGGGTGAAAGTGTTTTAAGAGCACTCCTTTTGTTCGCTAATAGTACAATTTCCTAGGGGCGTCAACCGACTTTTTGTCCACTAAAGAAACGATAAATCCGGCTGGTGTGCGTCGACAATATGTGATAATCCTATGACTGGCGCTATTGACCTGGCTGACTTGCTTTTGCGACACTAAATCATATCTCCCGCCCCTAAGCCTGGTATTATCAAAGCATTCATATTCCCCGCCTTTCTATGTGACGTTACAGGGTGCGTAATGAAACGCGCCCAGTCGTCTCCAGTACTACGCGACTTTACACAGAACCCGGAAGACAACACACATTATGTCACAACACAGCGCGCCACAATTCAGAATATGAAACTGTGATTTAAAAGCAAAGAGCAAGATTGTAAATGTTGTAAAGTACATTTATTTGACATCAAATGTTTAGAGAATATTCAGCAATTTGCATTTGTCTTTGTTGTCGATCCGCAAAAGTTCATGTTGAGACACGCGATGTTCCTTTGCGGTACAGAGAGTGTTAGATCAGGTTACAACTCAGTGCGCCACAATTCAGAATATGAAACTGTGATTTAAAAGTAAACAGCAGGATTGTACATTTGGTAAAGTACATTTATTTCACATGAAATGTTTAGTGAATATTCAGCGATTTGCTATTGTCTCTGCTGTCGATCAGCAAAAGTTTATTTGGAGCCACGCGTTGTTCCTTTGCGGTAGATAGGCTGTTGGTTTATGATAAAAGCAGTAAATGGTCTCTCTGATAATCGGAAGGTTGCTCCAACAACGAGCCATTAGACCACCGTATTGGTTGGTATGTTGTTTGTAGCCGCTAGTACTGCGTAAGGGCATATTGGTCCTTGGCGATTGTCCCATAAAATGGTGAGGGTCATGAAGTTGCATATTTGGACTTGCACCTGGCAGTTGAAGACCCCTTCCGCTGGAGTCTGTAAATCGTAACATAGACAAAATGGGGCCACGTACCTGTTTTAAAAAACATAAATTAGTCTCACCAGCCGATCTTCATTAAAAATCATCATTTTATTTATTAGGGCGTGAAACTATTTGCTATCGAAGATAGTGCAACAGAGTATGTTAATAATAAAATTTTCCCATTCATATAGCGCTAAGAACTGTGAGGTATGTAAGCAGTGCTTATTATTAACCACGGTGTGTGGTGCTCATTTATCGACCACGGAAGGATGAAAGGCTGAGTTTCGCCTTGCCGGGATTCGAACTTGCGTTAGCAAGCTGTGCACGGATGTTAAAGCGAGCGCTGTACTCGCTGTGCCACTTGACAGGCTACAGTGAAGTGGCACAGTGAGTAGAGCGCTTGACCGCCTATAGACCGGTTAAATTATTTATATTAACCCACTCTGTGTCGTCTGCCTTTTTCAGAGCCCTCTAAACGACAGGGGATCAATTCGGCGGTGATAGTGCGCGGTAGAAAACATTATGCCACTTTCAACGAACAAGTTCAACTTCAGCGGTCTTTAATGCAACGCTATTGTAATTATATTTGGTATAAAGTAATCTAAAGGGTTACTTAAAGTACAATTGCAATTTCCATTGTCTACGAGTGGTGCAGTCCCAAAATACGACTCTGCGTGTGCCAACGATCTTTCACATAGTGATATAATATGTAAAAGTGGTTTCGTTTCAGAAATTTCATCTTTATCTTCTCTTACGTTTTAGCAACACTCCTTCAAGAGAAGTCTTTCATCACAATGTCTGTCTGTCAAGGTCAAAACACAATACAACCTTATAGTCTGCTTCGTGAGCCTCTCCGGGGCCCGAGAAAAAAATGGAAGCAGCTGACCTTCACTGTGAACGAGCATAAATTCTTACTTTGCAACATTCTGTGTAAAGCCATCTGTAGAAGTTGGTTTTTGCACGCCATGTTTTTATATTGTTTGCGTGATATTAAAAAAAGTTTGTTTAAAGAACGTTATGGTTCTAAGTACAGCCGAAATACCCCTGAAAATAGCAAGTTATGGTAAGCTATGAAAAATAACTCGTGCCAACACCATGCACTGCTAAGACTAACACCCAGGACATCAAAGATGACATCGCAAATGTCATTGATGAAATCACTGATGACATCACATGTGTATGTACTTTTCATGGAATTTGTGTACTAGGGATTTTTATTATAATGTTCTGAAAAAAGTGTCAAGGATATTGCAATAAATATCATACCGTTATTAGTGCTTTGAACGATGCATTTATATCAATAAATAGCATTGTATTATGGGATTCTATGTAGTATACTGAGCTACTAATGGAGAAAGATAGCATTGTGTGCAGAGTACAAGATAAAATTATAATATTTGTAATGTTTATATGTAGAATAATGAAATGATAATTGTCCTGAAATGTTCGAAAATTCACAAAATGCGGGTGTTCTGAGGACGTTATTCGTATTGTGTGATTGCTTAGCTGTATGCAATGAGGGAATGGTACAGAGAGTAAAGTGGACGCCGTCCGCGGACACCGCGGCTGTTCGTGGACAGGGCGTGGTAAATCCGGGTTTTTCAAGGAAATCCAACATGGAAAGAAGACTGTACGGATCAGCCAATCAGATGTCGAGGTTGTGGATTTGTGTTGAAAGAGACTGTGTGTGGTGAAGATGGCAGAAGTGGAGAAAGTCAGGGTGTTGGTGCTCGGAGATATGTTTGTGCATGGTTTACAGCAGTACGCTGAATGCAGGCATGTTGCAAAGAACGTTGATGTCAAAGGAGTGGAGGTGGTGTGGAGCACTGTGCCTGATTGCAATGTACAGGGAATTGTACAAGTTTGTGCGGATATGGCCACGATGAACAGTCCGCATGTGGTAGTTTTGCACTATGGTGCTTTCCATTTGGGCAACGTCAGTGCCCCTACTTTGTTAGCTGATTTGGAATGCTTGGTTCAAGCCGTAGTGAAGATCCTTCCAAATGCGAAAGTAATTTTTTCTGGATTACTACCTAGGGCAATATGGGACAATAGTTCAGTTTTTTGTCCTCAGCAAAACATTGCTAGGTGTGTCATCAACCGAGGCATGTGTGCATTCATGCTTAGAGCTGGTATGTTCTTCTGTAACAATGAGAATATTGATGCCAGTAATGCTGTTAATTTTAAAGAAGATGGCATTTGTTTATCTTTTACCGGAAATGCCTTTTTATTTTGGAATGTAAGGGTTGCTTTGGAGAAGGTTATGTGAAGATTTTAGGAGTAAAGTAAGAAAAAAAACAAGAAAAAAAATATAAAATAACAGGTGTCTGTCAAGCATCTGTAAAAAAAAAAAAACGGCTCTTTTCAGAGCCAACTTCAAAGGGGAAATGGGGCACACTATTAAAATTTACATTCACCACGCTCAGATTTTCGATGTGTCCGCGGACATGGCGATAGTCCACGGACATGAAAATCACTACGAGGGGGTTAGCATGTTCTATGTTACATGTCAGGGATATTATGGATAAGTTGTTCTACTTAAAACCCATAAATTCAGTGAAAAAACTTTGTTAAAGGGACGTTATGGCTCCAAGTAAAACCGAAAAACCCTTGAAATTCGCCAGTTATGGTAACATAAGCAAACATAACTCGCGCCACCGTGCACTGCTAACACTAACACCCAGGACATCAAAGATGACATCACAAATTTCATTGATGACATAACTGATTACATCACATGGCTGGCTCTCCCTTTTTATCCTTTACTGACATATCGAAGCTACATAGTTTTCTACAGTAACAGTCAGGAAGTAGAAATTGAAAAGGTACTATATTTGTAGACTTGGGGTCCTGTCACATCATATATGAAACATGTACATAGCGGAAGATACAGGCTTGAAAGAGAGCAATCCTTTCTGTGCATGAATATAATCATTATGGTTATCAGCACTTTGTCATAGTTTTATTTTTATTACTCTACCTTCCCTCTATATGCTCATATTTGTATACATTATACTCACTCTCCATAGAGTGAATGGGAAAAAAATTTTGCTCGCGTCTACAGCCCAAACCGCTGGACGGATTTCCACCAAATTTGGACCAGGAGCAGCGGCTTGGTCCCGAAAGCGTGCTTTTGCAAATTTGGTGAAAATTCATCCAGTAGTTTTTTTTTAAAATGACCAAAAAGTAGGTCAAAACAAATTAGTGATATCTGTGTTCGGTTTGCGGATACACTTCCCTGTTCGCTCCGCGGAAAGTGTCCTGATGGGCCAATCGTCTTGCGTGATGTTCGCGGACATGCAAAGTGCTCGCTGATTGGACGGCGTGGAGCGTGAAGCGCGTCAGATTTTTCGGTAGCGCCCGCCATATTGGATTCGCGGACGTCCCCGGACAGCGCGTTGAAACTTTGTTCAAAATGTGTATTTTGTAGAGTGTGTTGGTGTGTAGGAGTGTTTGGGGAGGGTGGGAGTGTGTGAGATAGGATGAAAGTGTGTTTTTTATGTGTTAGACGTTCTTTTTGTGTTCGATTTGTTTGCGGACATCACGGGTGTTCTGAAATTTTCTAAATAAACTGACTAGGGGGTGTTCTAAGGAGTCAATATGTGTCTGTTTTGTTCGCAAGCAAAGTGAAACTGTTCTAAGAACACTCGCGGTGTCCGGGGAGTGTTCGTAGGTGGTGTCCTGAGGACGCTGTCCGTATTGTTCTCTGTCAAGTTGAATGTGTTCTAAGAACACGCGCGGTGTCCTGAAATGTTCGCAAATAAACAAAATGGGGGTGTTCTGAAGATGCTTCTAAGAACACTCGCGGTGTCCGGGGAGTGTTCGTAGGGGGTGTCCTGAGGACGCTGTCCGTATTGTTCTCTGTCAAGTTGAGTCTGTCCTAAGAACACTCGCGGTGTCCTGAAATGTTTGCAAATAAACAAAATGGGGGTGTTCTGAAGACGCTTCTAAGAACACTCGCGGTGTCCGGGGAGTGTTCGTAGGGGGTGTCCTGAGGACGCTGTCCGTATTGTTCTTTGTCAAGTTGAATGTGTCCTAAGAACACTCGCGGTGTCCTGAAATGTTCGCAAATAAAGAAGATGGTTGTGTTCTGAAGACGCTTCTAAGAACACTCCCGGTGTCCGGGGAGTGTTTGAAGGGGGTGTCCTGAGGACGCTGTCCGTATTGTTCTTTGTCAAGTTGAATGTGTCCTAAGAACACTTGCGGTGTCCTGAAATGTTCGCAAATAAACAAGATGGGGGTGTTCTGAAGACGTTTTTGAGAACACTCCCGGTGTCCTGGAATGTTCGTAGGGGGTGTCCTGAGGACGCTGTCCGTATTGTTCTCTGTCAAGTTGAATGTGTCCCAAGAACACTCGCAGTGTCCTCAAATGTTCGCAAATAAACAAGATGGGGGTGTTCTGAAGACGTTTTTGAGGTCACTCCCGGTGTCCTGGAATGTTCGTAGGGGGTGTCCTTAGGACGCTGTCCGTATTGTTCGTTGTTAAGTTGAAAGTGTTCTAAGAACTATCGCGTTGTTCTGAAATGTTCGTAGGGGGTGTCCTGAAAACGGTGTCCGTATTGTTCGCTGGCAAGTTCAAAGTGTTCTAAGAACACTCACATTGTTCGCGGACATTAAAAGTTTCCCATAGATCATAATTGAAATGTTTGACTCTATGGATGAGATATGCTGCGGTGGTTGTTGCCAGGGCATAGAGTCTTGGGTGAATGGCCATTTGGCCATGCACCCAAGACTCTATGCCCTGGCAACAACCACCGCAGCATATCACATTCATATTTGTTTATAACTTTGGGTGAAAAACAAATGTAAAAGGAACAAAGGTATTAGATACTATGCATGTGATGTGCTGCTATGGTTGTCCTTATTATTGTATACTTACTGTTTGGTCTAGTAATGGGAGTCCATGTTTTTCTTCTTCATTTCTGTGATAAAAGAAAATAGCATGTTAGTATTAGTATTTTGTAATGACTTATTACATTGTATAAGAAATATACTTTTATTTTTTTTCGACCCTCATATTTAGTAGAGTACAAATCAGAGTACTGTGCAATTTGCTCAGTTTCTGTATTTGTTGCTAAAATCATTGGGTCTGTGGGAGAAAAAAAAATCCATGTTGGATTTAAAAAAAAACGTTTTTCTGTTATGCTACAGTTTATTTGTTTGTTTGTTTTTAGTGTTCACTTGTTGTTTCTGGCTAATGCTTTATACTTTGCTTTGTTGTATTTTTTTTGGAACAGTAACAGATTTTTCATCTTTTTGATATTATAAAATTTTGGAGCAGTTAGATACCAATTGGCGTATTCTAACTGTCTATTTTTTTAATATATTTTAGTGGTTTTCATTTACCTATTTGGATATTGTTAAATTTTGGGACAGTTAATTACCAATTGGTGTATTCTAACTGTGTATTTTTTGGCCTAATTTAGTGGTATTCATTTATCTGATTAGTTGTTGTAGAATCTTTGAGCTGTTAGATAGCTTTTGGAGTATTCTAACAGTTTATATTTTTGTAACACAAATTTACTTAAAGGTTTAAATACAGTTTATTTATCAAATTTTGGTTTTAAGAACATCAAATAAGCGTTTGTAAGATTTGCTGGTAATCTCTGCTTTAGAGTAATGGTACTATCATTGCATTAAAACCATCCACATTTCTTTTTTATGTATGCAGTGTAGTGCCCTGAATTGGTTGTGGCTCCTGCGTGGTAGATTATACCTATTGTTGTGAAGGTTTTCTTACCAAGTGATATTTGACCATGTGTGAATCCAGTCAGCTTGCAGTTGTTTTCGGTACCATCTGCATTGTAACGTAGAAGCATTAGTATTACATATTTACTATGTGTTTGTATTACTAACGTGGAGCGATTATCTGAATTGCAGGTAGAGCATAATCTACCATGGTTTGCATTTTGTACAAGTTGCTGAAATGGAATGGATTCACAATTTGGTATTGATATATATATGAAGCGTTCATTGGGGATTTCTTCTTGTGTCACATTGTTGCAGAGAGTGCATGTATGTTTCCACATGTATGAAATCTGAAAGATTTCATTTATAGGTATGTTTTTGTTTTCCAGTACTTGTAGTAAGTACATTAGAAATTCTTGTGGATCTTCCTGTGAGTTTATAGTGAATTTCACCATTCCAGCACAGTAGTCTAATTGTCGTCTTATTCCAAAAACACTATATGTGTTGTCAGGATTGTTTGCTGCATTTCTGTGAAGTACTAACATTTTCAAACACAATGGGTCTGTACTGTGTGAGTAAATGTTGTCAACAATTGGTGGTAATTGAAATAGAATATTCATTGCTACATTTGCATAGCAACTTACACCAACTATATTTGAGAATTTAAATGGTCCAGGTACTACCTGGTTTACTTTCTCTAATTGATTCTTTTTTTGTTTGTGGTACTTGATGAAGTATTAGTTTCTTTTACTCTCTTTGGAGGATTTGCAGTGACGTCCTGTTGCATTTCAGTTTGATTTAGTTTTCTTTTACAACGTTTTAGTTTTTGTGGAACAGAATATGTGTTTAGATGGGGAGTATATAGTGAGCGAAGTCTATTATATTCTAAAATGCAAGGAATATCAGCGTTTACTTTACTTGTATCAAAGTTGATTAGAAATAGACCGTCAAGTGTACGTAAGCGTGATAGTGCTACGTAGCTCATGCCTTCTTTAAAGACTGTGTTACCAATATCTATCATTGCTTTGTCTAGGGTAAGACCTTGTGATTTATGAATTGTGACTGCGTATGCAAGAGTTAGAGAAAATTGTTCTCTGCGTACATACATATCTTTGAAGAGAAGGAATCTAGCTGTTGAGCGTCCTATCCGTTTTACTTCTGAAAGTTTGTCAAAGAGTATATTGACAAACTGAATTTTGTTGTCACGTGGGTATGTTTGAAAGCCAACAACTGTACCCAGTGCTCCATTAACTAGTCCTTGGTCCACGTCAAGGTTACATTTAAGCATTACCCTGCAATTTAAGGATAATGTTAACATCTTTTCTAAGCCTGCTGTGTTTGAGATTGATTTTTCTAAATTATTTAGTCTTGTTGTGGCTTGGTCACACATGGGTAGTGTCATACCATGTACATCTAGTTTGTCTGTGGCGCTAATTTCCATTATTGGTTGCATTTCTTTACTTAGCATGATTTCATTGAATTTGAAACAGCTTGCAAGAGTTGGCATTAAGGCCATACAATTGACATTTTTGTGGGCTAATTGTTCCATAACATCGGTAGCACATGCATTATCGCCATAAAGTGCATTAATGTGCCGGGTTTTCAATGTTGCTTCTGCTTCTTTAGAAAGTATACCAACTCTCAAACTTTTTAAAATGTTGGCATAAGTTAGATCTGTAGATTGGCGCATGTTTTCTGTTAATTCTCTGTATTGGAAATGTTGTCAAAGGTTGACATTTCCAATGCTGCCAACAGTTTTACGGCAGAGTTTGTGCCCTAATGTTTTAAAAATAGGTTCACCTTTTACTGGTGTTAATTGAAGCAGATCTCCAAAAACAATAATGTGTTTTCCTGCAAAGAGCTCTTCATAGTCTGTTTTGAGTACTTCTTGTAATCTGAGGTGAATCAAAGCTAACATCACGTTGGAGACCATGCTCACTTCATCTGTTAGTAGCATTTTCATTTGTTTCAATACTCTGCGTAATTCCATTGCAGCTTCTGCAGAAAGTTTGTAATAGTCTAATTTGTTCTGGTGTTCTACTGGTAATAGTAGTAATCGGTGTAATGTAACACCACCTATGTTGTAGGCAGCTAAACCTGTGGGGGCAGTGACAACAGCTGACAGTTTGTTGTTTGTCAATTGTTGAAGGAACTTACTAATGATTTTGATTAGGAATGTTTTGCCAGAACCAGCTTCACCACTGACGTACAGTAGTATAGGTTTATAATTATGGCAGGAACATTCTTTATTTTCATGTTTTACACCATGTGCAATTTGTTTTGTTACTTCTTGAAAAATGCTACTTTGCTCATTGTTAAGTTTTGATTTTAGTATAGTTAAGTCTTCCTTATCTTCATACTGACACATGGTGTTTTCTACTTCTATCATAGCTAATTCTGCCTCATTTGTTATTAGTGGTTCTCCCAGTGGTTCTTGGCTTCCTGTTACAGAAGGTTGACTACTGTCAGGAGTATCCTTATCTAGTTGAGCTTGGAGTTCTTTTTCATGTTGCTGTTCATTGTGCAACATTGTTGTGTACTGTGTAAAGTTTACATCAGTTATAGTGCTTTCATTTGCTTTGAAAGCATCCTCATATGAGTCATAGTTATCTAGTAATTGTTCTTCTTTTCTCCATGGTTTGAAGAGTTGTAGCAGGTACATGTAATGCACTTCTTTATGTTGAGGAGTCTTCAATGACAATTTGATATGATTAATTAAATTTGGTTTAGTGAGTTTAACTAAGCTGCCTTCACAGTCTGTCACTCTATATTTACCTTTTTTTTCATCGGGTTTCATATTATTTTTGTATGTGTAGTTTTGGGCTATTTGGTATAGACACATGTTTTCCAAAGTATTACTTCTGTTTGGGAAGTATGTGTCTAATAAATTGTTTTTTAAAATGTCTTGGCTGTTACCAGTTAAACAATCAGCTGCTTCATAAGATCCACATTCTCTATGGGTGAGCATTTTTATGCCCAAGCTGTATAATTTCTGAGATACTGTTTTATCTGATGACAGGTCATTCCAGAGGTCTTGGAGCTCAGTCTTTTCTGCTTTAGTTAAGTATGCTGTGACATATCGTGCAACTGCAGTAGAATTGTCTGCAATGTCCTGCACATCTATGTTTGCATTCCATAAGTGGGCAATGATTGCATTATAATCATTGATATATTTTTCTTCTTCTTTTCTTTTTATGTAATATGTATGTTTAGGTGACTTTCCTTTAACAGTATGTCTAACTGAAGACATGAGGTTGTTTACTTGGCCTGTATTTGTAACTGGTCTAGGGAAACCAAATCGGCATTTGGTGTAGTATTTGCCTTTGTTTTTGTATTTGCGACGACAATATTTTCCACATTTGTGTCTTTGAAATTGTAAAATTTGTACACAAAGATCACTATTTGTGGCTTCTGATGGAATTTGACAAGTGACATATTTTTCAATAAGCTGTAAAACAGTGGCATCACTGTCTTGACCAAATTTAGGAGCATCTTTAATCCATAAAAGCATGTGGATATGTGGTGCTCCTCTGGCTTGGTATTCTTTTCTCCAAAAAAAGTGTTGCACTTCTCCAAGGGAGGAACAGTTTTATTACAAATAAAATGTAGCATAGCAATGAAGCGATGGTGAAAATATCTTGAAACATTATCAGGATCCAAAGAACAAAGTTCTCCAGGTGTTAGAATATCTATGTTTGTTTTGTTTTTATTTGATATGCGTAGGAAATCATGTAAATCTTCCCATGCATATTCTGCACAACTTACTGTAACAAACCAAGTGGGTGGGCCAAGGTTTCTGATCATACAACGTACATCTCCATGACGTCGAAACCAGTACTCTTTAGTACCACGCATATTTGCTAATAGATTTGTAATATTTGATTGTAAAACCTCATCCTTTTGTTGCACTTTCTCTAATAATTGTGTAGCTGTCATATTTTGAAAGTGTGATCCTGATTTTAATATGTGTGCAACTCCGTAACATAAAGTTGCTAGTTCACTTTCAAAGAGTAGGTGGAATATGTATTCCACATTATGTCTAAATCTGGGATCTTCAAAATACATCCGTAATGAGCGGTATTCTGAAGCTGATATTTGAATAGGTCTATCATCATATCTTCCTCCTTTGCCAGTTTGAAAGAGTAGAGGAAAAGCATGTGCTTCTATACTTTTTTCCCATATACTTTTTGGCGATCCTTTTGTTTGACGCATTTGGTAAGTTTCCAGTACATCTTGTACGGTGTCATTACAGTGCAAAGGATGAATTATATACTGGTATAAAGTATTTGATATTGTAGCAGGATCTAGGAGCTCATATTGACCAGCTTCTTGTGTTTCTTGAATTATTTAAGTTGTATCTTTCAAGCTTTTTTCAATATTAATTTCTTTGTAATATTCATTATTCTCTTTAAGATATTGGAAGGCTTGTCTAACTTTATATAAATCTACCAGCTGTTGCCATATTTTTTTGTCTTTTGTAGGTACTCCATTTACTAATATAATTAAAGATTGCTGCATTGGACGTTGCACTCCTAGAGTATGCACATTTTCTTTTAGATTTAATGGTAAATAAACTACTTTTCCACAAATGCCTTTTACCAATTCAGAGTGAGGTAATTTTGCTGTTTTTGGTTGAAGGCGTATTATTGCTTGAAATGGGTGTACTGTTTGAATTATGATGCTCTCATATAAATTAAGTTGTTGTAGAGGTTTTGGTACTGGGTATAATTCCAAATTATTTGTGATAGAACGTGAAGGAGTTCGGTTGTTGTCAAGTTTTGTAGTGCAATAACTGCAAAGTATTAAGGGCTCAGTTATTTCATATTTGTTTTCTGCTAGAAGGTAGAGAGCTAATTCAAACCATTTAGAATCTTCATTGTCTTCTATTTTGTATGATAGGTCCACAGTTTTTGTGTTACTTTTATAAAAAATTCTACGGCAACATACACATACATGGTTTGGTACTTCAGCTGATGTACTTTTAAATTTTAGTATTTCTTTTTTGTATGTGTTTAGCAAAAGGTTGCCATGTGTAGAATTGTTGCTTAATTGGTTTAAAGCTATTTCATTCTGTAAATGGCTTTCACTTCCAAAATATGTTTTCTGGATATAGTGAATTTCTTCAAGTAGGTCTTTTGCTGTACCATGTAGAAGGATGTTATTTAACTTTGCTAGTGCTAAAGCAGGACTTTTAGCATAGTACAGTTAATAGACTAGATTTCTTATAGTTGAATGATGTGTTGATATCTTTTTGATATCATGGAAAGTGGTTTTACAAGTAGGTCCTGTAATGCAGGCCAATGAATGTCCTTGTAGTCCTGTGTACTTGCGCACTGGACAGGTATCTATATTTTGCAGTAATTTAATTTTGATTTTGTCTTTGCTTTTTACATATTTATTGAGGAATTGGTGTAAAGATTTGAAACATTGTTTGGGAATGTTACACATTGATGTGCATGGCCATTTGTACACTAGACGTTCTGATTCAGTTGAATGGAGGGGTAATTCTAAGTTTTCAGGGCATATTTTTGTAAGGAGTACTTCTTGTTCCATTATGGTATTATTCACTTTTTCATAACCTCGACCACTGCTATTTATGGCAATTGTATTTGTTTGGTTTTGTTTGTACGCTTCTTCATTAAAATATGGTTCTGTGCTCGTAGTGTGATTCCATTCACTTCCGCAGATACTTAAGAAGTTCTTTCTGTTGACATTTCGCTTATTGAGAAGTCTTTTTTGTAATTTAGTTATTAGTTTTGTTAGTGGTTTCATTTTGTTTAACAGTAAAATAAATACATTTCTTTTGAGAAGAATTGCACTGTCCATCTATGCTTCTAAGATTAATTTCCTACGATAGGTTTTAAGCTTTGAACCTGATTTCTCTCCTGTTTTTATAAGATTTTGAAGGACTTTGTGACGGTATATTTTGGCTAAAATACTTTTCTTGGTATGCTTACTTTGCACTATATTAAAATTTGAAGAAGTAGTTTTATCTGTACTGATTGGTGATTTTCTGTTAATTGTTTTTTGGTTTGTTTTACATTTTGATAGAGGAAGCAAAGTTGTTGTACTTGAAACTTCTTGTGTTTCACTAAATTATTGTATTAGCTGTTTTGTTTCAACTTTTTTTACAAATTCTGCTAGAGATGGATGCTTATGTTGGACTCCTTTATTTTCATTTGCTCTAATTTTGTGTTGCTTTCTACGGTGTTGTCTTTTGGTAGGCATTCTTTAGGGTCTGTTGAAAAAAATAAAGAAGATATGGGTTGGGGAGTATGGAATTTATGTATGCTGTGTGCATGAGTGTTTGAGTAAGATGATAAAGATGTATGTAATGGTGTGTGATTGTGCATTGGGAACTAAAACTAGTAGGGGTAGGTATTCTTGAATTTATGTGTCACTAAACTGGGGTTCAGATGACAAAAAAAAAGTAAGCTAGTGGTGTGGAAAAGTACAAATAGTAAATGTAATGTATACAATTAAAACAGTTGTTTGTTCTATAATATGAAAATTGTAGTGGTTCAGTTGGCTAATTTGTGTGTCCAAAAATAGAAATTTGTGGGCCATTCTGGTTGTAAATCGCTGTTTACGACATGGACATTTTTGGACAAAATGGTACAAAATCTCTATTTTAAGAAACCAAAATAGCTGGTATTAATGTTATAGTATATTTGATTAATGATATAAATAATATGGTGATATTTTACTTACTTTTCTTTTTAAATTAACAGGTAACTTCTTAGTTTTTCTTTCTTCTTCGAATTCGGCTGCCTCTTTTCAGGAAACTGGTCTTCACTGCAACTGTGAAAGCTTCAAATTAGTAACTTTGTTTGTATAGAGCACTGTTTTTAATTTAGATATTGATTTTTTAATTGAAATCCTCAGTGCCTTCTGTAAAACCATTAAACTAATTTATTTACATAAGATACATTGCATCAGTTCAGTGCATATGATATGTTCTTAATGAACAAATTGTATTGAATGACTAACTGTAGCAAAAATAAAATATCTTTACTATGTCTTGTGAAATTTATAATATATTAGTGAATACCACTATTTCTGTAAGTAAACTGTTCTAGGTAATAGTGCCTCAATGTCATGTCTAATTTAAAGTAATTAAGTAAATAAATAAATAAAAACAAAAAATATGAAATTGTATAAGTATTTTTATAAATGTTTAAACATAGATTGTGTTTGCATGCAATTTTGTTTGAATATATGTAGTCTATATATTTAATTTAAACAATGTTAGTTTAACATGATTTGAGTGTGTGTGTTTAAAGAAAGTAAAAAGTATAAAGGTGTATAAATGGTAGTTGATTTTAGGAAATTGAAAAAAGTACAGTAAATTCATTTAACAGATTTTACAAGGTAAATGTCTGTTTGAAAATGTGTTCATCTACCATAGCTCTCAAGTCACACGCTTTTGGCGGGTGTCACTCGCCTTGTAAAGGGCAGACTCACCCGCCAAGCCTCCTGCACGCCCATTCATTGCAATGGGCGTCTCACCCGCTAAAAACAAAATCGGGTGATTTCACCCGCCTGTAAAACAAAAATGGTTGAGAGCTATGTCATGTACTATACAGAAAATATGCATACCTGAAGTTTGTGTTCATGCATATGGATATGCATGGAGCTGCAAGTAGAAATCTTGAAGACTTGTACAGTATTTGTGGTAGATGCTGCTTGCCAATGATATGACACTTGTACTCAGAGAGATTCAGAGTACATTTGCAGTGCTGATCTATGATGATGTAGTTAGATGTAGAGGTCTTGAATGTGATTGGTGCATGGTAATGTGATTTTTGAGGTACATCCAATGAGGGAATGGCAGAGAGAGTGTAGTCGAAATGATAGAAGGGCTGTTCATGTTATGATATGTCCGCGGACATGGCGGTAGTTCCAGGACATTGGGAGTTACATCCGGGGATTTTTGGGTTCAGAAGTAATGCAAATGAGAATAAGCACTGAAAGGGATTGGTCAGGAAAGTTTGGTGGGTGTGTTGTGCCAGGAGAGATTTTCTGAGATACTCTTTTTGCTGAGAGAACAAAAGATAGCTATGGCTGTGTGTTTCAGAAAACAGATTGTTTGGATTTTAGGAGATTCGTGGATACATTGGTTGAAGGTGCATGCAGAAAGCTGTGGAGTAGCTGTAGATCTTGGATTCCCACATGTGGAAGTACACTGGCATGGAGTACGTGTAATGAAGTGGTTGGATTTGCTACCTCTCTGTGCTACTTTGGAGACAGAGCAACATCCAGACATAATTGTAATTCATTGTGGAGGGAACAGTTTAGGGCATGTGACTGGAATTTTTTTGCAATTTGCTATGAAAGAAGGACTGAGGAAGGTTATGGACATGTTTCCTAATTCGCAAGTGATATTTTCACGGATTGCGCAGAGACAAATGTGGCTTCGTTCTTCTTCATTTGGTCCACAAATGGAAAAAGCAAGGCGCAATGTTAATAATGCTGTTTGTGTCTTTCTAAGAGATTTTGGCATGTCTTCTTTTCACAATGAAAATATTATGTTTTGTAGTACATACATTTTTCGCAGAGATGGAGTCCATCTTACTTATGCTGGCAATCAGACTTTTCTGAGAAATGTACAAAATGCATTGCAACCTTTTTTGGAATTACAACAACGATTTTGAAGTAGATGTTAAGCATTCACAATTTTGGACTTACAAACACCACCCAAAGGCTCTTTTCAGAGCCACCACTTCTTTCCAGAGAAAATTACAATGTTTGTGATGGAGTAGTAACCCAATTTTTTTAATGTTCGCGAACTGTTCGCGGACTTCTAAAAAATACAAAGAGCCCTGCTTCATTTATTTTCACTTCTATTTTTTAACTGGGAAAGGCGGCTCTGAAAAGAGCCTTATTTTTTTTTGATTTTTGTAATTTTGTATTTTTTTTGGGTTTTTCAGACACGACACACTAGGAGAGGAGGGTAAAGGATGGTAAAGGAGGGACACCAACCACAAGGATAGGAAAGGGAGAGCTGAGAGAGGAAGATGTAGAGGGGGTTTTATTTGGGTAGTGAGCAGGTCTTCTCGTGCTCTGAGACAATAGTCTCAAAAGCACTCCGGAGTCGCTCCCCCCTGCAGAGTACTGTGTCACAGTACATACATACAACTGTGACCCTCGAAAGGTAAGGGTCATCAGCATTCTGTATGGCCTGTGAGGCAGCTTGAGAAAGATGCTGTCCCACAGAGGTGGTCCTTGTGGTGACAGGATCAGAAACAGAGGATGAAGTAGAGGAAATCAACCTGCTACGTTCTTCGCAAGGTACAACCCTGCGAATAGCCCCAGAGTGAAATGACCTCAGGTGTCGCTTCATAGTAGTGGTCCCAAAGCTGTAGTTACCGTGCTTCCCGCGACTGAGCATTGCAGGTAACATGGTTCGCACGAGCCTTAGGACCATTCCCATGAATGGTAAATAACCGCCACACCCAAGACTCACGCCTAGTGCGGGTAGTAGGGATTTCCTCTACCTCATTTATGATGTCATCTTTGATGTCCTGGGTGTTAGTCTTAGCAGTGCACGGTGGTGGCGCGAGTTATGGTTGCTTAGCTTACCATAACTGGCGAATTTCAAGGGTTTTTCCGTTTTACTTGGAACCATAACGTCCCTTTAACAAAGTTTTTTCACTGAATTTCATAGGTTTTTAGTAGCGCAAGTTAACCATAACGTCCCTTTAACAAAGTTTTTTTCACTGAATATATATATATATATATATTTATCACTGATTCACTGAAAAAAAAACAGAATTAAGGGGGAGTTAAGTTGCACAGATTTAATGCAACAAAACCTTGAATTCCAGCAGATGTGGGAAGTTATTACCAGCTTGGCCCGTTCCAGTTGAAAAGGCCATGAGCATATACATATTATTAGAGAAGGGATTCACAATGACAAACAAAATGGCATTATGGGGGAAATGGCATTATGGGGGACATCAATGGAAGTGCTCCAAGTTAAACTGGTCATTACATTGTACATCCTCTGAATTTCAAGGGTTGTGTTGAGTTAAATCTGTGTAGATTAACTGCACCATAACTAAGGTTTGTTAAATTACAAAGCAGTAACAGCCCTATAGTTATGGTTAAATTGCTCAACTCATAGAAAGAGCACTTTTTGGGTGGCTTATAACTTTGCCCCCCCTAACATAAAACATATATGGCCCCCTCAGAATAATTCTGCAAAGTTTGGTGTGGTTTCGTCCAGAGGGGGGGGGGCAAAGTTATAGGGGGGTCCTAAAATGTGTGTAAATCCTCATAGATGCAATGGAAAAAAAAGGTTTGCTCATACCTACAGACCAAACCCCTCGATGGATTTTTCATCAAATTTGCGGTACTAGCAGCGCATTGTTCCCGAAAGCATGCTTTTGTAAATTTGGTGTAAATCCATCCAGTAGTTTTTTTTTTTAAAGCAGCCAAAAAGTAGGTAAAAATGAATTAGTGATATCTGGGTCTGTTCTTCGGAATCACTTCCCTATTTGGTCTGCGGAAACCCTCCTGAGCCAATCAAAGAGCGGTGTGATGTCCGCGGACATTGTGTGCACCTGCTGATTGGTCAATTAAAATCATGAGCTGCATCATATTGTTTGAAACGGTCACGATATTGGATTTGTGGACAGCCGCTATTGTCTATGGACAATGCTGTAAAAACATATTAAAAGACACAACATTGCACTTGTCAAACTGATAAAACAATCTGTGGGGAGGTGAGGGGGAAGAGGATGGGATGGGATATGGCCAAAAAAAGCCATCAAAGTGGTGCTTTTTCATGTCCAAACTCTGCGAACAGTCCAGATGTTCGGGACATCCCTGTGATGTTCGCGAACATCTCAGATGTTTGAGGACATCCATACATATTTCTGCATTACAGTGTTGGTTAAAAGCCATTTTGGGATGGCTTATAACTTTGGCGCCACTCAATGAAACTGTATGATATTTTGCAATATAATGTTGGGCCTGACCCTGAATGGTCCTGCAAAGGTTGGTGCTGTTTTGACAAGACGGAGCAAAATTAGACGGGGGGATCCCAAAATATTTGAAAGGCTTATACATTTGGTGCCATTTACCAGCATTTGACTGATCTGCACAAAAGTTTGCAAAAATATTTTAGACCCAGATCTGGATGTTGTTGCAAAGTTTGGTGGGATTTTATCAAGAGGGGGCAAAATTATAGGGATGGTCGCAACATTTTTGGAGGGCTTATAACCTGTTGCTGTTTCACAACTGTGTACAAAAGATTTCAGAAAGATTATGGACTCAACCTTGAATGTTTGTGCTATGTCTGAATGGATTTTGTCAATTGGGGGAAAAGTTATATGACTATTTTATGTACATGCATTTTGACACTTATCAAAAAATAAAACATGGACGGATTTGCTGCAAACTTGTGCAAGGAGCATTGGCAAGGATCTGAAAGCATGGTTTTGCAAATGTGTCCGTGTTTTATTTTTTGTAAAGTGTCATAATGTAGTTACAAAAAATAGTGATATACCTTTGGTATTTGTATTTAGTATTTTATTTGAATTTATAAAGCACTTTAAACCAGAGCACTGAACATAGAGTCAAAAAGGGTACAATAAATGAGCGTTAACAGAAACAGATTGCCATATTACCGAGACTGGGCTAGGAGAGACCTCAGGTAGTCACAAAATAAAGAAATAATGAAATGGAACGAAGGGAAAGAGGGCAAGCATTCCAGTGCAGGGGAGCCAGCAACGAGAAAGAACGAAAACATGACTGTGCACAGGGAGGGCGGGGCACACACAGTAAGACAAAATTGAGAACAAGAACAAATCAAACGAGAAGCCAAATGGAATGAAACCAGAGAAGAAATATACTCAGGCGTGAGACCATGCAGAGACATAAAGACTAAACATAAGAAGTTAAATTTAAGGTAGCACTGGAATAAGAGTCAGCTAAGTGCAGAGGAAATAGAGTCACGAGGGGCTAAGAGAAAAAGTAAGCAAAAAGAGGCATTGGAAATAGATTTAAGAGGTGAAAGATGAGAAATAGGGAGGCCAAAAATAGCAGAGGAACAGTAGAAGAGACAAGGGAAAATTAGGGAAGATATCAAGATTTTGTTGTATTCAAAGGTGAAGAATGGGTGGGGTTTTCCCGAAAATTGTATAAGTGGAAATGACAGGACCGGGAGGAAACGGACATGTGATGTTTAAAGGATAAATCAGAGAAAAAGTAGAGTCCTATATTATGAACGGTGAGAGAAATAGATAGTTCGGAAGGAGGAAATGAGAGAAAATATGGAGGGAGAGGAGGTGGAATATCATTAGTGGGGAAGAAAAGTACCTCCGTTTTGGAAGCCTTAAGAGAAAGAAAATGTGCTGACATCCACGATTGGATGGCCAGAAGGCACATAGAAAGTTTGTTGTGAATGTCCAAGGAGAAAGATGAAAAAGAGAGAAAGAGCTGAGTATCATCAGCATAAAAGTTATGGGATAGACTGGAAGAAGAGCTGACTTCGGCCAAAGGAGAGGTATAGAGAGAGAAAAGAAAAGGGCCAAGCACAGAGCCTTGAGGGACACCTTGAACAGGAGGAAGTGTGTCAGAGGAAGCCCCTGTCCAAGAAACTGAGGATTTCCTTTGGGAAATATAAGATCTAAACCAGGAGAGAACCAATCCAGCAAAGCCAAAGGATGAAAGAGAAGCCAGCCAGAGGGGATGGTCAACAGTATTGGATGCGGCAGATATGTCAAGCTGGATAAGAAGAGTAGAGTGTTGAGAGTAGCGGGCAGAAAAAGAGAATCAGGAATAGAGAGAAGAGCAGACTCAGTAGAGTGACGAGGGTGAAACCCAGAATGAAAGTGTGGAAGAAAATCATTGTCACTGACAAAGGTAGAAACTTGAGAATATACTATACACTCATTTAGTTCACAAAGATAAGGTAGTAAGGAAATAGGATGAAAGTTAAAGACTAATGAAGGATCCGCAGATGGTTTCTTCAAGACAGGAATAACTGAGGAATGTTTAAAAGATGACAGAGTTATAGCCCATGTCATGGTCAGTGACCTTGGACAATTTGGCTACTGGCCATGACCAGCAACGGGGTTAAAGTGGGCATGGGCACAAGGGACCGGCTATGTGATAAAGTTTTTTGAAATCGGCATAGCTTTCAATGGGAAAAAGAATTCTGCCCGTGGCTACAGCCTAAAGTGTTGAATACGATTGCATCAACATATCAACAGATTGCCGTGATTACCGCTGCATATACTGCAAGCCCCAACGGGCTCAGAGACAATGATAATCAGCAGATAATTACCGAGCATGCCGAACCAGGGCCCACGTGGTCACCAGGCCACCCCTCTAAATCATCAACCACCCTTTATTGCGACCATACTGGGACAAGATATTGGGGATTGCTTCTCAGACTCATTTCCACAACATTGCAGCAACGACTGGCCCACAATCCACATACCTTGAGAAAGATCCTAGATGGTCGAAACAGGTGTCAGCTGACTTCTAACAATTAATATAGCACCAGCAATGGGTTTCAAGACTGCTTTATTATGACAACAGTTAGTTATTGAATTACCCAGCTCAGGTGAAAAGACCTCAATCACCTATTCAAAACCTATTACTTGAAGAAGGAAGAGCACTTTTACAAAAGAACCCCATCACCAGCAGCAGGGTAATCTGATTAAAGCACTAGATCAAGCACAGTGATCTACCCATTCTACCACCCTGCAATTACTTAATATGCATACTCTGATTTGCTTATTGGGCATGCATCATGAACAAAGCCCTAGGTTTGAATGGGAAAAAATATTCTGCTTGGGGCTACAGCCTAAAATGCTGGATTGGATTACAACAAACCTTCGCAAGGAGCATAAACAAGGACCTGAAAGCATGCTTTTTGCAAATCTGTCTTGTGTTTTATTTTTCCAAAGTGTCCACATGTAAGTGCAAAAAAATAGTGATATAACTTTGGTGCATGGAGAGTGGGCCTTGCCCTAAGCAAGGACGAATGCCTACTCTGAATTTTCAGCAAACCTGTGTAAGGAACATTTGTAGGGACCTGAAAGCATGGTCTTGCAAATGTGTCAGAGTTTTATTTTTTGAAAAGTGTCATAATGTAGGTATAAAAATTAGTAATATACATTTGGTTACTGAGGTATAGCCTGTGGTCATGGGCAGCGACAAGAATGTCAGAGTCATGGCCCAGACAGTCTGGATACTGGCCATGACCATGAGGTACCGGCAATAGTGTTAAAGTAGGTATGGCCACCAGGGACGGGTTATGTGGTAACATTTTGCGAAATCAGGATCGGTTTGAATGGGATAACATCTTGTTACCAACATTATAAACACAACCCCTTGTAGGGACTTTTCATCAAAATAATTTCATATGTGAAGTCATCAATGCCATTTGTGATGTCATCTTCGATGTCCTGGGTGTTAGTCTTAGAAGTACACGGTGGTGGCACGAGTTGTGGTTGCTTAGCTTACCATAACTGACACATTTCTTGGGGTTTTCGGTTTTACTTGTAACCATAACGTTGCTTTTACACCGTTTTTTCACAGAATTTCATAGGTTTTTATTAGTGCAACTTAAACATAACGTTCCGTTAACAATGTTTTTTCACTGAATATATATATATATACCCTGCTCCCAACTTATGAATGCTTGGAAAACAGAATACAACAGTGCTAAGACACTGGCACCATCACTGGGAAAAGATAGAATGATTATTTCTGCTTGTTTATTTATTTCCACAGACTGGTGCAATGGTTGTAGAAGGAACTGGCTTTACCCTAAAGGGTTTAAAAAATACCAAATTGCCTCCCCTGAAATTCGAAAATGTTCGAGGGCTCTGCCGAACCTCAAATGACCACAAAATCCATTTCGGACGGTATCTGGCTGAAAATATTGCCCAAGCCTAGTCAGAATTGTCTGGTTAAGATTGGAACTGGCGGCACGGCATCCCACATGGGTACTTACTCCTGTGTAGTTCGCAAATATGTGTCTGCATTTATTCTTTCAACCATTTCTATTAATGACTATGTTTAAATGACACCTCACATGTGACTGTTCGGAATGAATATTGAGTTCAGTAGTATATATATTATACTATTACAATGTCCTTGTGTGCATATATCACTTGTTCTAATCGAGCAGAACATAGCAATTTTCGGATGCTTTCCCAGCTTCACCGAACGTGTGCATAAAACGGTTGCTCTAATGTACCGTGCACCCTCATTAGTGACATTACTGCACTCACTCCTTCACAGCTATGTGAGATGTCGTTTTACAATAATGAAAGGACGAGCTGCAGGCAAGGACAGTGCTGCAATAAGGTTGTACATTCGTAGCTATCTCAGCTGCTACCAGGAGAGTGGTTCTACGGCCCGCCATATCTGCCCAAATAAAGCAGTCGCATTGCTATGGGTGTGACCTTACGGGCATTAAGCCTGTGGCTGCATACATTATTGACTCAGCCCTGAGGGATGGCACTTTAATGGCACTTAGCCTTTGGCTGCAGACATTCTTGCTCCAGCATTGAGGGATGGGATCCTAATGGCATTTAGCCTGTGGCTGCATACATTATTGACCCAGCCCTGAAGGATGGGACCTTAAAGGCACACTTAGCCTGTGGCTGCAGACATTCTTGCCCCAGCCCTGTGGGGTGTGACTCTAATGGCACTTAGTCTATGGCTGCAGACATTCTTGCCCTAGCCATGAGGGATTCGACCCTAATTGCACTTAGCCTATGGGTGCAGACATTCTTGTCCCAGCCCTGAGGGATGGGACCTTAATGGCACGTAGCCTGTGGCTGCATACATTCTTGCCCCAGACCTGAGGGATGGGACCCTAACAGCACTTAGCCTTTGGCTGCAGACATTCTTGCCCCAGCATTGAGGGATGGGACCTTAATGGCACTTAGCCTGTGGCTGCATACATCAGTTGACCCAGCCCTGAGGGATAGGGCCTTAATGGCACTTAGCCTATGTCTGCAGACATTCCTGCCCCAGCCTTGTGGGATGTGACTCTAATGGCACTTAGCCTGTGGCTGCAGACATTCTTGCCCCAGCCCTGAGGGATTCGACCCTAATTGCACTTAGCCTATGGGTGCAGACATTCTTGCCCCAGCCCTGAGGGATGGGACCTTAATGGCACGTGGCCTGTGGCTGCATACATTCTTGCCCCAGCCTGAGGGATGGGACCCTAATGGCACTTAGCATTAGGCTGCAGATATTCTTGCCCCAGCCTTGAGGGATGGGGCCTTAAATGCACTTCGCATGTGGCTGCACAGATTCTTGTCCCAGCCCTGAGGGATGGGACCCTAATGGCACTTAGTCAGTGGCTGCAGACATTTTTCCCCCTTTCCTGGCTGTGGGAAATCAATCCTTGATATCCATTGATAGAGTGCAGGCTCTTGTCCCCCCATCACTGGGCTTGGGGAGAAGGTGGAGCATCGGTGCTTTAATGATTAGTATGTCTGGGTTGTAGGAATTGCAGAGGGTTCACCAGTGTACCTGGACTTTTTTGGGGGGTTAGCATACTGCATTGACCTTGTTATACTGGCGTGGGATTCTTTTCTTCCTGGCAAGTCATTTCTGAGTGGCATGCCTACTCTAATTGGAAAAGGTTAAACGACCCAAATATTGGCATTTGATCAGAAATCGTTCCACTATAAACCGTTCTCTACAAATAGTGTCACTAGTGAGTCGCCAGGAAAAGTAGAACGTTTCCAGGCTTTGGAAGGTGCCTTTTGGTTCTTACAGTATCAGAATTAAAGTAAATCCGAAAGGCTTACATTTTAAGCCGACAACATGTTCTGTTTCCTGAAAGCGAACAAGGAAACACAGTGTCCTAGATCCCGCCACGTAGGGGTCAGGTCCAGGGGTTAAGCACGTGAGACTTTTTCTCACACGTTCAGCACATTAAGAGGGCTTATTTGTAAATGACTGCTGGGCATGCCCTTACAACATCCATATATTGGGCACCTCCAAATGTTAGGCACCTCTGTGGATGCATGGTGCACCTTCATTGCTTCTCTTCACATTCATAATGAGGTCTCAACTACACTCTTAATGGGAGTCTGGCCAATTGCTGCTCTACAGATGTATTGTATTTGCATTTTTGTATTTCTCTTTGCATTTATTTGAAGAACAGAGATGTCAATTTCAATCAGAAATAATTTACAATAACAAATTCACAGGTGACAGGGTGGGGGGGAGGTTCTGTAATGGGTGCCTATTCAATGACACATGTATTGTGCCAGTTTATGAGGGTGTACAAACAAAAGTGAGAGATAAACCATGACAAAACAAAAAGAAAAACATTATATATAAGAAATAAATGACTTATCAAATTAACTTTAACCTAGAGGGGCAAGTGCTTCAAACTAAAGAGGAGTACTGTAAAGATATAAACAATTACAATATTAGACATCACTGGAATGAGTGGTGTGGTCAGGTAGGGAGGCTGGTGGAAGGGGGAAAGGGGAGCTCCCTCTTAAGCAAGTTTGTCAAGTTTAAGCTGAGCTTTAAAGGAATCTGTGATTGGGCTGGCTTTTCTTGTGATGGGCAGCAGGTTGAAGTGGAGCGGGATGACTAGGGAGAAAGAGTGAAAGTGAGAAGAGGCACACGGGTTTTATGGTACAATGAGGTTGAGTGCAGAGAACAAATGGAGGAAACAAGATGGTGAGTAGAGACACAATCAGGCCGGTACTAAAAAGCAAGACCATTGATAGCTTTATATGCCAGGAGAAGGAAATTGAAAAGGGAATGGATGTGCATGGAAAGTCAAATAGAATGTTGTCGGTAGGTAGAAGTGGTTGAGGATCTGGTTAGATTTTAGAGAATGCGGGTAGCAAAGTTAAGAACTTTGTACAGAGGGTATAAGGAGTAGCAAGGAAGGCTGTGGGCAGGCTTGCGCAGTGGTCATAATAGCTGAATACAAGTGTGGAGATAAGAAGTTTGTGTAGAGTGGTTAGCAAGAAAAGGACACATTTTACAAATGCTGACAAGGTTAATATTAGCAGTATGGGCAGTGGTAGTGATGAATTGTTGCAGTTGAAGGTCAAGCCTTGGGAGCAAGAAGGTCAATCAGGAAAGAGATTGGGGGGGGTGTTAGGGAAAGCATTGTAAAATGGGAGAAAGATAACTCCTGTTTTTGAAGAATTCAGCATGAGGCAGTGGAGAGACATCCTGTGACAAATTGCAGTGAGAAAGTTGGACATATGTTTCGAGATCACTGGGTTTAAGGAGGTAAAGAAAAAACAGAGTACTGTTATCAGCAAAAAGGTGATAGGCCTTCCTATGGCAGAGATATTGAGGGTGAAGAGCAGAGGTACAAGAACTAATCCTTGGTTGATGCCTGTATTAAAAAGGGTGGCATAGTTTTATAAGTTCCCAAATATTTTAAGGGATAAACTGTCCAGATAGTAGGCAATCCAGCCGAGAGCAGATTTGCAAAACACAAGGTCATGGAAAGTGAGGAGGAGAGAGGAGTGGCCAACAGTGTCAAAAGCAGCAGAGAGGTCCAAAATGATGAGTATGGAAGAGAGTTTGGATTGGAGTGCATCAGATAGAAATTTGAAGAGAGGGATGATTGCAATCTCGGTGGGGTGTTTTCTAATTAGTGATCTGGTTGAAGACCACCTGCTGAAGGACCTTTGACTAATTGAGAAGGTGGGAAACTGGAATGTTTGGGTCAGCAGCGGGCTTTTGCAATAGTGGTAAAACAGTTGCAGATTTGAACAGGCAGGGAGGAGCCTAGCAGAGAGAGAGGTTAAATAGCTCACAGGGATAAGGGTGGGGGATTGAGGCTAAGTGTTTGACTATTTGGGGAACAAAAGGGATGATAGGATCACAAGATGGGTTATCGCCGTGAAACATGAGTGCTAATTCAAAAGGAGATGTATGGGAGATGCAGTCAAGAGTAGATGGGATGGGGTAAGGTGGTGGACAGAGGGAGAATAATGGATGGAGAGAGAGCAGGGCTGTGAGAGTGTGTCACATTTTAGAGCTTTTAGGGGAAAAGAAGTGAGCAAAGTCATTAACAGAAAGGGGGAAGGTGATGGCTATTGGATTGTGAGGTGTGAGCAGTTTGGAGGATAGATGAACGTTTGCTGGTGTGGTTGAGGAGGGGAGAGATTAGATTTGTGAAGTAGGAGGTTTTGGCATAGGCCTGTGCAGAGGTGAGGGCAGCAAGGGATTTTCTTGTAGTCTAGGACTAGAATAGAGGGCTGCAATGTGTGCCAGCATGGTTTCTCAAGGTGCATGTTTGTTTTGAGCATTTGAATTTCAGATGTGATTCAGGGCTGAGCATAGGGATGGGAATGTCTGAATTTATGAGCAGGCTAGTGTTGGTCAAATGGAGTCATAAGTGCATAGTGAAAATCAGAAAATACAACAGTTAATGGAAAAGGCATGAATAGAGGAGAGTGACAGAAGAGTGGTCCTCAAATCAAGTTGAGGAGCAATAGAGTCCTCCTTGAATATCCTATCATTCATCATAAGAGGGAAGAGAAGGATTTGAGGGTGAAGGAACTGAGATGTTAAAGGAAACAACTAAGTGATCAGAGGTAGATATGGCAGATGGTGAGGTCAGAGAACGAGAATGCATTAGAGAACAAGACAAGTTCAAGAGAGTTCTCACTGGAGTGGTTAGGCTATCATTGAGGATTAGAGGGAGCGGTCAGATTGAAGGGTGTTAGTTAAGGGTAGTTGATTGCAGAGAGCCTGGGAGTGTTAAAGTCCACTAGCATGACATTGGGGATGTCAGCAGGAAGTGACTGAAGGAGAAGGTTCACATCAGGGAAGAAAGCGATGAAAGGACCAGGAGGTTGATAGAGAGCCACAATAGTGAGAGGAGCAGGAGGGAGGCATTGAATAGCAGCATAGCCAAAGCAGGAGGAGGTGAGGTCAGATGGGAGTGAGGGTCTGTGTTGGGAGCTGAACAAAACCACTCTTACAAAAAGGTCGGGAGAGCAGGAGAAGTCAGCGTGGAGAGCTGCTGGTGTAACATAATCATAAGGGAAGATCCTTGTTTCCGTGCTAGCAAGAAGAGAAAGTTGAGGCTCATAAATGTTGAAGTGGTCATGGATGTTGGAAACTTCCTGTTTAGTGATTGTGCATTCCAGAGGTCAAGTAAAAGAGTAATGGGAGGTGGGAGAGAGAAGAATATGTTGGGCAGTTGGTGAGGAGGATAGATGAGGTTGGGAATCCTGGGAGAAAGGGAGCATATTGTGTAAGAGATGAAGGTGCATAGGAAATGGGGAGATGTGGAGGCCAGAAAGTAAGGAAAAGGTTAGACACAGGTGGGTCTAAAGACTACGAGAGAATGAAAGGAGAAAAGTAAATCGAAGGAAGAAAGGAGCCCATTCAAGTTGCATAATGGAGGTTAGAAGAGACAGGACAGGGAGGGAAATGAAGAAAGGGTACAGACCAAGTGAGAGAGAGAGCCATTGGTTGAGCAGAAAGGTAAGAGGTGGATGGTTGGCTGAGACAAATCATGTCTAAATTCTGAGTCTGGCTATAATGGAGCTATAGGTAACCACAAGATAGTTAACATCTTTAAAAAAGTAATGTTCCTTGTCTTGTGAGTTGCACAGATTCAGGTAAAGGTTGAGCTCAGTGAAGTCCTGGTTTGGGCAGGGGATCATTCCATAGGCCCTTTCCTGCCATAAAGGCACCAACAAGGGTTTACCTTTTGCTTCTTTTGGCCCTTAGATGCAGACACCATGGGCTTTATGCACTGGGAAGACAGAATAAGGGAGGCAATTTGTCACATGACCATTTGTGCAATTAGGACTGATCATCATTTCAACACTTCTGTACATGAATCATGTACCTTCATTGCTTCCTGTCAGACAAATCCTGAGGGCTCATAAACACTCCTACAGGCATTAAGCCCATGCAAAACATGAAAAACAGACCAAATCTTTCTGACACTCTGCCCCTTGGTACATTGTTAGGGAACATTGTTCATACTGCTAATTTACCTCTATATTTGTGAACCCACCCAAATGTTGTTCCTTTGTTGCAGCATCCTGACCTGACTTTGCCAGTGGAGACCGGACTTCAGCTTCACCCCACTGGGCTTTCGCTC
Source organism: Ambystoma mexicanum (assembly GCF_040938575.1). NCBI lineage: Eukaryota > Metazoa > Chordata > Amphibia > Caudata > Ambystomatidae > Ambystoma > Ambystoma mexicanum. The sequence goes on along the minus strand of NC_090932.1, from coordinate 993,476,249 downwards.
ATTGTTATGGGGAATGGACATGTCATTCATGCTGTCAGTATGGAGAAACATTGTTTCTCTTAGTCTTTCTACTTTGTTGCCTCTTTTTGTAACATTTTATCATTGTGCAAAGTACTATCCAGCAGACACATTGACACCCATGCAGGACCGTTGCCCTATAGAGTTTTGCCTGAAACTTTTGGGGAATCCTAGCTTGCACTGCAAAGCATCTTCTTGCAAAATGTCATCGTCCCAGATGCTTGGGGCTGCGAAAGAAGCGTCCATCAGACCATGAGAGTTGGGTGTCCCTGTACCACTGTGCGACAGTGGCAGTCACTGAAAGCAGTTTTATGCATTTCTTCAAGTGCCCTGAGACCAGTTTCATCAGCGGACCCACACCTGTAGCGCCTGTGCGCGTTGAAGCCGAATCAATGGTGGGAAATTGTACCTCTAGCAACCCTTTCCAGACATGGAAAATTTTGACCGGAATCAAGCTAAGGGTGGTGAGTACTGAAACTACTTACCGGTGGCCCCTTGATCATCCATTGCATTTTACGCACATGGGACCTTTTTGGTCCTTTCCTTGGCTTGGGTAGCCTTTGATTCCTAAAGTCCTCTGGAAGTTGGGAATAGCTTTGTTCATCGCAACAGATCCTCCCCTGACTCGTGGAACCTGTTTTCACCCTTCAGTATCCTTCCTCTAACTTTGCCAGCTCGTTAGATATTGTACTTTGTGACTTTACTAATGACAGAGCGCTTTAATGTGTGCATCGAACATTGAACACATGGCTCCATTCATAGTAGAGCTTGACTTAAAAAGTTAGGGTTATCCATCTCTGAAGATTGTCAACGTTATAAAGTTTGCCTGCCCTCATCCCTTACAGGTTTTTTGCGGGAATCCACACGTTACTGCATTGACCAAAGTGACTGCATATATTTTACAAAGTGTGTTGTTTGAGTGGTGATTTTACTGTGCATTTCATTCTTCACTTATGTTTACTCTTGGGCCTAATCAATTGTATATTTTTGTATAGTACTGTCCAAGGGTAATTCTTGGTGTCTTGCTGTGTGTGCTCATCAAAGATTTCAGATCAGCCCCACTCCTCCTCTGACTTAGCTTTGACTGCTCTCCAAGCTACCATGAATTGGTCTGGTCAAATTCCCAGAAGTGTTCCCTGTTTCACTAAAAAGGGTGGTCTCCTGAACTTCTGTTCACCAGAGCAGGGTTTGTAAATCTATTCGAGCATACACCCCTGACCTTCAGGCATCTAAACCTGTCTACAAACAGACTGAACATGCCTAGAGATCAGCACACTTGGTGGCTGACAGACTCTTGCTCAAAACAGTTTGCCTGAACTATCATTTAGCCGTTAAATCTGCCAAACCAGCTTATTATGCTAAGTGCATTTCTAAGGCAGCTAATGAATCCAAAGCACTTTTTTTTCCATAATCAAGCAGTTCTCTTGTCCTGCTTCTATCTTATCTCAAATCCCTGCCTCTAAAGATTTCTGTGACTCTTTCTCGCATAATTTATTTCCAGAAAATCTCTCTTATCATAGCAAACATTTCAACCTCCACTACTGTTCAGCAATAGCCTCACCCTTCTCCTGCATCTCATTTTCAGACTGCTTTTTTCATTTTTTAAGGAAAATCATCTCTGGCCTTAGATCTTGCTCCCCGCTTGACCTTGTCCCCCTTCACGTGTTGAAGTAGAATAAGACTGAACTTGCCCCTATTATTACTTCAACAGTCAACTACTCCCTTCAAGGTGATGTTCCAACAGCTCTTAAATTGGCTTTGTTTTCTCCTCTCTTTAAAAAGCCTAATCTGGAGCTGTCTGTCTTGGTGAATTTTCACCCAATTTCCCTCTTAAGGTTTGTCATGAAGGGCCTTGAGCCCATTGATACCACACAACTGAGATACCTTTTAGAGGAAAATGTATTCCTTGATAATCATCAATTGGGGTTTCACCCTTGAGGGGGACCAGATCAGCACTGGTCAGTGTGGGACAATATTACTTTTATCAGGGACCAGGAAGTCTCTCCTGATTATGCCTGGCTTATTAGCAACATTCGACACGATTGACCATCTTACTCTATGTCGATGCCTTGAGGAAGTTGGCATTACAGGAACGGCCCTCCAGTGGTTCACTTCTTTTCTTTCCCATCGCTCCCATGTTTTTTCCCTTCATCCTTACAAGTCTAGTCCCAGCTACTGTGACTTGCGGTGTCTATCAGAGCCCCACAGTCTAACCTCTAATGTTCAATACCTATGTGTGGCCTTTTGCAGAACTGTTCCACTTTCATGAGTAGCATTTATGTTCATATGCGGACGACACCCAACTTATTCTGAGAGTGGACAATGATCCATCAGATTCTGCCAAGTGTTTGAGAACGTGCCTTGCGTCAATTGGTAACTGGATGAGCACTAATTGGCTCAAGCTCAATGGCGAGATGTCCGAGGTCATGATTATCGGCCCTCTGACCTGGCGCCAAGTTTAGGGAATATACCAGTGCCTGGAGACTGTCTAAAAAGTCCTGGCTCGAAAATAATTACTTCCACCATGTCGCCTGAGCTACAGATTAGCACCATCTGTAAATCTGTTTTTTTCAAGTACAAAACGTCTAGAAAGGTGAGTTCCTTCCTACCTCTGCACTTCCAAGGTCTTGTGAATGCTATGGCAATCTCAGGTTCCTCGATTATTACAGTGCCGTTTTTTTAGCCCAGCCTAATTATTACATTTGTAGGTTCCATATTCTATAAAACTCGGCTGCACATCTGGCAGTGGGCCTGTCTACATGTTCTCATGATTCAGGTATCTTGGATCAGCTCCAGTGGTTACCTGTCAAGTGCAGAATCAAGTTTAAGGCTCTTTGCCTGACTCACCGTGCACTCCACAGGTAAAGTTCATTTTTCTCCAAGGGAACATTACTGCCTACTCCCCAGCTAGGGCTCTTGGATCTGCCTAACTTGGTCTTTTGGTGGTTTCTAGATTTAGCAAGGCCACCGTTACCGGCCCAACCTTTTCTGTTGTTGCCCCTCAACTTTGGAATTCTCTCCACCTTTCTCCGTGGTTAACGGAGGATTGTTCTCACTTTAGGAAACTGCTCAAAACCTTCCTATTCCCAGAATGTCTAGCTTCAGGCTCTCGTCAGTCTGTTGAATGTTCTTGCTTTTAAGCACCAGGATAACCTGGCGCGATAGCATGCTATATAAATCCCTTTAACATTAACATGAATTCTAGGTTTTGGCGATTATTCTGTGATGCCAGTGCCACAAAATTGCCAAAACTATTGTACACAAGAAAGAAAATGGGGGTTCTGAACTGAGAGTATCTGGTTGGCATAGAAACAGGCAATGGCATTGATTGTAAATGCCAAATCAATCAAATCCCTTTTTTCCGACTCCTCTGCTGTTCTACCAATGAGTAGTTCCCTAACAATATTCACTCCAATCAGCAGCTTTGTAAGAAACAAGACGGGTGCTGGCCTTTCCATTGCCCAGCTACACAGCGATTTCATATTGGTCGATTTTGGGCTATTTTTCACACATATCTGGGCTATTTTAGGTCTACTTTTGACAGCAGATCTGTTTTGTCCTCCTGAGGCTACATTTATACACCCAGAGACAAGCTCCATGCCCACTCTCTCTACCCTCCACCCCACCCTCTCTACCCACATCCACTTACCCCACCCCATTACATGTGCTGGCTTTGTTCTGTTTCTGCTACCTTGGGGTACTTTTGATAAGTCCTCCTGAGGCTGCTTTGTTTTGCAGGTTTTTTGCCCACAACAAACTACCATAACCCACAACAACAACCCCCATTCTCTCTAAGACCAACCATACCTTACTCTCTCTACTCCTTCCCACTGATCCACCCCACCTCTACTCTCTCTATCAACAGCCAACCACCTTAGATTCACTCTCTCTTCAGCTAATCTCTCTACCCCCAACCACACGACACCACCCTCTCTGCCTCCACCCACCCAATGTCCAACCTCTATACCCTCACTCACCCAATCCCCACTCGGTCTATGCCAACCACCCACATTACCCCCACTTTCTCTACCCCCACCCTATTCCACATTCCCTCTATCCCTACCTGCCAATGTTATCCCCCACTCTCTCTATCCCCAGCCAAACACCCTACCTTCAGTGTCTCTGCCCACTTTCACCCACTGTACTTTCACCCCCTCTACCTCCACACATCCTACTGCCACTCTCTCTACCCCCACCCACTGACCCTACCTCCACTCTCTCTACAACCACCTCCACTCTCTCTTTGGGAACCCACCCACCCCAACCAATCTCTCTACCCCCACTGACCAACCCTACCTCCACTCTCTCTACCACCAGTCACACACACTTGCTCCACTTTCTCTACCCCTAGTCTCTCTACCCACAACCACACTACCCCACTCTCTCTACCCCAACCCACCCATAATATACCCTCTCTTTCTGCCTCCACCTGCTCACCTCACTCTCTCTTCCGCCACCCACCCTGCCCCAAATCCTTTACACACACCACACCTGGCCCTTCCCCACACATTCCATCTACCCTCAATCTCTCTACCCCACCCTCTCACCCAACCCCCACTCTCTCTACCCCCACCCATGAACCCTACCCTCACTCTCTCGACCCCCAGCCACCCACCCAACCCACACTTTCCCTACCCTATCCACTCTTCCCCCACTCTCTCCAGAGCTACCTATGGTATCCACACCCGCCCACTCTACCCCAATAGCTCTATCCCCACCCATGTGCCATATGTCAACCATCTCTACCCCCACCCACTGTACCCCCACTCGCTCTTCCCCACCCACACTACACTCACTCACTCATCCCACCCACCCTATCTCCACTCTCTCTATCCTCACACATGCAATCTCCACTCTCTCTACACCCACTCCACCCTGCTCTCTCTACCCCACTGACCCATCTTAGCCCCTCTATCTACCTCCACACACCCTACGCTATTCTGTCCAACCCCACCCACCTTACCCCCACTAGCTCTATCACAAACCACCCTACCCCAATTCTCTCTACCCCAACCCACCGCCCCCAACCCCCACTCTCTCTAACACCACCTACCTACTCTACCCCAACTCTTTCTATCCCAAATCACTCACCCTACCTCAACAAACTTTACCCCAAGCCACTCTACCTCCATTGCCTCTATCACCACCCAACCACCCTAACTCATCCTTCTCACCTAACCACCTTACCTCAATCCACTATACCCAGACCCACAAACCCTACCTCCACTCCCTTGACCCCCCACCCACACACCCTACCTCTACTCTCTCTGCCCTCACCACACACCCTACCTCCACAATCTCTACACAAACCTGCCCTGCCCCCCACTGTCTCTACCCCTACCCACCTGACCCCCTAATCACTCACCCTACCCCCACTCTCTCTACTTTACCCACCCACCCATACCTGAATCTCTGTAACCACACCCCCACTCTACCCACACTCTCTGCACCCCCACTGACCCACATACCACCACACGCTCAACCCCACTGATCCGTCCCCAACTCTCTCCAACCCCATCTACTCTAGCTGCAACCACCCACTCCACCCCCACTAGCTCTAACCCTACCCACATACTCTACCATCACCCTCTCTACCCCCACCCTACGCCTACTCTCCCCACCCTCACCCACACTAACCAACTCACTCTACCCACGGCCCTACCCTAAATCTCTCTATCCACACACATGCAATCTCCACTCTCTCTAACCCCAGTCACCCGCCCAGCACCCACTTTCTCCACCCGCAAACACTTACCATACCCACATTTCTCTACCTCCACCCTCCCTACCCCAATTCTCTGTACCCCCAACCGCTAACTCCACTATCTCTACCACCACCCACACTATCCCACACTCGCTCTACCCCACCTACCCTATATCAAACTGTCTCTACCTCCAAACACCCACGTTACTGCCACTATCTCAATGCCATACCCTACCTAATCTCTCTCTACCCCTACCCACTCTCCATAACCCCACCTACCTACCCTATCCCAACTCTCTCGATGTGCACCCAACCACCCTACCTCCTCTCTCTCTACCCCTAGCCATCCACCCACCTGATCCCCATTCTCTCTAACCCCACCTACCTACCCTATCCCAACTCTCTCTACCCCAACCGACCCACCCTACCTCCACTCTCTCTCTCTATCCCCACCACCCACTTTACCCCCACTTTCTCTACAAACCTTCCCCATTCTCTACCCACAACCACCCACCCTACCCTCACTCGCTCTACCCCACCCACCCTACCCACTCACTCTCCAACCCGACGTACTCTACCCTCATCCACCCACTCTACCCACAGTAGCCCTATCCCTCTCTCTACCCCAACCCATCCTACCCCCACTGACTCTACCTACCCGCCCTACCCACAATATCTCTATCCCCACACATGCAATCTCCACTCCATCTATTCCCACTCACCTACTTCACCCCAGTCTCAATACTCCCACCCAGCTTACCCCACTCTCCCTAACTCCACCTACTCTACCCACATCCACATCTCTACCCCCACTAGCTCTATCCCAAACCCATACACCCTGCCTCCATGCCCTTGACCCCCGCACACACACCCTACCTCCACTCTATCTACCCTCACCCACACACCCTACCTCAACAACCTCTACCCCCACCAACCCTTCCCCCACTCTCTTACCCCAACCCACCTGACCCCCCCACTCATTCACCCTACCACCACTCTCTTTACTTCCTCCACCCACCCATACCCCAAACTCTGTACCCCCACCCCCACTCTACCCCCACTCTCTCTACCCCCACCGACCCGCAATACCACCACACTCTCTATCCCACTGATCCTACCCCAACTCTCTCCAGCCCCATATACTCCAGCCAGAACCACCCACTCAACCCCCACTGACTTTATCCCTAAAGACACACTCTAAAATCACCCTTTCTTCCCCACCCTACCACTGCTCTCCCCACCCTCACCCACACTAACCCACTCAATCTACCCACCATCCTACCCTAAATCTCTCTATCGCCACACATGTAATCTCCACTCTCTCTAAAACCAATTACCCACTCGCTCTACCCCTAGACACCTACCATACCCCGTCTCTTTAACCCCACCCACCTTACCCCAATTCTCTTTAACCACAAACTCCACTATCTCTACCACCCTATCCCACACTCACTCTACCCCACCCACCCTTTATCAAAATGTCTCTACCCTAAACACCCACCTTAATGCAACTATCTTTATGCCATCATTCCTATCCCACACTCTTTCTACCCCTACTCACCCACCCTATACCCCACTGTATCTGTCCCACCCAGCCACCCTACCTCCGCTGCCTCTACCACCATCCACCCTAACTGCGCTCTCTATGCCCCCACCCATGCTACTGCCACTCTCTCTATCAACACCTCCACTCTCTCTGAAACTGTATCTCACTCTCTCTACGCCCACTGACGCACCCTACATTCCTTCTATCTAGCACCAGCCACTCACCCTAGCTCCACTCTCTTTACCCCAACTCTTTCTACCACCACCCACCCACACTTCCACTGCTCTGTCTATGCCCACCCTACCTCATCTCTCTCTACCCCTACCCACACACCCACCTCCCACTCTCTATAAACCCACCTAATTACCCTATTCCAACCCTCTGTATGTGTACACACACCCCTAACTCCTCTCTCCCTAGACCTAAACCCCTACTCTATCTAAAACCACCTACCTACCCTATCCCAACTCTCTCTATCCCAACTGACCCACCTTACCTCCACTCACTCTCTCCATCCCCACCACCCACCTTACTCCCACTTTCTCTACAATCCTTCACCCACCCTCTCTACCCACAACCACCCACCCTACCCTCATTCTCTCTACCCCCACTCTTTCCAACCACACATACTCTACCCTCACCCACCCACACTACACACAGTTTCTCTATCCCCACACATGCACCTTACCCCCACCCTCTCCTTCCTGTCACTGACTCTATCCCCACTCTCTCTACCCCAACCCATCCTACCCCCACTCCCTCTACACACCCTACGCCCAATATCTCTGTCCCCACAAATGCAATCTCCACTCTATATATTCCCACTCACCCACCCCAGTCCCTCTACTCCCCCACCCTACAACCTCTCTCTACCTTCACCCATCCTACCCCATTTTCTATACCCACACCCACCCACCTTACCCCCACTATCTTTATCCACAACCACTCTATCCCACACTCTCTCTACCACTACCCACCCAACCTATCCCCCACTCTCTATACTAATTACCCCCACAATTGCTAATACCACGTGCACCATTCCGCCCTGCCTCTACCCCTACAGACCCATCCCATCACCCACTCTCTCTGCCCCCACCCACCCATCCTACCCCCTCTCTCCCTACACCCACAACCCCCATTGTCCCCACAACCTCCACTATCTCTACCCACACCCACCCCATCCCACACTCGATGTACCCCTACCCACCAACCCTAGCCCCACTCACTCTACCCATACCCAACCACCCTACCTCCACTCTTTCTGACCCCTCCCAGCAACCCAACCTCATCAGTCTCTGACCCCTTCCACCCACCCTACTCTCACTCCCTTTACCCCTACCCACCTTTCCTAAACTCTCTCTACCTCCACCCACCTACCCTACCTTCACCCTCTCGACCAACACCTCCACTCTTTCTACTTCACGCATCCACCCACCCTGCCCCACACTCTCTACTCCCACTGACCCACCCTCCATCAATTCTCTCTCTGTCCCACCCAGCCACCCTACCTCCACTCCCTCTTCCCCACCTACCGTATCTGCACTCTCTATATCCCCACCTACCAAACCACCCTACTGTCACTCTCTCTATCAACACCTCCACTCTCTCTACCCCCACTGACCCACCCTACCTCCATTCTCTCCACCACCAGCTACCCACTCTAGCTCTACCCCAACTGATTTTACCACCAATCTACCCACCCAACCATTCTCCACTATCTCTACCTTTACCCTACCCTCACTCTCTATACCCCCACCCACCCAACCTACCTACTCTCTCTAGCCCAATCCACCAACCCAACGGACACCCACTCTCTCTTACCCTACCTACCTAACCTACCCCAACACTCTCTACTCCAACCCACCCACTCTACCTCCACACTTTCTCTCTATCTACCCCCACCCACCTACCCTACCTTGATCCACTCCACCCCCACCGGCCCATGCTACATCCACTCTCTCTACCCCACCCACCATACACCCACTTGCTCTACCCCAACCCACTCTACCCCCACTCTCTCCCACTTGATCTACTCACCCACCCCACCCCCACTTCCTCTACCCCCAACAACCCACCCTACCACTCTCTACCCCTACCCCCATTGTGTCTACCCACACCAATCCACCTTACCTCCACTATATATTAATCCCACCACTCTATCTCACATTCTCTCTACCACTACCCACACACCCTATCCCCGACTCTCAATACCGCCACTCACTTACCTTACCCTCACTATCTCTGCCCCAACCCACCCAATCCCACACTCTCAAAACTCCTACCATCCCCCCTATTCCCCATCTCTCGCTACCCCACCCAGTCACCCTACCTCCTTTCTGTGTCCCCTTCCACCCACTCTTCTTTCACTCCCTCTACCCAACCCACCCTACTGCCACTCCCTCTGCCAAAACATACACTCTAGCTACCCCACCCAAGATACCCCACACTTTCTAACCCCACTGACCCACCCTACATACACTCTCTCAACCACCATCCTCCCACCCTATCTCCACTCTCTCTACCCCCACTATTTCTACTGACATTCCCCCACTGACCCTTCCCCCAAACTCTCCCTACCTACGCCCTACCCCCACACTCTCTAACCCCACCTGCCTACCCACCCTGCCTTCTGTCTCTCTACCCCTACCCACCCGACCCCCATGCACTCTAATCCCAACTACCTACCCTACCCAAACTCTCTCCAACCCAACCCAACCCATCCACGCTACATACACTCTCTCTCTAACCTCACCACCCACCCTACCGCCACTCTCTTTACCCCGCCAACCCACCCTACATAGACCAAATCTACCCCTTACCACCCACCCTTCCTCTATTCCCACTACCCTTTCCAATCCACCCATCTTCCCATCTCTCTATCCCCAGCCACCCTAACTCCACTTTCTCTACTCCGTCCCGCCCACTATTCTCACACTCTCTCTGACCAGACTCACCAACCTTAACCCCACTGTCTCTAGCCCCACCCAACCTTCCTCCACTCTCTTTTCCCCACCCACCCTGACGCCACTCTCTCTACCCCACTCTTTCTGCACCCTACTTTCACTCCCTCTACCCCTACCCACCATACCTCTAATCTCTCTACCTACACCCACAGGGTACCCTACCACCATTTTCTACCAACACATCCACTCTTTGTATCCAACCCATCCACCCAACCTGCCCCTCACTCTCTATTCCCAATGACCAACCTTCCATCAATTCTCTCTACCACCTGTCACCCACTGTTCCCCCACTCTCTCTATGTGCACCCAACCTCCCACCCTACCTCCGCTCTCTCTCTACCCCTACCAACTCACCCAAGTGATCCCCACTCTTTCTAACCCCACCTACCTACCCTATACCAATTCTCTCTACCTCAACCCACCCATCTTAACGCCACTCTCGCGCTCCATCCCCAGAACCTACCGTACCCCCATGTTCTCTACAAACCTACCCCCACTACCTCTACCCCCACCTACCCACCTTGTCCCCACTCTCTCTACAGAAACCACCCACCCTACCCCCACTCTATCCAACCCCACCTACGCTACCCAGACCCACCCACTCTACCCACACTAGCTCTATCCCCACCCATGCACCCTACCTCACCCTCTCTACTCCACCCAACCCTATCCCCACTCTCTCTACCCCAACCCATCCGACCCCCACTCACTCTACCCACCCACCTTACCCCAATATCTCTATCACCACGCATGCAATCTCCACTCTCTCTATTCCCACTCACCCACCCCATCCCATTCTCTCTACTCCACCCACCCTTCCCCATCTCTCTACCCCAACCCACCCTACCTCCATGTATAATGTCATTAACCCCACACACCCTATCCCACACTCTCTCTACCACTACCCACCCACCCTATACCCCACTCCATGTACCCATCCACCCTCCTTAGCCCCACTGTCTCTATCCCCATCCATCCTATCCCACACTCTCTCTTCCCCTACCAAGCCACCCTATCCCCCCTCTCTCTACTCCCAGGTACCCCATCTCACACTCTCTCCACCCCTACACAACCACCTGATAAAACACTGTCTCTTCCGCCACCCACCCACCTTGCTCCCGCTATCTCTTCCCCCACCCACCCTATCCAGCACTCTCTGTACCCCTACCCACCAACCCTATCCCTCACTCTCACTACCTGCAAACACCCAATCTACAACCACTCTCTGCCTCCACCCTGCCATCCCACCTCCACTCTCGCTACCAAAACCTCCACTATCTCTACCCCACCCACCAGACCTCACTCTCTCTACCGCCGCTGACCCACCCTATCTCCATTCTCTCTACAATCAGCCACCCAACCTAGCTCTAGCCTAACTCATTCTACCACCGCACACCCACCGACCCACCCACCCATTCCACACTCACTCTACCTACACCCTACCCTCACTCTCTATACCCCCACCCACCCAACCTATCTCCTCTCTCTAGACCCATCCACCAACCCAACTGACACCCACTCTCTCTTACCCTACCTACCTAACCCACCAACATGCTCTACTCCAACCCAACCATCCTACCTCCACTCTCTCTCTGTATCCACACCCACTCACCTTACCTTCACTAGATCGACCCCCACCCACCTACCCTACTTTGATCCACTCCACCCCCACTGCCACATGCTACATCAACTCTATCTACCCCCACCCAGCATACCCGGCACTCTCTCTACCCCAAACCTCCCTACCCCCACTCTCTCCCACTCTCTCTACTCACCCACACCACCCCTACTTCCTCTAGAACCACAAACCCACCCTAACCCCTCTCTACTTCCTTCCCCATTTTCTCTACCCATACCCACCCACCACACCCCCACTATCTCTGCCCCCACCCACCCTATCCCAAACTCTCTCAACCCCCACCATCCCACCCTATTCCGCATCTCTCACTGCTCCACCCAGCCACCCGACCTCCATTCTCTGTGCCCCCTTCAAGCCACTCTACTTTCACTCCCTCTACCCCAACCCACCTTATCGCCACTCCCTCTACCAAAACATAGACTCTAGCTGACCCACCTGACTTTCAATCTCTCAACCACCTGCCACCCACCCTATCTCACTCGCTCTACCCCCACTATTTCTACTGTCATTACCCCAAGGACCCTATCCCCACTCTCCCTACCTACACCCTACCCCCACTCTCTCTACCCACACCTACCCACCCTGCCTCCTCTCTCTCTACCCCTACCCACCTGACCCCCATGCTCTCAAACCCAACTACCTACCCTACCCAAACTCTCTCTACCCCAACCCATCCACCCTACATCCACTCTCTCTCTATCCTAACCACCTCACCACCCACTCTACCTCCACTCTCTTTACCCCACACACCCACCCTACCTAGACCAAATCTACTCCCTACAACTCACCCTACCTCCATTTCCACTACCCCTACCAATCCACCTGAACTCCACTCTCTCTACCCTTAACCACCCACCCTACCTCAACTCTCTCTATCCCCCACTGACTCTAATGTCACTTTCTCTACTCCAATCCACCCACCCGTCTCGCACTCTCTCTGACCAGACTCACCCACCCTATCGCCTTTGTCTCTAGCCCCACCCACCCTACCTCCACTCTCTCTTCCCCAAACCCAACCTAACCCCACTTCCTCTACCCCCACCAACCCACCCTACCACTCTCTACCCCGACCCCTATTTTGTCTAACCACACCAACCCACCTTACCTCCACTATATTTTAATCCCACCCACTCTATCCCACACTCTCTCTACCGCTACCCACACACCCTATCACGACTCTCAATACCGCCACCCACCACCCTACCCTCACTGTATCTGCCCCCACCCACCCTATCCCACACTCTCTCAACCCCTACCATCCCACCCTATTCCCTATCTCTCACTGCCCCACCCAGTCACCCTACCTCCTATCTGTGTCCCCTTCCACCCACTGTTCCTTCACTCCCTCTACCCAGCCCACCCTACTGCCACTCCCTCTGCCAAAACATACACTCTAGCTACCCCACCCAAGATACCCCACACTTTCTACCCCCACTGACCCACCCTACCTCCACTCTCTCAACCACCATCCTCTCACCCTATATCCACTCTCTCTACTCCCACTATTTCTACTGCCATTCCCCACTGACCCTTCCCCCACACTCTACCTACCTACACCCTACCTCCACTCTCTCTAGCCCCACCTGCCCACCCACCCTGCCTTCTGTCTCTCTACCCCTACCCACCAAGACCCCCATGCACTCTAACCCCAACTACCTACCCTACCCAAACTCTCTCCAACCCAACCCATCCACCCTACATACACTCTCTCTCTATCCTCACCACCCACCCTACCACCACTATCTTTACCCCACCAACCCACCCTACATAGACCAAATCTACCCCTTACCACTCACCCTTCCTCCATTCCCACTACCCTTTCCAATCCATCCAACTTCCACTCTCTCTATCCCCCACCCACCCTAACTCCACTTTCTCTACTCCTACCCACCCACCCGTCTCCCACTCTCTCTGACCAGGCTTACCAACGTTATCCCCACTGTCTCTAGCCCCACTCAACCTACCTCCACTCTCTCTTCCCCACCCACCCTAACACCACTCTCTCTACCCCCACTCTTTCCACCCTCACCCACCTACCCTTCCCTACTCTCTCTACTCCCACCTCCTCTCTCTTTACCCACACCAGCCCCACCTCCACTCTCTCTGCACACACCCACTCACTCCATCCCCATTCTCACTGCCCCACTCACCCAACCCATGCCCGGTTTCTCTACTCCCCACCCTACTACCTCTCTGTACCTATACCCACCCTACCCGGATGTTCTCTACCCACACCCAACCACCTTACCCCTTACTAGCTTTACCCCCAACCACCCTATCCCACACCATCTCTACCACTACCCACCCAACCTATGGCCCAATCTCTATACTACCACCCACTTACCTTACCACCACAATCTCTAACACCACCCGCCCCACCCTCCCTCTACCCCTATACACCCATCCTATCTTTCTGCACTCACACTACCCTCTCTCTCTCCCTATATCCAGCAACCTCCATGGTCTCTACAACCCCCACTATCTATACCCACACCCACCCTATCCCACACTCTATGTACCCCTACCCACCAACCTTATCCCCCACTCTCTCTACCCACATCCGCCCACCCTACCTCCACTCTGTCTGCCCCCTCCCAGCAACCCTACCTCAACCCTCTCTGGCCCGTTCCAAGCACCCTACATGCACTCCCTCTACCCCTACCCACCTCTACTCTCTCTTCCTCCACTCAGCCACCCTACCACAACTCTCTCGACCAACACTCCAGTCTTTCCACCCCACCCATCCATCCACCCTGCCCCTCACTCTCTATTCCCACTGACCAACCCTCCATCAATTCTCTCTACCACCAGTCACCCACTGTCCCCCACTCTCTCTATGTACACCCAACCTCCCACCCTATCTCATCTCTCTCTACCCCTACCAACCCACCCACCTGATCCCCACTCTTTCTAACCCCACCTACCTACCCTATTCCAATTCTCTCTACCCCAACCCACCCACCTTAACGCCACTCTCTCGCTCCATCCCCAGAACCCACCATACCCCCACGTTCTCTACATACCTACCCCCACTACCTCTACCCACACCCACCCACCTCGTCCCCACTCTCTCTACAGAAACCACCCACCTACCCCCGCTCTATCCAACCCCACCTAACCTACCCAAACCCACACACTCTACCCACACTAGCTCTATCCCCACCCATGCACCCTACCTCACCCTCTCTACTCCACCCAACCCTATCCCCACTCTCTCTACCCCAACCCATCCGACCCCCACTCACTCTACCCACCCACCCTACCCCTATATCTCTATCACCACACATGTAATCTCCACTCTCTGTATTCCCACTCACCCACCCCACCCCAGTCTCTCTACCCCAACCCACCCTACCTCCATTTCCAATGTCTTTAACCCCAAGCACCCTATCCCACACTATCGCTAAAACTACCCACCTACCATATACCCCACTCCCTGTACCCCATCCACCCACCTTAGCCCCACTCGATCTATCCCCACCCATCCTATCCCACACTCTCTCTTCCCCTACCAAGCCACCCTATCCCCCCTCTCTCTACTCCCAGGTACCCCATCCCACGCTCTCTCCACCCCTACACAACCACCTTATCCCCCACTGTCTCTGCCCCCACCCACCTACCCTACCCCATTATCTCTACCGACACCCACCCACCTTGCTCCCGCTATCTCTTCCCCCACCCACCCTATCCAGCACTCTCTGTACCCCTACCCACCAACCTACAACCACTCTCTGCCTCCACCCTGCCACCCTACCTCCACTCTCGCTACCAAAACCTCCACTATCTCTACCCCACCCTACAGACCCCACTCTCTCTACTGCCGCTGACCCACCCTACCTCCATTCTCTCTACCACCAGCCACCCAATCTAGCTCTAGCATAACTAATTCTACCACCGCCAAAATTCCACACTCACTCTATCTACACCCTACCCTCATGCTCTATGCCCCCACCCACCCAACCTACCTACTCTCTAGAACCATCCACCAACCCAACTGACACCCACTCTCTCTTACCCTACCTTAAATATAACAGGCCTCTCATGACACGTATCTCCCCAGCAACAGAATCCCAGAACCGCTTTAAACTACACAACTCCAAGTCTACTACCCTGAAAATAGCATTGGGTCCCTTTGCCAGGATCTATGCTGCACCATAACTGTCCAAGACAAGCCGGTCGCAAGATAGCACAATCCTTTTTTCCAGACTGTACTTTTAAAAACAAACTCAAAGCAACAACTTGTTCTCTGACAATACTCGGCCACTCCTCAACATCGATGCTTCAGCTTTTCACCATGAGCTCCACAACATCAGCGAACAACATCAGGCCACCCAGTACGGGCAGGCAGCTGCACCTATTCAGAGTGCATTCGTGCGAAATCAGAAAACAGAACCGTGTTGCGCCAACACACCGTGTTCATGCACAGTTCTCACTGTGCCCGTTATATTCGAATCCACCACCCACTGACATTCCCAGACATCACCATTTGCTCCCAGCCTCCCCTTCGGCACCCCTGCAGCAGATGCCCCCGACCTTGGATGAGGACTCCAGCCGCACAACAGCTCCGAGCGCGCACCCCTCAGAGGCACCAACCAAAAGGTCTCTAGTCAGCTGTGAACTCAACCAAGCAGGCTGTAATGTGCAGCACCCGCACTGCTTCACAAGGCCCTGGCAGGCACTTTACTCACTAGGCGGGTACCGTGCTTACTTGCCCTCTGACGCCGCCCCTCACAGCGTTTGCACCCACTCCATACACTGACACTTCTAATCAAACAGTTAAGGCTACTCGAAGCCGCAAAACCACGGTCTTCGTGGACATCACCCGAGCAGTGCAGCTGATAAATGTAGACGATTAGCATCCCTCGAGACAATGCATTTCAGCTTGGCCAGCACCAGCGCTCAGTCACCAACATTCTTTGCAGTCAACAGCACCTGGTGGTTGTCACATTAGCTGGGATGCTCCTCGCAACTCTGACTGGCACCACTCAACTTTTTCTTCCAGCACTGCCCTGTCTGCCCCTCGCAGACCCAACTAGCCTTCTGCCCTGGCACTCCTCACATCAATGGCTGGGCCTCACGGGCCTCACTGCTCCCAGCAGCACTCCTTCCATGAGGGAGGGTATTCTCTGGGTATGTAGGGTGTTGGATGTTCCTTTCCTTGATGTGCATTCCAGTTGCTGTCCCCCCAGCACAGTCCACGCAGGTTCCTCCAAATCGTCACCAGTGTTGTAACAAGGTCTTGGCCAGAGATGAAACTGAGACTGGTGTAGGAACAGGAAACATCTTTACTAAAGTTCCAGTCTCAGGAACAGGTTACAGGTACACATTTGTAACTTGAGGATAACATCCACCAGCACCCTCTCTCCATTAACCCATCTTCCAACTGACTCTCTCAGAACCATTCAGAAGATAACCTTCTCTCACACAACACTTCATGTTAGTCACTCCTAGCATTGCATGCATACAGGGCAGAGTGCAGGGAATCGCAAGTCACAACACATGGCTTGCAATTGCAGAACAAGCTTTTCAAATCCAGATGAACTCTGTTAGAATTCCAAGGTACGTGTTCACTACCATAGTTATGATATTACAAAATGAAAATATCCTATGGCTGACCTCTTTGCCCTGTACTGCTGAAGTGTAGTCCTACTTTTGTGTTAGCAGCAGCTGTCAAAATGTATTCCTAGGTTTATGTTGGTTGCCTTTCTTGGTTTATGTTGGTTCATGTTGGCAACACTACATAAACACAACAAACAATTACTAAAACACAGCAATGATATGTCGACCGCTACCATGGTGCCCCCCCCCAACACCGAATTCCTTCTCACTTGCATCCTAAGCTGTCTTCATTGTGACAGGGGGGGTTCGAAGAGTCTCAGACACATAAGCACAATTGGAGAGAAAGAAGGAATGGCGAGTAGGTGTGTGTGTGAGAGATACAGAACCGGAGATAGAGAATTAAAGAGTGAGGGAATTACAGAGTGAGATTTAGAGAAAAGAGAGAGCGAGAGAGAGAGAGATTGCCATTTGATAGGCCAAGTATTGCAATTATACCAGATGACCTCTACAAATATATAAAAAATGACATTTGCAGCCTAACAAACATGGGATATATGTGCTCAGTGTTCCAGCAAGATCTGGCAGCATGAAGAAACTGCATTTGAACCTGCATTGTGAGGTTAGCAGGCAGGCTCCAGTTCAGCAGACCTATCAGAACTATCAAACTACTTAGAGCAATTCAGATGGACAAAAGGATCACTACAGTCTCTCTGGGGGTTATGTTGCATTCTACAAGGCCCAGCTTTTCCTGTTCTATGCGGCCTATTATTTGTGGCTAGAGGTAGGAACAAAGCTGACCCACACTAGGAGAGAGCAGGAGAAGCGGTGCTCTGGCCATTAAAGGCACACTGTTTGTGTCTTTTCACATTTCATTCCTAGTTTCCTACTTTTTGGCATGATTGTTAATTTTTTTTTCCTATTGTTTTCCGTCCTCTTTCCTCCTCCCATGAAAAGAAGGAAAAAAGGTCCCAAAAATCAATCAAACCCTGTGTGAAAAGGTGTGTGATACCCCATATGTTGCGATATTTTGTTAATCCCTCTACATGTATCTTGCCCCTACCACTGGCATAGGAATATGCACTTTCTGTGAGATTGAGGCAGCAATTGAGGCTGACCCCTTGGTTTAGATCCTGTGAGGGTTAACATGTATCCAGCAACAAGCGGAACACCACCATCCTGAAAGAATACCAGACCGACAGCCAAAGTTATCAACTCCTTTTTACAAGGTAAAACAGCACAATGATACATGTTAACCCTCACAGGATCTAAACCCTTTCCCACTAATTGTGGATGATACGAACTGTAGGTTTTAAGAGCCAATCTCTGAGTTACCCCATTAAGTATGTATTGCCAATGTTTTGATACAACTCCTTGGTGGAATGCCCTGACTTACCATGCTAGATAGATGAACCTATAGTTGAAAATAAATAATTTAATGGAGTTGACAATGGTACCATTAGGTAGATAAAAAAAAGTTACTAATTGAAGCGCACCAAGCAATTAGCATTATTATGGTGCCCACTTTGTTACAGACCCATGCCCAAGAGGGACATTGTTAAATAAACTACATGAGGGTGACCCCGAGACGTATGATATGACAAATGTGAGGTCGGCTACAACGAATTAGCATTATAACTAAACAATAGATGGTTTGTAACCCTGGGGTTGTTAGACAGTTAAAGCTAAATTAATCTGACAAATGCGCATATAGAGTATATGGCTAATTCATTATAAATCAGATTCCTTGATCATTTAGACATCTACAGCTAAAATGATCTGGCAATTGCACATATAGAGGGTATGGTAAACCGATTATAATTGGAATCCTTGATAATTTCTGAATACAACCTCTACTTAAATCAACCTGACCTTTAAGTAACTCCCGCGGCACTAGCATTAATCACACAGTTGTGAAATTCAATTAAACTGGCCCACTGCAAACACATTCTAGACTGACCTTGGATTTAAAATCCCTTTAGATTTCATGGTGGATTCGATATAAATGAGAGTTTGACAGAACCCTATAACGAAGCACCATAAGGAACAAATGCTATTTAACAATTGAATTAGACACTGTTAATTAAGACAGTAACGTCAGCCCTCAACCAGAAAAACATAGGTAAGACTAAAACTGCCTCTTTGGCATTTTGTAATACCACATGACCTATCATTTGACTAACCAAACATGACCAAAATAGCCTAACTCCATCTATCCCTCCGTTTCCCTCCTCTCTCCACCAGAATCACCCAAAAATACGGGGAAATAGACATATGGCATATTTGACCGAATTCTGGCTATATGAAAATCTTGTACAGCCTAAAAATTCGAATAAATATGCCATATAAAACATTACAGTGAAGAAGGGCAGCGAGGTGCGCAGGGGTGTCCCCTGCACCCTTCTTCACTGTAAGGTGAGTGGGGAATGCAAGGGCGTTCCCCCCTACCCCTACTCAATGAAGTATAAAAATAAATAAGAAAAGAAAAGCGGCCACTGTGACACCGGTTCCCATTCACGCAAGTGAAAGGAACCGGGCTTGCAGAAGGATGTTGGAGACGGCGGCACACAAGGAGGTTTGCCGCCCGCAGGTAAGTAGAGGGTGTGGGCAAGGGCAAAGTCTGAAATGTTCAGTGGAGAGAGGACCAAAAGGTATTTTTGGAAAAAATAACTTTCAGTCTTTTCTCCCTCGAACATTTCATCCACAGTCTTACAACTCCAATCTCTCTCCACCGTATCTTCTGCTACTAACAGACTTACGGACTTACTGCTCACAAATCTTGAAAATGTAGTTGCTCAAAATAACATGTACAACAGTTTATGCTAATTTATATGCATGTATTGTGCTACAATTGTGAAGGATAGCACCAGTTGAACTGTGTACTAATAGAACCTCACTCAACTCAGTATAGCACGTACACCAATATTGTAATTGTGCCTTGCGAAAGCACAGGAAAGGGCAAAATAATTACATGTGCCTCCAAATGGAGTATGTTGGCCCTTTGTACACTTTTTGTATCTTATGGCACTGGACACTTGTGGCACTGTGTAAATCAATTGAATTTTGGAACACCAGGCACTTGTAACCATTGTAAACGATGACACTTCTTGGTCTAGAAACAATAAAATAATGCATTTGAAATATTTTGTGTAGATCTGTCTATTTTAAGTTAAAAGCTAGGTGCAAGCAAGCCAACACACTATTACCTGATACTCAAATGAAGACATGTTGAACTAGGTTGCTGACAGCAATGGGCAGCAGGGGTAAGATATCAATGATCTTATGGCTACCGGAAGACTGCACTCTCCAACCTTCAAAGAATGTTTCAACCTTTTTTAAGCAAAAATTCATATTTTGTCTCACCACTAAAATGATTCACTGATTTACAACCAAGGAATGTAATTAGCCTACCCCCAAACTCTTCTGGGATGTTCTTCTCCCCATACTGACAATCGATATCATTTGATTCATGCCATGCAAGGTGGTCACTGGCATGCTCTCCTCCCTGTTACTAAAATGGCACCTAGCTTACTTGCACTACATATAATCTCCCCCTGCCCACACATAATTATGTTTTTCTCCCTGCAATTACCATTGTGTCCAGCCACTGAAAGATGTATTATCTTACGAATAATAATCACGTTTTGCACATACTTTCTGTGGCCACAAAAAGGCAACACACCGAGTTATAAATTGTGAATGTACTCTTTATTAAAAATAATTCTAACACTTTTTTCTGAAAATGTGCAAGAAAAATCATGATGCACTCGCTTACAGCCACTGAAATGTACGCTCCTACCTACAAACAATTATAAGAACGATCTACATAAGCAACACACAGTTTCTCAGGCACACACAATGGCACACTCAGTTGAATACTCTCTCTTTACTCTCCTACCTCCAACAAATTAAAATATGTGTTTTATATGCAAGTATCATCATTTCTCTAGCCACAAACAAACGTTATACCCACTAAACACAACTAACACTAACAGAATATTTCTGTATTCGTCCCCTGCGTCAACTAAATCATATTTTAATTGTCTAACTCTCGCTCAAGTAATACTATACGTTTTCAAAATATCCCTCCGTTAAGCTTATAAGCTCAAGTACTGTGCATTCCTCTGCCGCTCTGCCCCTACCACCACCAACAGGAGTTTGTAATTTAGTCACATATGCCCAGTGTTGGAAATGGAAAAATAAATGGTGGAGGGTCCCACAAGAACCGGGTGGGGGTGGAGTTTGGGGAGATGGGCCGTGCCCGAGGAGGCAGAGTTAAGGGGGGTGGAGCTGGCAGTTGACCTCCGATCAAAGGAAATATCCGAAATAATAGTTTCAAATGGCACTATTTCTTTCATGCTGCTTCTTTTCCAAACTATATGTCAATTCCGCTTTAAACCACTTCCATGGCACTGGTGATGAGTTACTTCACTATGCGGATAATAGTTTTGACCAGTGTTGCTGAGTAAATATTCTTTAAAATGCACAATGTGCATTCCATTTTATTAAAAAAAAAAACTTCCCCTTGGATACTATTCAAACACAGTGATTTCTGTTTGCCATAAGCAACGTTTTCTTTTACTTGAACCACACCCGGCACAGCACCTGCAGCTCCCCTCTGAAAGCAGTTGGGTGGCTGCATCGTGTGTGATGTTAAAAGGGCTATTTATGTAAGCAATGTTTGTCAGATACCTGTATATTTATTTATTTATGCAATGTTTGTCGGATACAGGTATCCAACAAACATTGCATAAATCAATAAACCAGGTCGTGGCTGAGGACTGTAACTTCCTCTTGTGACCTCGTGCATGGGGTCACCAGAGGAAGTTACAGTTTTTTAGCGGAAACTTTTTTTTCCTTCTCCCCAGCATAGAGCAGGGATTTGGGGCGGCTGACTGTGGCCGGATCCTGAGATCCGGCTAAACATCTAGTGCCGGATCTCGAATCCAGCGAGAGCCAGCCCAATGACCAGCGCTGCATATGCCCTATGTATACCATTTTGGGCAAATGAAACGCTCAGAAACTCTGCCCGAACAGAGTTTGGAAAAGCCAGTTTCAAGCAGACCATCACAAATTCTTGATCTCCAGCTCGTGTGCGAATATGTTCACCAGATGTATTCCTGAGGGATAATTTCCAATATGCACCTAAAGATGATGCATCATTGCAAGGTTGGTCCTAAGGTCTTTTGCAACAAAGGGTCTGGTACGATCGCCTTTCTCGTCTTACGTTGCCCGTGTCCCCCTTAACTGCAAATGTACCCACACTTTCCCTGAAGCCACCTACAAGCCTGCCTCCTTTATGCAACCCAATTAAAAGCAAGCCTCTCCTTTTGATACCATGAGTATTGCACTGCCTCCCACACCATTTCCCTGCAGCCCTAGCTATTGTTGACATTGTTGTGAGTTCTAAGAGTAACGAGATGAGAAAGTAAAACGATATAATTGCCAAGATTGTCTGATGAAATAAGTAAGAATCGCCTGCCCAGTAAACGTCCAGGATTACTCGCTTCACGGAAAGCTGGACATTTGCATGTTCTTGTGATGACGTGGCGTGCTAAGGCCTGCTCCAGATGGAACGCGCAGGCTTGTGCATTCGTTTATCGACACGTGGACCGTGCCAAGAGCTCATCACAGGAGGCCGTGATATCTTGATGAATCTTTTTTCTGATTCCAGTGGTTCGTTCCTTGAGGGTTCAGAAATGCACCCCCACTCCCCTATCTGCAGACCTAATTCGTTTTCCCTCTCCCTTCCCAGGCGTCCGCATCATCTCGGCTCCCTCTGCACACAGTGCGTAATTTCCTGTGGCTCTCGAGCGAGCTCGAATGTCTGAGCTTCGCTCGGAAGATGGGGCAGCTTTCAGCTTTTGTTTTGTTAAAGGTCCGATGTTGATGTGCGGATGGTGTGTTAGATAGATATCACCAGCACATGTGTTCTGCATTATGATGCGGCCTTGCTCGAGTGAGGAGGGGAGCGGGGATGTGGGTTCGTGGGAAGGAGTGGGCAAGCAGTGGGTGGGCGACACCCCGTTGTTTATTTTCCTTGCTCTGTCTCTTTTGCTCAGTTGTCTCATTTCCAAACCATGGTCACCCCAATCACGCCTTTAACTCGATCCCCATTCACCTCTTCCACACCTTCTGTCTCTCACTCTCTATAGATACGCATCTCATTCCTCTCCCTGCGCTTAGTTTCTCTCTTTCTAGGAGGTCTCTCTGTCTCTGTCTCTCTCTCTCTCTCTCTCTCTCTCTCTGTCTCATTCATATTCAGGTTCACCTTCGGTTTACTGTTTTCCCTCTCAGAACATTCCTGGTTCACGTCTCTCTGTCTCGGTCTCTCAACCGTATCTCTCTGTCTCTTTATTCTTCCCCCTCCCTTCCATTTCTTTTTCTTTCTGTCACCTATAAACGCTCTGTCTATACATCTCTTTTTCTCTATATTTTTCTCCATTTCTGTCTCTTTTTCTCCCTCGCTGCCTGTCTCTCTCTCTACCCGTATATGTCGCCACGTGTCTCTCTGTCTTTGTCACTTTGTTCCTGCACTCTACTTCCCTCTCCCTCTCTCGCCGTCTTGTTCTTCCAGTAACACTACTCTTCCTCTCCCTTGTATTTTCACATATCTTTCATAGTATTCTCTCTCTGTCTCTGCTTCCAAGTTATGCCGCCTCATTTCTATCTGCTAATGTATGTCCCCAGCGCTCTTCATGGGTGCCAACTTCACACATGTATTAGTGCGGCCCAGGCAATCACGTGGAATCACGAACATGGACGGGAAAGTCGGAAGATCTCGTATGTTATGAACACCCACCCAGGGAACCTAAACAAGCTCATCGGCTTTGCATGAGCACAGGCTTTATTAAAAGATGCAAACACGCGCGCAAAGTTGTTGGCTGATGCCTAATGCCCCGGAAACCCATTTGTTGACCTTCCCTTGGACCCCAGCCAGCACACATACCCCACTCCTCCTCGCTATCACCCGTGCTTCTATTGGCTTGGCAGCCATATTGTTTGTTCACATAAACATAATCCAAGGGTTATGAACTTTCCCTGTCCTTTGTTTTCCCTCTGTTTCTGGTCATTTGGCATGGGATAATAATAGACATAATGACCCGTTTTTCGGGCTCTAGGGAGTGATATTGACCTATTAACTTGGGCTTTGGGTCATTTGCACAACAGTGAAATATTGGTTACATAGAATATCTTCCCATCTCCCTCATGCATTGTGTAACTCTTGCCAGTTAAGTTTCTAGACTATACAGCACCAAGGCTCAAAGACTAGAATGTGCTCTATACAGCAAAGTCTGCATTGCAACCCCTCTCCAACAGTATAGAATCATTGCAATATAAATAGAAGCTAGTTTTAATAACCTGGATTGAATGCACTTACACATAATAAATACACAATGCAAAGAAGATACAATTGCAAAGCAGAATTCACTTTCATTATCTCATACTCGTATTCATTGCCTAAATCACACTCTCCTAAAATTTAAGCTGCAAAAGTTTTTATTGGTGCTGAAGTATCATTTTTGTAATTGTGAGCTCAAATGAAAGTACAATTAAAGCCCAAAACTGCCTTTGATTTATTTAAAGTACACTTAACTATTAGTTACAGTAACTGTAACCAAAATCCTCAGTGGAACCCCACACATTTGGAAACAACAAATATTGCTTTGTGATATGAATAAATTCCAAAAAGAAAACATGTTCACTGTTCATAAGTAATCATGTTTGCCTTTGCCAATTCTACAATATAGTCTACACTTATATACAATATAGCTGACTATGCAAAATATATCACTTTTAGGGACGCCCCATGGTGTCAGTTAACTCACAGTGGGAATAAAGGAATGCCCTGAATCACACACTTTTGTTAAGTGGCTACTCCGGCGTTTGATCCCAGTCTTCAATGTAGGCACTTGACCACATAACTAACACGCTCTAGTTCACTTGGCTTCTGCAGACTGATATCATATTTTTTTTTAGAGATGACTTCAAAAATTCACAAATCCCACAATAAACCATTCTAACAAAATATAAATTGTTTCAGAAATATGTTGCACAAAAGGATTATGATTGTAGCTTTATTTTTCCCAAACCATAAATGAAAACGAGTGGACAGACTGGGCATTGCGGCCTGGTAAATTCATGGCTTGGGGATGACAAAGGTCTGCATATTTGCTCTATGATCTCTGGAGCACAATAACAGAGGTGTTGCAGTCATGATTCTCCTTACATATGTCAAGGATTTCAATCAGGCAATGCACACCTTAGTCTCAGCCCAGCATACAGCGCGCAATTGAAATGCTTATGTGTGATAGATTACATACTGAGATGATACACTGCTCATATCACAACCCCTTTTCAAATATCCCCGGGTCACAATGGACCATGAACCAGGCTAGTTGATAAAATATAATATTTATTTATTTATTTTAAAATTCAAAAGAAATCATACAAATGTTTATATGGGGCAGCAATCATCAATGGGGTGATAAGCACCATATGAATGTAAGCAATGCACTTAGTTTAACCTTCCATTGACACAACTACAAAACACCAGGGAATAGGAACACTTTTTGATTTTAGGTAAGATAGCACTTGAGTTAGAATTTCTCCCTGCAAGGTTCCCTCAACCCACAACGTTAAGTGGATAAACAGAATCAATAGGTAATCAGGAATGACAGACAAGAAACAGAATTTATATCTGACCTTCCCTACCCAAAAAAGAGAGAAAAACGGAT
Source organism: Ambystoma mexicanum (assembly GCF_040938575.1). Taxonomy (NCBI): domain Eukaryota; kingdom Metazoa; phylum Chordata; class Amphibia; order Caudata; family Ambystomatidae; genus Ambystoma; species Ambystoma mexicanum. Next base: position 993,450,085 of record NC_090932.1, on the reverse strand, counting down.
TTCAAACCCTGGCAATGCTAAACTGACACTCGGAAATGGATGAATAAATGAATGAATGGGTATAACTCTTGAAACAAAAACAATTCTTTACTGGAGAAACACTGGAAAGATACTAGCAATCACAAGCAATGGATTGAGCAAAAACATACAATTCGAAATTGAATAGAAGATTGAAAACAGTTTATAATCAAAATTACATTTAAAATTAAAACACTTTTGCAAATCCTGCCTGAATTTACCAAAACATTTTTTAATAAAAACGGTCGAAATATTGTATTTTCAGTTGGGAGGTAGCTATGGATCAGAGGTACAATGTGAAAGTGAAATGAGGTCTCAAGCTGTTAAATTGAGTGAGTTATGCAAGATCTAGTGAGGTGTGTTTTTGAGAAAATGAAGGCGTGAAAAAGGAACAGAAATCAATTTTGACAAGGACAGTTTAACTCTACACTGGGGCGTTCAGGCTAGGCTACCAGATTGAGACACAGTAAGCTCTGGGGTTGATCCGCAGAATAAACCCTACCACCTCCACGCCCGCCCTGGCGGACCCAGTCCGATCACCCGAGGGAGGACTAAGGGCTTAGGAATTCACAAGACAAAATGATTAAAGAAGTTGGCACTAGCACAAGGAATAAAAGGCAGGGTTTCACAAATTATTTTTGACAATATTATAATTATCAGGATAAGTATATGGCGACTTAGAGATTGGAACTAAGGACAGGGCAAGGCAAGGGATACTATGGTTTTCTATGGTTCCTATTGATACTCGCAGTCCACTTTTAGTTAGGATTTTGGACAGTCAGCTCTCTGGATCACCACATGGATCTGGTTTAACACTGGACAGCAGGACAAAATCAGCGGGACAGGGTCAGCTGGGCATGCACTGGATATGAAAGGATAGTTCTTCCGGACTGGCAATTCTGGTTACTGGATACTATAGGTCATCAGGATAGCAGGATAGCAGCAGCATGCAGTGAGTGGCAGCAAGCCAGGTTAATTCAGGATGCTTCCAAAAACACCACAGTGATTTCCTTGGTTATGGGGATTATTTTAGAATTGAGGCATAGCTGTGCAGGATCAGCAATTGCTTGGCCTTGTGGTTGGGATCTGGAGTTTAGATGGATAAATGCAAGATGAAGACAGGGACATACAGGAACAGGACACTGGCGTAGGAATCAGGAACCAGTGTGTCATCAGTGTGTTGTCAGGGGCTCTTATTTATAATGCCAGGTGACATCATCACAGTATATGACAGGGGCAGGCTTTACTACACACACCCCTAACAATAGGATTGGGGAAGGGTAGTAATCTCTTCCTTACTCTCTGCTGTTTGGATTTCTAAGGGAATGATGTCAGGTTTATGAGGTGAGGTTTACAATGTCCAAAAACTCCCACATTTACTTTACAAAAAATCTGGTTTTGCCAAAAACATATAGTTATACACTTGCAATCTCTTGGCAAATTATACCCACAGGTTACATATGATGTGCTGCACAGATTAGTACAAACCTCCAGTCTGTGCGACCTTGTTTTGCCTTTCTGACACATTTTGGTAATTTTACACCTTAAGGATTTGGCCTAAAGTTCCACAATGTTATACACAAATGCGAATTGTCCCCAGGGATGTATATGCAAACTCTTACATTTGCCACATTAATACTTTCCTTGGAATTGGTCATATTTTGTAATTTATGTTCCCCTTGCGGCAATTAGTTCTACCAAATTTTAAAAGATGGCACACAGAATTAGATAAAAACTGCACATTTTAAAATTTCTGCTAATTCTTGCTACAGAAATAAGAGTCTTTACAGTTTCTTTGCAACATAGTCTCTGGCACCAAATGGCAGTCCCTTTGTTACTTGATCCTGTTTTTTTTTCCTTCCTTCAACTGCAAGCAGCTGTCAATTCCTTCTAGGCAAGGGGGTTTGCAGTCTTAATTGAAGGTTTTATTGCCCTTTCACACTTGACAAGTGAGTGTCCCAGGACTGCTATTGTCCCAGCCAGTAGCACAGATGAATGTCTGATGAGCATGTGAACTCTCATTGTCCTAACCCATTCAAAGTTTTCCAAGCGGGCACTTCGCACCTACGTGTCCTGGATTTAGGGTGTATCTCCCTTCCTAGGAGGAGTTTCATAGTTGGCAACTGCAATACAGGTTTTTCTGAGTGCTTGTAACGCCAGCTTATGTGTTTTAAACTGTTTTATTTCTCACTTTGGGTCTTGAATTAAACCAACCTATGACAGAAGATATCCTATATGTGTATTGTCACCGCTAACATAACTCCTTTACATTGCTAAGTAATCAGGCTTTCATTAACAATTGAGTTTTAAACAGGTCATTTTTTTCTCTTCAGTCAGCACAGCCCATTTTTCCACATGTGTCAAAAACCGCTATCATTTCTTTCTTTAATTCGGTTTGCAGCTCCTCGGATTTCCACTGCTTGGCAGCTGTAGTCATTTTCCTTGCAGCTGGACTCTTATGTAAAGTATAGATACATTTCGCCTGGCTCAGAGAGTAAAAATTCTCTTTGAACTGCTTAGCATGGATACATTTTGTCAAGAAATAAACGTGTGCTTCCCGTGTGAATGAAAAATGAAGTTGTTTTTGATTACTCTGAGAGTTGGTTTAACTGGGCCTTTTTACTCACAGTGCTTTCAGAATGACAGATGAAATTAACATTAAAGCAGCATTTTGAAAGGGTGAAACAGTTTCATTTTTGAAGGGGATTTTGGCTTTTGCAGCAATAGCAGGCTTTCCTTTTCAATTGATTCCATATATGTTTCAGAACACACTGGCATATTTATCAGTGTGTCCCTTTGTTCCATTTTGCCCAAAATGTGTGAGGCAAGATGGTGCAGCCAGTTTTCTGTTGTTGCTGACAAAAGCAGTTTTGAGGTCCTGGTGCGCACCGGAGCCAGCACAGCCAGATTACTAGTTCTTGCGCAAATGCAGCTCAGTGCCATTGAGTAGAGCAATATATCCCACACATCCCCCCTGACTTCTCCTGGGCTTTGCATGTTGAGGGGGAGTCGGGCAAGTGGGGTTTCTCCATGGGTCCCAGCAGGGTCCGGCAGGTATGAGTCCCTCTTCCATCAGAGAAGGGTGCGTCCTTCTCTTCTTTTTGACTCTTCTTTTTGTCTCTGGTCGGAACGTGGAACAACACCTCCTTGGTTTCCCTTGGATCTTCCTTTCTTTGCGTGGAGCGACACTTCCAGATCTCCTTTGGTTTCTCCCTTCCAGGTTGACGGGGAGGTCCTCCTTGGTTGTTAGATAGGCGCAACCAGTACAAATCTATGACAGAGAACACAAACCGGTTACAACAATTTCCCACTAACTGCCCACCAATTGGGTTGACAGCAGTGGGTGACCCAGGCATTTAATAATAACAATTGATAATGGAGAAAATACTCCATGTTACATAATCAGATCTATAAATCCTATCGGATCCCTTCTGGTTCTTCTATTCCTCATTCTCATGTTTCCAACGTCTCCTATGTTTGATTCTCTCTGGGCTCTTCAATTTTTTGCAAAGTGTGCCTAGGGTGGCAGCTCTTTAGTTGATTAATATGGATCCATTTCTCTTCTTTCAAGTCACCTTTGGGGATGCAGTTTCTGTAGGCGACAGGTGAGATTGTGTCTACAATTTCGAAAAGGTCCCCGCCAGCTAGGCAAAAATGTGTGCTCTTTGGTCTGGTACCTTTGGAAATTGTACAAGTAGACCCTGTCTCCTACTTGGTATTCCTTTTTGGTGGTTATAAGATCATACTGAGTCTTCAAGCCTTTCTCGATTCCACTGAGCATACGCAAAAGCGTGTTGATGCTGAGGTAGCACCGTCCTTTGTCCAGCCATCAGCTCAAATGGAGATATATTAGTTACAGAAGAAGGTGTAGATCTGATGGTCATCAGGACAAGCAGTAATTGTATGTCCCAAATTGGCCCAGAATCTGCCACAAACCTTTGTTAAATGCTCACAATGGTTTTATTGTACCTCTCAACTCCACCACTAGAGGATTGGAGGTATGTAATGTGAAGTTTCCTTTTTACCACAAGTATCTCCCACATCTTTGTCATCACTTTGCTGGTGAAGTGACTACCTTGGTCTAACTCAAATCTTTGGGGTAGGCCAAACACAAGAAGATGTGATTGATCATCAGGGCAGCTGTTGTTTCTGCCTTGCAATTTGGGGCCGGGGACATTCCACCCATTTGGTAAACAAGCATGTTACGGTTAACATGTACTTGTTCCCACTAGAGGAGCGAATCATGGGCCCAATGAAATCTACTTGTAAATCTGACCAAGGCAGTGTCCTCCCCCTCTTCTGGAGGGGAGCTCGGTGTGAGAGTGAAGTTGGCTGAAATTGTGCACACACAAGACACCCCTTCAAGTATTGGTTGAGGTCCTGCCCCATGTGTGGCAAGTATGCAACCTCTCACAAGATTTCTAAAGTAGTGTGAACCCTTGATGACCGGCTGTGGCCGCATCATGGGCATGACTTAGCATCAGGCTTTGGAATGAGGTAGGGACCACCCACTGGTCACAGCCAGATATGGATCTCCTTACTAACAAACCGTCTTGGAATCAGAACATTTTTGGGCATTTCATCCACACCCTGAGGTCCTCTTTCCCAATGTAATTGGTATCCGTCAGGGGAAAGTTCTCAGGTTCCTCAATGTGTTGATAAAACTTACCAATACCTGGATCCCCTTTTTGTGCCGTAATTAAATCAGCATCTGGGGTCTCCTTACTCCATTGGGTAGTTGAGAGTTCATTGTGAGCATTTGTCTGGGACCTAGTGATAGCAGTGACCTAGATTTCCCCCAACAGGGACTAGCTCTTGAGGTGATCCCACTGGATGGCTCCGGTTTTGGCCAGCTGATCATTTAGGTTGTTTCCACTTTTGTCTGGCCCCTCTATTCAGGAATGACCCTTGATCTTCTTTCAAAAGATGGTCATCCCACTAGAGGTGAGCAGATCATCAATATTTTGGATGAGTTTGCCATGTTTAAGCAGTTTATTATTAGCACATATCATGCCTCTCGTTTTCCAATTAACCATGTGCTCCACAAACCCATTCTGGACATAATCTGAATCGTTGATTATGACCAGGAGTACCCATCCACATAAACTGTGGGCATTCCCTTGCACTTGTCTTCTTCATAGAATTTGTGCGTGGAATTCAGGTACGCCTCCATGTTGTCCTGGGTTTTAAGACTTTTGTCCTCAGCACAGTTTTCTCGGGCACAATCATGCAAGTCAGCCAGACCTTGCGCGAGGGGACTCTTCTGGTTTTGGCCATATCTGACCTCCACAGGAAAATCTTGCATTGACAGAATTCACAAAGCTATTCTGGAATTAGTCACATTTCCGTCCCGGATTCTGTCACTTTGGAAATATTGCAAAGGCTGTTGTCGCGTCTCCACTATGATGTGTTCCCCCTGGATGAACGGGTGGTAATTTTTCAATGCCCACACCGTTGCCTGGATTGCCTTCTCACAATTGTTGAATTTTTCCTCCACAGAGGATAAAGTCTTGCTTGCATAGGAGATGACTTTATTAACCTTGCCGTGCTGTTGATATAATACTGTGGTCAAGCATGTTTTCGAGAACCCTTTTGCCAAGAATAACTCCTTTTTTTGACAGGGTAAGCTAGACAAGGCGCTTGTGAGAGGCTTCTTTTGAGTTGGTTTACTGCCTTGGCTTGTTCTGGACCCCACTCCCACTTGACCCCCCCTTTAACAGATGGATCAGGGGTCTTTTGATCTCTGCATAATCCTCAATGAACTTCCTACTGTAATTAGTCAGTCCAACGAGGCTCCTTAGCTCACGCAGAGTTGTGGGGTCTCACGCACAGTTGTGTGGTTTGCACCACTGTGTCTTTTGAAAGGAGAGTTTTGCTCCGGCAACCCTCAACTGTGTCAGAACATAAAGGATTTCCACTATGTATTCCTCCACAGTTGAGCTTTTGATCCGGACATCATCTACATATGCAGTTTTCCCCTTTCACCCAAGTTGGGCATGGCCTTATGCAAGAAGATGTTCAATTTGTTACCGGAGTTGATGAATCCGAAGGGAGTCTGGGTCCATGTATACTGCTGCCCCCCGAAGGTAAAGGCCAGCTTGTATTGGTCCTCCCTACTGACAGACATGGTCCAGTACCCATTGGTCAGGTCAATGGCAGTGTACACCATTGACCCCTGGATCTGGGCCAGCCACTGGTCAATGTAGGGGAGAGGCCATCGGGACATATGCACACATTTGCATTTGTTCAGCTCCCTCAGGTCAGCACACAGTCTCCACTGGCTGTTGGGTTTTAAAATCCCCAGCACCGGATTGTTAAAGGTGCTGTGGACGGAACGATATATCCCACAGGACTCAAGGTTTTTGATTATTTCTGTGAGGGACTCCATGGATGCGAGAGGAAGGCTGTATTGCTTCACAAACACTGGATTCATTCCAGGGTCTGTGGGAATTGTTGTTGTATGGATTTCGTTGCGACCACAGTCATACAAGTCCACCGTGAAGAGATCTTGAAAATCTAAGAAAACTTGTTTCAATTTTTGCTTTTGCTCCCGAGTATCACAGGCATCAGCTAGATTCACTCTCTCTTCATCAATCTTTCTAAATCCTGGAAAGACTTCCGGTTTTGCTATCTCAGCAGCCTCCTCCAGCTGGGTGGAATGTTCTCTGGTTAAAGTATTGACCTTCACAGAGGGTTTCAGGCAAGGTAGGCAGTCTTGTGGACCTTGAATATGAAGATCACATCATCCTGCCTGATGTCACAGGTCACCTCTTCCTCACCGAAAGGGCAGGAAGAGTACACCAGGAAATTCCCCCCTTTCCGGTGAAGATCCTTTCTGGTGTTATTTCATTGTCACTATCACTGTCAAGGCAGTCATTGGGGATTGGTCCTATCAGTTCATTACCTAGATCCATGGAAAAATGTTGGTCATCAACCGCCATTTCAATAATGGTGCCTGTACCCAGAGTGATACTCTTAAGGTTACTGTTATCCATCAATATTGGAATGGTGTTTTGTTCTACATTGACTAATGGTGTTGGGTTTAGCCCCAACCCCTGCTGTTGGAGATGAGCATTGGGGTGAACATAGGCATCAGAGAGTTTGCAGTTTCTGTCAGCTTTTCATTTTTATTTCAAGTGGGAATAGTCGTGTCCCTCCTGGGATGGTGACCTCCACTACTATTTGAACTTCAACTGCATACAGCAGCAATTGGGCTGACCGAAATGCTTTCTCTGAATCATCAAAGTACATGGGATTGCCCCCTAGTTGGGATCAGGCTTTGTAATTGATCAGGTCCAAATTAATGGCAAACCGATTGAGAATGTCACTGCTAAATAGAATGCAGCAGGGACATCTCGCACGACCCAACAATTATGCACTATGCTTTTGTTTCCGATAGAGATTTTGAGCATACATCTGCTAGGCAGGAGATGTTTGGAATTGGGAGTTTCCAGGCCCATTTCCCACTTATTGATCAATTTAAATGTGGGAATGGCTGGATCTTTTGGGAGCTGTCGGAATATGGCTTTGCTGATGATCTCTTACCGTTGTTCACGCACACTTGGGCGAGAACAGATCCCTTCCCCTCATTTAACTGAATAGGGATGAATAACTGTTCTCTAATTTTCTGAATGTCAGCTAAGCTTTGAGCTGGTTTCTCATCACTCTTGACTATGGAATTGGGATTTTCAGATTGTAAATTGGTATAAAATGTCAAAGTATTTCCTTCCAGTGTGGAATGCCACTTGAAGCTGGAAGGATGGTTGATTTTCAGAAATGGAGAGGAGTTCCCATGACCAGTTTGTTGTCCTACAGCAATTACTGTCACGTCAGGTACTTGGTTGTTCTGAAAATAGAACTCAATATGATCTGGTTTTTGTTCAACCATGTGGCATGTGCCATTTAAGCTAACATGGTTGACAATATGTTTTAATTTTATTGGCCTGTTAGGCTGGGTCCAGAGGACCTTTTTCACACAGTCTATTAAGGGGGACAACCTTCACATGATGTCATTCCCTTGTAGACAGGGTGTGCCCTCTGTAGTTACGACTATGACAGGGTGTTTCACCTTATGTCACCCAATTTATATTTCTAAATCTTAAGTCCCCTCGACAGGAATTCCATTCCCATCGAAATTCTGAAGTTTTCCATTAAGAGGGGTGAGAGGGATCTGGTATCTCCCCCCTTCCTGAATTCAGCTGATGATAGGCCCTCTTTGAAAGAAGAGTGGCTTGGGATCCAGTGTCCACTAGAGCCAACAATGTACATTGTCCTTGCACTTGGATTGGGGCATAGCATCTACCCTCCTTCTTCTCCAATGGGCAAAGGTAATGGGCATTCTGGGCAAGTTTGGTGGTCAATTTCCTTATTTTTGTTACGCTCACCTGGCATCAACGGGGATGCCACACGATACTGGATAGAGGTCTAAGTGGTATCCCGGACCCCTCCCTGCTTGGTTATGTGCCAGACGTTGGGTAGCACCTTAGGTTTTTGTGCGTTGAACTCTCTGTCCTGCATCTCTGTCCAAGGGCGTGTGGTTGGTGTGGGCGTTCCGTGGACCTAGTTGCTTCACTGGCCCGTGTGCCCTTATGTCAGGATCAGACCGGCTGTGACTCCGACTCTGCTTATGGTCTTCCAGGTGAGTTATAATATCTTTTCCGTCTTTATTCTGTCTCTTTCTTTCCCTCCATTTTCTCTGTCTTCTCTGCATCTTGCTCCACTACACTGTTCCCTAACAATGTCTTTTTGTTTTCACAGGGATGGTCGTGATCTCGGAGTTGCTGTGCCGATGGTGAAGACCATGTGAGTTATTGATGCATGGAGCACTGCACTGTTTATTGGTGTTAATTGCTAACCTGTGTTCTCTTCTGTTCTTTGTACAGGTTGCAGTGATGTTCCGGAGTGATGAGCGATCGAAGAGCTGCTTGCCCAGGTAAGTGCTTTGTTAATGCTGACCTCGTTCCTTCTCCCTTGCAGCTTGTGGCAAAATCCGGAGATGGGCGAGGTAAGAGAAGTGCAGGGTGCTGCCAGGACTTGCTGCTTGCCCAGGTAAGAATTGTTATTATTGCGGTCCTTGTTTCTTTACCTTTGCAGGTTGCGTTGAATTCTGGAGATGGGCGAGGTAAGTGAAGCGCAGATTGGATTCAAGACCGGTTACTTCACAGGTAAGTGTTTTTGCTTGCTAATGCTTTTCTTGTTCTTCCAGGTTATTAATGGAATCCGGATCTAGGGCTTCAGGATCGGGCGCCCAGAGAAGCAGATGAGCAGGAGCTGGACATGAGTGTTACGCTGCAGGAGTGCAGAATAACGTGAAGCATGTTCTGCTGTTTGGCTGTGGTTTAAATAGCCCAGATAAAGTAGTTCCAGGCCAAGTAGTTCCAGGCCCAGCCACACCCAAAACACTAGACCGCATGGCTTGGTTCTAAAGGACTGAGCTGTGTAAAAGGCCTCCATGTTGGATCAAGGTCCACAACTGGTATTGTTTTATTCCTGATAATGAGCCTGGCGCCAAAGGCACCGGGACTGACTCCAAGTATGTTTCTGATGGAGATTTAAGGCTCTTGGGGCCCGTGTGAAGGGCTTTAGCCCCACTGCCAATAGGGGGCTGTTATACCCGAGGGGGTCAGAGGCATGGATCGTGACAATTTTTGATTCTGATACAGGGGTAGTTTGATCATGATTCGGTGTTGGGGTTTGGGGATCTGAAAGGATAATTTGACTTTGGAATATGTGGGAGATTTTGGGCTCCCCTTCTTCTGATTCTGCCTCCCCCGCCTTTTTGGAGGCAGTCCCCAGACTTGATTTGTACAGTGTGGTTTCCTGGATGCTCATTCTGGGGTTCAATGATGGGCGATTCTGACTCAGTCCCCACCTTCCCCCAGTCTTCATTTGGATCTCTTGGGACCCATTTTTCTTTGGGAGGAGTGCCCCCATCCCTGAAGGAGAATATATTTTTCCTAGAATCCTTGAGTATTCCTCTCGTTCAAATTGGAGGAGACTAACCACCTCCACAAAATGGGTCTTTTTGGGTTCTTTATTTCTCCTACCCGCCCTCTGTTCCCTGGGTGGCAGGTTTTTGGGGGCAGGAGATTTTGGTTTCAGTTCCTGGGTGCCCAGGTGCTTTTCACTGGTAAGGAAGGAAGCTTCCTCTAGGGCTTTACACCTCCGTACCCCCATGCCTCCTCTGGAACCGGTGAGTTGTCGGGGTGTTCCCCTGTCATTGTTCTGGAGTACCCGACCCTTGGTTCGTGGAGTTCCTGCCACCATGTTCATCTGAGGGTTATGTTGAGCCCTCAACATGCGACCCAGCCCTCAACATGCAACCTCCTGGGATAGGTTCTGGACCTGGCGCTCCAGTTGTGACACCCATTCCGGCTGGTACGGAGGTCTCTGGTCAACCCTAGGTGAATCACATAGTACCCTGGGTATTGCGAATTTTGGTAACCCTCCACCTTTGGCCTCCCCTCTCCCGGATTGGGCTGTCTGGGCTCCTGAAAGTGGGGAGTGAAACGAGGGTTGTCCTGCAGGCTGGGGTTTTCTGGGTACCGGAGAAAGAAACTCATCCCAGCATTTGGGGAATTACTGCCCTGAGAAATTAGGAGGGAAGTTTCCTGGGGTAGCACTTACCTGGTTGGACCCCCCCCTTGGGTTGGGGGAGTCCATACATACCCCAGGATTGGTCTGTTACCCTTGGGGGATTACCTACCTAACTACCACCTGTCTGGGATTGGCCTGATGGCCTTCTGGATCTTTGATTGGGTTAATTAGGTACAGGTATATTGTTAGGCCCCCCATCTCCAGATCTAGAATGGGGCAGCATTCACCTCTGCCACCTTAGCAGCAGCAGGGGTGTTGGCTGGTTTGGGGTTGGTGGAATATCCCCCCACTGCCCTAACTGGGTAGAGGTCTTCAGGGTGCTCTTTTTGTGCCTTATTTCCTTTGATGCCAATCAAATTTATCCAACTGGCCCCTTGGAAGGCGGTATTTCAGTGGATCTAATTCCCTGACCCTCCCCTCATAGGAGTCTTCCTTGTCAGAGATATCAGCCCTAATATTTGGGTATCTGTACAGGGACGCCCGTAAATCAATTTCTGGGGGGCGCTGATACTTTAGTCCCATTTTACCAAACCTATTGAATTCTGCCAGTCCCATGCCAGTCCCATGCTCATGTGAGGCATGAAGTGGGCAGTGTTTGTGGTATTGAATGAGTTTGAGCCTCTGATTACAGAGGTCCTTATGCAATGATCAGGGGTTGCCCTGTCCCTCTCTACCTGTTCAGGGTCCCTCCAGTTAGGATTTAGCATAGCACCCTCTTTCTCCAACCTTGCTAGCTTTTCCTTTTCAGCCAATATTTCTTGGTAATAAGCAGAGATCTGAGCCTTTTGTTCATCTATCAAGGCCTTACTGGTCTCAATGGTCTGCTCTTGCGCTGCCACTTGCTGGTGGAGACCATCAATTTTTTAACAGAGGGCCTCATTGTCTCTCTGCACTTCCTGCATGTTTTGGGAATACTGAAACGTTTTCTGTTGCAGGAGATTCATCTCCTGGTTTTGTTTATCTTTGGCTTGGGTGTTTTCTTTCAGAGCACCTTCTACCTGTCTGGCGTGCTCCAGGAGCTTCCCATGCTTTGTTCTTAGTTCATTTAGCTCCTGGAGGGCCAACTTACTTTCCTGTAACTCAGTTTTTAACTCGCTTATTTCCTTGGGTATCTTTCTATTGATTTAGGGTACCCCTCTGCTCTGCCAGGTCATCTCTTTATTTTTTGATAGTGTTGGTTTTCTGGCGCTCCTCATGAAATTCCTCTTGAGAGTGGAGGTCTCTCATAATTAATCTATTATTTTCCGCTTCCAATGTTTCTATCGGATTTTGTAGGGTAACTACCTGTTCTGCGCAGGCTCTATTAAAATGTAATTGTTGCGCCAGCTTCTGTTGGCTCTCTTGTAGAGAGTCAATCCTTTCCTTACACTCCTCTTTCAATGCCTGTAATTTCGTCTCTAGATCTGCATTTTCGTGCTGTTGGAGAGCCAAATCTTCTTTTAATTTTGTGACATAGGGGCCGATTCATGGAATATTTGCGCTGAAAAATGGGGATTTGTGCACCATTCTGCCCGCAAATCCCTGTTTAAGAAATGGGGATTTGCGGGCAGAATGGCTCACAAATCCACGTTTTTCGGCGCAAATAATTCCATGAATCAGCCCCATAATTTCTAGATTGTACCTCCAATTCTTCGCTCTTCCGTAAACTTTGTTCTGCTGAATCTAGATCAGTCTGGATTTTATCTAATAATTGAATTTGATTATTTGCCAGAACTGTGTTTTCATCATGATTTTACCATATCACTCCCATGTGGAGATATAGGGAGGCCACATTTCTGGAAATTTTGCTTTTCTCCTCTTTAATTTATGGGGCCATGTATAATTCACTCAGAGCCTGGTGTAATAGGCCATTGTCCTGCCATGTATCCTGGTTCATGGCGGTGACCTGTTGTGTGATTTCCTGCAGCCAGACATTTTCATCCTGTTCTGGCCACTCACCTCTGACAAAAAGCTTGTGCCAGGGGTGCTCCATAGCCATACTGATTTCTACTGGAACAGCCATCTTGGCAATGTTCTTTCTTTATTAATTATTTTGGGGTTGATTTAATTTTACTTTTACAGACATGCCTGGTACTTAGAGTATTTGTTTTGGGGTGCGCTTGTACAGTGTAACACAGTTTTCACACCACAAAAATTATTACTACCCTGCAGGTTAGTCTGCTGTATTATACTGTCACGGGTGTCAAACAAACTCAATCCCCGGACTTGAGCCTACAAATTTGTTAAGGATTTCAATCAAGCGACACACACCTTAGTCTCAGTCCTGCATGCAGCGCGCAGTTGAGATGCTTATTTGTGATACACAGGCTGCCATGACATTGTGATTTACCCTGTCCTATGTGTTTGTAGGGAGATGGCATCACTCCAACAAGTGGAGGGTGGGCAGCTTGATGGTGTGAGGCACCCACCAGGTGGCTCGATTTAATACAGGGGTGCTGTGCTGGAAAGCAAAATATGAATGCTGAGAGCTACTCTTCCAGAATAGGAAATGCTCTGCGCGAGATAAGATTTCTTTTGTGGTTTGAAGCGAGTCGTGGCACTCTCATTCTAATTTGGCACCCATATTTACCCTCATGTCTAGAAAGTTCTCTGAATCCTTTTTTGAACTTCACTTCAACTCCCACTCATTTCAGAAATTAAGGAGACATTAAAGCTCATCACGATACCCACATGCTTGCAAATGTAGATTGCCAGCACTTAATCACCAAGATCATTTTTAACTTGTTTCTTATGAAAAGTTGGGTTTTAGGAGTAAGTATAAATGTTTCTTTTCTGTGATTCCTTTAAATTGAAATTGACCATTGAGCCAGGCCATCCTTTGTCTGTTCTCTCAGTATTCCTGAACCCCCATCTCTTGGCATGAGATCCTCTAGGTCAGAGAACATTGAGCAAAGAGGGTCTTTACTGCCAGCTTTTGAATATTTCTAAAGATTGCTAATGCAAATATTGCAAACAAACCAATTCACATTCAAATTCCTAAAAAAACAGAGCTCCTGCATCTGTACTTTACGTTCTATGCTCTCCAGATCATGCAATTTAGTATTCCTGTGTATTTGACGTTTTCTGCATTTTAAAGTCATGGCTATGATTATTACAATGCCATATGATATAGGTTTGTAAACCAGGAATGAGTATGTCACACCACACATGCGACAGGCATAGAAGCGTTTCACAATGGCATGAATCTTGTTATGCAGGACATGAATAAAATATGCAATCCTGCAAACATGATGAGCATGCTGTTTTCAGGCCATTCAAGCTGACGCATCATACACATGTCTGCATTGTTTGATTTAAAAGCAGGCTCATGCTGTGAAGGTGCTTCGTTCGGAGTGGGCACACATTCAGGGAATTTGAAATGCTAATGGGCTGCTCGCAATGAACTGTGACTTGACAGATACACGGGCAAATCTCATGCACCATTTCAAACTTGTGTCTACTGCAGCATGCTATAATAAGATACATGGCAAATGGGATGCTTAAAAACGTGTTTCCACATTTTCATGGAAACGGGTGCATTCTGCACTTTCGGAAGTGGCACCACAGAGGCCTCAAGACTGGATGCCAAAGCCCTTACTTTCTTAAAATGATAATTATTGGTGGCCCCTCAGACATAAATAATCTGACACCTATGTGTTATTCTATATTGCTGTCTCCTTGTTTCTTTTCCTCTCTCCTCTTCTCTTTCCCCCTCTCTCTCTCTCTCTCCCTCTCTCTCTTTCTCTCGCCCCCTTCTCTCTCTATCTCACTTGCTCTCGCTCACTGTCGCTGAAGTATCACTTCACCTCTATGTGTGTATCTCCTTAAGTTTTTTCTGTAACCATTTCCCTTGGTGTGCTGTATGTATTATTTACACCACCATGTCATTATATATTATGCAACCCCGGTAAGTCAGGGATATCTTTCCCTTGCAATGAATGTGGCACACAGTAAAACCGCTTTTTATTTTTATAATCCCACTTCATTTTAAGGAGGCCTCCAACCTGTCTCACATCCAACCTCCACCAGCACCCCTTATCACAGTAGACCAGGAACCAGGCCGGTGTGTTATCAATGAATATTTATTCATTTGTGATTTAATGGGACAATTGAATAAACAGTTACAACAAACACCAAGGTGTGGCAACACAACTACGGAGTACTTTTAGTCAAGTGGCACACTAAGACAACTCAACAGGTATGGCACACAGATTTACTTTACTGATTTCACGGCTACTATCATCAGTTCGAAATACCAAGAAAATGAATGCAATTCACAGGAAAGTGCATGCGCACACAAAAGATTCTTGAGTACCAGCAACCCTCACCCCTTCCCTAGACCTCCACTAGGCTTGTCAGCTTTGAATGGAAGGCAGTGGCAGGGAATGGGAACACCAGGTTAAAATCGGATTTTGAATGAGGTTTTCAGAAACAATAGGGAGCTAGCAATGAATGGGACAATTCTTTTTTCTGCACCAGGTAAAATGGGTTGTCACTTAGTTAGGAAAACTGCTATGGGACAGCACAAAATGTTACTTTGTGCTGCTTAGTCTAGAAATCAAATAGGGCGTCAGAACAGACGTGCCAGCACACGGGTACATGTAACACGGGCAAATAAAAAGGGAATTCAATTGGAAATGCATTATCAAAATATAGTTGGGGAAAATGGATAGACTTGGAAAAACGGTTCTTAAAAGGTTAAGTCAAATCTCCAGGGAAACGAAAATGCAAATGACACTCGCTTTTGCTAAGGCTGCAAATGCCAGACACACTTTAAGCAATGACGAAATCACGATAGGAAAATCGGTTTTCAGTTAAAATGACAGCGGCACATAATAGGTAGGTAGAAAGGAGTTTATTCACAATAAGAAATCGGTTTATGTTCAAAATGACAGATGCAAATAGAAATGTGTTTTTGAAAACAACATTAAACACACAGACAAATTTATTTTTAGCTCATAATGAAATTAATTCTTTGGGACAACCCTTTATAACTATAACAGCTCACAAGACACTGGGAAGCGATAGTTAGTTTTGAATTCTAACTATCTCAATCCTGTGAAATAATGTGGAAATTAATTGATTTACTGAAAACAAATATATATTTGGGATCTACACAATCAACTGGGGATTCTTCAGTGGGACATGACTGAAATGAGGAGGCAAACACACAGGATTTTAAATGGGAACAATTACTACAATGCACAGACAAGAGAAATATCATTCAATGGGAAAATGACTGAATTACACAAACAAAGAAGATGAGGTTTTCCATGGGGGAATCTCTATGGCAATTCTGAAGAAGATATGGCTTATTTAATCTCTTGCTGAGGATGTATATACATACAGGCTAGGGCTTGCTAGTCATCAAGGGAGCACCAGGGCTTCACTCCAGGGACAATCAAGGGGTCAGTCAAGGTCGCTCTCTTTCCTCCAAAAAGGTCCCACTTCAGCTCCTGGCTTCACTTCAAGATTTAGGTCCAACTCTGCAAGTATGGTTCCAGATTTGGTCAGCTGCACTCTCAAGATTTGGTGGGGAGAGTATTTATTTGAGGTGGAGTGACATACTTATAAGGCAAGTGAAATCACTCATTTGTCATAGTTCTCGCATAATTGATAGGGCAGTGTTCAGGGGTTCTCTCCCATCTATGGGACAATAGGTCCAAAAAAGCGGGAGTGTTGTGGGAAGCCAATGGAGGATACCCCATCAATCATCTAACTGGGGCATGAGTCTGGTTCTGGTTTATTGCACATGGTAATCTCACTGCATGACAAAGGCCCTTTCTCATTATATTATGACACATATGCCAGCATTGTTTAATACTACATTTTATTGCAAATCAAATAACCTCACTTAGAAGTGTGTAGGTGATTCCATAGTAGAGCTATGGTTTTCCCACCTTTACTCTCAAATCTGGTTTTGGATCTAAAATCAAGAGGAGGCTTTTGTTTGGATTAGCCTGCAGTTTAAACAGCTGATGGCCAGCTTTACGATGACCCAAGTGGTTTTAGTCATAAAACAGGAGAATTCCTCATCTCGTCCCCCTGACAACAGAGCTTTGAAAGCTAGTTTCACTTCTGGGGAACTCACAGCAAATAAATGAAACCAGGATTCCGACCTGCCTCTGCTGAACATTTTACATTTAAATCTACTTTAGCAAATGCACACAATCTGAACATGTAAACCCTTGCAACAGTAATTTCCTGCAAACAGTGATCACAGAAGAGCAACATGAATGTATATTTAAATACTTTAGCTGTCCAACTGAATGCTTAAAGTGTTACTTAAAGGCCAATTGCAATGTCAATGGATGAAGTTTTTAACTGTGAAACCTTTCATTCTGATGCAATTCACCTTGCAGATTCTGTGAATTTATGGTTTCCTCTGTGATGGGCTCCTTATGACCAGAATTCCAATTCCTTTATTATATTTATGCACACATTATCAGGAGCTTATCTTTAACTGAAAGGGAAAAATGGATTTTCCATGAAATTAATCTTGTCACGGCTTGCACATGATCCGGCATTTTCATTTAACATGCTGTTAACTGCCGTTTCTGACAATAGGACTTCCGCCATTTAAGACTTTTTGCAAATATAGTCTCAAAACTTTCCCTTCCATGTGTCAATGAACATTTTCAGGCAATGCCAAGTTTTCATACCTAGTTTTGCTCCTTTCCGCTTTGAAATTGCAGGGCCTTATCTCCATGTTAATTCAAAGCAAGTTTTTTGTTTTGGGGAGCCCTCATACTTTCTCCAGCCTTTAGTTATGCATTTAGGGCTATTTCACCCCACAAACAACATGTTAATGATTTTCATTTTCTGGAAAGTGTTCCTAAAAATGCAAATTGAGAACATTAACAAGTTTAGAAAAAAGTTAAGCAAGGTTGAGTGGGTAAAGGGGAACAGGGGAGTGTGGAGAAGATGGTAAGGTTGAGGAAAAAACAGTGGGTACTGGAGAGTGGATGCAGTGTCAAATTAAAAGAGGCTCATTAACCCAAACAAAATATGAAACAAAGAAAACTGCAATTGCACAGTTCACAGCGGCACTCCTCCATTGTTGATCCAAGAATCACTCTTTAGCCGCGTTCACCGTGATAAAATTCCTTTATTAGCTTGTGGGTTTTCAGTTCAAAGAACAAATACACAATAACGTGTTTCACCCAAACTGGGCTTCGTCAGATTGTGAATGGTACAATGGACATTCTGCATTTAACCAGTTACCTGACACCGTGTGAGTCCCCTCCTATACTTGGAAATACTATACTGTTCATTTGTTTTACACTTATTGACCCCTGAAGGCAACCATGTTGTATTTCCCATTGCATTTGCCATTGTCTTGATGACACGGACACATCTACAAATACTAACATGAAATTGCTTTAACTGTATAAAGCGCACAGTGCATACCATGTTGGAGAGCTAATTGTACAAATATAGCATTTAGAAAGTGCCAAGTGCAATAGAAGGTTTAAGATGCCTGATTGATTATCTGGCATCTTATTACTTCTGAAATACCGTTTGTGCAAATGTTGCATTAAATAAAGTGTCCGATGCCTTTAAGAATTTAAGAATTTGGGTCACTTTTTTGGTTATCTGAACTTGATATAACTGTTCAGTGCCCAATCTTAGTAAAGTGCAACATGCGTACCATGCTATGATGTTTGTTATGCAAATGATATATTCATGCAATCTCTAGAACTAAATTGTTGGAAAATGTAATTTGGACACAAAGTTCACTTATTTTCTAAAGTGAATAGTGTGTACCCTGATGGCATATATTTATCTGTCTTGCATCGTGCCATGTGTTTGATCAAAGGGCAACGTGTGTACCATACTGGCATGTTTATTGTGCAAATGGTATATATATGCAATGTTTTATACGATATTCTTTGGGGAATGCAATTTGAACACGGAGTTCCCTTAATTTATAAAGTGCATAGTGCATGCTATGATGAGATATATTTGTCCAACTGGCATCATGCCACAGATGTTGTTGATATGTTGTTTTCAATCTATATTGTCCAAGACAAATATTAAAATGTGCAAAATCGCTTTCATTTTCTAAAATCATCATAAAACATATTGGCCCTCATTACGACCCTGGCGGAAATCGGAAAACGATGGCGGAGATGCAATACCGCCATCGAATAGCGCTCGGTGCGACTATGACCCGCCACCGCAAAGTACGAAGCCATTAGCGACACCGCAGTGAACGGCAACGCTAACTGCACCAAGTACGCGCGCGCGCGCCATGCCAAACCGTAAATACCACCATCGCGCAAGGGTACGCGAATTCCGACCCTAGCGGACATGTACCTAACGCCATCAAGCATGGCGGAAAGCACCATTCCGCCATGGTGAGAAGTACGGCATCGCGAATCAACCGTAAACGGCCCCACTGAGTGCCTGTACACCGCTCCCTGCCCACAAAGTACAACTCCCCGTAGGTGCAATGAAGTCACAATGCAACCATTGAAATGTACAAGTCACCCATGCATGCCAACGAACAAAAGACTCACAAGAGGGGCCAATGGGAGCTGCAGGGCACAGATGGCACGAATACAGAAGCCATTCCAATGGACATGACCACAGTCCCCCCCCCCGAAACGCACGCAAACACAGGCACCTGTGACCAGCAATATTCCGAAAATCACAACATTCCACCAGTCCACCTGGCTGACCGGCGTCTGTTACACAAAACCCAATCCCCCGCCCCTGAGCATGACAACATTCAAACAGTCATATTGGCAGCCCCCATCCCTGACCTCACTGGGCTCCGTAGGCAAACGCGCCCAGCACAGTACCACGCGACTATACTCCGAAACCGGAACCCAATGCAGATCTCCTCACAATACATCGCACCCCAAATAGGAATATGCCACATCACTCGCAAAGAAGAACGCTACACGGCCCATATCAGAATAGAAATTTAATGCACAACTAAATCACCAAGCTCATACAGCCATTAGTCCATGAACTCCAAAACACATATCACCATTGTGGGCTGCATCCGCAAGGAATGACCAGCTACTACTTGTGTGACGCCCTGTTCCATCATGGTACACAGAGCCACATTCACGTACGAAAAGGCAACATGGAAGCGCACAGAACCGCAGGCCCGTCCCAATGGGGAGGCACTAGTCCAACTGAAAGGCCGAAATGTTGCTCCGAGCCACTAGTACTGCGTAAGGGCATGTGGCCCATTGGCGATCGTCCCATAAGATCGTAATGCTGCTCCACTGATTAACACGAAGCAGCAGGTGTCGTGAGTAAACGCCATCTGCAGGAGTGGCATACAGATGGCAGTGGCAAAAGGGGAGGAGATACCTGTCAACCAAAAGAAAAGAAAAAGAACAGAATGGCCATCAGAAGTACATTCGAACAACTCACTCCAATGATCACACTAAATCCACAGCCATATGCATGCTAGCCCACTCCAAAGGATCATCACCACCCCAAAACCACTTGCGACTCATAACCATCTATATCGAGGTGTAAACACCATCACAAACGAGTGTACCTGTGCATGCGACTGTCAAAACAGATTCCATGAGATGGGAATGTTAACGTGCATGGACACAAGTGTCTGAAGGCGCGTCGAGACAGGGAGGGCTCAACAAGGCCAGATAGACGATGGTCCCACTATGGCAGCCCTGCATCACATAGCGCAGGGGAGGCGGATAGATTCCAAGAAGCACTGTACATGGCAAACCCTGTATCAAATCACCTGCCCATGCATCCATTCATCATTCCCTCATCCTGTTATAAAAACGCCTGAAAATTTACTCACAAAACATTCGATTTTTCCATTGAGTCTGTGCGTTATGCAGCCTGCAAAATCCACAGTGCCCCAGCCCGTAATTCCAGTGTTGTGAAGTTACATGTATTTGGGAACGTCCGGCCTCATCGGCCACGTCACTATTGCGCATCCCAAACTATTCATATCAATCATTGCTTCCTCGCCATGGCCTCTGTCTCAAGGACATCGAACAATAGAACGTTATATTTGCAGTCAGACCTGTGGGCATCTCCTCTCCGCTAGCTGAAAACCGAAAGCGCCGGCCTTCGAATTCCTCATTTGCAACATCACGTCGAAAAGGCATCTGTGGCCGTTTGAACTCACAAATTAATCCATCTAGTGCGGCTGTGTGTGAAAATGGCAACTGCCATCACCCACTAATGGGACGCCCCGCCCGTCGTTGCAACTCGGTACAGTGATGCATGAGGGCCCACCGTTACTCGAGTACTACGTTCCACTGACCCATCACAAGTCTGTTCGCGACTGCAAAGATTGTATGTGAAACAATGGGACCATAGCCGAATGTACATATCAACAAATGTTACACGGCCATCGGGTACAAATACATGATTGCAATAGCAAGATGCCATTCCTCGAATAGCAGCGTTGTGTGCGGGACGTGCTCGCCCAAAGGGGAGAGCAGCTTGCACAGGTGGAATGAATCACCACAGGTGGAGGCCATACAGCCTGAAAACACATAAAGTGCACACCCAGTCTCCTCCCACAACCACACCCACTCCGAAATGCTACCGGCAGGACTCGCGATGTTGGCCCTGGGGGACCTGATAGCACTGCAAGTACTCCAACTCCAAGAAGAAGACGAACACCAACTACAACCGGCCGCATGGAGGAGACGCAGGAGGAGGAGGAGGCCAAGGCAGGGCCCGCAAGGGCCGCCAGCACAGCCACTACCACCACGCAGGCAGCCCGCAATCCCACGCCTCCGAGCACATCCGTTCAACCTCACTGATGAGCAGATCCACACCCTCTACCGTTTGGACCGGGACACCATAGCCGCAATAGTGGACATGACACAGGCTGACCTTGTCAGCATGATAGATAGCCCAACCGCCATCCCACCCCTACTGAAGGTGGTGTCTGTACTCCACTTCCTGGCCACAGGCACCTACCAGCACACAGTCGGACAGTTGCATGGCATTTCTCAGCCACTGTTCTCACGGACACTATTGCAAGTGCTCGATGCCCTCCTGAAGCACGCAGACGACTACATCTCTCTACCACGCTCGGAGCAGGAAATTACCAACACCAAAGTGGGATTCCATGCACTTGCCGGCATACCGGGTTGCATTGGTGCCATCGACTGCACCCATGTGGAATTGGTCGTCCCACATGCCATGGAGGCCCAGTACCGCAACCGAAAACAATTTCATTCCCTGAATGTACAGATGGTGTGTGACTCCAACAGGATCATTACACATTGTTGTGCCAGATTCCCTGGATCAACCCATGATTCTATGGTCTTGAGGAACTCTACTATACCACGCTACATGGAGCGACACGCAGGGAACAGATCCTGGCTACTCGGTGAGTCACATTTCATGCATGATGATGTGGGGTATGTGATGCGGCAATGACCTGGCAGGAAGGGGGGGGGGGTGTGCGTACGTAGCAATGGCATTCCACATCATACGTTTATCGTCCACATACAGGTGATGCTGGGTATCCACTGAAGAGATGGCTCCTCACACCAGTCCGGAACCCACGGAACCAGCAAGAGCAGGACTACAACCATGCCCACTCACGTACCCGTGTGGTCATTGAACAGGCATTCGGCCTACTGAAGACTCGTTTCCGCTGCCTCAGCAGGTCTGGCGGGGCACTCCTGTACCGCCATGAGAAGGTTGCAAAGATGGTGATGGCATGTGTCATGCTCCACAACATGTGCGTACGTAGAAATGTGCCCATGCCCCCTGACGCAGAACTGCAAGCACCTGATGATGGTCATGATGAGGGTGGGGATGTGGCAGCACCTCAAGGAGTCTGCGAGGCACCGGAGGGCCGTGACATTCGTCAGCATCTCATTGATGCATGCTTCTAGCACTCACGCCTGGTGGCTGATACATGGACACGGGACTCGTGGCACTGTGTGTGTCTGGTACCTGCACAATATGGACTGTACGCCTATGATGGCCTAGTACACAAAGATCATTGTCGACACATCTCATTGGTTGATCGTGCACTTGTTTATGGCATATGTGATATCATGTTGAACACCCTATCGACCCGCCACCCAAGTGAGCCCAACACACCCCCTCCACCCTCCTACATCCCCCCCGAACACCAGTGTCCAAAGATGCTCATTGTCAGTGGGCTGTCGCTATTGCAAGCCCCCTCTGCGGGTATCAGGGGCACCCCTGCCTGTGGAGCGCAGGTTCCTCCCAGATCTACGTTGGGGGCTGCCCTGGACGGAACTTGCAACGGATGATGTCTCTGCCTGCTCACGTCCATGCATGTCCCTAAGGGTTTGTGAGAGCTCAGTGAGCACACGGCGCACTGCGGCAAGTTCGGCACATACGTCTTTGGACGTCGCATGCAGTTCCCCCCTCAGGCTCTCGGTGCTTCTCTCCATTTGGACTCTCAGGCTCTCGGTGCTACTCTCCATTTGGACTCTCAGGCTCTCGGTGCTACTCTCCATTTGGACTCTCAGGCTCTCGGTGCTACTCTCCATTTGTGCCCTTAGTGTCTCTGTACCTCTCTCCATTTCTGCCCTAAGTGTCTCAGTTGATGTTTCTATGTCTGCCTTAGTGCCCCCACATTCATCGGCATGGTCCTTGAGGAGCGTGGCCAGTTGCTGCTGTTGCACGATTAACTGGTCGAGGGACTGTTGCCTCTGCTGGGCCATGGCCATTTGCGGGGGTGTCACAGAGGGGCTGTTGACCTCATGTTGCCTTGCCACAGGGCTTGGGGGGGATGGCCATTCGTCGTCTTGTGGGTGCCCCTGCGTGGTATTCTCATGTTGTACGGGATGGGACAGACAGGGGGATTGGGACAGGTCATGGATGGATCTGACTTCGACATCCCCGTCTTCTGTGTCGGAGCATGCTGCCATCAATGGGGTGTCACCTATGGTGCTGCTGCCACCAGAGGCAGTGCCTTCTGTGGCATCCGTTGGGGGGACCTGTGGTGGTGGTGTTGTGGGCATGCTGGCTGCTGGGGTGCCTGTTGATGTTCCCTCCTCTGTGCTGCCACCTGATTTGTGCTGCTGCCGTGTCTTGATGCGTGCAGCTGAGGTGGAGGGTCTTTGGCCGTTGGTCTTGGCCCTCTTTGCAGGTGTGCTGGTAGGGGTGTCCTGATGCTCGTCGTTTGGATCGGACCCTGTGGTGGAGTAAAGGAGGGCGAGGGTTAATAATGGGTCTGTGGGTATTGGAATGGCATTGTATCACATGCATTGGGGTGGTACATGAGGGTGATTTGGGTCGGGGCCTTGGAGGTGCTTTCATTTGTGTGTGGGGTGAGGGTGCAGTTGTTTGGCAGCCTGCAGTTAGGGTGTGCCTGCTGGACGTGTGATGGGTGTTTTAGGGGTTTTTAATTATTTATGTATTTATTGTGGTTTTAAAGTGCGCTATAAGGGCGATGTGTGTGGACGTTCTCCTGGACATGTGTTTCTGTTGCACTATGTGGACACATGGTACTTCACATGATTGGACATTGTGGATTTAGCATTGTTTTATCTGGCCCACCTACCTGATTCTTCTGATGTCTGCACTCCTTTCTCCATCCCTCCGACTCCCTCAATGCTCTCCATTCCGATGGTGGAGGCACAGATTTCTTCCCAGGGGGTCAACTTGATGGGTGATTCAGGACCTCCCCCGGTGGCTGTGGCAATGTTGCGGTTGGCAGAGAGTATGCTGCGGACGCGTATCCGCAGGTCGTCCCACCGCTTTCTGCATTGCTGTGGGTTGCGGGGTGCGGTCCCCACCGCGCTTACCCGCTGTGCCACCAGAGCCCATATGGCCTTCTTGTTCGCAAGTGCCGTCCTGGTCATTTGCGTGGAGAAGACGACGGCAGCATTCTCCTGGAGGGTCTCTGTTAGCACGGTGAGTTCCTCACGGGAGAAGTGGACCTGCCGCTTGCGGTCGCACGCTTTCTTCGCTACTTTTCCCATTTTTCTTGGTTTCGCTAGGGTGGATGACGGGTTGGGGTGTGTCTCGGGGTAGTGTTTTTAGTGGTTGTGTGGTTTTAGTGGTTTTATAGGTGTACGGCGGGATGTTTCCCGTTCCGGGCCCATGTTTTTACTTCCGTTTCCGTATATTTCCGGTCACCGTACTTTCCGGTAGGCGCACTCTGCGGTGTCCGCTGTGATGGGTGGCGGTATGGCACCTAGGGCGACGTACGGCGGCGGTGTGGGCCGTTTTGGGGTCATTTCCGCCATCGCGGACTTTGCACTTCCGCCATGGCGTGGTGCTCGTGCCCGATGGGTCGGAATGGACCGCTCTGTGCTCCTTCGTGCAATGGCGGAAACGCTATTTACGCTGTTGCGGTCCGGTCAGTCACTTTCCGCCAGGGTCGTAATGAGGGCCATTGTATATTACATTCTTAGAAATACACCAGGCTCGCCATTGCATAAAAAAACTATCATTAGTTAAGTGTCATGGCACAAACCATTTTGTTATTATGGTAAACTCCATTGTATCATGAAAAGATTTTTTTTATGTTAAAAACATATACTGTGTCTGGAACTTTTGTGTGTGCCTATACCCAACATACATAAAACCTATATAAGACAAATTACATTTAAAAAGATAGGCACACTACAAACATTGTTCAGTTCGCTGCCCCAAATGTTGCTGATCTTTCCTTCTGTTGAGTGCACTTGGTGGTCCGGTTGTTGTATCGACTTCATATTTCAGTTACTCAAGCAGGATAGTGCAATAAAGATATTTGATTTATGAGTTATTTGTAACTATTTGGGACAACATTTTAATTTCTAATCTGGAACTATCTGCTCAATTTCAACATAATTAGTCATTGCTTAATTCTCCTATAAACATGTAAAGTTCTTCATCTTTATTATGTCCACTTGGGGAGTTGGTGTTATAATCGATTATATATCTGATTTCTAATTGTCGAGTAAGTGACTTCAATCACGCACTCCAACTAAGTCAATGCTTAGTATGGGAATGCCGAATGGAAGCCCTTATTTATATATTTTGATGTCAAAGTTCTTTAAATCTGGATGATGAACCCTTTTATAATGCCCCTCTCTTTGAATCTCCCCGACCTCACTGAACCAAGAAGTAGGTTTGTTTTGCAAATTAAAAGGTTTATTTGAAGAATTGAACAATATATATATCACACTTTTATGAATAGAATAATATCTGAATAGCACACTTATGGATATGAACAGTAATCAGGAATTGGTTTACAATATCAACGATCTCTTTAATCAGTCAGGAGTAGGAATAGGAAGGATACGGTAGCAGAGAATACTTTGTATAATTCAAGGAAATGCAATGATGGGAAAATGCAACACAGAAATAAACTTGATATGGTTTCAATCAAAAGACAATATAATCACTTTTTCCCCTGTGATTACTCACTACCCCCACTATGCAATATGAAGAGATGGAAATGAGGGCACACAGGTTTCAGAAATACCATCAATAATGCAGTTCAATCCCAGTTCCCCCAGCAAGTTTACGGAAAACAGGTATGATTTTAAAACAGGCCAATATGCTTATAATTGTGATTGCAATGAATGTGAAAATATGCTAAAATGATTTTAATTCACTAAAGGAGATTCAGGATAAGTGAGAGTTACTTTGGTTTGGGTCATGTTAACACTACAATGATTCATGAATGATTATCAGATTGAAAACGAATTTCAGCAGTTGAAAACAAGAAACAGCTATTTTGACATGTGGTGAAATGGAGCTAAATTGCAATTCGCAGCAACATTTCCGTGTGCGGGAAATGCGATTGCGGAAAAACTATAATGAATTGGAATGTCTGTGTTTGTTAGAAAGCCCAGGATCTTAGATTTTTCAGAAATAAAGTCAATATTTCAAAATGAAAGATGCGCTATTGAAGATTTGAAACAAAGATTTCTTAATACAAAAGAGTCTATGGAACCACAAACTACACGACAGCCCAGCCACCTATCCAGAGGCGCCAGCGGACGGTTTCTTTCTGAACAAGACGATTGCCTTTCTCCAAAAAATATATATTAGCGCCAAGATGATTATTGCTACAATTATCAAGAATTATGTGGAAGAGAGAAGAATTTAGGATAGACAAAAGAGGTTCTATAATGCAGTTCTGGACAGGTTGAAATGGATGGAACAGTCTTACTTTAAACTCAGAGATTGGTTATGTACAGTTCTAGACTGGATACTCACTCCTATGGCTTGGGAATGGAGTGGGCCCCGTCAAAGATCTGGTCAAGGGTTTGGCTGGGATTCTCTCTCGCCATCGGACAGGTCTCAGTTCTGCTCTCAGCACTGCACTGTGGTCTGCGCTGCCTCTTGGACTGGATCTGGATCTGATGGGTTCTGGATTACAGCTCTGCTTTCTGGGTGTGGATCTTGGTTCTAGCACAGGGTTCCTAGCTAGAAGCAGAACAGCTCAGCCAGGCTGTTGGATTTTGGTTAGGCCCCGTGGAAGTTTAGGGCTTAGAATCAGGTTGCAAAAGATTCTGTAGGCCTGCTGAGAAAGGTTCAGCTTTTGGGTTAGGTCTGTCTGCTTCAAAGTTCTATAGTTGGGTTCTAAAGTCTTTTTCTGGACCTTGTCTGGATCTTCTTGCAGGGTGCTATGTCAAGAAATCAGTTGAGTAGTGGAAAAGTGTGTGTGTCCTGCCTGTTCTCCGCAGTCCGTATTTATGTATTTCCAAAGTGGGTGGGGAGGCTGGTTCTACAATGCCCAACCCTCTAAGGATCTGAAAGTTTAGAGCAATCCCTGTCCCCTGATTGGAGAAAGGATCAGCGTGTCATCTTTATGGCTTGGGGAAAACACTCCCCTTTGTCTCTGTACAACATATCTTATTTTTCATAAAACACATATTTACAATATACACAACTTGTTAATACTACATAAATCACATGACAAATTACATTTCTGTTCAACTCTCATCTTCCTAAGAGCTATGGCTCAGAAATGGCCACTTTTTGCGCTTTTGGTGGGATTCTCAATATTATTTTTGCACCAATTTTTAGACATGCATTTCTGAGCACAATTCTGTAATTTTCCCGGTTCCTGGCATAAACACAGTAGCTACAATATGAATAATTCCGGCATTTGGTCTCAGAACATCGTACGGAATCCAGCTTAGTCTTCAACTGCGAGTGAATTTTTCATTTTAACAATCTCAAAGTTTCACATTTTAGTCAATTTAGTGCAATTTGTTATAAGCATTTTTTCTAAAACATATATTGAATGTGCTTTCTGAATCCACACAATGGTTTGTCTCCGCCTCCAAGGTCTGGGCTAACTCAGAGGTCACATGACTCTCCTTCCTGGCAGCAGTTTGTTGTCAGTCACACCCGAATTAGCATGTTCTATTCAGCCCAAGGATTCCTTTGTCTGCACTGAGAGCAACAGGCCAGGGTGCCACTCCCAGTTCCTTTTGACACCAGCCTGTCAATCTCTTAGCCAAGGGCAGGGGGAAGTCTCCTTTGTCCAGGGAGAAGGTGTGGAATTCATTTGAACACATTGTGGGAAACTTTTAACTGTGAAACCCAATGTCTACAAATTGTCTTTTCTTAAAATATAACTCACATTTTTCACAAATACATCAAACCATTTCTTACTTCAAGGATATTCAGAATATAGTTTTGAATTGTATCCACCTCTTAGGCTTCTGATAACAAGTCTTTCTTTGGCATAGTTTGGGCTCAATGTACAACTTTGCACAAATGGTTTTAAAACGCCGGCTTCTAGTAGAGGTGAGTAACGGTATTATACCCATTTTTGACAGGTTTCTTCCAGCAAGCAATCCTCAAAAGTATATTGGATCTTTTTGGGTGGTTTGTGAGCCATGATTTGTGCAAATTTGACACCAAATGAAAAACAGATTTTTGAAATCAGCTCAGTTTCTTTGGCAATGATTTTGCTCTGTGAGCAGCCAAATGATGGGTTTTGGCAGTGGTCTCTGGGTTACTACTGACATAGGCAAAAGTAGATGGTGACCTATTTTTCAGGTTTTCACTGCGCACTTCCTGGTGATTTCTGGCGAGCAGCCTGCTTTCCGGCAGCCATTATGATGTTTCTGCTGCCAGCAATGCACAGTGATGTTGCAGGGCTTGGATTAGTTGGTTAGAACATTCCACAGTCGTAACTGCCTCTCTCTATCCCCACCTCTTGTATGTTGTTGAACATGATCAATGCCAAAGTATTTAAATGACTGTATATTTCCCTTATGTATTTCTGCTAAATGTTCTGCTTTAGGATAAGTTGGATCTTGATTTTAATTGCTCTTCGTGCTGCAGAATTCTAATCTTGACTTCCAATTTGGTACTTCCTATTTGCCAAAGGTTACAGCTGCAACTGATTAGATATATCACAAATTGTGTGCTAAACAATATAGTTTTTGAGATTTCCACTTTTGATCCTGTACAGGGATTTTGTATTGTTTTGTGTTTTCCCCGAATTTGCACGCTTTACATTGGTACATCTCTGGAAACCTTTATTTTTATCCAGAAGCCAATTCGGTCTGGATTTTGTTTGAAACAAACCTGATGACACTTTCGATTGAATAGATTTTGCTTTTCTATACGTAACAGTTGAATTTGTACTTAGCAATGGATTGATATCTTGATCTTTCCTTTAGATTTGCCAATGTTTTGACAATATTCTTTTTACATTCCTTGTTCCATTATCGACAGTGGTAATGAATCTTATATTTTCTTTTCTGATTCTCACATGTTTTGTCATTTGTTTCTGTAAGAATTTCTAGTCTTGTTTGTTTATTGCACTGAATATATGCTTTGTTGATAATTGACTTCTTGTATCCTCTAGCTTGAAACTTGAATGCCGTTAATTTCACATTTTGCTCAAAGGTCGATGTTTCACTGCAATTCCTTTTCATTCAGAGAAAATCTCTGTATGGTATGCTGTTTTTTAGATTTGCTGGATGGGCTCTTTGTGCATGCAAGACCATATTTGTACTTGTTGGTTTTCTGTATCCCTCTGTGGTAATTTCATTATTCACAATTTGTATCTTAATATCTAAAAAGATGACTTCAGTTTGATTATGGTTCTCTGTGAATTTTAGGCTTGTACTTCGCATGCTGATAATTTGGAAAACATCTTTCCATTTGCCTACTGATCCTTCCCACAGAATGAATAAATCATCAATATATCAACGCCAAAGAATTACTTTATTGATATACATTTCTACCGTCTCATCTGCAAAAAATTTCTCTTCCCAGGCCCCCATATATAAGTTTGCAAATGTCCGAGCCACCGCTGTGCCCATCGATGTGCCACATATCTGTGTATAATATTGCCCATCAAACACAAATGTATTGTGTGTTAAGCAAAATGTCAGCATTTCCAACAACATGAGTGAGTGTTCTCTAAAGCTCAACAATCTTGTCGATAGATCTCTTTTGGTCGCTTCCATTCAATCTTCATGGACAATACACGTATACAAGGAAACTACATCTAATGTAACCAATAGATAATTAGATTTCCATGGTATTTTGTGTATTTGCATTAGGAAGTCTGTTGTATCTCTTGTATATGACGCAAGAGTCTCTACAAAAGGAAACAAAAACTTTCCCAAGTATTTGGAAGTGTTCTCTAAGAGGGAACCAATTGATGCCACTATTGGCCTGCCCCGAGGTCTAGTACTGGATTTGTGTAACTTTGGTATAGAATGAATAATTGAAGTTATGGGAAAGTCTTTAGTTAGATATTTTTGTCATTCCAGGTGATCAGGTCTGCTTCATACCAATCAGTTAATTTGATGTCATACTCTGTTTTATAATCCATATATGGATTTTATTGATAGTTTCTGATAATGATCATTTTTTCTTAAAAAAGAGCTTCATTTTTGTAATCTTCGGAGTTCAAGACCACTACATTTCTCCCTTATCTGTGGTTTTTATTACTATTGTGTCATCACTCTGCAGATTTGTGATAGCTTTTCGTTCTTCTTTGTTGACATTGTAATTTATTTGACATGAATGTGAGGCAAGTTGTTTAAATTCCTCTATAACAAGATCCTCAAATAGGTCAATGTGCGGTGTACTTTGAGCTTGTGGATTGAACTTGTATTTCTTCCGAAGAGCACTGGGTGCTTTCATATCTGTTATCAGATTGGTTGTTACTTGAGCAGTCCATTGATCTTGATCTGTGTTGTTATCATTTGGTCCCTCATCTTCTCCTGTGTACCACGCTTCCAATGTATTCAAAGTTGGTATGTCTTGAATTGTTAATTTGGACAGCATCTTATTTGTTTCAGTTTCAGGTTTAGATTTGTCCGTGTTTGCAAAAAACTTTGCCTATCTTAATTTCCTGGTG
The DNA here is from genome assembly GCF_040938575.1 of Ambystoma mexicanum. NCBI lineage: Eukaryota > Metazoa > Chordata > Amphibia > Caudata > Ambystomatidae > Ambystoma > Ambystoma mexicanum. The sequence goes on along the minus strand of NC_090932.1, from coordinate 993,419,208 downwards.
AAACAATGCAAATCTATTCTAGATTGTGTGTAGTTATACTTGGCGGTCAAACAAAAAGACATCCCTTTTTCCAATACATCTGTTTCCTTATTCGTTAGTACTTTCTTTGACAGATTGACCACTAGAAGTTTTTGATCCATTTGTATTACTTCTTGTTCTTCCCAGAGTGTATCTGAAGGCATGATGATTGACTTCTTTTTTTGGCTTTCCTTTGTCTGCTTCATTCTTGTTTGTTCTCCCTCTTGTTTGTGTAGCAGGGTATTGTTTGTTCCTCTGTTGACTTCTTCACTGTGTTGTTTTTCCCACTCAGTGTAACAACCTTATTTCTTCTAAAAAATTCAACGCTGTGGGTATCACTTCATTGTTACTTTATATTGAGGTATCTGTGGAGGAGCCTGCACTTATTTCCAAATCTGGGTCTGCATTTTCTGATGGTTGCACTTGTTTTTGTGTTTGAAAACCTTTTCTTACCATATCATATTTCTTGGGAAAAGTATATATGTTTGTCCTGTGGCATAATCCTGTTTGTCACATAAGAAGGTCCTTTGTTATCTATCTTTAATTTCCTCTTCATATTTGGAAATGTTTTTATCCATATATACTGTTAGCTCTTTCGCAGTGTTTGCATCAGATCCTGTATAGACTGCTGTTTCCAATTCCTCTATATTTTTTTGTGTTTTTGCTCTATCGCTTTTGGCATATTTTACCAATGTACCCGACATTTTAAAGTGCATTCATGGGTTGCTTCCCTCCATTCTTGTAACATTTCTGGGTCTGGATCCTCATAAATGGGAATAGTTAAAATTCTCACCCCACTTGGTATACTTTTATTATCTATTTAATTTTGGAGGGACTTGATTTCTCACCGTTTGTTGGTTTCCTTTTCGTGTAGCTTCTCCAATGTAAACATTGTTTGTTGTACTGATTTGGATTGACATTGTTGCCCTCGATGTGTTTGCTTTATTATTTGGGGTCCTATAGCTTCACTGAACAAAGCGGAGGCTTCCGCATCCCGGCTGCTCTCTTTGTCCACCATGCTTATTATCAAATATTCATGTTGGGACACTAATAGTGGCTTTGGCATGAATTCTAACAGATTGTTTGTCGTATCTAGTTACTTTTCAATGGGCCATTAGACGTGCATTGCGTTTAGTTTTTCCTTCCTTTCATTGGAATATCAGTGCATTTGTTTAAGCTTAGTACTTCTTTCAACATGTGAAAGCCAAGCGTCACAACTTACCATTTGCTTTTCCTCTCTCGGGTCCTCCGAATCAGAAGTTGAAAACCGTAGGCAATGCGATCTGCTGTCTTCTCTGTTGTATCCGTCACACTGCCCTTTCATTTTCCTCAGGTTTAAAAAAAAATGACCTTTCAGCCGTGACAAAACAGGAAGTGGGATCACATAGCATTGTTCCTAAGAACACTACAAAAAATATAGTTATGATATCACTGTAATGTGATGTACATTTTGTACCAGACCCATATTACCATATTACTGTGAATGCAAGCAGATGTCCAATGCCAAATGATAGTTATGTGTTATTATATAGCACTTACGATTAAGCGCTTTCTATAGAACAAATATACATACAATATCACTCAACCTGTGTTGGTACTCATTTATCAACATCAGAAAGATGAGCTGGCCTTGCCAGGATTCAAACCTGCAAACTGCAGATCACACACACACATCCGAGGAGCAAAAGCTCAACCAACTGAGATATCTTACCGAGATATCTTACCGGCTATAGTAACATGAGCAATTACATGTCTAAATGTTCCCAAAGTCAGAGAGCAAATTACACTCTGTAGCAGATATCATTAAACTGGTAACTGAGATTTAAGAGCAGGCAAGTTCATCTGTAGTTTGGATGCAAAGTTGACCACATGTCAAGCATGTGCGGATGCACATTTCAGTCTTCCGAGGTTGGCAAAATACGTACCATTGGGAGGGGTTCATAACCGTGTATTAAAGAATTTAGACTGGCGTGGGGAAAGTAGCGCACTCACACGGCATCCCATACTCTGGGTACTCGTTACCTCATACATGCAAACAAACATCCTGAACAGCATTCAAGTGAGATAGGAAAGATGGTCACATTACAACAAAGCATTTATTGTGGCACAATGAAATGAATGTCCACTTTATGTGCTATGGTCAAATATTTGTACACTGTACACAAGCTTTTAGGTACAAGGATTGTGTCAAGTGACTGAGAACACCGAGATGGAATGTCTTATGATGACCATAACAGAGACAACGACAGAAAAAAACATGCTATAACTGCAACTTGCGAAAAGCAAAATACATGGTCCAATATGGACATGTATTATACTCTAGATGCTTTTTGGAGGTTTTTATCTGCATTGTGAATTTGAGGTGTTTAAGAACAGAATAATTCAGTAACTAACCCCTGAAGTGTGCCTGAATTAAACCTTTAACAAGTCTAATAATTATTGTATAGAATTCTAGAAAGACAAATTATTTTTATTCATATTCTTTCTTATTTAGGGTCACTGCTCAAAGTGTTACACTTGTGGAACCACCTGTTTTTTTTAAGAGGCCTGAACAAGAAATCAGCCACTCCAGAAAAAAGAGCCACATGGCACTGGCACAATCCAGGAGCTTACATTTAAAAAAATAAAAAATAAAAAAAGAATTTTTCTTTTTTTAAGGGTCGCAAGGGAGACCTGAAGGGGTTGCAGATGCGACCTCTGGTGATCCTCAAATGACGTTCCTGTCAGGGTGGCGAGATTAAGTCTGGTAACACCCCCGTTCTGACCCTCCCCATTGGCTGGGAGAAACCACACCCACCTTGCTGGCTACTAATAGTATTTCTTCCCAGGAGCATTAAGAATATGCCCTCTTTTGAGCAGCACCATTCTTTGATCATTTTACACTGAGTTAATTCTGTCCCTACCCCTTATTCTCTTTGTTGCTTGTACACCCAATTCATGTGCATTTAACCATTCTTCCCATTTTCCCCCTTACCTCTGCTTCCCTTTTCTGTTCTCTTGCAGATGACAGTCGAGATACCACTTTGGAAGCTGCACAATACTCTACACTGCAAAGAAGCACAGTGCTGTTAGTAGTCCAGTACAGTGGTGCCTGGTGCAGCATCATTCTTACTGTAACATAACATAACAATGCAATGTGGCAATATTGAAAGAAAAATATATATATATATATAAATACATATATATATTCAGTGAAAAAACTTTGTTAAAAGGGACGTTATGGTTAAGTTGCTCTACTAAAAACCTATCAAATTCAGTAAAAAAACTTTGTTAAAGGGACGTTATGGTTCAAAGTAAAACCGAAAACCCCTGAAATTCGGCAGTTATGGTAAGATAAGCAACCATAACTCGGGCCACCGTGCACTGCTAACACTAACACCCAGGACATCAAAGATGACATGCACAGTGCACAGTGGCGCGAGTTATGGTTGCTTATCTTACCATAACTGCCGAATTTCAGGGGTTTTTCGGTTTTACTTTGAACCATAATGTCCCTTTAACAAAGTTTTTTTACTGAGTTTGATAGGTTTTTAGTAGCGCAACTTATCCATAACGTCCCTTTTAACAACGTTTTTTCACTGAATTTCATAGGTTTTTAGTAGCTCAACTTAACCATAACGTCCCTTTTAACAACGTTTTTTCACTGAATTTCATAGGTTTTTAGTAGCGCAACTTAACCATAATGTCACTTTAACAACGTTTTTTTACTGAATTTCATAGGTTTTTAGTAGCGCAACTTAACCATAACGTCCCTTTAACAATGTTTTTTTTTACTGAATTTCATAGTTTTTTAGTAGCACAACTTAACAATAATAACTTTGACTTTATGTACATGTAATATGGAACATACTGAACCCTTTCTACTGAATTTGACGGTCCGCGGACATGTTCGGACAACAGTACCAGCACCTAAAAACTCTGGGGGGGGGTATGTGTAATTGTTATATCATAACATAGGAACATTTAACAAATTCACAAAGCAGCACACATACAAAGTATATGTAGTAATACTTAAGAAATACAACCCATATATGTAACCCACTAACCATTCATTTAAATACAAAATGTTCTAAAATAATTCAGTAACTAACCCCTGAAGTGTGCCTGAATTAAACCTTTAACAAGTCTAATAATTATTGTATAGAATTCTAGAAAGACAAATTATTTTTATTCATATTCTTTCTTATTTAGGGTCACTGCTCAAAGTGTTACACTTGTGGAACCACCTGTTTTTTTTAAGAGGCCTGAACAAGAAATCAGCCACTCCAGAAAAAAGAGCCACATGGCACTGGCCACAATCCAGGAGCTTAAATTTAAAAAAATAAAAAATAAAAAAATAATTTTTCTTTTTTTAAGGGTCGCAAGGGAGACCTGAAGGGGTTGCAGATGCAACCTCTGGTGATCCTCAAATGACGTTCCTGTCAGGGTGGCGAGATTAAGTCTGGTAACACCCCCGTTCTGACCCTCCCCATTGGCTGGGAGAAACCACACCCACCTTGCTGGCTACTAATAGTAGTTCTTCCCAGGAGCATTAAGAATATGCCCTCTTTTGAGCAGCACCATTCTTTGATCATTTTACACTGAGTTAATTCTGTCCCTACCCCTTATTCTCTTTGTTGCTTGTACACCCAATTCATGTGCATTTAACCATTCTTCCCATTTTCCCCCTTACCTCTGCTTCCCTTTTCTGTTCTCTTGCAGATGACAGTCGAGATACCACTTTGGAAGCTGCACAATACTCTACACTGCAAAGAAGCACAGTGCTGTTAGTAGTCCAGTACAGTGGTGCCTGGTGCAGCATCATTCTTACTGTAACATAACATAACAATGCAATGTGGCAATATTGAAAGAAAAATATATATATATATATAAATACATATATATATTCAGTGAAAAAACTTTGTTAAAAGGGACGTTATGGTTAAGTTGCTCTACTAAAAACCTATCAAATTCAGTAAAAAAACTTTGTTAAAGGGACGTTATGGTTCAAAGTAAAACCGTAAACCCCTGAAATTCGGCAGTTATGGTAAGATAAGCAACCAATACTCGGGCCACCGTGCACTGCTAACACTAACACCCAGGACATCAAAGATGACATCACAAATGTCATTGATGACATGCACAGTGCACAGTGGCGCGAGTTATGGTTGCTTATCTTACCATAACTGCCGAATTTCAGGGGTTTTTCGGTTTTACTTTGAACCATAATGTCCCTTTAACAAAGTTTTTTTACTGAGTTTGATAGGTTTTTAGTAGCGCAACTTATCCATAACGTCCCTTTTAACAACGTTTTTTCACTGAATTTCATAGGTTTTTAGTAGCTCAACTTAACCATAACGTCCCTTTTAACAAAGTTTTTTCACTGAATTTCATAGGTTTTTAGTAGCGCAACTTAACCATAATGTCACTTTAACAACGTTTTTTTACTGAATTTCATAGGTTTTTAGTAGCGCAACTTAACCATAACGTCCCTTTAACAATGTTTTTTTTTACTGAATTTCATAGTTTTTTAGTAGCACAACTTAACAATAATAACTTTGACTTTATGTACATGTAATATGGAACATACTGAACCCTTTCTACTGAATTTGACGGTCCGCGGACATGTTCGGACAACAGTACCAGCACCTAAAAACTCTGGGGGGGGTATGTGTAATTGTTATATCATAACATAGGAACATTTAACAAATTCACAAAGCAGCACACATACAAAGTATATGTAGTAATACTTAAGAAATACAACCCATATATGTAACCCACTAACCATTCATTTAAATACAAAATGTTCTAAAATAATTCAGTAACTAACCCCTGAAGTGTGCCTGAATTAAACCTTTAACAAGTCTAATAATTATTGTATAGAATTCTAGAAAGACAAATTATTTTTATTCATATTCTTTCTTATTTAGGGTCACTGCTCAAAGTGTTACACTTGTGGAACCACCTGTTTTTTTTAAGAGGCCTGAACAAGAAATCAGCCACTCCAGAAAAAAGAGCCACATGGCACTGGCCACAATCCAGGAGCTTAAATTTAAAAAAATAAAAAATAAAAAAATAATTTTTCTTTTTTTAAGGGTCGCAAGGGAGACCTGAAGGGGTTGCAGATGCAACCTCTGGTGATCCTCAAATGACGTTCCTGTCAGGGTGGCGAGATTAAGTCTGGTAACACCCCCGTTCTGACCCTCCCCATTGGCTGGAAGAAACCACACCCACCTTGCTGGCTACTAATAGTAGTTCTTCCCAGGAGCATTAAGAATATGCCCTCTTTTGAGCAGCACCATTCTTTGATCATTTTACACTGAGTTAATTCTGTCCCTACCCCTTATTCTCTTTGTTGCTTGTACACCCAATTCATGTGCATTTAACCATTCTTCCCATTTTCCCCCTTACCTCTGCTTCCCTTTTCTGTTCTCTTGCAGATGACAGTCGAGATACCACTTTGGAAGCTGCACAATACTCTACACTGCAAAGAAGCACAGTGCTGTTAGTAGTCCAGTACAGTGGTGCCTGGTGCAGCATCATTCTTACTGTAACATAACATAACAATGCAATGTGGCAATATTGAAAGAAAAATATATATATATATATAAATACATATATATATTCAGTGAAAAAACTTTGTTAAAAGGGACGTTATGGTTAAGTTGCTCTACTAAAAACCTATCAAATTCAGTAAAAAAACTTTGTTAAAGGGACGTTATGGTTCAAAGTAAAACCGTAAACCCCTGAAATTCGGCAGTTATGGTAAGATAAGCAACCAATACTCGGGCCACCGTGCACTGCTAACACTAACACCCAGGACATCAAAGATGACATCACAAATGTCATTGATGACATGCACAGTGCACAGTGGCGCGAGTTATGGTTGCTTATCTTACCATAACTGCCGAATTTCAGGGGTTTTTCGGTTTTACTTTGAACCATAATGTCCCTTTAACAAAGTTTTTTTACTGAGTTTGATAGGTTTTTAGTAGCGCAACTTATCCATAACGTCCCTTTTAACAACGTTTTTTCACTGAATTTCATAGGTTTTTAGTAGCTCAACTTAACCATAACGTCCCTTTTAACAAAGTTTTTTCACTGAATTTCATAGGTTTTTAGTAGCGCAACTTAACCATAATGTCACTTTAACAACGTTTTTTTACTGAATTTCATAGGTTTTTAGTAGCGCAACTTAACCATAACGTCCCTTTAACAATGTTTTTTTTTACTGAATTTCATAGTTTTTTAGTAGCACAACTTAACAATAATAACTTTGACTTTATGTACATGTAATATGGAACATACTGAACCCTTTCTACTGAATTTGACGGTCCGCGGACATGTTCGGACAACAGTACCAGCACCTAAAAACTCTGGGGGGGGTATGTGTAATTGTTATATCATAACATAGGAACATTTAACAAATTCACAAAGCAGCACACATACAAAGTATATGTAGTAATACTTAAGAAATACAACCCATATATGTAACCCACTAACCATTCATTTAAATACAAAATGTTCTAAAATGGAATATACCAAAAGAAGATAAAGTAGCTTCCAACATAATTACCTCACAGACACTCCACAACTAACAGCAAAGACCAGACGTATAGACTACTGATTACATATCTTACCAGAAATAGTAAGTGCACTTCATTTTACTCATATATTTATAAACTTTCTATATTAGAAAAAAAAACATATTACTTCTTTGTTTTCTCACAGAAATGTCTAGTACTATGGACTGGCTAGAGGACCATTTCCCACTAGACGAAATGTTAGAAGATAGTCCACCTAATGGTACACACTTTACTATATAAACCAATTAATAAATATTATTTTGTATACATTCAACATACACATTTTTTTTTTACAGACCCTACAAAAATTGCAACTTACAAAGAAAAAGAAGCGGTGGATAACACTCTTGAACACATTACCCACAAAATGGACCAACTTATGGCAAATTTTACAGATTTAAAGAACTTTGTGGAAGATCACCTAAAACCACCAACAACATACCATTGTCCCACCTGTACTTGGCCCCCCTCACCATATCCCATTCATTTAACCCCAAACTATCTCCATGGACCACAACGTTTTGATGAGATTTCCATCCCTTCTTCACCTGATCCCACTTATATTGAAAACCCAAATTCTCCTGTTTTTTTACCGTTTCTGCCCCACCTTCTCAGTCATAAATTGTTTATATATGTTAAATAAAGTTACTTTTTTATATTGTGTTGTAATTACTTTCAGTTCTTTGTGGTAAAACCAATTTAGGTGTCCACGGACAGCGCGGTTGTTCGAAAATGTTTGTAAATAAATGAAATGTAAGTGTCCTGAGGACACTATATATGTCCGTAATGTTCTCATGCAAGTTGAAAATGTTCTAAGAACACTCGTAGTGTCCTGAAATGTTCGTAAATAAACGAAAATGGAGGTGTCCTTAAGAACACTATGCCTGTTCGTAGTGTTCGCTAGCAAGTTGAAACTGTTCTAAGAACACTCGTGGTGTCCTGAATTGTTCGTAAATAAACGAAAATGGAGGTGTGCTTGTGACGCTATATCTGTCCGTATTGTGCACAAGTAAATTAAACTGTACTAAGAACAAACGGCTGTCCGTAACTGTTCGTTTTACATGTGATGCACTTTTAATTAGTTCAGGACCCGAACACTGTCCGTAGAACATCAACACGCATGCGCAAAACAATGTCCGTACATTGGGTGTCCTGCGGACGGCTGCTACCTTAGCGAACATGCTCATGAAACAATCATGGGAGCCCGCCCACGCTGATCGCGTGTTCTGAATGCGGACATTGTTTGTGTCCCCGAACACTTTAAAAGCACATTTCAAAGTAATCCACAATATTTCTCATTAAAAACTCAACATACCACAAATCCCACATACTAATCCTAAATTTCCACATAGTTTTTGTGACTTTTTGAACCTTTTTTGGTGTTCGATCTGTCTTGCGGACGGCGCACATGTCCGCGAACCGCGCACAAGCACCCCTATAAAAGACCACGCCCTAGAGCTCCTTCTCATTGTGTTTCTGGCTATTCTACAGAGCACAGAGATTTTTGCTGCAACCTGCAGATTTCCATCTTCAACCTGATGGCTTCTGTGGCTCCACTGCTGCCACCTGGTGCTGTATCTGCCTCAGCACCACCCCTACCCCCTCCACCACCTTCCCAAGGGCCTGAAGAGGGGAACAGGAGTGAGGATACAGAGGAGGAAGAAGAGGATGACGAGAATGAGGTAGAGGAAAACCCTACTACCCGCCCTCGGCATCATTCTTGGGTGTGGCGGTTGTTTACCATTCATGGGAATGGTCCTAAGGCTCGTGCGAACCGTGTCACCTCCAATGAGTGCAAAATGGTACTCAGTCGCGGGAGGCATGGTTCGTATACTTTGGGACTACGACCATGAAGCGACACCTGAACTCATTCCACACTGGGGCCATTCGCCAGGTTGTACCTTGCGATGAGCGTAGTAGGTTGATTGCCTCTACTTCATCCTCCGTTTCTGATCCTGTCACCACAAGGAACACCTCTCTGGGACAGCGTCTTCCTCAAGCTGCCTCACAGGCCATACAGAATTCTGATGACCCTTACCTTTCGAGGATCACAGTTGTATGTATGTATTGTGACACAGTACTCTGCAGGGGGGAGCGACTTTGCAGTGCTTATCGTCTCAGAGCACGAGAAGACCTGCTCACTACCTAAATAAAACCCACTCTACATCTTTCTCTCTCAGCTCGCCTTTCACAGTTAAAAAACAGAAGTAAAGATAAATAACGCAGGGCCCTTTCTATTTCTTGAAAGTCCACGGGCAGTTCGCAAACATAAATAAAAATTGGGATGCTACCCTATTGTAACCATTGCATTTTTCTCTGGGAGGAAGTGTTGGCTCTGAAAAGAGTCTTTGGGAGGTGTTTGTATGTCAAAAATTATAAATACTTAACACCTACTTTAAAATGCATGCTGCATTTCTAAAAAAGGTCGCAATGCATTTTGTACATTTCTCAGAAAAATGTGATTGCCAGCATAGGTAAGATGGACACCATCTCTGCGAAAAATGTATGTACTACGAAACATAATATTTTCATTGTGAAAAGAGGACATGCCAAAATCTGTTAGAAAGGCACAAACAGCCTTATTGACATTACGCCTTGCTTACTCCATTTGTGGACCACATGAGAAAGAACGAAGCCACATTTGTCTCTGCGCAATCCGTGAAAAAATTACTTTGGAGTTTGGAAACATGTCCATGATCTTCTGAAGTCCTTCTTTCATTGCAAATTGTAAAGAAATTCCAGACACATGTCCTAAACTGTTCCCTCCACAATGAATTACAATTATGTCTGGATGTTCCTCTATCTTCAAAGTTGCACAGAGAGGTAGCAAGTCCAGCCACTTCATTCCATGGACTCCATGCCAGTGCACTTCCACATGTGGGAATCCAAGATCTATAGATACTCCACAGCTTTCTGCATGCACCTTCAACCAATGTATCCACGAGTCTCCCAAAATCCACACAATCTGTTTTTTTAAAACACTCAGCCATAGTTATCTGTTCTTCTCTCAGCAAAAATAATATCTGAGAAAACCTCTCCTAGCACAACACACTCACTAAACCTTACTGACCAATCCCTTGCTACATTCTATCTCATTTGCATGCCTCCCCACCCAAAATTCCCCAGATGTAATACGCGGTGTCCTAGATCTACCGCCATGTCCGCGAACAAATTGTAACATGGACAGCCCTTCTACCATTTCCACTTCACTCTCTGTGCCATTCCCTCATTGGATGTAGCTAAGAAATCACATGACCATCCACCAATCAAATCCAAGACCTCTACATGTAACTGCATCATCATAGATCAGCACTGCAAATGTACGGTGAATCTCTCGGACTACAAGTCTCATACCATTGGCAAGCACGATCTATGACAAATACTAGACATGTCTCCAAGATTTCTACTTGCAGCTTCGTCCATATCCTTATGCATGAACACAAACTACAGGTATGCATATTTTCTATAAAGTACATGAACACATTTTCTAACCGACTTTTACCTTGTATAATCTGTAAAATGAATCTACGATCATTTTTTCATTCTCCTAAAATGAACTGTGACTTACAAACCTTTATACCGTTTAATTTCTTCGTACACACACACACACGCAGATAATGTTAAACTAACATTTTTGAAATAAAATATATAGACTACATATGATCAAACAAAATTACATACACACTCTATCATCAAATCTCAAAGAATAATATTTGTACAAACACATACTTGGTTTTAATTTTTTTAGTTTATATAATTACTTACATTTATATAGGACAAGCAGCCTATGACATTGACTCCCTCTTACGTGGAAAAACAGGCCATCACATGTACTCACTATTACGTGGAAAAGCTTAGTTACAGGAATAGTGGTATACAGTGGTACATTATGATTTTGACAAGCCATAGTAAAGATATTTTCTTTCCTACAGTTAGTCATAAGATAGTTTTAATGGTATTGAAGAAGGTGCTGAGCATTTCAATTTAAAAAATCTATGTCTAAATTAAAAACAGTGCTATATACAAACCGAATTACTAATTTCTTTCTTTTACAATTGCAGTGAAGACCATTCTCCTGAAAATAAGCAGCCAAATTTGAATTACAACGAGCAACTAAGAAGCAAACTGCTAATTTTAGAAAAAAAGTAAGTAGATTGTTACCATAATATTTGAATTATTACTCAAACACACTCTAATGTTAATTCATGCTACTTCTGTGCCTAAAAATAGAGATTCTGCACCATTCTGACCAAAAATCATTGCTTCTTAAACAGTGATTTACTGGCAGAATGGCCCACAAATTCCTATTTTTTGCCACACAAATTACCCAACTCAGCCACTAGAATTTAGATGTTGTAGAAGAAACAACTGTTTTAATTGTATAGCTTTAGATATACTATTTATACTTCTCCACACCACTTGCTTACTTTTTTCTGTCATCTGATCCCCAATTTATTAACACATTAATTCAAGAATACCCATCCCTATTAGTTGTACTTCCCAATGCACAATCACACACCATTACATACATCTTTATCATCTCACTCAAACACTCATGCACACAACACACATGCATTGCAGAACACCCCTTTCATCAGACCCTAAAGCATGCCTACCAAAAAGCAACTCTGTAGAAAGGAACGCAGAAGTAGAGCAAATGAAAAGAAAAGTCTCCAACATAAACATCCATCTACAGCAGAATTTGTAAAAAAAAGTTGAAACACAACAGCTAATACAGTCATGTAGTGAAACAGAAGAAGTTTCTAGTACACAAACTTTGCCTCCTCTATCAAAAAGTAAAACAACCCAAAAAACAATTAACAGAAAATCAACTATTACTACAAATAAAACTCCTTCTATAAAACTTGATATAGTACAAAGTAAGCATACCACGAAAAGTATTTTAGCCAAAATTTTCCGTCACAAAGTCCTTCAAAATCTTATAAAAACAGGAGAGAAACCAGGTTCAACACTTCAAACCTATCGTAGGAAAGTAATCTTAGAAGCGTTGATAGACAGTGCACTTCTTCTCAAAAGAAAGTTATTTATTTTAGTGTTAAACAGAATGAAGCCACTTACAAAACTAATAACTACATTACAAAAAGACTTCTCAATAAACAAAATGTCAACAGAAATAACTTCTTAAATATCTGTGGAGGTGAATGGAGTCACACTTCAAGCACAGAACCATACTTTAATGAAGAAGCCTATAAACAAAAGCAAACAAATACAATTGCCATACATAGCAGTGGTCGAGGTTACTATAATAATAATGGAACAAGAAGTACTGCTTACAAAAATATGCCCTGAAAACGTAGCTTTACCCCTCCATTCAACTGAATCAGAACATCTAGTGTACAAATGGCCATGCACGAAAATGTGTAACATTCCCAAAAAAATGTTCAAGTCTTTTCGCCAATTCCTCAATCAATATGTGAAAAGCAAAGACAAAATCAAAATTAAACTACTGCAAAATATGGATGCTTGTCCTGTACACAAGTACACAGGACTACAAGGACATTCATTGGCCCGCATTACAGGACCTACTTGCAAAACACCCTTCCATGATATCAAAAGGATATCAACACATCATGCAAGTATATGAAATCTAGTTTATAAACTGTACTATGCTAAAAGTCCTGCTTTAGCACTAGCCAATTTACATAACATTCTTCTACATGGTACAGCAAAAGACCTACTAAAAGAAATCGACTATATCCAGACAAAATATTTTAGAAGTGAAACCCACTTACAAGATGAATTAGCTGTAAACCAACTTCGAAACAAATCTGCACATGGCAACCTTTCACTACACACATACAAAAAAGAAATACTAAAATTTGAAAGTACTTCAGCTGAAGTACCAAACCACGTGTGTGTATGTTGCCGCAGAACTTTTTATAAAAGTAACACAAAAACTGTAGACCTATCATACAAAATAGAAGACAATGAAGATTCGAAATAGTTTGAATTAGCTCTCTACCTTATAGCTGAAAACAAATACGAAATAACTTACCCCATAATACTTTGCAGTTACTGCACTACAAAACTTGACAACAACCAAACTCCTTCACGTGCTATCACAAATAACTTGGAATTATATCCACTACCAAAACCCCTTCAACAACTTAATTTATATGAGAGCATCATAATTCAAACAGTGCACCCATTTCAAGCAATAATAAGCCTTCAGTCAAAAACTGCAAAATTACCTCCCTCTGAATTAGTAAAAGGTATTCGTGGAAAAGTAGTGTATTTACCAATAGATCTAAAAGAAAATGTGCACACTCTAGGAATGCAACGTCCAATGCAGTGATCTTTAATTATCTTGGTAAATGGAGTACCTACAAAAGACAAAAAAAAATGGCAACAACTGGTAGATTTACATAAAGTTAGAGAAGCCCTTCAATATCTTAAAGAGAATAATGAATATTACAAATACATTAATAGTGAAGAAAACTTGAAAGATACAACTGAAATAATTCAAGAGACACAAGAAGCTGTTCAATTTGAGCTCCTAGATGCTGCAACAATATCAAACACTTTAGACCATTAAACAATTCATCCATTGCACTCTAATGACACCATAGAAGATGCCTGGAAACGTACCAAATGCGTCAAACAAAAGGATCACCAATCAGCATGTGGGAAAAAAGTATAGAAGCACGTGCTCATCCTCTACTCTTTGCTACTGGCAAAGGAGGAAGATACGATGATAGACCGATTCAAATATCAGCATCAGAATATCGCTCATTATGAATGTATTCTGGAGATCCCAGATTTCGACAAAATGTGGAATACATATTCCACCTACTCTTTGAAAGTGAACTAGCAACTTTATGTTACGGAGTTGCACACATATTAAAATCAGGATCACACTTTCAAAATATGACAGCTACACAATTATTACAAAAGGTTTAACAAAAAGATGAGGTTTTACAAGCAAATCTTAGAAATCGATTAGCAAATATGCGTGGTACTAAAGAGTACTTGTTTCGACGTCATGGAGATGTACGTCGTATGATCAGAAACCTTGGCCCACCCACTTGGTGTGTTACATTAAGTTGTGCAGAATATGCATGGGAAGATTTACATGCTTTCCTACGCATATCAAACGAAAACAAAACAAACATAGACATACTAACACCTGGAGAACTTTGTTCACAGGATCCTGTTAATGTTTCAAGATATTTTCACCATCGCTTCATTGCTATGCTACATTTTATTTGTAACAAAACTGTTCCTCCCCTTGGAGAAGTGCAACACTTCTTTTGGAGAAAAGAATACCAAGCCAGAGGAGCACCACATGTCCACATGCTTTTATGGATTAAAGATGCTCCTAAATTTGGTCAAGACAGTGATGCCACTGTTTTACAGTTTATTGAAAAATATGTCACTTGTGAAATTCCATCAGAAGCAACAAATAGTGATCTTCATGCACAAATTTTGCAATTTCAAAGACACAAATGTGGAAAATATTGTCGTCGCAAATACAAAAACAAAGGGAAATACTACACCAAATGCCGATTTGGTTTCCCTAGACCAGTTACAAATACAGGTCAAGTGAACAACCGCATGTCTTCAGTTAGACATAGTGTTAAAGGTAAGTCACCTAAAAATACATATTGCATAAAAAGAAAAGAAGAAGAAAAATATATCAATGATTACAATGCAATCATTGCCCACTTATGGAATGCATACATAGACGTGCAGTACATTGCAGACAATTGTACTGCAGTTGCACGATATTTCACAGCATACTTAACCAAATCAGAAAAGACCTCTGGAATGACCTGTCATCAGATTAAACAGTGTCTCAGAAATTATACAGCTTGGGCATAAAAATGCTGTCCCATAGAGAATGTGGATCCTATGAATCAGCTGATCGATTAACTGGTTCTGCATTGTATGGTAAATCTGCAAATATAGTATGGCTAAGTCTTGGTCCAGCTAAATCTAGAAAAAGAGTTTTAAAATCATACGAAGATATAGAAACAATAGACAAACAAGATCCCAACAGCCAAGACATTTTAAAAAACAATTTATTGGACACATACTACCCAAACAGGAGTACCACTTTGGAAACCATGAGCCTATACCACATAGCCCCAAACTACACATACAAAAATAATATACAACCTGATGAACAAAACCGTAAATACAAAGTGACAAACTGTGAAGGTAGCTTAGTAAAACTCACCAAACCAAATTTAATTAATCATATCAAATTGTCATTAAAGACTCCTCAACATAAAGAAGTATAATACATGTCCCTGCTACAACTCTTTAAACCATGGAGAAAAGAAGAAGAAATACTCGATAACTATTACTCATATGAAGACGCTTTCAAAGCAAATGAAAGCAGTATAACTGATGTAAACTTTGCACAGTACAAAACAATGTTGCACAATGAACAGCAACACGAAGAAGAACTCCAGGCCCAACTAGATAAGGACACTCCTGACAGTAGTCGACCTTCTATCACAGTCGCCGATGGGAATGATCAAATCTAGGTGCCCATTGATGTATGCATTTTAGTCGCTGATGGGAATTGTCATATCTAGGTGCCCATTGATGTATGCATTTTAGTCGTTGATGGGAATTGTCATATCTAGGTGCCCTCTGATATATGCATTTTTGTAGCTGCTGAGATTGTCAAGTCCAGGTATACTCTGTTGTATGCATCTTAGTCATTGCCGGGATTTTTAAACATAGATCTGCTGATTTGTTCTGTGCAATTTGAAACTAGCCTATTTTGTGTTTACAGCACATACACTGCTGTACACATGACTCATGCTGATAGGTAAAGCCCCCACTAGCCCATCTCTGCTCCCACCATCTTTTATCATTGTACTTACTGCTCCACTTCTGTGCCTAGCATGTACCCTAGCTATTATCGCACGGCATTTATCCGCAGAGTGCATTTTCAAATCTAGGTACTGTCCCATTGTAACCTAGTCCTAGTGAGCACCAGACTTGAATTGCGTGGCTGCACGCCCAGACCATGATCACCTGGTTCACTCTCACTCTCACCATGTTCCCTTTCTGCATCATGCCGGACAATGTACACTGTACCGGCAACACCTTCATAACCGTCAACAACGGTTTAGCCAAGCTAGGCGGCCCTAGGCACTACCCGATCCCCTGCCCCACGCCCTTCCTACCCTCCCACCCGCCTTTTCCACCCAACCACCACTCCCACCCCACTTCCTCCGTAGACAACAGCTCCCCTGCCAATGTGGCCTCTAACAAGACTCCCAATCATAGCACACTTAGTGCTCCTTGTCGCACGGGGACCCCACAATGAAATCTCCAGAACCCCTACGTTCTACCAACCCCAACCTCACCATCCGCAACATCAGGTGAGGCACCAGGCTGCCCCTTACAAACAGCATCCACCTGACCAAACTCAACACCAAAACTAAGAAGAAATCAAAGACCCCTAATGCGCCTGACCCACTCCCCTTAAAAGGAGCCTTACTCAATGCCAGATTCCTGGCCGCCCACCCCACAGAAATTGCTGACACTATTCTAACCGATGATCTTGACTTCCTTGCCCTAACGGACACATGGCTACATGAGGCCTCAGGACCACACTTATCGTTAGCCATTCCAGCCAACTAATCCATCCTTAGAGCCGACAGACCTAATGGTAAGGGAGGAGGTGTAGCTATCATCTCCAAATCAACACTAGGCAGCAGACTAGTCTCCACCCTATTTCTTAAATCCTGTGAGTTACTCACAATCAAGTTACAAACATCCCCCACAAGTATGATTACACTACACCTTATATATAGACCTCCAGGCCCTCCGGGAACCTTCGAGGAAGACATTACAGCGCTCATTACTGAAAATTCGATGCCACTAGCACAAACTATTATCCTCGGCGACTTCAACCTAGGCTACAATGACCCCAAGGATGCACCATCTGCATCCTTAGCAAACACCCTAACTGAGCACAGATTTGCTCAACTCAGCATTTCACCGACTCACCAGAAAGGCAGAATTCTCGACTGGGTAGCAACTCTTAACTGCAACACCACCTCAAGGACCCCCAACCTCTTACATGGACAGATCACTACCTTATCCCACTCAAAATTCATACCAACCAGGCCATGTGCAAGAAATGCCCCCTGGCACCAGCCTGCCCAACCAGAAACAAGCGCAACATCACAGCCGAAGCCCTACTACCTCTGGTCCTACCCACCCTCAACGCTCTACCGGACAATGCTGACCTTAACCTACTAGTCGACATCTTCAACAACTCCATGGCTACCGCCATTGATACCATTGCCCCTTTGAAACTACGTAAAAGTAAACCAATAAACCACCTCAATTTGTGGTACACTCCAGAACTCAAACTACTCAGGAAAAAGAAAGTCAAACTAGAACTATTATGGAAAACTAACCCATCTCCTGAAAACAAATCCAATCTTAAAAACATCTCCACGCTATACAAAAGTGAGATCATTTGCACCAAAAAAGATGCCTATAACGCCAGGATTGGCCAGGCAGGTTCTTCCACTAAAGAATTATTTAAAATTCTAAAGGAGCTAGAAAACCCCAATCCCCCTCCAGACAACTGCTCAAAAGATAAAACCTGGTGCACCAGCATCCAGAATGCCCTCAACAATAAAATCAAAGGACTCCAGACCAAAATCGAGAACAAACATCAACAACTCCCCAGCAACAAAACCGCCAACCCTAGCTTAAGCCCACCAACACCCAACAAAGCCAATTTAGGCTTCACCTTTAAGAAAGTGACCATCATAGAAGTCCAAAAAATCATCAATTCTCTAAAACCCTCTAATTGCAAAGGCGACAGCTGCCCTGCCCAAATAATAAAAGACACTGCCAGAGACCTCTCCCCCTTTATCACTAAGTTAATTAACCTCTCATTTGCCAACAATTCTGTCCCCAACAACCTAAAACAATTGTGGGTGCTCCCTCTCCTAAAAAAACAATCCTTGGACCCAGCCATACCAACAAACTATAGACCCATCACTACTGTCCCTTTTCTGTTAAAAATCTTGGACAGAATCACCTACATCCAGATTCAAGAGTACCTGGAATCTAACCAACTGCTAGGTATTCGTCAATCTGGCTTCAGACCTCAACACGGAACTGAAACTGCCCTGGTTGACCTCAAAAGCCAGATTGATGAAATCAAAGACCAAGGAAATGCAGCCATCCTACTTCTCTTAGACCTCTCAGCGGCCTTCGATTTAGTCGACCACGAAATCTTATGCAACCACCTCTCTATCGCAGCCCACTTCTCCTCCTCTGCATCCGCATGGATACAATCCTTCCTGGCGAATAGAACCATGCGAGTCTTCTCCATAACAGCTGCTGCTGACTCTATCCCCATCACCTGCGGAGTCCCACAAGGCTCCTGTGTATCCCCCATCTTGTATAATATATTTACGAAGCCCCTATTCGACAAATTGGACCGTCTGTGTGTTATCTACACCAACTATGCAGATGACACCCAGATTCTCCTCACCATCTCAGGCAACTACAATGCGAACGTCACCCGGATCAACAAAATATGCTCAATCATTCAGGCATGGATGGCCACCCACGGCCTCTGCCTGAATAATGACAAGACGGAGCTTCTGCTGGTCGGCTCTCCTAACAACCTGTCTAAACTCAGTCCCAGCTACAAGAACATTATCATAGACGGTAACACCATCCCTATCGCTAAAAGTGTGAAAACCTTGGGTTTCCACCTTGATGCCAACTCCAACCTCTCCAAACAACTCAATTCAACCGCCTCAGCCACTGCCTATACGGGTAAGCTAATAAGGGCAAGCAGACCCTTCCTATCCCCCGACAGCTGCCTCACTCTGGCCAGAGCACTCATTCAATCCAAACTAGACTATTGCAATAGCCTGTACCTAGGAGCCAACCAATCTGTAACTAACAAACTCCAGGTTCTCCAGAACAATGCTCTACGCGCAGCACTCAACATCCCAAGGCGCGAGCACATTTCCACAACCAGGAAAGCGTGCAAATGGCTCTCCATACAGCAAAAAAATGACCTCAAAACTATCTGCCTCTCCTACAAGGCCTTAAATAACCTAGCCCCACCGTACCTCTCCAACAAATTCACTCTAAAATCCACATCCAAAACCACGAGATCATCCAACTCCTTATGCCTGCTAGTGCCCAGATATGCCTTAAAAAGAGCAGGAGGCATGAGTTTCACTGTTCTAGCCTCCCAACTTTGGAACACCATACCACTCAAAATTAAAACCACTGAGTCCTTCCCGATCTTTAGGAAACTTGTTATTGGCTGGTTACTGAACAAAGAGTAGCATCCACCATCATCCCAAATATCTAACAGCCGCAACCATACCTGCACTATATGTAAATTGTTGTACTATGTACATTTTTTGTAAATTGATGTACTTTTAAATGTAAATGCATATCTTTTGCCTGTAACCGTGTCCTTAAGCGCCCTTCTACCCACGGGTCCGGAGCGCTCTACAAATAAACTAAACAAACAAACAAACAAACAAACAGGAAGCCAAGAACCACTGGGAGACCCACTAATAACAAATGAGGCAGAAATAGCTATGATAGAAGTAGAAAGCACCATGTGTCAGTATGAAGAAAAAGAAGACTTAACTATACTACAATCAAAGCTAAACAATGAGCAACGTAGCATTTTTCAAGAAGTAACAAAAGAAATTTCACATGGTGTACAACATGAAAACAAAGAATGCACCTGTCAAAATTAAAAACCTATACTATTGTATGTCAGTGGTGAAGCTGGTTCTGGCAAAACATTCCTAATCAAAATCATCAGTAAGTTCCTTCAACAATTGACAAACAACAAACAGTCAGCTGTTGTCACTGCCCCCACAGGTTTGGCTGCCTACAACATAGGCGGTGTCACTTTACACCGATTACTACTCCTGCCAGTAGAACACCAAAACAAATCAGATTGTTACAAACTTTCTGCAGAAGCTGCAATGGAACTGCGCAGAGTTTTGAAATAAATGAAAATGCTACTAATAGATGAAGTGAGCATGGTGTCCAACCTAATGTTGGCTTTGATTCAAATCAGATTACAAGAAGAACTCAAAACAAACTAAGAGCTCTTTGCAGGAAAACACCTTATTGTTTTCGGAGATCTTCTTCAATTGACACCAGTAAAAGGTGAGCATATTTTTAAAACATTAGGACACAAACTCTGCCGTAAAACTGTTGGCAGCATTGGAAATGTCAACCTTTGGCAACATTTCCAATACAGAGAATTAACAGAAAACATGCGCCAATCTGCAGATCTCACTTATGCCAACATCTTAAAAAGTATCAGAGTTGGTATACTTTCTAAAGAAGCAGAAGCAATATTGAAAACCCGGCACATTCATGCACTATATGGTGATAATGCATGTGCTACAGATGTTATGGAAGAATTATCCCACAAAAATGTCATTTGTATGGCCTTAATGCCAACTCTTGCAAGCTGTTTCAAATTCAATGAAATAATGTTAAGTAAAGAAATGCAACCAATAATGGAAATTAGCGCCACAGACAAACTAGATGTATATGGAATGACACCACCCATGTGTGACCAAGCCACAACAAGACTAAATAGTTTAGAAACATCAATCTCAAACACAGAAGGCTTGGAAAAGATATTAAAATTATCCTCAAATTGCAGAGTAATGCTGAAACGTAACCTTGACGTGGACCAATGGCTAGTTAATGGACCACTTGGTACAGTTGTTGGCTTTCAAACATACCCATGTGACAACAAAATTCAGTTTGTCAATATTCTCTTTGACAAACTTTCAGAAGTAAAAAGAATAGGACGCTCAACAGCTCGATTCCTTCTCTTCAAAGACATGTATGTACGCAGAGAACAATTTTCTCTAACTCTTGCATATGCAGTCACCATTCATAAATCACATGGCCTTACCCTAGACAAAGCAATGGTAGACATTGGTGACACAGTCTTTAAAGAAGCCATGAACTACGTAGCACTATCACGCTTACGTACACTTGAGGGTCTATTTCTAATCAACTTTGATGCAAGTAAAATAAACGCTGAATATTTAGAATACAATATACTTCGTTCACTATACACTCCCCATCTAAACACATATTCTGTTCCACAAAAAGTAAAACATCATAAAAGAAAAATAAATCAAACATAAAAGCAACATTATGTCACTGCTAATCCTCCGAAGAGAGTAAAAGAAAGTAATATTTCATCAAGTGCCACAAGCAAAAAAGAATAAATTAGGGAAAGTAAACCAGGTACTTCTTCAAAGAAGGAAGACACACTCCAAAAAAAAGCCGTCAGATACAGAACTACCTGGTCCATTTAAACTCTCAAATATAGTTGGTGTAAATTGCTATGCAAATGTAGCAATTAATATTCTATTTCAATTACCACCAATTGTTGAGAACATTTACTTACACAGTACAGACCCATTGTGTTTGCAAATGTTAGTACTTCACAGAAATGCAGCAAACAATCCTGACAACACGTATAGTGTTTATGGAATAAGACAACAATTGGACTACTGTGCTGGAATGGTGAAATTCACTATAAACTCAAAGGAAGATCCACAAGAATTTCTAATGTAACTACTATTAGTACTGGAAAACAAAAACATACCTATAAATGAAATCTTACAGATTTCATACATGTGGAAACATATAGCACTCTCTGCAACAATGTGACACAAGAACAAATCCCCAATGAGCGCTTTGTGTATATATCAATTCCTAATTGTGAATCCGTTCCATTTCAGCAACTTGTACAAAATGCAAACCACGGTAGATTATGTTCGAGCTGCAATTCAGATAATCGCTCCACTTTAGTAATAGTAAATACGTAATACTAATGCTTCTAGGTTACAATGCAGGTGGTACCAAAAAGAACTGCAAGCTGACTGGATTCACACATGGTCAAATATCACTTGGTAGGAAAACCTTCACAACAATAGGTATAATCTACCACGCAGGAGCCACAACCAACTCAGGGCACTCCATTGCATATATAAAAAAGGAATGTGGATGGTTTGAATGTAATGGTAGTACCGTTACTCTAAAGCAGAGATTACCAGCAAATCTTACAAACGCTTATTCAATGTTCTTAAAACCAAAATTTGATAACTAAACTGTACTTAAACCTTAAGTACACTTGTAGTAAAAAAATAAGTACACTTGTAGTAAAAAAATATAAACTGTCACAATATTCCAAAAGCTATCTAACTGCCCAAAGATGCTACAACAACTAATTAGATAAATTAATACCACTCAAATAGAGCAAAAAATAGACAGTTAGAATACGCCAATTGGTGTCTAACTGTCCCAAAATTTAGAAATATCCAAATAGATAAAGCAATACCACAAAATTATATAAAAAAATAAACAGTTAGAATACGCCTACTGGTATCTTACTGCTCCAAAATTTTACAATATCCAAACAAATACCTAATATCTTACTGCTCCCTAAAACTGGAACAATCCAATGTATAAAGCATTAGCCAGAAACAACAAGTAAACACTGAAAAAAAACAAACACATAAACTGTAGCATAACAGAAAAAGGTTTTTTGTTTAATCCAACATGGATTTTTTTTCTCCCACAGACCCAAGGATTTTAGCAACAAACACAGAAACTGAGCAAATTGCACAGTACTCTGGTTTGTCATCTACTAAATATGAGGGTCAAAAAAAAGAAAAAAATTGTGATTGTACAATGTAATAAGTCTTTATAAAATACTAATACTAACATGCTATTTTCTTTTATCACAGAAATGAACAAGAAAATCATGGACTCCCGTTAATAAACCAAATAGTAAGTATAACATGATAAATACAACCATCGCAGCATATCACACCCATACTGGCTTATAACATTGTTCCTTATAAATTTGTTTTTGACCCAAAGTTATAAGCCACTATGAGTGTGATATGCTGCGGTGCTTGTGGCCAGGGCATAGACTCTTAGGTGCATGGCATATGAGTGTGATATGCTGTGGTGGTTGTGGCCAGGGCATAGAGTCTTGGGTGCATGCACCCAACATTCTATACCCTGGCCACAACCACCGCAGCATATCACACCCATAGATTCAAGCATTTGAACCATTTTAATGTCCGCGGACACAAAGAAGTTCCTAGAACACATTCAACTTGCCAGAGGACGATACAGACAGCGTCATCAGGACACCCCCATTTTCTTTATGTACGAACATTTCAGGACACCGCAAGTGTTCTTAGAACACTTTCAGCTTGACAACGAACAATACAGACAACGTCTTCAGGACACCCCCTGCGAACATTCCAGGACCCCACGCGTCTTCTTAGAACACTTTCAACTTGACACCGATTCCATTCTGTTTATTTACGAACATTTCAGAACAGCCGTGTTGTCCGCAGACAAATCGAACACAACAAAAGCGTCTAGCACATAAAAAAAAGACAACATTGCACCTATCTCATACTCCCCCACCCTCCCCAAACACTCTTACACACCAACACAATCCACTAAATACAATTCTTAAGCCAAGTTTCACCTCGCTGTCCGCGGTCATCCGCGAATGCAAGATGGCGGGCGCCACCAAAAATCTGACGCGCTCCACGCCCCACGCCGTCCAATCAGCGAACACGTCGGATGTCCGCGGACATCGCGCAAGCCGCTCGGCCAATCAGGGCACTGTCCGTGGAGCGAACCGGGAAGTCCATCCGCGGAGCGAATGGAGATATCACTAATTTTTTTGCCTTACATTTTGGTCATTTAAAAAAAAAAATACTGGACGGATTTACACCAAATTTGCAAAAGCATGCTTTCGGGACCAAGGCCCTGCTCCTGCCGCAAATTTGGTGTAAATCCGTCCAGCGGTTTGGGCTGTAGGCGTGCGCAAATTTTTTTTACCATTATGTCTATGGGAAAAAACAAATGTTTTGGGATCCCCTCTATAACTTTGTCCCCCCTGGACCAAACCTCTCCAAACTTTGCAAATAAATTCAGAGTGGGCCATATACTTTCTTTCCAAAGTTTCGTCCAGGGGGAGCGAAGTTATAAGCCACCCAAAAAATGCTCTTCCTATGGAAACACCAACTTAACCATAACTACATGGACGCTACCGCGTCCATGTAATATATATATACATATCAACAAACATGTAGTCTTGTCTCACGTTCCATGGCAGCCACTTTTTTTGTTTTCTTTTTTTCAATCATATTAATGGAAAGGGAGAAGGGATTTTTGTAGTCCCTTCTCCCATTCTGTGGCTGCCATTTTGTTTGTTTCCATTTTCTTTTACTATTTTCAATGGCTGCCATGGAAATGGAAAATAGACTTCACTTCCCCTTCCATGGTGGCCATTTTGTTTTCTTATTTCAACGGGTCCAAAGGAGTCCAATGGGGTTCTAATAGCAAAAAGCCTCTTACAGGGGAGGCATTACCGTATCCGGTAATGCCCCGGGGCCTTATCGGACACAGTAATGTTTACTGATTCGGGGTAATTGCTTAAGTACTATACCAGGAAAAACTGATGCTCATAAGATGTTGCCTGATGAGCCGGGGATGTCCTCTGACGTACCCCTAATGTGTAAAGGCTTGTTTGTCAAATAGGCGTTACAGAACTAGGCAAACACCACAGATATGTCTTTGATTGTCCTTACACATTTTTCTGGTGACAGAGTCCAGAGTGCATTGATTGCAAAGACAAGGAGAGGACAATTCAGGGATACAGAAAGTTGCTTAGTGTGGCATTTATGTTCATATTATAACAACATATTTGCATCAATTTTAGGGCTCAGCTTTTTACTTTCTGATTAAATAGATGTGGCACTTTCAACTCTGGTTGTTGATTGCACTGTGCCAATCCATGGCTGAATTCTGAATGGTGACCTTTCATAAGATTTTTAAGGCATAACACTGCACCTTTGCTATACTTTAACTATTGGTTGAGGAAAATCACCCCAAATCACCCAGCAGGCATCACTGAACTCATGAGGCCTCGTTAGGGGTTTGGTGGTAAATCAGCAGTAAATCCAACAATTGACCACTCAGTTTGTTTACCCTTACTGCCACTGAGTCCCGTGGAATTCCACGATATTACAAGCGGGCAATGGCGGTGTAAATCTCAATTTTTGGAATCCAATGGACTACATAATGCTCTTTGGCAGTTTTGCCGTGAGCATTAATGCCACTTCATTAATACTCCACTTTTTAGAGGGAATGTGGAAGATTCACTCACCTGCTGGAGTTGATTCTCCACGTTACCACCAAACTCGGAATTTGGGTGTGCAGTCATAGTGGTGGTAATTGTCCTACCACCCAAAGAAGTGGAGGTAAGGAAATGGATGCTGCTATTTTTACAGCACCTAGAACTTACAATGAGGGACATTGCAAGGTAGTTAGTACCCTGAAGTACAAATGACCTTTCACATGTGTTCCCCCTCAGTCTATTTATGTCTCACTCTCATGTCGTTTTTTTTTTTGTTTTTTTTTCTCCTAGCCCTCTCTCTGACCAAAAGAACCCTACTTGATTCCTAGAGTAGTAACCTTACTTGGATGCTAAATTGCCAATATGGACGACCTTTAAACCTCGGGATAATCAAATGTCCCTGCACGGTTTATTTCTTCCCCGCCCACCAGTCTGGCAATTAGCGTATTTTTGTGCCGCTTACAGCACATTTTAATATTTCACAACCTGTAGATGGCGCCAAAGGCCCATGCATTAAAGGTTAGCAGTGGGGGTGGGGTGGCTTAAAGACAGATGAGTCTGATTTGAAAAAGCGACAGTGCAAATAGATTTTGAGAAATGAATCCACTGTATTCATTTATTTAGTTTGTAGTTTTGTTAAGAGCGCACGAGGTCACTTCATGTGTTGCAGTGATGGCCAGGTTATGTGAGAACAAAAATGCGATGGAAATGCTTCCACAGGCGCTTCCAAACTTCTCTGAATAATTAGTAGCAACATCTGCCATCATTGTTTGTTTCCTGCTTTTTTGAACTTCGAGATTTACACTAGGGGCCAATGCTGTACTAATCAGTACTGTACCCTTTCATCCACCAAAAAATAGCGCTGTCTCGCTGTGGCGGCTAGGGCAGATTTGCAAGGAGAAACAAGCACACCCGGGCACGTTTTTAGATGCAGTGAGCAAGGGGTGGGCCACATATGGACAGAGTGCCCTATTTAAGGAGAGTCAACAGAGAACCCTGATCGTGGAGATAATGCTGGCACTAATGCCACAGACCCCCAGAGAATACACCAAGTCTTAATTGTCCAACATTTTTTTGTGAACCTGTGCCGTTACAGAAGTAAACAGAACATATACACATAAATAAATAAATAAATAAATAAATAAATAAATAAATAAATAAATACATAAATAAATAAATAAGCAAATCACTCTGCAAGGGGCCCGGGTCTGGGCAAACCGTTCTAATTATGGCGACAAAAAAGAAGCATTATGGCGACTTCACTTTGAAAAACATTTTCATCACATGAACCTACAGAGTTAAGGAGCTAGACAAGACATGAGCAGTAGAATCAAACGAAAAAACGCAAGCAAAATAATGATATTGAGTTCTCACATACATATATTGCTGGTGTTTGTTAAACATGCCCCAGTGTTCCAACTGCAAAACTGTCAGACTATACTACACTGATGATCCCTAACAAGGGGAAACCAGGTATGTAGTTGTCTGCAGTCTAAAGAAATGTCTATCTTGGTTTAAGGCATGTGTAAAGGAAGCACTGCTCTGTAAGACAAAGGCTATTTTCTGATCTGATACAAAATGCTTTCATTTGAGCTAATGTCCATATCCACAATGCCTTGCTGATGTGGCTCTGAACTGGAGGTGAACTTCCAGCGATGGTGGCTTGGTGCCATGTGTGACTTGGCGCAAATGGAATATTGCCCATATATACAAGCCCCTATGCTGCACTGCTTACATTTCTAAGCGCTATAATAATAGCTGCTATTATTATTCAACTTCACAATGCTCAGTGTTTCGACCTTGGGAGGATGAAGGGCTGAGTAAACCCTGCCAGGTTTCTACCCTCATTTTCAGAGTTCAGTGGTAGTGGTTCATGGAGGAGACCATAATGTACATGTTCATGTCTTACTGTACCTTTAGCTTCTTTATTTTGCCCAGCATTCCAGGTGATTCCTTTTTCTTGCTTGCTCTGCCATGTTAAACCATGCTGCATGTGGTTTGCTCCCCCCAGGAACCTGCTCAACATGTTACTTTCCATCTTATAATACACACATTGTTTGCTACTAACACACTTCGGGAAAACACCATGTGTAACCCTCACCCTGCACACTGACACAATACACACCCTAGACCACCGAACAACTTTTCACAGGCCTTGTTAGATACAAAACAAGTATAATATCTACACCTGGAGTTCACTTCTGGATAACATGCTGTGACGGATTGCCATCTACAAAGGCAGGGTATACGACGTTGTTTTGACATTTATTTACATAAAACCATGCAGATAATTCTGCTGCTGAAACTGAGGTCTTCAATTTGGACCCCCTCTTGACTAATACATTTCAGGAAGGAGCTCAAGATCCTCTTTCTTCAAAGAATGGCTCCTCCCTAACACCTAGGTCCACACACACATAAACACACCAACCTAACCTGATACTTGTCTCGGGAGGATAGCTCAGGGCAAATGTGCTCGCCTTGGAAGCAAAATGACACAGAGCAACACAGGTTCGATCCCCGGGTCCGCGCTTAGAAACCTCTCGGTATTAAGTGCGTTACAAATAACCAATCATATCATATACTGGATGATATGCTCCCCCAGTTTCCTTCCTAATCACTTGCTTGCAGGTCCCTGCTGACAAATTGCCCCCACATTATTGTCAATAAATACCCCAATACTGCTGCTGATACGACCACTACTACTAATAATAATAATATTATTTGGACGCCTCAGTCAGTCTGGTGGCTCGTAAATCTTTAATACTTTAAATATAAGAAATTCCTAGTTATGGCATGATGATTGATAAGACCACAGCATTATATGAACACAGCAATTTCAAATCATGCAGTGTCAACTCTGTGAGCAGGGCCAGCTACCACATGAATGGTGTGAATTGATCTGGTCTGACTGTCTCCACTACAGCCATGTGGACAAATATCCAGGATACTGTCCATGCGATTATCCTACAGAATGGTAACACCCCTGCTGAATACACAGAATTTAAATAACATAACATAAGCCTCTATCCTCCAGGGTGCAGACCACTGGAGTCACTTTGATGTCAACAGGCATGGGAAGGAGACTGAGTTAAATTAGACACAGAGGGAATGTAGGTCTGGAAAAGGGCCCCACAATCCAGATTTTTGTTAGGGTTCTCTTAGATTTTCTTGCCCCCACTATTTCCTGTAGGCAAGGTGCCGATGGGTGTGATATCATTAGGCAAAGGATACTTGTTACCATAATTTGACTCCTTACAGCAGGCTTTCTTTGGACTGATCTTCTCTGATAATTTGCCTTTAAAAGCAGAGGGCACCCTTCATTATTGGATAAATCTGGGGACTACACGGACAAGAGGGTTTCACTGAACCTTTGTTGGAAGTACTGTCTACTTCAAATTCGTCTGCCATGGAGATGAAGACAGGAGCAAACAAGGCATATTGAAGTTCAGTCTCTTAACCATAAACATGGAGCATTGGGTGACTGCTGTTGGATAAAGACCTCCTGGTTGGGAGGATTAGAACCACATGAACACAAACTAAGTTCCTAATGGAGGAACTCCCGTCCCCTGCACACTTTCACAAGCTCAATATTTGAGCCAAACAGTTTAGGTTGACGTCTGTTCACACTCTAAGTGTGCTGTTGTTCAAACCAAGTTATTCAATGATTTCAATTTAGAAAAACAGACAAGTTCAGTTGAACTTCCTATACCACCTATGGGATTTCCTCCACCTCCAGTTACTTTACCTCCCATTTCTTCATTGGGTTTTTAAACTCTAGTAGAAGGGTAAGGTTTTCTACCTTTTATATGTTTTATCCTTATTTTGACCTCCTCCTAACTCACCACTTTTAGCTGAACAAGGCAACAGATTTAGACTATTTTTGCTTTCCCCATTTCAGGACCAATTTTGAGGTTGGATTGCACAACCGTTCGTAAAAACCATTGAGTTCGATCATAAATAACTATGATCGGTGATGCCCTTACAGTTCACACCTGGGTAAGATTGTTATTCTTATATTAATCTGGGCTACAGCAAGGTAACTTAGCAATTGTTCAAATTAGTTACATGTTCTATATAACAACCGATTGACCAAGCAGAGAAATCTGTTTAATTAGCCAGTTTCCCCATGAATAATTTGCATCGCTTTTCTATCTAGATAGAGGACAGTAATTAACTCAAGAATTGTTCAATGCTTAAGACATTCAAACAAAGTTTTATGTTGATGACCACACACAGAATGATGACAATCAAACCAGTGTTTATTGTTATGCAGCAGAAATGCACTTCTGAGTAAGATGGGGTTTTTTCATTGCTTTTAAAGACTTGGTTACAACTTGTTTAACATCAAAATTGACTAACCCACCAAGATTAAACCTTATAGACAGTGGGATTAACTGCTCTATAGGTTATGGACTACTATGGAGATACTAACACACCTTGATGGAAGACAGTTTAAGAGGTCTGAGATGAGGCAAGGTTTATGCAAATATGTAAATGTACAAATATGTATAGAATGATGAGAATTATATAAGCAATATGATGATGAACTAATCACGTGACTGAACAAAACCTAGATTTGGGTTATGTTTCGTTTATACCAAAAGATGAATGTGAATGTTTTGGAGTTTTTTCATTGTTTTTATGAAGACTAAGTAATTATAGGTTTTTTTGAAATCTTTCTTTAGATATGATTCATATATTGAATTTGCCCCTGAAGAAGAGATGTTTTTATCGAAACACGTAGAGCCACTTATGAAAAATAAATCTACATATGAAGATTATAAAGAATGAAGTCTTGATGTCCTTCATTGAAGACAAAAAATTGTCCGTTTTTCTAAATTGAAATAATTGAATAACTTGGTTTGAACAACAACACACTTAGAGTGGCACCTAAACTCTGGAACAAGTTACCCACAGCCCTCAGAACGGAAACCTCTCTTCAGGCCTTCCGTAAAAACCTAAAAACTACACTCTTCAACTAGCTGCTAACTCACTGTATATACTTGCGCACTACTATGATATCTGTACATATGCGCTACAAGCCACAATGCCATCTTCATACTGTATGTATTTACGTGACTACTGTAACTAAGATATGAATATCCACTGTAACCAGCGCCACAATGCCCACGGGCTGCTGTGCGCTTAACAAATGTGAATAAATAAATAAATAAATAAATAAATAAATAAATAAATAAATAAATAAATAAATAAATAAGTGTTCACAGAAGTCAACCTAAACTGTTTGGCTCAAATATTGAGCTTGTGAAAGTGTGCAGGGGACGGGAGTTCCTCCATTAGGAACGTATTCTGTGTTCATTTATCTCACAACCCATATGCCAGGGTTGACTGCTATCGCCCCTGCACCTTAAATATATTAAAAGCATGTTTTGCTACTTACGTAAACCTAATTTAAGGAATCATTTAAAATAGGATTGCATGGTGAATAGCATTAGAACCACACCCCTGTCACACTCAACCTGTTTTGTGACGAATAGAGTGAGGCTCCCAGCAACAAAATAATCAAGTAAGTAGCACACCACCAGATTGGGGACCTGTGATGCTGTCAAAGCTGCTGCACTAGAACCACCAATGCCCTCTCCAATCTTGATGCTTGACTGCCTCAGAATGTTTGAGTTTGCTTGATGCTGATGCCAAAGTTCTGTCGTCTCAACATATGTGACCTAGTGAGTCTTCTAGCATCTTCCAGTTGAGACCACCACCTGGTCATCCGATCCCCCGAGCTTCCAGCAGATACCACTCAAGTGCTCTGACATGTCAAGCTACACAGAAATGCCTGCTGACATAGGCATGTCTCTGTTTTTTTCCATCCCGGAAGTGAACAATTCTTCATGTGTTTCTGACCCAACACAACCTGACATTCCCAGCTTCTTTGTCCCACAAACTGACACTACTGTCAAACAACACAGCATTGTTGGGACCTGTCTCCACAACTCCATGACTTGATCATGGTATGTCATTGAAAGCGCTCATATTCCTGCTTTTATGCCAAAAGGCCTCGATCAACACAATTGTGCCAGAAACCAAGATCATAAAGTACTGTGAGATCTTGCTTGCGGAGGTAACAAAATAATGGTATTTGTAGACCTAAGTAAAGATATAATGGTCAAGGGAAAGGCTTTTGTTGGAGCTAAAATAAAAGCCAGAGATAAGAACTTGAAATACTACATGATATACCCCACAATTTTTAGGGTGGTGGTAGATGGTCGCCTGCACTCCTTCACTGAAAGTAAACAGGCAGAAGCTCTCTTAACAGACCTGGATCTTGACCCAATGGAAGAAACTTCATCAAGTGTAGACGCCAATATAAGAATGAGGAACAAGAAAGGAAGATCTTACTTGTATTAGATGGTGGTTTGGTTTTTTATACAATGTTCTTTTGTTTTATTTATTTTTATTAACATTTGTTACTTATATTACCGATTATTTCTATGGAGAAAATGGCTGCCGCCTACATTCTGTTGATGTTAACGCAATTGCAATGTTTCCGACATCGAAAATACACGGAATATGTTTAAAATACTGTAATGCTGAACTTGAAGGAAAGCACCTTAAGATTGAGTCATGTTGCGTGGAGTACGTAATGCGAACGTGCTGTGGAGCCTTCTTGACACTCCCTTCCTCATATGATATGGAGATGTTTGCCACGCTGAGTTCACAGTATGTTTACAGCCCCTTTTGTGTTCCCGATCACCTCTGAGTCCTTCAGCGGCATGTACAGGGCAGCAGCGGAGGGGCTATGCTATGCAGCGGCAGCCGCTGGAGGAATGAGAGGCTCTGTGAGGGAGAGGACTTCGGCCGAATAGGTGAGAGTCCAGTCAAGAGCGGATGCATGCCGTTACGGCTCTTATCGCCGTCATGTATTGATAAACTTCTGTACACGTATAATACACTTCTGAGCACCCGCATTACTGGAGGCATAAGATTATCTATACGAGGTTAGCACAGTGACTCAAATATGTCATTAATATTGTGCTTTGGCCAAATCACTTACATTGAACATTTTATAGACTGTTACCCAGTCAGAGAGGGTCCCCTCATTCTATTCACTTCGGAAGGATTTAAGGCTGAGTTGATATTCCCTACTTTCCATCCAGTGACCCCCTGCAGATCAAACAACTTGGCAGGGAGCTTTCAACACATCGAGCACTGTTGCCAGCATCATCACCTAATCTCAAGCCCGGAAGAACACGGCACAAAATGCTGAGCAATTGGGGCCGACCCTACAGGTTCCTTCCGCTGCAGTCCCTGTATGCGCTGCAACGGGTGCACTGGGGCTGGACACTCCCCAGCAGAAACAGGAGATGAGTGGCACAATGGTGGAAAAGGCACCAGGAACTCGATTTTTGAGCAATGGTGAAATTGCCCCAGGCTGTCCTCACAGTCTGATAAGCGTTATGGCCTCCGAACAAGAAGAACTTTCTCGAATTCCATCTTACATGGCTTACGTTTCCATGACAGTTCAGGGCTGGTCATTTTACACTACACAGCTAGTTGTTGATCTCACCTAGAATCTGGCAATTGTAGCAAATATTACATTTGGACACAGATACTTCGGTGGAACATCTGAATATGATGTTGATGGTATAGTATGTGGTTTTTGGGTGGATGGAAGAGATGTATGGAGCATCTTTTATAGCTATTGGTCATTATAAGGACAATTCATGTTGAGAATGTAGTGGATGGGTTTGATGGATAAATTAGTCATGAGGAGAATGTAATAAATATATATGATATTACTATGAGTGATGTAGAAGATTGAAATTGACACATTGTGGGGTTTATAATGATGAAGGGGGTTCACATAGTTATTGGATGTATAGGGTAAATATTATGGTATTTATGTTGGTTAGAGTATAGGGCATAGGGTTTCTGGTGGGTATAGTTCAGAATAATGTATTTCATGTATATAATAATGCTTATTATATGTTTGATGTTTATCAGACTGGAAATGTTTTGCAAGGCTCAAGTTTTGTGTTTGTCTGTCTTTATATGTGTCTTTTGTTGTTACGTGTACCCCTCCCTTCCTTGTCGGATTTTGGTTTTTTTTGGATCCTAACTCCAGAGAATATGGATTGTCACATGAATATAATTAAACATATAGTATAACGGTATGGCTCCATTGACTTTCATCTCGTGGAATGTTAAAGGGATTGGTAATGCTGTGAAAATGCGTAAGGTTTTGGAAAGGTTGTCGAGGAGTAAGGCTGATGTGATTTTCCTTCAGGAAACTCATTTAAATGAATAGAGTGAAAGATATTTGTCCAGCTCGAAGTATTCTCAGGTAATCTCAAATAGTTTTGATTCAAGGTCCAGAGGAGTGGGTATTTTGACTAAGAGAGGTCTACCAATTAAGATTGAGAAGTCAGTTGTGGATGAAGAGGGTTGCATTTTATTTTTTGACATACTATATGATGGTAGGAAAATGATAGTTGGAACTATTTATGCGCCGTGCTCTCCAAATACATAATTTTTCAGTCAGTTGGGCTCCTTGTTAGATGATATGGAAGATAAGTAAATTATTCTGGGAGGTGACTTTAATATAGTGATGGATAGTAAGGTTGATCAGAAATCGGAACTCAGATACTACATTGAAAAGATTAGTGAAGATGTAAGGACATTTGTATTTAAATATGGACTAACAGATATATGGAGAGAATGTCATCATAATGAAAAGAATTATTCATGTTATTTACCTGTGCATGATTCACACTCAAGAACTGACTACCTTTTTATTAGTAATACAATTAGTGATCAAGTAGTGTCCGCAAATATCCTGGAAAGGGCTATCTTTGATCATGCTCTATTGGATATGCAGGTGATATTGAAAATTGTGAGTGATAAAACTAGAAGATGGAGAATGCAGGCCAATACACTAAAGGATAATTTGGTTACGGTGGGATTGGATGAGCTTATTACTCATTATTTTGAAGAAAATAAAGATCAGTTGGTATCAGATCAGTCTGGGATTGTTTTAAGGAGGTACTAAGGGGGGAAATGATAAGTAGAACGACTCATGCGAAAAAGAAAAATCAAGAAGAGATTAGAAATTTGGAAGTGGAAGTTAAAGCAATGCAAAAGGTTTGTCCTAATGATGATCTGAGTTGGAATAAGAGCTAAAGAATCAAGTAAAGAACTTGGCAAGTAAAGGCATGTTTTATTCAAAACAGCAGTTTTGGGAGTTTGGGGACATAAATGGCAAGTTATTGGCTAATAAGCTTAGAGGGATGATATCTGATACATGTGTTTCTTCTGTTAAAACAGACGAGGGCAATACTTTGCACAGACATTTGTGATTATTTTAGAAAATGTTATGAAACACTGTATAGGGAAGAGCTTAATCCTGATACAAATAGTTTAGCGGTGTTCTCTGAAAAGATTTCAATTTCAAAATTACCTCTAGAAAAACAAGCCTTACTTGACTCTGCTATTGAGTTTACTGAGGTATGTACTGCCATATCTCAAATGAAAGATGGGAAATCACCTGGGCCAGATGGGATAGTTTCAGAATTTTTAAAAAATATGATACTCAATTAGCACTAATGTTATGTGAACTTTGCAATGAATTTATTGCGTCTGGACTAATGTGTGATTCAATGAGAGAAGCATTAATTATAGTGATTCTGAAACCTAATAAAGACGATAAGAATTGTGGAAATTACAGACCTATTTAATTACTAAATGTAGATTTAAAAATGTTTACAAACATTTGGGCAAATAGACTAAAGTCAAGTGTGAGAAATCTGATTGATGAGTCTCAGGTAGGTTTCATTCCAGGACGGTTTGGGTATGATAATATTAGGACTGTGTTGAATGTGATTGGTGAACACTATGGTAAGAACTCGAATAAGTTTATTGGTTTTTTCGATGCTGAAAAAGCCTTTGATAGGGTGAATTGGAAATGTATGGAATATACTTTGAAAAAGATGGGATTTTGGCCAGTTTTCATGAAGATGGTAGAGTGTCTACATCATGATGTTAAGGCTCAAGTATTGGTAAATGGAGTTATTTCAAGTTCATTTCCATTGATGAAAGGCACACAACAAGGTTGCCCATTTTCACCATTTTTATTTGGCTTGGCGCTAGAGCCTCTTGCTGCATACATTAGACAATGTGAATTAATTAAGGGAATTATGGTTGGAAAGGTAGAAGTTAAAATGTTATAATATGAGGATGATATGCTGCTTTTGTTGTCGATTCCAGAGGCATGTGGGGACATAATTAAAGATATGTTTATGGGAGTAGGTGAACTATCAGGACATAAAGTAAATTGGGATAAAACTGAGATTTTTCCTTTGTCTAGAATGTGTGATAGTAACATCTTGCACTCATGGAATTGTAAGTGGTCACCAGGAGGGGTCACATATTTAGTAATACATATTATTGGGGATTTGAGTAAATTGTTACGACATAATTTGGACCAAGTAACCATGAACATGCGTTACTAATAAAGAGATGAGAGAGGTTGACAATAACTTTGTGGGCAAAAATGAATGCAATCAAAATGGTTCTCTTGCCTAGGCTCTTATATGTTATTCAATCCGTCCCTTTATTGTTATTTAAAAAAACAATTGATAAAGGTTGATAAAATATTTCAATCCTTTTTATGGGGTCCTGGGAAAAAACCTTGTGTTCCAAAATATGTATTAATGCAAAATGTGGAAAAAGGGGGAATTGGATATTCAGACTTAATGAAGTATTACAAAGCATTTGTACTTAAAAAGAGTGCATATTATTTTAGGGACAAAAATGAAAACGAACCAATTTGTCTGAGTATGGAAAGGGATATATGTGCGCCATATGATGGAGGGAATATTTATAGTATGGGTAAACTGCCGAATAAATAATTGAAACTGATCCCAGTGGTGGCAACTAGACAGGTCATAGGGTTGTGATTTAGAGAAAATGGACAGAGCTATGGCTTCATCCCAGATGCTTCTCTGTGGTATAATGAAGTTTTTAAAGTAAATAATAAATGTCTGAGTTGGATTAGTTGGATTAATAAGGGAATTTTGAAGCTGGGAGACATGATGGATGGAAACCAATTGTTGGGATTTGAGGAACTGCGGTGTAGATATTGTTTAAATCAGAGAGAATTGAATAGATACTTGGCTTTAGCTTCCATGATTAATTTGAGGACAGGTATGGCTGGTGGTTCTGTTGGGGGGAAACTAGAAATTAGCAAATTATTGTAAGGCCAGGAATATTGTGTACAGACTTATATACAATGTATGCCTATTGACGAGAATTTTCAATCAGCATGGACTAATGATATAGATTGGGGTGACATTCTGAAGGTGAATTTGAACTTGGGAGCAGACATGGGTTTACGTCTGATTCGACAGAAAGTAATTGGGCGGCTCTAATGGACACCAGTCAAGATGTTTAAATTAGGGCTTCAATCTAATGATTTATGCTGGTGTTGTGGTATTGGTAGAGGCACTCTTTTACATTTGCTGTGGGAGTGCCCGAGGGTACCATTGTTTTGGAAGGATGTCATTGACAGGATTGATTTGATTTATGGAATAACCGTACATAGATCCGCAGTAAACGTAATTTTATTATCACATAATGATAGATGAGTGTGTGCTAGAAAACATACTTATTGGATAGATAGAGCCTTGATGGTAGCAATTAAGATAATTCTCAGAATTGGGAAAAAGAGGATAAAGCCTGTTGTTGATGAGTGGTTAACTGAGTTTCATGTTATGTCACAATATGATAAGGTATCATTGGAGAGTAAGGATATAAAAGAGGAATACATGAGGACATGAGGTTATGGGTACCTTTTTTGGCTCTTTATGATTGACATGACAGTAGAGCTTTTCTGGTGGATATGTCATCTAAGGGGAAGGGGGATAAGGTGGAGTTTTTTTTTTTTTTTTTTTTTAGTTCTTCCCATTTGTGCTGTCTCTTGTGTTGTTTTGTGTATACCTGTCAGTTTGAATATTATGTTTCACGGGATAAAGCTATTTTGATGGATTAGATGATATGTGATGCTTAAATTGTTTAGAAAATTAAGTTATGACGTTTTACTGTGAGACATTCTTTGCTTTATGTGCAGTTGTTATAGTTTTTTACAAACTTAATAAAGTTTGTGTTAACCTCTTAAGTGCCATGGATGAGGTATCTCGTCCTTAGGATTACCTACCTGTTGCCAAGGACTAGATACCTCGTTCTTGGCACTTAAGGGGTTAATGAAGGAGAAAACGTTAGAAGGCATTGAATGGCGAAATACCGAAATCACCAAAAAATGTCTTGGCACTGGGGAGGAAACCCCATGACAGTTAAAAAAATAAAGTACTGCGAAGAGATTGTTTTCTCATGATCCCCTTTTGATAACATAGTGACTTTTAAGCTCCATTCTCTAACTTGTTCTTGAGACATGTTGTTCAAACAGTGAGATATTGTCAATACTGTGCGTGAACATCTCTGCTCATCTACCCAAGATACCCTTTTCACCAAAGTCTGCATTCTCTGCATTCTTTTATATAGGTGGATTTTATTAGTGTTTTCAGATTTGTTTCCAATTTGTTGCAATTATAGAACCTTCATTGAAAAGGTTTTTATTTTAGACTGGCACTTACGTTGTTTGGGTTGCTACAGTTATCAGCTCACAGTCCTCCTGGAACTATAGCCTGCCCTCAGTATGTGCTATTAAAAAAGGCAAAAGGAGGTATATATTTTGGGCTGTGCCTTTTTCCCCTTTATGACTGGGCTCACTTCTGGTTTAGTAGTAGTGTAGAGCTTAGCAAGTGGTTTAGCAACTATTCATCCCTTTACTCCTGTAGAACAGTAGTCATTTCATCACAGGTACTCCCCGCTCCCTCAACGCTACTCAACTAGTAACATACCGGCACACATAACTCGGGTTCATCCTGTCTGCACTAATCAACACTTCAGCTTTTGCATCTTGCCTTTCTCTCTACTCTCAATAACTTCCCTATGCCCCACTCTCACAAGAACTAGTGTCATCAGGAGGCCAACATGGCAGATGCTATGCTATACATTACCAATTTAAATTACAGCACATTACAGTGAAGTTTGTGGCTAATTAGGTGGTCATATTTAGTAATTCAAATATAGAATGTAGCTATGCCAAAGGCCAGCATGTTTTTGCACACAAATATTTGTGAAAACGTGTGTGTGGTGTGTGTGTGTGTGGTGAGTGGGTTGGGGCATATATTTTGAATTTTGTATAGTAATTTATCATGCACATTTCAACTATTGATTACACATTTAGCTGTGGAAAAAGGTATGCCAGGGTATAGGGGGCAAATAAACCTTACTTATTTATCAATGTATTTATGTCAGTGTATTGCATCTCACAGATATGCTGTCTTGATGTCACTCATTAGTTCTGTTGGTTTCTCACAAATGCAGAAGAGAGAAGTTGGGCAGACTATGTTTTGGGTTTGTGGCAATTCTACTATGGACAGGTAAGATTCATGTCAGTGGATCAATAGTAAATCCACCACTCATTTGATTTCTTGGCAAGATGAGTTAATCTTAGGTGATTTGGGCTGAACCACAATAGAGGGTTGTAAGATCATTAGGAGATGACCCTGCTTGAGGGGGGTCTTCCAGCTGAGGATATTTCGGATTGTGTTACAGCCCAATTGTCTGTAACAAAATTCATAATTAAACCTACCCGGTTTCAATACATGGGTACAGTGTGACAACATATCTAGTCTATCAGTTAAAGATTAAATGTATTATAAGTACACATCCATCACATGTTCTTCATTTCTTGCATATTTACTGCTTTAATACAGATCTGCAGGAGGGCTAAACACTCACAGAAGTACAGTAATAGGCAGGCCAAAACTACATATATTATGTTCTCTGTGGATGCTTGTGCTTTGAGGACAGGGAAGGCATCCATACCCTGACACCAGGGTTCCCCTCGTAGCTGATCCTGTTCAAACATTCTGCAAGGTTCTCATTTTTTGGGCGAGTAAACATAACTTCAGAAATGAGAATCAGAACAGGACCTAAGACACCAGACATTTCATTTTTACATCCACAAAGCTCTCTCGATGGATATACATTGTTCACTTGTCTCATTGTGTCAATCATTTTTACAGCAAATACGAACTTACAATGAGGAACATGGTAAGATATGTCCAGTAGTATGATGGAAAATTGTGTGCTGTTGTCTACATTTCATTTCAGGTTGTCCCATATGGAGTGCTGATACTGTTCCTCTCATGGGTCTGAAGCCGGCTTGCAAGTGGTTGAGAATTCTGTTTGTCTCTGGGTGGTTGCATAGGATTTTGTATATATGGTTCTTCATTAACTTTGGCGGGTAGTGTAGATTAGATATAGGCCTGTATTTGGTTGGGTGTTCCACACGTCCTGTTTTAATTTTTTGGGGAGTTGCTTGATGTAAACTGAGATTTCAGTACTATTTCTGTGTTTAGGGTTAGGTTCATTAGTAGCTGAAAATAAGATGCTGGGGTGCTGTGCTTGAGGATTTCTTTGTACATAGATTCCTGCGGGCATAGGTCACTGGGGGATCCAGCAAGGTTGTTGCCATTTATTAGTGTGTAGAAAACTTCTTCATCTAAGGGTCCAAATCAGCTGAGTTTTGCTGCAGATGGTGATTTGCCGGTTTTTAGTAGTTCCATAGTTGTGCTTGTATTTATTGTTCCGTAGCTTGCTTCAATTGTCTGTTGGACTGTTTCTATCTTTATTGTTAGGTAGTTGGTTAAGTTGTCACATAGTGATTGTGATGGCATGATGCCTTTGATGCAGGATGTAGGCTTTTTGATTTCTTCACTGATTTTGAAGAGGTCTTTTTGTGGGTTGGTTGCTGATTGGATTCCTGTGGCGTAGTATGTTTATTTTTGCTTTAAGGACTGCTGATCCATATATTCTGAGCTGTTGTGAGTCCATTGCACTGGTAAGACCACTGCTTCAGATTGTGTTTGTGTTTTTGTTTTTTTAAAGTTGGTTGTCTTTCTCCTCTTAGACCCAGCGTCCCAGTTGCCCTTTGTCTCCCTCCACCCCAATCATCTTCCCTTTGCCCACCGCCTGCCCAGAAGCTAGCAATCATTGGTCATTTGATCAGAACATCTGAACATCATCAAAGAACTTATCTCTGTGCTTTTCGGGTTGCCCAGCACT
This sequence comes from Ambystoma mexicanum, assembly GCF_040938575.1. Taxonomy (NCBI): domain Eukaryota; kingdom Metazoa; phylum Chordata; class Amphibia; order Caudata; family Ambystomatidae; genus Ambystoma; species Ambystoma mexicanum. The sequence continues at coordinate 993,378,276 of NC_090932.1, read as the reverse complement.
TTCTCACTCACTCCTTTGAGTTGATCGTACTGGAAAGACCCTTGCTCCTGATTGTGCCTGTTTATTTTATCTTTTTGGTTGGTTGTCTTTCTCCTCATAGCCCCAGCATCCCTGTTGCGTTGCACTTAGATATAATTGTGAAAATTATCCTACGTGTTAGCACTTAGAATTGTGTGGATTAGCCTCTGTGGTGCACTTAGATAGAATTGTGAAAATTAGCCCAAGTTTTACACTTGAATGTGTTGTGAAGGCTAGCCACTGTATTGCTCCTAGAAGATGTGTGAAGGTTATCCATTATATTGCACTTAGAAGAATGTACTGCACTTAGGTGATGGTGAAGGTTTGCCATTGCTCCTTAAAGAATCTTGAAGGGTAGCCCACCAATTACACTCAGAAGAATTGTGAAGGTTAGCCAATCTATTGCACTTCGAGGAATTGCAAGTGTAGTCATTAATTGCATTCAGATTATTCTTCAAGGGTAGCCATCGTATTACATGTATATCATATTATTGATTGAATCGAGGTTATGGTAGAATGTAGCTGCCACATTGTAATCCAAGGGAAGGCAAAATGTAGCCTGGATTTGGAATATAGGTGGATGCAAAATGTAGCCATTGTATTGAATTTAAGGGGGCATTAATTGTAGCCTTTGCATTAATCTAGGTAATTAATAGAATGTAGGTGATGTATTGAGTCTAAGTGCAACTCCATGCTTATGGAGATCAGCAAAACCACGACCACTGACCCACACACATGTGCCATCATACACCACTCAAAAACACTTTGCACAACACCTCTGCCATATGAATGCAGCTGTTGTTCACAGCAAGAATTATGCATTTATAGCTTCACAAATAATGACTATCCTGCTCTTGCATACCCCCTCTAGACTGCCTCTCACCATCCAGCCACATGCTAGCTCATCATGGGTGGCTAGCAGGGACTTGGACACCCCTTCATTTCTTCATACAGGCCATTATGCACACATACATACTAGTACTTCTTCAATTTTCCCATACCTGGACTTCAGTCCCCCAAGGGACGTACAACCTACAGCACGGTGTGAACATACCAAAGGTGAAAGGTGATATACAAATGACGCGATACAATACAATACATTGGATGCAAGCACTTTACTGTTAGGGTGATTGATTTGGAAAATTCTTTGAACACCAAGATCAGAGTCCAATATTTACTTTGGGATTAAAACAACAGTCCTTTAACTAGATACCTATTTTTCACATGTAAGCATTTGTGGTCATGTGTTTGTTCTAAGAATGCTGACTGACTTTATGCAAAACCGCAAGGAAGCAACATTACTCTTATATATCCCCTCCCCTTTTTTTTTTTATTTGTATTTGGTTCATTTACAAAAATATAATACCTTTGCAGAACCTTTACAAAACATCATAAAAAAAGGGAGACATACATCAGCAATCTTTAAAATTTCTACATAAAACGTTGAGATTACAAATTACATCAGCAATCTTTAAAGTTTCTACATAAAATGTTAAGATTACAAATTGTTGAGACGTACATGACATTTCTACTTAAACTGTAACAGCTCCTTTTCAATGTGTTTGCAGAAGCTTACCAATTCATATATCAGAGGTTTATACATGGCCTGCATCATGCGTGCCCACAATAGTTGCAAACAGTCTTCAAAGTCCACATTTACAAACCTATAGAGTTGCTTAGTCCTCACCGTTTTGAAGTGTGGACATTCCAGAATAAGATGTTTCATTGATTCAATTGATTCATTACAAGAAGGAAATCTGCAATTCATTGTGTTTGAGCCTGCATAACTGGACCAATTAGCTATCCTTTCTCTTGTATGAAATAGATTCAATCTGAACCATATATAAGCTTGTCTCGTGTGATTGCATGGAAATGTAACAACATGGTCATATCTAGGAAACCGTGGTTTAAGATATGCGCCATATTCTTTGTATATTTTATATGTTTGTATGTTTTCGATCGTACATCTCCAGTCCTTTTCAAACAGCTTTTTTTTTGCAAAGGCAGGACGAAAGTATATATCGTCAGCTGTTATACTCAAATCATTCAATATTCTTTGCATATTTGATTGATAAGTTTGGAAGGACAAGAAAGAAGAGGTATTCAACAATGCGTTAAATTCCATGTACATGGAATTTTTCTGCGGGAAGTAAATCTTTGCGTATCCTGATAGTTGGCGCCATTTCCAACGTGATGATAGTGCAATCAGACCTAATTCATGTCTTAATACCGAATTGGGAGTCGACATTGGCAAATGCATGGCAGATTTCAACAATGTGCCTTGACGTGTATCCAAGATGTCAGAATTATCGATAAGGCACATATCGGTGGCATACAAAATAACAGCTTCGATTTTTAAAGTTAAAAACTCAATCATCGGTATCAATGAGAATTTACTATGTTTTCTGTAGATCAATTTTAGTTGAGATAATAAAGGTTGTGACTTATTTTTAATAAGGTCAGTCCAATATTTTATTGAATTTTGTGTGGATATATTGTATCCCAAATAAGTAGCGCTCAATGAGCATTGAATTTTGATTTGCATAAACTCCCATTGATATCTTTTGATATTTTGCTTGCCTCCAAATCTAAGGATAACTGTTTTTGCAGGATTGGGACTAAGGTTATGAGCGATTGCGAATTCCTGAAAAAGCAATAGCTTCGCTTGTAACCCAGCTGGTGTGGGTTCAAATAATATAATATCATCTGTGAAGGCCATCCACTTTAGCTGGAGAGTTCCAATTTTTACAGAGAGCAAATTATTTGCCTCCCATAGTTTGTCCAGGTCAGCAATGTACAAATTAAAAAAAGTGGCCGCCAAATTACATTCTTGCTTAAGGCCTATTGCCGTTTTAATATACTCTGTTGTTCGGCCATCCTCCACGATTTATATCTTATATGAGGTATTAGAATAAAGCTGGATAAACCAATAAAGTAGGTGCAGTGGTATTCCCATCAGCTTCAGTTTGTTCCATAGCAAATTTCGCACTACATTGTCAAAAGCTGATGTCATATCTACCATGGCCACATATATGGGTGGTATATATTTTTTTTTTGCTTTTGTAGCTGCAATCAGATGTGCCATAACCATAGCGTTTAATGAAGTGCTCATGCCCTTTCTAAAGCCTATCTGATATTTTGAAAGAAGGGCTTTTTCTTCAATAAATGCTTCTAGTTCATATAAGAGAAGAATGGCAAACAGTTTTGCATCAGTGTCAATTAATGCTATTGGCCTGTAATTCTGTGGGAGAGCAGGATCGCCCTTTTTAAAAATGGGAATGATGTTCGCGGTGTTCCAAGATGAGGGGATCTTACCCGAGTCAATGATATTCTCAAATTTGATTTTTAGAATTTCCACCCAAAACTGTGGGTCAGCCTTATAAAGGCATGGTGGAATACCGCCTGGTCCTGCTGATCTAGAATATGATATCTTTGATATGGCCCATATAAGATCATCTTGTGTCCATTTCAGTCGTGCGATCCTACTATAACACAGCTGTGTATTTGGAATTAATTCAAATTTAGTTGGGATGCGATATTTTAGATTTATGTATTCACACCATATATTGTCTGATATGCAGCAGGCTGGAGTTAAGGGAGTTTTCTTATCATCTTTGGTTATCATCCGCCATATATTTCTTGTGTCATGATGAATTATCGCTTGTATGAGGTCGCAATTATCCTTGTTATACTTTAGTATACGTATATGTTTTATATTCCTTTTGAATTCCTTCAAAATTAGTGACCTCATATAGCGATACTGTTCTCCTTCATATCCAGCTGTTTTCAGTTGACAAATTGCCTTATGTTTTACTCTCTTAATAAGATTCTTACATTTCGCATCATAAGGATGCAAGTGAGAGGTTTTCGTATACTTTTTACTGAAAGTCAAGAGTGTGTTTTCAATTAATTTGGCATAGTAATTGGGATTAAGTGTAATCAGTTCATTTTTGGAGGATAGAGACAATTTTATCAGTGAGGATACATGATTAACAAATTGTTGGCATAGTCCTTTACTCCATCTAATGGAGATTTGTGGGTGGTCAGTCTCAAATAGGTCCAATACTGGACTACTGGCTAGGTATCTGAATTCCCAATTCAGATGACAGACAATTTGTGCATGATCGCTTATCTGTACAAAACTGCATTGAGAAGAAGAAATAAGCCTGGACACAAATCGAGAGACAAAAATAAAATCAATTGATGATGATTTTGTGCCTCGAGACCATGTTGCTGGAGTATTAGGGTTTTTGTGTGTTACTATATCTAAGTCCCAGTTCTCCAACAATTCTCTGAAATGTGCACCTCTATCTCGTGATAGATGTGATGGTTTAAGGGGGCCATAATCAGTCAGTTCTCTGCAGTCACAATTGAAATCCCCTCCAATCATGATTTCTGAGAATTCAAATTTCATTTTTAGATGGTCTAGACATGCTTCCAATTCATCTAACATTTCTTCTAGCGTAGAGCTCGCTGGATTCCAATATAAGCTGATAAACAATATAGAAGGCAACTTTTTAGTCAAGCTATTTTGGACTAGTACTCCTAAAAGATTTGCTGATTCCCATATACTTTCGGATCGAAATTTGATCGAATTATTTATGGCTATTGCAAGGCCTCCACTTGGCCTTCCCAGGAGAGGCCTTTTTGCGGGCCTACAGTAGGTAGTAAAGCCAGGAATAGTAAATTTACTTTATTTCATTGTCTCCTGTAAAATCAAAATTGTAGGTAGCTCTGAAAGTGCTAGAGATGCGATCCAATTCATAAGGTTCGTGTAGCCACAAGTGTTCCAAGAAAGCACCTTAATTATGCCAAATCCTCTTGCTATGAATGGAGATCTGAAGGCTTAGATCCTAGATACGCAGTGATCATGGATTCCAGCAATGGCATATTTTTTGTTATAGCAACATGGGATAGCAGCGCATGCAAATCGTCTTCAGTTTTCAAATTGATTTGTTGAGAGACATTGTTTGATCCTATTTCAACATTAGCAAGGGGAGGGACATATGCTAAGAAATCATTAGCTAGAGGTTCTGATTCGAAAGCGAATATTTTGAATCCTTGGTTATTTATCTCTTCAAAATGAGACATAAGAAATTTTAATATTATTTCTGAGTTCAGATAGCATACTGCTCTACAATTATCTGTCTGGGCTATGGACACTCTAAGCATGTCCTCTGATTTTACCATTCTGAGTTGTGGGATGCGGGACAATAAGGATAATATAAATGATCGATTGATCCGCTTCCCCGCAGTAGCCATCAAACTTCCTTCTAATCCAATTAAATGTTGCTTATCGTTAACCTCCACACTATTTTTAATATGGCCCTCCACCCTGCTGGAGTGGGAAAGAGACGGCTCTTATACTTTAGATTCTACTTCAATTGGTGGTACCTTGTTTTGGTTTGAAACATTTTGATCGTTCATATGAGGGACCTTACGAAATATTTCAAAAATCGCATCTTGGGATTTAGGAAGAATATTTATTTCTCTGTATTGCGGAGCTTGAGTTAATGCTTCTGCTGTCGTATTTAAAAAGAGCTTCCTACCAGTTAGGCCCTCCTCAGATATCCATTCAGCAACATCCGACAGAGGTAAGCCATCATGTGTAAGATCGGGTTGCTTTTTAATAGAGAAGGCTCTACTCAATACTGGACCATGAGCAGAGATACGAGTGGGGCTAAACGTATTTTTTATCCCCTGTTTCTCAATGATCTTGTTCCTTTGCGTAGGATTTGAGGTTTCATCATCCAAGATATTAGAAACGCAAGATGTCTTGTTATCTTTCCTTTGCAGAGGATTTAGGGTTTCATCTCCCGTAATATTGAAAGCATGAGATGGCTTATTAACATCATAGAATGTCATCATAGATTGTGTTGGAGGTATCTTAGAATTGGGGCCCATAATTAAAACTTTCTAATGGGGGAGCTATTTTTGAAAAATCTCAGTAGTTATTCTAGGTTTTGATAATATGATTTGCTCGGTTAGAAAAGTGTAACATTCTTATTATGACTACAATGTATACTGGAATTTATAACTAAAAAGGATCATTGCATTTTATTTTATTTTTAAAGAGCCATTTCATAATGCGTGTAATGGCTATTTATTTGAAGCTAGTGCAGCTAAACCTGCATATCTGTTACAACAAGCAAACACGCTAATATTGAACAATCAATGGAAAATATCAGTTATGTACCCTACAGCGTGGTACTCTGGATCCCTTGCACAGTTGCACAGAACACCACTATCCCGGCACAGCCAATCCCTGCCAAATCTTTCCCACTACAAGCCAGAGAAAATGTGTGCCCGGCCTTGTCCCCCCACGTACTACTGAAATGTACACCCACTTCTGTCTTAGCAATGTCATATTGTAGTCATACTGTTGTGTTTGTGGCTTGGCCCTGTTTCTTATTTTTTTTTTAACATATGATACTACCTGCACAGGTTTGGTTGCCTATTACTCATCCCACACTGCTGAGCATTATTCAAACACTATGTATTTCTCCACACAGCTACAGCACAGCTCAGTCCTCTTTCTCTCTTACACCAGGATGTATTCAATTAGAAGGGATGGAGGGAACTCAGCTAGGCTCTCACACTAAACAACAGACAAAGGGAGAGGAAGAGATAAGGGTATTGAGTGAAAGAGAGAAAGACAGTGTGAGAAAGATATAGAGAAAGAGCGAGAGAGAGAGAGAGAGAGAAAGAGAGAGAGAGAGAGAGAGAGAGAGAGAGGGAGAGGGAGGGGAGAGAAGTGCTTAAATATGCTGGTCACAGCTAGTACACATCTAAATGTCACAGTACCACACTGAACAGTAACCTAGCCTTGAATGTCAATGCACAGCTTGATGTGTCAAAAACAGCTGCAACCATTTTACACCTACAAACTTCCAGTTAAATTAGCAGAGAACATTCGACATGGCAGATGATAGGATATATAAATGATTAGTCTATTCTGAACTTCCTTTCAGCTGGGAGATCACCGGGGACGTCATGAGGGGTTTGCAGGGGTCACAGCTGTGACCCCTGAGGCCTCCCTTGCTATTCCTGTGGTCTCACTTGCTACCCCTAAAAAAGAAAAAAAACGTTTTATTTTTTATTTTTAATGGAAGCTCCTGGGCTTTGGCTGTGGATCTTTTTTCTGGAGTGGCTGGTTTTCTTGTTCAGGCCTCTTAAAAAAACAGGGAATTCCACAAGTGTAATACTTTGAGCAGTTACCCTAAATAAGAAAGAATAGGAATAACAAATAATGTGTCTTTCTAGTATTCTATACAATACTTGCTAGACTCGTTAAAGGTTTATTTCAGGCACACGTTAGGATTGATGCTTGGGTTCAATGAATGGAGTGAGTCATTCAGCTTGGGTTAACTTCTTTACTAAGTTGACACAGAAGGTAAGTACATATGGAGTAATTAAGTTAAGTATATAACAGGGAGAGACATCCACCGGCCCCCTCATCCTCTAAGCTTCGGGCCCCAACTGACAAATGTAGAACACATAGACACACTGCATTCATAACATTCCACACGAGCATTCTATTAGGGACTCAAGCTTGCACACCAATCAAACAAATGAAAACACAGACATAACACATCTTCCCCCTTTATAAAAATAAAGAAACCAACAGAGGAAGAATCAAAAGAACTCTGTAAAAACAATCCAAGAAAAACATCTAACCCAGACCGTACTCTACATCACCAAAACTTCCATACCAAGCAATATGCAATAAAGCTGCTTGGTCAACTTCACCAAACCTTAAAATAGCTTCATTAAGCTAAACTCCAACACATACACTCACCCAACTCCGTAGCGGGCCCACAGCGGACATCACACAAAAGGAACCAGCCCTCACTCATCAAACCTAACCAAACCATCAGCTCGGACACAGACCATCATCATCCATCAGCCCTTAACAAGGTGTGTAAAGGCACCATAAGAGGTAAACAACGTTTCATTCACTTATATTTCCACCACTCCAGGCACAATGCCTGAGCGAATTAATGCTCACCAAATGAGCATCCCATGCTCATCATAGAGCAACTAATAACCTCCACTCCACCACTCTAGGCACAATACCTGAGCTAATTAATGCTCACCTAATGAGCATCCCATGCTCACCATAGAGCAACTAATAGGGTTCCTAACCCCACACGCAGCCTAAAGCTGTAATATCATTACCTAAATTTTGCAACGCTAATGCCAGGGATCTCTATCCCTACCATCATTAGACACCACCAGTGTCGGTATTCTCCATGGGATTCACCATCCCCCACAATATTTGTCCACAGTGTTGGGATCTCCATCCCCCACAATCCAGTACGTAGTGCCGGGACAACAAGTCCCACCGAACTTGCTCCTAGTGCGGGAACCACAAATCCCACCAAAATACTCAACATCACAGAAATGCACTTAGTGCGGGACCACAAATCCCACCAAAATACTCAATATCACCAAAATGCACCTAGTGCGGGGACCACAAATCCCACCAAAATACTCAACATCACTGAAATGCACCTAGTGCGGGGACCACAAATCCCACCAAAATACTCAACATCACCGAAATGCACCTAGTGCGGGGACCACAAATCCCACCAAAATACTCAAAATCACCGAAATGCACCTAGTGCTGAAGCCAATATCCCAACAGAATAACCAATTTACTCATTGTCACAAGAACACACACATCATTCACCACATGTCTCTCACCATACAAGCAAAGATAAATTGAGTGTAGAAGAATGGTAAGCAGAGTTCAACACTACTACCGAGTCCATAATCTTCACCCTACAAAGTCCTTTAAGCTTGATGAACCTGTGAATGTAAAATATGGTTAACCAAGATAAAATACATAGTACAACTCATTATGTCACACATGAGATACTGACACAGAGGCCATGACAACCAACCATAACATCAAGCCTCTCACAGCCATTCAACCCTGAAAGCCATAGCAACAACTCTGCAAAGAAATGATCTAACAGGCCTCACACGACATTTTAATCCTTTCACAATCTTAAAGCCACAATAAAGCTTTGGGATAACAGCACTGTAATGTATATAGCACCATTTCCTATAAAATAGAAGAAAAACAGAGATCCAATCAGCAGAGCGTCTCTGAATTTCACTGAGGTATAAAAGCTCAACTGGTATGGCAGCTGAACAACATATTCCATTGCCTATCCAGAAACATGTGGCGCTGTTTGACTGTGAACATAACCTCGGACAGAACCATTTCCAAACAAAAGGTTGCTGCACTCCACTTCTCATCTGCAGCATATCAGCCTTTAAAATTCAAGAAAACCTTGAGCGCCCCCAAAAAAAAAACATGAACAGTACCTTGCATCTCCAAAACGGTAACAGGTGAGTTGTATTAATCAGAGCATTTTCTAAAGTCATCCAAATTAGTATCTTTAACTCATGGAACACTTTCAGCTTGGGTTAACTTCTTTACTAAGTTGACACAGAAGGTAAGTACAAATGGAGTAATTAAGTTAAGTATATAACAGGAAGAGATATCCACCGGCCCCCTCGTCCTCTAAGCTTCGGGCCCCAACTGACAAATGTAGAACACATAGACACACTGCATTCATAACATTCCACACCAGCATTCTATTAGGGACTCAAGCTTGCACACCAATCAAACAAATGAAAACACAGACATAACAGCACACTTCAGGGGGCGAGTCACCGAATTAGTCTATTCTTAAACGCCTCAAATTCACAATGCAGACTAATTCGGTGACTCGCCCCCTGAAGTGTGCTGTTATGTCTGTGTTTTCATTTGTTTGATTGGTGTGCAAGCATTTACAGTAGAATAAGCATCCATTTTGGATTATGTATTTTGCTTTTTGCAAGTTGCAGTTATGGCATGCTTTTGTCCTGCCGTTGTCTCTGTTATGATCATCATAAGACATTCCATCTCGTTTTCCTCGGTCACCTGACACAATCCTTGTACCTAAAAGCTTGTGTACAGTGTAGAAATATTTGACCATAGCACATAAAGTGGCCCTTGATTTCATTATGCCACAATACATGCTTTGTTGTAATGTATCTATCTTTTCTATCTCCATGTCATGCTGTTCAGGATGTTTCTTTGCGTGTATGAGGTAACAAGTGTCCAGAGTACGGGATGGCGTGTGAGTGTGCTGCATTTCCTGTGCTACTCTAAATTCTTTAATACACAGTTATGAAACCCTCCCAATGGTATGTATTTTGCCAACCTCTGAAGCCTGAAAAGCAGATCCACGCAGGATTGACATGTGGCCAACTCTCCACCAGACATGCAGATGAACTGGCCTGCTGTTAAATCTCAGTAACCAGTCTGATGGTGTCCACTACAGAGTGTAATTTGCTTCCTGACTTTGGGAACATTCAAACAAGGTAGCTCACTTGTTTGAGCTCTTCCTCCTGCAATGTGTATCTGTGTGATCTGCAGGTTGCAAATCTGAATCCCGACAAGGCCTACTCATCCTTCTGAGGTCAATAAATGAGTACCAACACAAGTTTGGTGATATTGTATGTATATTTGTTTCAAATAAAGCTCTTAAGAATAAGTGCTATATAATTATCATTTTGCGTTGGACGTCTGCTTGCATTTACAGTAATTTGGTAATATGGGCCTATAGACAGTGATATTAGTGATACATCTGGTGATCCATTCTTGTATGAAGTGTATATCACAATTAAAGTTGAAAAATGCAGGTTTGCGGGAGATGCTGCCTGACCACATGTAGCATGTTTGCTAAATCCATGCTTCCAAGCCTATAAAATCTGAGGTTTGGACCCTCTGCGGCAAAGCCCTCGCAGGACAAGGCCACGGCATTGAACAATGCAGGTTTGCAGGAGATGGTGCCCGACTACACGTAGCACGTTTTCTACATCCATGCTTCAGAGCCTATAAAATCCAAGGTTTGGACCCTCTGTGGCAAAGCCCTTGCAGGACAAGGCTGTGGTGTTGAACGATGCTGGTGTTTGGCGATTAAGGGGTCTGCGGTGCAGACAGTGAGTGCGGATGAATCACCTTCCTGTCTACGGCCACCAGGTAAGAAGTTGTGTGGAGTTAGATTGCTCCGCGTTTCTTAGCCCTTCCGACTGTGCCTCCCCCAACTGCGTCCCCCTACCACTGTGACCAGCCCCTCTGCCCATGCCCCTTGGCTGTTTGCGCCCCCTTTCAAGGTTGATTCCCACCTGTGCTGCCCCCCTCCAACCCCTCCTTGAGTTCACCTCTCACCTCTACCTCCTTGTCTCCCCCGGCATCCTCTCTCTGTGTGGTTCCCTCGCACTCCCAGATCGTGTGCTCCCTGCACCGCTTCCAGCCTTGCCTTTTCTTGCTGCACTTCCTCGGCCCACGTGGTTCCTCGCAATCCTTCATCACGTGTGCTTCTATACCCCTACCTTCCTTGTCTACGATCGCGCCTGCGCGTCCCCAGCCTGCGTGGCCCCTCGCAATCCATGATTACATGTACTTCTGCACCCATTCTCTCCTTGCTACCCTTGCACCTTTGCATCCTCATCCCACGTGGCCCTGTGCAAATCTTGATCGCGTTTGCTTCCATGCCCATTCGATCCTTGCTACACTCATGCCTGCGTGTCTTCAGCCCATGTGGTCCCTCACAATCCTTGATCATGTGTGTTACCCCACACCTTCTATCCTGGGCTATGCTTGCAACTGCACATCACAGTCCACTTGGTTCCTTGCAATCCTTTAATCGCGTGTTCTTCATGCCTTCCATCTTCAGCTTGCCAGCACCCACACACCCACTGCGCATCTTTGCTCCCCTGCAGTTCCCCCCTGCCCCTTTTCCCTCCTCCCAGATCCTGTTGATACACTTTGTCACTCTGTGCTTCCTCTTTTGGGCCCCTTTATTGCTTATTCACTGTTACTGTATTTGCTTTCTTCGTCTACCGTTATTTCTGCTGCCTACCTCCATTTGTTTTTCACTCTTCTCTGCTTGTTCCCTTTTATAACTGTTCATCATCCCCTTGATTACTGTTCATTTATCTAGTCCTCGCTCTGCTGGTTGTTCCCTGTTGTGTCCTTTTCTTTCAGGTTACCTCGTTTCGCTGTTTACTTGGACTGCCTACTTCTCTATGTTTTTGATCACGCACTCCTTACGTTCCCTTGATTGATCGTTCTGATCTAGCCCCTGCTCTGCCTGGTTGTTCCCTTGCTGTGACCCTTTTCTTTCAGGTTCCCTCGTTCATGCTCTGTTACTGGTTTGTTTTCACTTCTACTTGACTGCCCCTCTTGTCCCTTGAGCCCATCATCTAGTCAGCTTTATTTTACTTACGTGTTCTTATCTCATTCGATCTTGTCTGCTTGCACCCCTCCTCTTATGCCCTATGCTAGTTTAACCCCCCCTACCTTGTCCCCCACCCTCGCCTTACCCCTTTTTCCCCCTCCTCTGCATCCTCTATGGTCCTCTCTGTTCCTCCTATCTTCTCTAACTGCTTCTTTATTGACTATCGTGTCCTTCTCACTAAGTCTGGTAGGAAGAAGTTAAAAAAGAATATCCTGGTCTCCAATCAAGAACTCCCGATTGCTGATACCTATATTAGTGCTTCCTCCAGACAGGCCCTCACTGACATCCACTTTGTCGTTCCTTCGCCAGACCTATAGACTCCTCATATGGTCTCTGTGTGCTCTCCCTTTTCTTCCTCTCCCATTAATGTTGGAACCTGGTGGGATGCCCTCCTGGTCCCATTCCATACCTCTAAGATCATCATCAATGTTTACCTAAATGGCACTGTCTTGGTCCAAGGCCCTCAGGCCAACCTCCTCCTCTTTGATAGATGCTTTCCACACCTTATCAACTTCCTTTCCTCTCCTGCTGTCCCTTCTCTCCCTTATCCGGCTTCCTTGCCTCCTTCCTCTGCCACCTCTCTGCCACCCTCTTCCTCCTCTTTGGCTACCATGCCCTCTCTTCCTTCTTCTTCTGCCCTCCCTCTGGCTCCTTCAAAACTACCTCTGGGAGTACCTCTGACATGTACCCCTCCCTGGAACTCTTTCAAGGGTGGCAACCTTCTCCACATTGCCACTGTCAACTCTCGCTCAGTTGTCAAACACTCCTCTGACATCTACCACCTACTGGAAGAACTTGACCTTGATGTTCTTGGTCTCACTGAGATATGGTTCATGGCCAGCTCTGTCACTCTTTTTCACAACCTCATCCCTGATAGCTACAAGATCCTCTCCGCGCCCTGAAACAACTGTTCTGGTGGGGTGCAGTCTTGATCTCCTATGCAGGCCTACTCCTCCTTTGAATGCAGACTCTCTCTCTCTCCCGGCCATTCCCTCACTGTGGCCACTATCTACTGGCCACCGGGTCAGGTAACTTCCCTCATCTCCGAGTGGGCAGACCTCACCTCCTCCCTCAAGACCACAACTACTCAACTCCTCCTCCTTGGATACCTCAACATCCACCTGGATGCTTCCTGTCCCTCCTCAGGACTGTTTTGGGACTTCTTCAACTCTCTGTCTTTATTCTTCCCTCGGGCCCACCTCACCCCGCAGTGCACACAGAGATGTTTTGATCTCCTCAGATCTCCTCCTCCCTAGCCCTCTCACCATTCCTCTCTCTTGGAGTGACTACTTTCTCCTCTCCTCTCACCTCTCTCTACGCCCCAGACCAAGCCTACCATCACACTGCCAACTACCTTCGCGGTCATCCGGCCCACGAAGCGTGTGTCAGTTGAGACTTTTGCCACCACTTTCTCTCCCCCTCCTACATTTCTGGCTGGCTCACATTCTGACACAGCCCTTTCCAACCTCTACTCTTCTATCTCTGACACTCTTGATGTACTTTCCCTTGTCATGAGGATTTGCTTGAAGCCCAAAGCCAAGTGCAAGTCTTGGTATGACTCGGACCTCGTCACCCTTAAACGCAAGTGTAGGGTGGCTGAGAGGACATGACCAGCATCTTGTACATTCTCTGACAAACTGGCCTGCCACCTGCTCCAAAGGCAACACTGCCTCTCTGTCCTCACTAAGAAGAGAACTCACATCCAAGCCTGTGTCTCTGCAGCATCTAACAACTCAGTCCAACTCTTTAAAATCTGCAAGGAGCTGGCCAGTCCTGCTGCAGTGTCTACCTCTCCTGTCCCCTCCCAGGTCCGTCCTCTGCATGGCCTTGGCTTCAAATTTCATCTCTAAATACCAGGACATCCTGTCCACCCTCTCATCCTCTCCTCCTTCTCCCACTAAGTTCTCCGCTACATCTGGCCTTCGTGCAGCCACCTCTCCTCCTCCCTTCTCTGCCTTTCCCCTGTTCACCCCAGAGAGGTTTCTAGACAAGTCTGATCTGTGAAAGTCTTGTTAAAACAGGGTCTTCCCTGTTCATCCAAACTATCACGTACCATATTGAAACTCTCACGCCAGCCTTGCCCGACTTTTGCAATCATTCTTTCGCCACTGGAACCTTCCCTTACCCCCTGAAGCACTCTTTTGTGCACCCTCTTCTTGAGAAACCCTCAGCTAACCCTACCTGTCCGGCTAACTATGAGCCGATCTCCCTTACTCCTTTCCTTTGCAAACTCTTGGAAAGACCTGCTCTCTAACCTGTGAGCTTAGAGGCCTTTGGATAGCACACATGCAATGGATTGGACACTGAATAACTCCAACACCAAATAACCAAACCAACTCAGGAAGATGGAAAAGTGTTCTGTTTTATTATCAATTGTCTAAAACAGGGAGTTACAATGGACATCAACAGACGTTTGCTCATGCTCTTGGTGTACTTTACAAAAAATCACAGTTATATAGTGAAAATTCATCACATGTGACATCATACTACGTGGAAAATCTAAAAACCTATGAGGAGTTGTGATAGGATCAAGAGGAATATCTAAGTACACTTTGTGTGTGATTAGGTATCTATTGTCAGGTGGACAACTTGCGCCCACCTCTAGTGCAAATCATCTTCAACACTATTAAGTACAAGGTATATCATTGGCTCTCAGACTATAAGGCCCTACGTTATATGGCCCTCTACAATACGGTTCACTTACCCGCACGAAAGCTCACACCCAGGTGCCAGGAGGTGCGCTCGACTTTACCTCCCCACCCAATTAGCCCAACGTCTCTCATCAACCATTCCTTCTGCTACAAAGATTGTCTTTGAACGTGGCCTTGCAATGTATTCTTGTCTGTGAGAATATAAATGATTCCGGACACACACTATAGTTTGTTCTAGAACTCCAAGCCAAACTCTATTTCCACCCTTCGCTCACGTGACAGGAGACCGCAATTTGGTTCATCTTGCAGTATTTAAATGTCAATTGAATAAGCACCAAAACATAGGCAACCACCCTTTGTGACATTTTGGTACTTGTTCACTCTCTAGAACTGTACCAGCTTTCACATTTCTTATTTTTAATACAATTTGTCAAGTTATTTTACTCTAACAGTTGCAATATCTGTTCAATGTTCACAATTAGCAACCTTCTAATCAAAATGCAATTTTTAGTATGCTGTACACAATTGCGAATATCAATGTCAATTCTGACAAGAGCAGGATAAGCTTGAAGTATAAAAAGGAAAACAGCAAACACAAGCCTATGCACATCACTGTTAGTGAGAACCAAAGAGGTTAACTACCTATAACAAGTAGGCACCACAAATTTAATCTGGCTGCTGAGCTTGTTTCCAATTTCTGATAATTAACTTACGTTTAGGCATCATTTTGATGCATTAATGTGATCCTAAAGTTCATTTTCCAAAATTTGTGAGATTCCCAGCAAGGGTTTGCACTCCTACTAAAATATCTATAAGTAGTGTCTGTTTGAAACTCAGTCCAAATGCAAAATCTGCATTGTCAGCCGGTCGCCTTATCGTCCTTCTTCTTTGTCATCGATGGAGTCTGCACACACTGATAAACTTCTCCTTATCTTGCTTCTGGATTGAAATGGTGGGAGGGTGGGTCTCACCTTCATAGACTTTCACATCGCCCAAGTGAAGCCAAGCTTGCCTTCCTTGGACTTTTACAGCTGACAGGGTTATATTTTCAATGCAAAAGGGGCCATGGAAGCGTGTCTCGTGCCACTTCCAGGTGACGTTCCTTATCAAAATCAAGTCACCAACATATAACTTGGGTGCTGATAGAGGTTCATTTGGGCTGGCTGCTGAATTGTCTTCATCTGTGTTCTGAGACTGACCCCCCCTGACGCTTCAGTTGATCTGAAATGAGAGAGATGCTAGAGGTCATACATGTCAAATAGTCATTTAATTCATCACCTAACATTTTGGCTACACTCTGGGCATCAGCTCTACTCCTAAACGCAGGTGTAAGGGGAGTTCTCATTCACTGTCATGTCACTAGTTTGTGAGGGGTGAGGTGATGGTCTGAACCAGGCTGATTCCGAAGCGCATATAAAGCTTATGGTAGTCAATATAGGCAACCCTTCTTCAATGTAAATTTAATCTTGGCAATCCTTTCTTTAAGGAGGCCATTGAGTCTCTCACATATCCTGTTTTCTTGCTGGTGATAAGCAGAAGAAAACGTGTGTTTTATATTAAATAGGAGCCCTATCTGTTCAATGTTTTCATTCACAAAATATGACCCATTGTCGGATCTCAGCACTTCACACACACCCCATCTTGGGAAGACTTCATGTACGAAAAGCTTTGCTGCACAAGTGGCACCAGGTTGTGTACATGGACCTTCCTCAATCCACCTAGAGAAGGGACACATCACCACTAACATATACCTGTACCCATTACACACCTGCAGCATATTGACGTAGTCAATATGCAAACGTGGAAACTGACCATTCGGTTGAGGTATTACCCCTCTAATTGTTCTCAGTGTATGCCCAGCAGTAACGATTTGACACATGATGCAATTCACTATAAAGAATGCAACGTATTCTAACAAATTCAAAAAAACACAGTCTTCCAAAATCATTGCAGCAAGACTCTCCATAGTTACATGCGTTGGTTAATGCAGCTGTTCAAGCGCTACCTTTAATAATGCTGCTGGCATCACCGGCTTTCCAGTGCTATCCTGTCACCATAATGCTTCAGTGGGGGATAAACAACACCCCCTTAATTTCCATAATTCCTGCTCGTCCTGCAGAGCACTCCCTTGAATCTCCACTAATTGGGTTATCGATCATTTATTAAACCCTTCTTGTATCAACATGGTCAAGACTACTTTCTCTTCAATATTCAGAGTATTTAAACTCAAGATATCTGGAGAATATGCAACTCTTTTGACTTCTTCATCTGCAGCTTTGTTTCTGCAAGAGATAAAATTTGTTTGCTTAGTGTGAGCTGCACCCTTAACAAGCACTAATGCCACTGGGAGTTGTATTGCCTTAATAAGCCTGTCCAATAAGGATGCGTGCTGCACTGGTGTGATGTCCGCACAGAGGTAGCTCCTCTTTTTCCGACGTGCTAACCCTGCATGTACGGTTAACTTTACAGAGACGGAATCACTGTACAGCGTCACTTCCTGCCCTGCATGTTACTAGAGAGTGACAATAAGCACTACCAATTCTGCTGCTTGAGCTAAAAATTGAGATGGTAGTCTTGCACTTGCTACAAATTCAAATTCTCCATTTAATTTGTGTCTCACTACCTCTGCGCCAAAATGACTTTCCGCACTAGTCTGATCAATTTTCAATCTCCCCTACTGCTAAAGCATTTTCTTTCACACAGAGTATATCATCATAAAATTCAACATAATTTGCAAAGTCATGCACATGATCGCCGACTGCTATTGACTCAGCTATAAAAATGGCAGGAGTCACTATTGCACTTCTGACAATTTTAATTGTTGGGTTCGAAATCATCACCTCATATACTGAAGCTCTTTGGGATGTCAATGTACCTTTGGGTTTCTCTAAAATTGCAAACACAGCATGCTCCACGGAGAGAGTCATAGAGAAGCCCATAACAATACTTGTACTTTTTTTATTGCAAACCCAGCATGCTAAAGGTGTGTACCCCAGTGTGGTTCTCTGTGTAAGCACTGCTGTCATGAATGTCTCATCTGTGTGCGAAAATAAATACAATTCCTCTGCATAATTGGGGATTGCCAAAACAGGGGCAACACAGATAGCTTTATCCAGCTCCTCAAACCCTTCCTCCATTTCCTCAGTCCATTCTATGTTTACCTTGTCCACTTGTGCTTTCTTTAAAGCTTGCTAAAGAGGTCTTGTGTATGAACTGTAATCAAACACCCAGGCTCTAACATAGTTGCATAGCCCCAGAAACTGTTGCATCTGATTCACTGTATTTGGCTTTGCAGTTTTCATAATCGCCTCAGCTCTTTCATGTGTCACCTTCTTTCCCTCATGTGAGATCAACTGTCCTATGTATAACATCTCTTCTTGGCAGTATTGTAACTTCTCTTTGTCTAATTTGTATCCCTTGTCGGTTAGAATAGTCATCAACTGAATAAAATATTTCCTGCACTCGTTTTCTGTCGTGCTACAAATTAAAATGTCATCTACATATTGTATCACTGCACTCTTACAATCAATATTGCCTAGATCCATCTGTAGGACACTGTTAAAGATCAACGGGGAGTAACAGTTCCCCTGGGGCAAACAAGTATGTTTCAGTCGAGTTTGGCAGAACATAAAATAAGTCAATTATAGTGAGTCCTTGTGCAACGACATAGAGAAAAATGCATTTTTCAAATTGATCACCATGAAATATCGAGCTTCCACTCGGATACTACACAGTATCATTGCTAGATTCGAAACTAGATGAAACTCTGCGTCTACAATCTGGTTAATCAGTCTCATATCTTGTATAAATCTCCATGACCCTACTTTAGATTTTTTGATCGGATACACTGCAGTATTACACAATGATTCCTTATATATCAGTGCCACGACCGTCTGAAATATTCCTTCTTCAGCCTTTCGAGACCTTGGGTACTATCTTGCTCAAGGTAAAATCATTCCTGGCTTCAGCATTATTTTGACTTACCCTATTCCCATTAGTAAAGCTATGTCATAAGGGCCTGTGGTCCAAAGAATGCTTGGTACCTTCTCCAGGTTTTCCTGAAAATATGCTGGATGCTAGCGTATTATCGTCATTTTCTGTGAGACTTCTCTTTTCTCTATTCTTATCCAACATGTGATGCTCATAAAGAACATTACTTGATCATCTGTTCGTCTTCCCTAAACATTTAATCATCCGTTATGTCAGTCAATCTGTACCCTTGCTCGAGAGCTGCCACTATCCTCCATGACCTACCCTCATTGTCCATTCTTTCGAGCATTGTCATTTCCCTTCATACTATAGCTGCTTCTAATTCTATAGGGATAGTCTGCCCCCCCTCTTTGTCCATGGGTATTCATGGTCTAAACATGAACTCATCAGGTATCCTCATAATTATTCCCACTACGCCAGGTAGCCATGCCAGTAGAATGTTCACCCAATATAGAAAAAACACTGTATTCACTGCAACGCCTTACAGAGCCACTTTCCCTGTGAATGCCAGTATAAATTTGCCCATATTCAAATATTGTGTTCCTGGTATAGAACACACTATCCCTTGATAAGTGAATCATGTCAAGTTTTGTCATCAAATCTCTTCCCAAAATGTTAACAGGTGTCTGCCATGAATATAACAAAGGAACAAACATGTCACACTATCCTATAGAGATGGGTAATTCATCAGTAAAAAGAACTTGACTTGTAGCTCCAGAGAACCCTTGAAAATTCATGGCAATTCACAGCATTGATAGTTTCCCCCTCATATGCATGAAAAAGTACCCTGAGTGTCTACTAGAAAAGAAAAGGATTTGCCTCCTATCGTCACATCGACCCTTGGTTCCTCTTGGGGGTCTGGTGTCACAGATAGTACTGAACACACCAAGTCACCCTGTGAGTGGACCTATTTTGGGTACAGGATCATCCCTCTACCTGTGAAAGGATTTCCTCCTACCAGAGTGCCACCTCCTATTCTGGATGTCAGCACCTGTCCTGTGTTCGCATACTGCTGTGTCTGCATGGGGGCTTGTTGTGACTGGATTAAATTGCACTTGCTCTGGTTGCTGTAGCAGCTCCACTCGCAGCACTTGTGTCTGATACAATGTCTGATCTTGGGCATACTCTTCCCTAGTTTGTGTGCTGTATGGTGGAGGATAAACTGTCTCCCCACTTGAGAATGGACCATTCTGTAAATTTTCCTTGGCTCCCACGTAAGCGTGCAATGTACCCTATCATACAACAAGTACAACATAATGGGGGTGCTTGTCTGATAAGTCCCCCTTGGTTATACCCTCCATCGGTGCTCTGATTCTCATTTTGTGTATTCTGAAACCCACCATGATTATTTTGGAATCCCCCTCTTCCTCGGTAACTCATACCTCTGCCCTGTGGCACAGACCCATATCCACCTTGGTCCTTCGGGCGCTGATTAATTGCCTGTGGTGTACCCACTGCTTCCTTCATTCCCAGTCCCACTCCTCTCGTCAACACCTGCCCTTATATGGCAAATTTAGAAAAACATTTCATAGTCTTTCATCTTAGTTTTTTCACATCTTTCTTCCTATTTTTCTCTTGCAATAATTCACAGTGATGCACTATCGCCAACTGTATCTCATCCCATGGTTTTGCTTCCATTCCCACTTGTTTCTTCATCTGACATAAAGTGTGGTAAAATTATGATTTTTCCCAAGGCTCGCGAATTTCAAGTTGTGATTTCTCCCGAATATCCTGAATGTAAACAGTAGAATCTTCATCTTCCTTCATCTTGCGTGTCATAGTATCACCCATATCTGATGCGTCAGGAACTGTACCCTGAGAGCCCTCCACACATCTGTTCTGCAATTATTAAACAGTGCTCTATCATGCGCTGTGTTTTGTGCTGTTACTCTCGAATACCCTGCTCTTCTCCATATGTCATCAGCACTCTCTCCAACAATAGCTGCCAATAGACCCTTTATGTCCTGTATGGCCAGCGTATTTCTGCCTATCATTTTTTCTAACTCATAAATCCATTTCCCGTTGCCAGAAGTCAAACTCGGTAGCTTGCACTGTAAATGATCAATATCCATCTGCGGCCATGGAATATACTATGTCTTGCTTCCCCTTTTTCCAATAAGGGAAACTGTGTAAACCCAACCCACAGTCCATTCCCATCAGTAGTTTATCCTTGCTGGTAGTGACCTTAACCTCCTCACATATGGCACATATCTCCCTTCTCACTATATGATCATCCTCTGGGAAACTACGGTATGGACTCTGGTGTCCTGTCCTTAGGTTGTTCCACATCTGACCATCTTACTTCTTTGCCTAACTGCAGGCTTTCTTCAGGGGCACACAAGCTCCATCCTCCTATCTCGAGGATGGGCTCCCTTTCCTCGTCTGACATGTCTTGTCCCCAACTAGTATGATTATCGTCCCCCTCACCTTTGTCTAGGTTCAGTCTATTTAAGGACAATGCTCTATGTTTGTGACTGATCGGAATTGCTTCTTTGCTTCGTAATTGATATGCTAGGGATTGACCCCTCTTCCCTCGATTTCCATAGCTGATACCCTCTTTAAATTCTTGATAGACCTTATCGATCTATTCCCCCGATGCTTACTGCATCAAGGTTTTCTTCTTCCAATACTACTCTAGATGCACCAGACGTTGCTTCCTTTATCAGAAGGACCTCTTCTGTTCTATCCCATTGTATTGCTGTGTTTGGCCCTACTGGCTCTCTTCGAATGAGACTGGCATCAAGACTCTGCTGTCTCCTTCCTCATTATATTTCTTCATCTAGTTCTCTTCACTTTCTCGCCTCCCTTCTAGTTGTGTCTTCCTCTTGCCTTTGTTCTTCTGTGGAAATCGATATAATATTGTGACCCCAATCGCATTGTTTAAATGTATGTTGGCCTACGCCAAGCTGTCTAAAGAATATTATGTACATAGGTTCCGCGGCAAGGTCTTGACCTTAATGTATCGTGAAAGCTGCCATCTTGGATTTAGCCGCCATTTTAGGTACTCTTGCCGTGTGAAAGTCACCTCGAATCACAAAATGGAGGCCGAATGATATTTCGAGTAAGACTTCGGCTATGGTGACCTCCGCACACGTGAATGAATAATATGTCCGCAGGCTACCTGTTAGGGTCATGAACTAAGACCCTGTCCTCTGTTTAACCTAGGTGTAAATATGTAACTGTATCAGCGGAACCGATCTAATATATGGAAATTGCATGTTCGACCTGGCTACGAACCCTAGCCGTTGTTCCAAGAATGGTTAACTTACAAGAGGGCTGGCCAATGCAGTACAAAATGTATAAAAACCCGAGCATCCCGATGATCGGTCTCTCCCACTTTCAGTGCGAACCTAACGTTGAAGGTTCGCATGTTAGTCAGAGGGCCGAATAGCTATTCGCATGTCAATTGACTTTGGTAACTTTGTAACTTTGAAATAAAGCGCTTTGTATGTCCTTTGTAACCTGTGTTGGTGTGTTTCCTTTTTGGGCTTCCCGGCCTCATATCAATTTCTCTGTTTCCACAGTTGGCGCCCGAATAGGGACCCTCAAGATTGATGCCGGATCATTGAAGGTTGACGCAGACTATCGAACTGGGATCGGACGGTGTGATTCTGCGGGCCCGACCGATCGAGACGCGATACCTCGGCAGCGCTGCGCGATCCGATCCTTGGACGATAGTCGTGTGGTCTGACACGGCATCTTGACGAGGGTCCAATTCCGAGGCGGGCAGATTTGCCGAAACCACCGAACGCAGGTAAAATTCGTTAGTTGAAGTCCTTTGTAAACCGTACGGTCCTCCTTAGGTTTGGTCAGGTGTAGTCGTGACCCGGCTCTTAATTTAACCCTGACAATTTGAATTTGGCGTATTGTATCTGCAGACACAATTATTGGACCAGGTAACACCAATTCTTTGAGAAATGCCTGGGAAATTGTCTAGCTGTTTTAGGGCTCTATTCCGCAGCGATCGACAATCTTTGGAATTTAGCCGTCCGGCACCACAGGAGGGGTCGCCGGCGTGTACTATGTACTGTAAGTATGGCATTGGTAGTATTGTATTTAATGACATTTGGCACAGACAGACCAGAAATGCCTCTGAATTTCAGTGGCCAATCAATGGTAGTTTTGAGATCCCCCGTATCGAATACTTAGAGTCGATCTTGCTTAAGAAAAAGGCTAGGCCAGCAGCCTTTGATGTGTTACAAAACTGGAAAAAGGAAGCATTACAGCAGCTTAAAAGTAGGGATAAACATGCACGACGTCATAAAACGAATGCCGAAAAGGCATTGTTATATGACAAGGAAAAACGATTAGATGAAACCCAGAAAATGGACAGGGCTTTCTCGCTCGGAGTCCAGAAAATGTACCCTTCTAAAGATTTCCATGTTTCCGAGGAGTTTATTGAGAAAATATTAAACGAACGGAGGCCTGATTCTTCAGCGCCACCTCCGTATGCTCCCGTTGTGGGCGTTCTTCCCATTCCTGCTATTGCTCCTATCGTTATTCCTACTCCTCCTACACAGCCTACTACCCCTAGTTCCTTAATTGTCGCTCCTCCGTCTATTTCGTCTGTTACATTACCTCTTTCCCCTGCACCCATGTTAGGTTCACCTACACTTTTGATTTCGGGGAGTCCTGTGTTCATTAAATCAGATCCCGGTGCAGGGTCGAGAATAGTGACTCGTAGTACTGTTCCTGCAGGCAGGAAACAGGAACTATTTGCTTGGGCTAAACATTGCATGGAAAAAGGTGATCAAACTGATGTATTTTCAACATTATCTAATTTGCACGATTTTCCCGAGAAAAACGTTTTTATTGAAGGACTGGGGATTCATTTATGTGTAATGTGGGGTAGATTGCAGACTTCGGATCTCCCACAAGGGGTGAGAGATCTGAATGCCTTGGCACTCTCGAGGGATACAGAGCAGAAAGTATATGGGCATGTCGATAGGTTGTTTGAGTTTAGAAGGGATTTTGAAAGGTTACAAAACGAGGATGATGAGGATGATAGGATATATGTGCAGAAACGGTTCCTTTCGTGCCGAAGATCAGCACCTGAGGAAGTACGGATTTGTACCAGAGATGCGATTCGGTGGATCTCGGATTCATCGATACCGCCAGATGAGGTATATGACACATATAGTCAATACACGGTAGAGATGCAAAGGAAGGTGATCCAAGTGATGGTAAAGCATTTATAGGAGGAATGTATAAGGAAAAAGGTTGGTTGCCCCACAGAGTTATTAGGTATTTGTAAAAGAGCTTTTTCGCCCGACACTTCTACAGCTGCTTTAGCGCTCGATTTGGCCTTATTACTTAGTAAGCGGTCGGAGGTCCCTATATCTCAGTTGCCTATGAGAGAGGTCCCTCCGACCCTTGTCCCAAAAGTAGAAATCCCCGCCAACGCGGCAGCTGGTACTCCCGCGGTGGATATCCCTGCACATTACGTATCACAGTTTGTTCACGTCCCGTTCTCTCGACAGGAAGTGAACACGATTAGACAATCAGTTCCTGACATCAGGAAGAACCCGACAGGGTTTTACAAAGAAATAGAATCCGTTTTGCAGTCTTCTGTGCTCACCTTAAGTGACATGGATTTATTGT
The DNA here is from genome assembly GCF_040938575.1 of Ambystoma mexicanum. Lineage (NCBI taxonomy): Eukaryota > Metazoa > Chordata > Amphibia > Caudata > Ambystomatidae > Ambystoma > Ambystoma mexicanum. Next base: position 993,353,714 of record NC_090932.1, on the reverse strand, counting down.
TTCCAGTGCTTTTACCTGTTGATGTATGGAAACAGGTACGAACAATAGATGATGTGCCGGGGTTAGGGGATACATGGGTAAATTTGACTAGAATAGATGGGGAACGACCAGCTGGTGAGAAACCACCCCAGGTAATACTCACTTTACCCGATAGAATAGTTGCCAAATTAAAAACTATAATCCCAGAAAAAAGGATTATTTGGGACAAGCTTACGGCCTGCGTCCAAGGGAAAACTGAAGGTACTACCGAATTCTGTAATAGATTCGAACAGGTGTTCTCCGACTTCAGTGGACAGGATTTAGGTACAGAGTCGGGGAAGAGGTTGTTTGTGGACAAATTTGTGCGTGGATTGTTGCCCGACATCCAGTCACAAATTATGTCCTCAGAGAGCGCTTGGCAGGCAAAATCTCAGTCAGAGGTTTTGCATATGGCTCAGTATTATGAGAATCGGGTTAATAACGAAAAAGAGAAAATCGAAAAAAGAAGGGGTGACCTAAAGACTAAGGTATTGTTGCAGCAAATTGTCAGACACCCCAGAGGAGGTACGACACAAACTAGAGGTCAGTACATTCCAAGAGGAAGTACTCCTCCAAATTCTATAAATATTAATCAGTGTGCTTATTGCCGCCAGGAAGGTCACTGGCGAGCACAGTGCCCTGCCCTCCGTCAGAGGTCAGGAGGCACATTCGGAGGTATGGGTAGGTGACCACGGGGCCGCCCTGGAGCAGGGGGCCCTGATAGGCGTCAGCTTTTACAAGATCCACAGCAACCTTTTTCACAGGAAAATCAGACTCCGAGTATGGACTCGAGAAATATATTTGATCACCCTTCCGCCGCCTATCTTTCTGAGGAACTTCCCTTTGATGAAGTTCTGCCTTATTAGGATTGCCCGAAGCAGCGTTTGGAACCTTTACCTATTCCCGTTATTCAGAAGGGCCCCTATGTTGAATTATTGGTGGGGAATAGGAAACATCAGTTCTTGATCGACACTGGTGCACAGAAGTGCTCCATCGACCATTCTCGGGTTCCAAACATCCCCCTGTCAGGGCAAACGAATGTTTCTATAGGGTTCTCTGGTATACCAACTGTTTGTCCGGTTTCTGCACCGGTACCCGTTTCTTTGGGCCCCTTTACAGACCAGTGCCCTTTTCTTCTTACTTCAAACTGTGGAGAAAATTTGCTGGGGTTGAATTTGTTGAAGAAATTGAATGCAGTGATTCATTGTTCCTCTGACGGAATAAGATTAACAGTTTCACCACAGCAACCCTTTAACTCCCATTACTTGACCCGACCTCTACCTCCCGAATTTGACATTGTCCCAGAATATTTGTGGGCAATAGACGACAATGATGTCGGGATATTGCACATTGACCCTGTTAAGATAGTATTGAAACATGGGGTTAAACTACCGCGCATTCCGCAATATAAAATTTCAGTTGAGGGCGAGCGCGCTCTGAAATGCATTGTCTCCGATTTTGTACATCGTGGAGTGATCGAAGAGATTACAGGTAGCTTATGTAATAGTCCGATCCTGCCGGTATATAAGAAAGGCGACAATGCAATTCCGTACCGGTTTATAATAGATCTTCGTGCTATTAACCGGGTAGTGGCCCCACAATTTCCAATCGTGCCTGATGTAACAACAATCTTAACAATGATTCCTGCTACGGCTACACACTTTAGTGTCGTAGATTTGAAAAACGCCTTCTTTAGTATTCCGATACACAAGGAGAGCAGGTATTTGTTCGCGTTCACCTTGGGGGGACGCTCATTTACATTCACAAGGGCACCTCAAGGGTATACTGAAAGTCCTAGTATCTATAGTAGAGCCTTAAAAGAGCAGCTTGACACCCTTGAACTGCCACCTACTTGCATGCTGCTTCAATATGTAGACGATTTGCTCCTAGCTGCAGACTCTGAGAAAGCTTGTAAAGAAGGCACTATATTGTTGCTTGTTCATTTAGCTGAACATGGTCACAAAGCTTCACTTAAGAAATTTCAATATTGTTGCCAGGAGGTTGCCTATTTAGGCTACCTCCTGTCAAAGGAGGGGAGAAGATTGACACCTGAACGAATAAAACACATTTCTGGCATGTCTGTCCCAAAAACACAGAAGGAAGTCAGAGCCCTGATAGGGATGGCGTCCTACTGTAGACTGTGGATCCCGAACTTTGCCCTAGTGGTAAAACCGATGTTGGCTTTGACGAAGAAGGGCATTTCTCTGCCACTGCCATGGGAATCGGAACATCAACGATCATTTGAGCTTCTCAAAGCCGCGCTGTGTTCAGCACCGGTTCTGGGTACACCAAATTACGATAAGGCCTTTGTGTTGTTTGTGCATGAATGTAATGGATGTGCTTTGTCTGTGTTAACGCAGGAACATGGATGGAAGAATAGGCCGTGCGGCTATTATTCCTCCGCCCTCGATCCTGTTGCATGCGCTTTGCCGCGATGTCTGCGCGCTGTTGCTGCTGCTGCTGCGTCTGTAAAACAGAGTGAGGGGATGGTCCTAGGCCACGATTTGATTCTGATGGTACCTCACTCTGTTGATATTCTATTGAATAAAACTCAAACACAACACCTTACTTCTGCCCGGTTGACCAGGTATGAATTAGTTCTATTTGCTCCTCATATCCAAATTAAAAGGTGTTGTGTTCTCAATCCGGCTGAACTTTTGCCTCTCCCGCAAACTTCTGCTTGCGGCGATGATGGATCACATGACTGCCTGTACGCCACCGAACAAGAAACAAAGGGCAGAATAGACCTTTCAGATACTCCTTTGGAGAATGCGGAAGGGGAGCTGTTTTGTGATGGCTCCTGCTTTAAACTTCCGAATGGCACATCTACAGCTGCTTATCCAGTTACTACTTTGAATAAGATTGTAGAAACTAAAAGGATTCCGCATATCTCCGCGCAGGCCGCAGAGATTATAGCGTTGACCCGTGCTTGTGAGCTCTCCCAAGGGCATAGAGTTAACATTTATACGGATAGTCAGTACGCCTTTGGGGTGGCTCACAACTTCGGAAAACTGTGGTCGGAAAGAGGGTTTCTGACCTCACATGGGACCAAGATTCAGCATGGCCCCTTAACCCTTTAAGTGCCAAGGACGAGGTATCTCGTCCTTGGAAGTGCACACGCAGTGCCAAGGACGAGATAGCTCGTCCTTTTCGGCACCTTGTTTTGAGCGATCCCTGCAAAGCAGGGATCGCTCAAAACTGTAATCCAACCCCCGGGCTATGTGAGGGGGAGGTCCCCCCTCACTGCCCGGGGGTTGGATTTCCTTCAGTTTCACGCCGACGTGCGTGACGCATGTCGGCGTGAAACGGAAAGCAATTCCACCGCAGCAGCCATTTTCGGCTGCTGCGTTGGAGAGAGAAGGTGAGTGCCCTTCTTGTTCCGCCTCGATCTCCGGCTGTATTTCAAGCCGGAGATCGAGGCGGGTATCGTTGGAAAGGGGAGATTCTCCCCTTTCCAACGGTACCCATTGTGTGACTTTGCTGCCCGCGGATCGGGCGCAGGGCGCCTCGATCCGCGGGCAGCAACGTCACGGATCAAACGAAGATCCTTTTGTGACGCGTGGGGGAGGGGGGCTGCTTACTAGGTAAGCGGCCCCCTTCCCCCGTGGCCCCAAAGCATGGGGCCACAGCGCCAGGGACCCCTGGGGGCAGATGATCACTGCCCCCGGGGGTGGGGGGAAAAAAAAAAAAAAAAATCGAGGGAAGGAGGGAGGTGGGAGGGGGTTTTGGGCCCTGGGGCCCACTGGGCCACCAGCGATTGACCTAAAAGTGGTGTCCCTGGAAAGGGGACTTTCTCCCCTTTCCAGGGACACCACTCATATGCCGCATTGCTGGTCACGGATCAGCGCAGAGCGCTGATCCGTGACCAGCAACCCACTGAACCACCATGGATCTGTTTGCGAGTTGGGGGGGAGGGGGGCTGCTTCAGGTAAGCAGCCCTCTCCCCCCCCCCCCGGCCCCCAAAGCATGGGGACACATGAAAATGTACCCTGGGGGCAGATGGCTGGCCATCTGCCCCCAGGGAAATATATATAAAAAAAATAATAATAATCTGAGGGATGGGGGGAGGTGGGAGGGGGTTTGGGGTCCTGGGGCCCACTAGGCCACCAGGGATTGAACAGAAAGTGGTGTCCCTGGAAAGGGGACTTTCTCCCCTTTCCAAGGACACCACATATGAGGCATTGCTGGTCACGGATCGGCGCAGAGCGCTCGATCCGTGACCAGCAACCCACTAGACCACCATGGATCTCTTTGTGAGGTGGGGGGTGGGAAGGGGGCTGCTTCAAGTAAGCAGCCCTCTCCCCCCTCCCGACCCCAAAGCATGGGGGCACGTGTATGTGAACCCTGGGGCAGATGGCTGACCATCTGCCCCAAGGGAATGTAAAATAAAAAACAAAAATGAAATGATGGGAAACAGGGTTGGGGGAAGGGGTGGGGGCCACTAGCCACCATGGATTTTTTACTGAATGAAAGGGAGGGGGTGTCCCCCCATAGGGGCGGGTGCCCCCCCAACCAAAGTAGAAAGGGGGCACCCCTTGTAACCCTCCCTGGGGGCAGATATCTGTTCCTAGGGAGGGCCATCTGACCCCAGGGAGGGATGCATGAGGTGGGGCCCCCCCTATCTGCCCCCAGGGAGGGTTGCATGAGGTGGGGCCCTCCATTTGGGGTGGGGGGGGGTTGAGGGCCACCCCCCGTTGCGGTACATCATGCGCTGCCAATTTAGGGTGGCCCTCAGCCCCCCCTAAAAAGCAGCCTGTGGTTTTGTAATTTTTTTTTTGTTTACCCAACTTTGCTTGGTGCAGATGGCCACATTAGTGTGGCTATCTGCCCCCAGGGTGCCCAAACCCTACTGCCCCATCTATTGGGGGTCCAGCCCCACCTTTTGGGGTGGCCCTCTCCCCCCTCACCCCAAATGGAGGTGGGGTGTACCTCACGCAGCCGTTTGGAGGAGGCCCAGGGAGGCCTGCATGAGGTGTGTCCCCCAGCCATTGGGGGTGGGGTGGGGGGGGGCACCACAAAAGCTGGGGCAGGACCCCCAATAGATGAGGCAGTAAGGTTTGGGCACCCTGGGGGCAGATAGCCACACTAATGGGCCCATCTGCACCAAGCCAAGTTGGGTAAACAAAAAAAAATATACAAAAAAACAGGCTGCTTTTTAGGGGGGGCTGAGGGCCACCCTAAATTGGCAGCGCATGATGTACCGCAACGGGGGGTGGCCCTCAACCCCCCCCCACCCCAAATGGAGGGCCCCACCTCATGCAACCCTCCCTGGGGGCAGATATCTGCTCCTAGGAAGGGGCATCTGACCCCAGGGAGGGATGCATGAGGTGGGCCCCCCCCTATCTGCCCCCAGGGAGGGTTGCATGAGGTGGGGCCCTCCATTTGGGGTGGGGGGGGGTTGAAGGCCACCCCCCGTTGCGGTACATCATGCGCTGCCAATTTAGGGTGGCCCTCAGCCCCCCCTAAAAAGCAGCCTGTGGTTTTGTAATTTTTTTTTGTTTACCCAACTTTGCTTGGTGCAGATGGCCACATTAGTGTGGCTATCTGCCCCCAGGGTGCCCAAACCCTACTGCCCCATCTATTGGGGGTCCAGCCCCACCTTTTGGGGTGGCCCTCTCCCCCCTCACCCCAAATGGAGGTGGGGTGTACCTCACGCAGCCGTTTGGAGGAGGCCCAGGGAGGCCTGCATGAGGTGTGTCCCCCAGCCATTGGGGGTGGGGTGGGGGGGGCACCCCAAAAGCTGGGGCAGGACCCCCAATAGATGGGGCAGTAAGGTTTGGGCACCCTGGGGGCAGATAGCCACACTAATGGGCCCATCTGCACCAAGCCAAGTTGGGTAAACAAAAAAAAATATACAAAAACACAGGCTGCTTTTTAGGGGGGGCTGAGGGGCACCCTAAATTGGCAGCACATGATGTACCGCAACGGGGGGTGGCCCTCAACCCCCCCCCACCCCAAATGGAGGGCCCCACCTCATGCAACCCTCCCTGGGGGCAGATATCTGCTCCTAGGAAGGGGCATCTGACCCCAGGGAGGGATGCATGAGGTGGGCCCCCCCCTATCTGCCCCCAGGGAGGGTTGCATGAGGTGGGGCCCTCCATTTGGGGTGGGGGGGGGTTGAGGGCCACCCCCCGTTGCGGTACATCATGCGCTGCCAATTTAGGGTGGCCCTCAGCCCCCCCTAAAAAGCAGCCTGTGGTTTTGTAATTTTTTTTTTGTTTACCCAACTTTGCTTGGTGCAGATGGCCACATTAGTGTGGCTATCTGCCCCCAGGGTGCCCAAACCCTACTGCCCCATCTATTGGGGGTCCAGCCCCACCTTTTGGGGTGGCCCTCTCCCCCCTCACCCCAAATGGAGGTGGGGTGTACCTCACGCAGCCGTTTGGAGGAGGCCCAGGGAGGCCTGCATGAGGTGTGTCCCCCAGCCATTGGGGGTGGGGTGGGGGGGGCACCCCAAAAGCTGGGGCAGGACCCCCAATAGATGGGGCAGTAAGGTTTGGGCACCCTGGGGGCAGATAGCCACACTAATGGGCCCATCTGCACCAAGCCAAGTTGGGTAAACAAAAAAAAATATACAAAAACACAGGCTGCTTTTTAGGGGGGGCTGAGGGGCACCCTAAATTGGCAGCGCATGATGTACCGCAACGGTGGGTGGCCCTCAACCCCCCCCCACCCCAAATGGAGGGCCCCACCTCATGCAACCCTCCCTGGGGGCAGATATCTGCTCCTAGGAAGGGGCATCTGACCCCAGGGAGGGATGCATGAGGTGGGGCCCCCCCTATCTGCCCCCAGGGAGGGTTGCATGAGGTGGGGCCCTCCATTTGGGGTGGGGGGGGGTTGAGGGTCACCCCCCGTTGCGGTACATCAGGCGCTGCCAATTTAGGGTGGCCCTCAGCCCCCCCTAAAAAGCAGCCTGTGATTTTGCATTTTGTTTTTTGTTTACCCAACTTTGCTTGCTGCAGATGGGCCCATTAGTGTGGCTATCTGCCCCCAGGGTGCCCAAACCCTACTGGCCCATCTATTGGGGGTCCTGCCCCACCTTTTGGGGTGGCCCTCTCCCCCCTCACCCCAAATGGAGGTGGGGTGTACCTCACGCAGCCGTTTGGAGGAGGCCCAGGGAGGCCTGCATGAGGTGTGTCCCCCAGCCATTGGGGGTGGGGCGGGGGAGGGCACCCCAAAAGGTGGGGCAGGACCCCCAATAGATGGGGCAGTAAGGTTTGGGCACCCTGGGGGCAGATAGCCACACTAATGGGCCCATCTGCACCAAGCCAAGTTGGGTAAACAAAAAAAAATATACAAAATCACAGGCTGCTTTTTAGGGGGGGCTGAGGGCCACCCTAAATTGGCAGCGCATGATGTACCGCAACGGGGGGTGGCCCTCAACCCCCCCCACCCCAAATGGAGGGCCCCACCTCATGCAACCCTCCCTGGGGGCAGATAGGGGGGGCACCACCTCATGCATCCCTCCCTGGGGTCAGATGCCCCTTCCTAGGAGCAGATATCTGCCCCCAGGGAGGGTTGCATGAGGTGGGGACCTCCATTTGGGGTGGGGGGGGGTTGAGGGTCACCCCCCGTTGCGGTACATCAGGCGCTGCCAATTTAGGGTGGCCCCCAGCCCCCCCTAAAAAGCAGCCTGTGATTTAGCATTTTGTTTTTTGTTTACCCAACTTTGCTTGCTGCAGATGGGCCCATTAGTGTGGCTATCTTCCCCCAGGGTGCCCAAACCCTACTGGCCCATCTATTGGGGGTCCTGCCCCACCTTTTGGGGTGGCCCTCTCCCCCCTCACCCCAAATGGAGGTGGGGTGTACCTCACGCAGCCGTTTGGAGGAGGCCCAGGGAGGCCTGCATGAGGTGTGTCCCCCAGCCATTGGGGGTGGGGCGGGGGGGGGCACCCCAAAAGGTGGGGCAGGACCCCCAATAGATGGGGCAGTAAGGTTTGGGCACCCTGGGGGCAGATAGCCACACTAATGGGCCCATCTGCACCAAGCCAAGTTGGGTAAACAAAAAAAAATATACAAAATCACAGGCTGCTTTTTAGGGGGGGCTGAGGGCCACCCTAAATTGGCAGCGCCTGATGTACCGCAACGGGGGGTGACCCTCAACCCCCCCCCACCCCAAATGGAGGGCCCCACCTCATGCAACCCTCCCTGGGGGCAGATAGGGGGGGCACCACCTCATGCATCCCTCCCTGGGGTCAGATGCCCCTTCCTAGGAGCAGATATCTGCCCCCAGGGAGGGTTGCATGAGGTGGGGCCCTCCATTTGGGGTGGGGGGGTTGAGGGCCACCCCCCGTTGCGGTACATCAGGCGCTGCCAATTTAGGGTGGCCCCCAGCCCCCCCTAAAAAGCAGCCTGTGAATTTGCATTTAGTTTTTTGTTTACCCAACTTTGCTTGCTGCAGATGGGCCCATTAGTGTGGCTATCTGCCCCCAGGGTGCCCAAACCCTACTGGCCCATCTATTGGGGGTCCTGCCTCACCTTTTGGGGTGGCCCTCTCCCCCCTCACCCCAAAAGGAGGTGGAGTGTACCTCACGCAGCCGTTTGGAGGAGGCCCAGGGAGGCCTGCATGAGGTGTGTCCCCCAGCCATTGGGGGTGGGGCGGGGGGGGCACCCCAAAAGGTGGGGCAGGACCCCCAATAGAGGGGGCAGTAGTGTTTGGGCACTCCGGCGCCAGATTGGCACACCAATGTGCCCCTGTGCACAAAGGGGAGTTGGGTTACCAAAGGAAAACAGTGAAATTGTTGGAAGGTTTTTTAGGGGGGGCGGTGGAGCACCCCAAAGGGTTGGGAAAGCTGAATGGGGCGTTAACCCCCCCCCTGCCCACAATGGAGTGGGTGCCATGTCATGCAGCCCTCCCTGGGACCAGATATCTGCTCCTAGGAACGGACGCCTGAGCCCAGGGAGGAGTGCAGGACAGCCTTCCCCCTTATCTGCCCCTTGGGAGGGCTACATGAGATGGGCCGCCCCTCAAATTGGGGTGGTGGTGGAGAGGTGCAACCCCCCTCACGTTAGAAAATTCCACAGCGGTGTAGGGGGCCCCTCCGCCCTCACAAAAGGGCAGCCTGCCATTTTGAATTGGGTTCTTCGTTTACTATACCTGCCTTTGCGTAGAGGGGCACATTGGTGTGCCAGTCTGGCGCCGGGGTGCCCAAAACGTACAGGCCAATGCTACAGTGGGGCCAATATGGGTGGTCTGGTATGTGGGTGGGCTGACACAGATAATATATGTTTTGTTCTTCCCTTTACAGGTCTTGAGCAGTTCAAGCTTCTCCCTTGTTATGTACGTATGAAATTTTGCTTATTCCAACATTTGATAGTGGGTGGAGGGCACATTGCTATTGGGGTGGGGGTGAACAGGGCCTGTAGTGTTCTGTTGTGAAGGAAGTGGGTGCTCTGGGGAGGTATTGGGGTGGCCAGGAACACACTTGTCCAGGTTGCGGACAAAACGCCCCCCAGTGCAGCTGAACAGTGCTGTTTCCCTGGGAGGGAAGTTTGCCAATTAGCCATCTGTGCAATGTTTGTTTTGTGTGCTGGGGGTTGCCATACACCCATTGGTCTTAGGCCAGTTTGCTATCACTGTGCAGTCCAGCCTTCTGTGGAGGTAGATGACAGAGAAGTTTCATGTATGTGGTGGAAGGAGCTGAAAAATGTACAGATATATGCCAGACAGTTCGGATGTGTTATTGGTAGGCAAAGCACTGAATGTAAATCTTTTATGTTTCTGTTGCAGTTGCGGCTACAGAAAAGCTTATGCTGATTTATGTAAGTACCACATATATTACTTGGTAATGTGCGGTGGAGGGTTACTGTGGTGGAAGAAACTGTGGCTGCAGTGTCAGTGGTATGGGGGAGAAAGGGTAGGAGGGCGGTTCGGGGGCCAGTGATGGGAGTGCCTTGCATTGAGGAAGGTGGCTGCTTTGCAGAAGGAAAAACTGGGCAACATAAGTAGCAGCTCCTTTTCAAAAATGTTGCCGGTAGTAATGCAGATGGTCATTTTGTTATGAGCATGGTACGCGTACTTGATACAGAGAACACTACTTTTACTGCAACGATCACCATTTCTGTGGTCCTTTTCCAGCAGTCGTCCCAGTGAGCCCCGCCTGGCTCCCCATCCTTTTGCAGGGGGAAAACCTGTAACGCAGGGTAGCTAGAGGGGCAGGAGGGGTGGGGGATTAAGTCATTGCCCTTGGGCGTCCAACTCCCAGATGGATATTTTGTCCCTCAAAAGCAGCAGTGGGTGCAGGGTGCCCCGGCACGGTCCCCATCCCGTCCTAGAGGGGAAAGCTGCAGTGCTGGCCAGGCAGAGATGTAGTGTGGTGGTGGTTGATGTGTGTGACCTTGGCTGCCTCTCGGCCTTGGTAGTTGAATGGCCCCAAGTTCACCAGTACTTTAGGAGCTGCGCCCCAATTTCTCACAATCAAAGAGTCCAAATGTGCATGCATGTGTAATGAAAGGGGCACATTCTGTCAGAGGAACTATATTCGGAGAGGTTACAAAACACCCTTGCTGCACAGGTCATATCCTCTGTCAGACTAGTCACCCTGCCAAAGTGTAATGGTGTAGCATGTGGAAGTCACTTTACTACCGTGCAGTGCAGGCGGTGGGCCACAGGAGCAGACAACCTTTACTGATTACAATTGCCCCAGCAGAACTGTGTTATTGGCACAAGGTGACATACTGTCTTCCTCACCTCCTTCCCCTAAAACACAAGTGCCAATTACGTAATGACCTACTGTAAATTCACATGAGAGGTGCATGTCCGAATAGGTGAAGTGTGTGTCTGGGAGTGTTACAAGAGCCATGTGTTCACACAATCATTCAGCTAGTTGGTAAACTGTATGTATAGGCATATTCATGGGGGTTCACTTGTTTCCATATCATAGTGACGATGAGGGTTGTGTAGATAATTGCCTACTCTTTCACCCAAAGGGGTGCACGATTTTCCGAGGGCCAACCACATCTGGCTCTCAAAGGGATGCCCTCCTGGTACATTGGTTTGGGGTTAGGGGGAAGTGCTTTCACCAGCTCAGAGGAGCCATCAGCGATGTCCATGCAAAAGGAGATGCAAACCCAACACCCTACAGTGGTGCACCTGGGAGGAAAAGATTTAGCGTCTGTGGGAGGGGAAGGGATACATGAGCTGCTAATGGAGGAACTGGAATGGATAGCACAGATGTTTCCAAACAGTGATGGGTTGGTGCCAGATTTCCGGGATTTATTTATTTTTATGTTTTTTCTGCAGGATGCCATATGCCCACTTGTCTTATTTCCATTTCCAATCCGTCTGCAGTCTAGCCTTCCGTAGTGGTAGATGACTGAGAAGTGTCATGGAAGTGGTGGAAGGAAGTGAAAAATGTACAGATAGTTGCCAGACAGTTTGGATGTGTAATTGGTAGGCAAAGCATTGAATTTTAATCTTTTATGTTTCCTTTGCAGTTTCGGCTACTGAAAAGCTATTGCTGACTTATGTAAGTACAACATTTATTACTTGGTAATGTGGGGGTGGAGGGTTACTGTGGTGGAAGGAATTGTGGGTGCATTGTCAGTGATAAGGGTGGGAAAGGGTAGTGGGGAGGGTCGGGGGCCAGTGATGGGTGTGACTTGCATTGAGTAAGGCAGCTGCTTTGCAGAAGGAAAGGTTTGGCAGCAAATTTTAAACATTTTTTTCCAGTAGTTATATAGATGGTCATTTTTTCTGAGCATGCTATGCACACTTGTTACAGAGCTCATTCCTTTCACTGCAAAGTTCACCATTTCTGTGGTCCAATTTCAGCAGTGGTCGCAGTGTGCCCTGTCAGGGTCCCCATCCTTTTGCAGGGGGAAAAAACTGTAACGCAAGGTAGCTAGAGAGGGGGGTGTCATTGGCCTTGGTCGTCCGTCCCCCAGGTGGATATTTTGCCTCCAAATTCAGCAGTGTGTGCAGGGTCCAATCCCTTCCAGGAGAGGAAAGCTGTAGTGCTGACCAGGAAGCTATGTAGGGTAGTGGTGGGTGATGGGTGTGACCTTGTCCACCTCCCTTCCTTGGTAGTGAAGTGGCCCCAAGGTCACTAGTGGTCCTGGAGCTATGGCCGAAACACTCACATTGAAAGTGTCTGAAGGTGCACCCATTTGTGGTAAATGTGGCACATTCTGTCAGGGTACCTATATTCACAGAGCGTACAAAGCACACTTCCTGTGGACTTCATATCCTCCGTGAGACTAGTCACCCTGCCAAATTGTAACGATGTAGCATGTGGACGTCACCTTACCACCGTGCTGGGCAGGCGGTGGGCCACAGGAGCAGACAACTTTTACTGATTACAATTGCGCCAGCACAACTGTGTTATTGGCACAAGGTGACATACTATCTTCTTCACCTCCTTCCCCTGAAAATAACGTGGCAATTATGTGTCGACCTACTGTTATCTCAAATGAGAGGTGGTTTCCGAATGGGTGAAGTGTGTGTCTGGGATTGTTACAAGAGTCATGTGTTGGTGCAAATGTTGTGTAATGTGGTAAAATGTATGTGTAGCCATAATCATGGGGGTTTTCCTGTTTCCATTTCCTAGTGAGGATGAGGGTTGTGTGGATTTTCGGCCACTCTTATATCCAAAGGGCTGCACGACTTTTCCGAGGGCCACCTACATCTGGGTCTGGAAGGGATGGCCTTGCGGTGCATTGGTTTGGGGTGGGGGGGATGCGCCTTCACCAGCTCCGAGGAGCCATCGTCGCTGCCCAAGAAAAAGGAAAGGCCCCCCCCCCTGACCTTATAGTGGTTCACCTGGGAGGAAATGATTTTGCGTCTGTGGGACGGAAGGGGGTACGCGAGCAGCTCATGGCAGACCTTGAATGGATTGCAGAGAGGTTTCCAAACACTGTGGTGGCCTGGTCCCAGATGATTCCCAGGATGGATTGGAGAACTGAAGGGAATAGAAGGGCCATCAACCGCTTGGTGTGGAAAATGAATGGCGAGTTCACTAAACTGACAGAGGGCAACACCAGAATACGGACCATTCACCATGGCAATATCAAAGGTGCTGTGATGTTTCACAGAGATGGGGTGCACCTTTCCAAAACAGGCATGGAGCTGTTCATTGGAAACATAATGGATTTTGCCCAGACGCTATTTTAGGGGGAGTTTGCCCAGTGACTGATGGACACACTGGAAGATCTGAAAGGTGAATAGAAGTGGTAGTAAGTATGTTGGCAGTGAGACTTCCACTTTCTAGCAATTGTTTGCAATCATGGCATGTCAAAGCATTTAGTATGTTTCTGCTACTTATTTCTTTGGTACCCATCACTACTTGCTTCAGCCTACATCAATTTGCTTGGCCTTGCAATAATTTTGTCCATGTGAGCTTTCCCCTTACAATAGACACCCCTATATGAATGAGCAGGTGTTATTGTCAAAAGTGTGCCAGCAGTTGGCCGGAAGGGCCAGCCGTGTACTGTATTTATCTTCCCTCTCTGCTTCTTCATTGCCTATGGCTTTTCAACTCACCCAATCACTAATACGTTGCATGGTTCCTTCTCACCTCGATTTCCCATCCACAAGCATCCCATGGGGGAGGGCATGGTGCAAAGCATGTTGGCTGTTTCTGAATAGGTAGTGTGGCTGAAATCCTCGTCCCCACGCTTGTATTTCTGTACAGTTTAGCGGAATAGTACATTGGCCATAGATTTTTTGTTCTCTTTCTTTTAGGTGCAGGTGTGTTGTAGCTGTCTACACACTTGTAGGAAAGCAGTCAGCTGGTCCTTAGCATTTCACGTGAGTGTTTGCAAAGTACTACTCTGTTTATTGTAGCGTGCAGGGAGTACGTCATATTGCAGAGGGCTGCTACTGTTAGTGAGCAAAGTCTGGACCTTTTGGTGTACCTGTGTGGAGTAGGTTTGTGGCACTGAATACCACTTACTGTGCTACGTTCCATACTTTCAGAAGCACACATACTTCTTGTTTCAGTCTTCATCTGGTCTTTGGGCATTGAAGGGTTCCATAGCGAAGGTACTCATGGCTTCTCGGCGATCAATGTCTGGTGCGGAGGCATTAGCTGTAGTGATGGAATCTGGCTCAGAGCAAGGCACAGATGTGTACATGCATTCTGAAACAGATAGTGCTTCTGAGGGGCAGGAGGGAAGTGATTGAGGAAGTGAGATGGCCATTGACGAAAGTCCCTCCTCCCACTCATCATCGTCATCATCTGATGATGAAGAGGAAGGAAGAGTGCGTCCACCTTTTCGCACACTTCCCACACGCAGGGGACCTGTAAGGGGGAGGGGACGTGCAAGACTGCCACGCAATGTGGCAGTTCCTGACATGACTCAAGAGTCGCTCTGGGTGCCTCCAGCAATGGCTCAGCCTGTTGTGCCCCCTTTCACTGGTATATCAGGGTGCACAGTGAATACAGAAGGGTTTCAGCCTATTGATTTTTTCAACCTTTTTGTTGATGATGGGTTCATTGCAGACGTGGTTGAGCAAACCAATTTATACGCTGCACAGTTCATGAGGTCTAGGGGTCCCACTCTGAAACCCCACTCCAGAGCACAAGCATGGGTACCCACAAACGATGTTGAAATGAGACCGTTTTGGGGTCTCATTTTGCTCATGGGAATTGGACACAAGCCGTCTGTCGCAATGTACTGGACTACTGTAGCACCACTTTATTGCCCGTTTTTTTCAGCTACAATGAGCAGAAATCGCTTTCAAGCACTGCACCGTATGTTGCACTTCAATGACAACTCGGCAGCATTACCCAAAACGGACCCAAACTTTGATAGGCTGTTCAAACTTAAGCCATTTCTGGACCATTTCACTCACCGATTTGCAGAGGTGTATGTTCCTAGCCAGAACATATCCATTGATGAATCGTTGGTGTTGTTCAAAGGTCGCCTTGTATTCAGGCAATACATTCCTAGCAAGAGATCACGATATGGGATTAAAATGTACATGTTGTGTGAAAGTACCACTGGGTATGTCAGCAGCATGAGAGTCTACACCGGTAAAGACTCTACCCTAAACCCTCCGGGCTGCCCAGCCCATTTAGGGACAAGTGAGAAGATTGTTTGGGATCTTCTCACACCATGGCTCCACAAGGGACATCATTTGTATGTAGACAATTTCTACACCGGAATTCCACTGTTCAAGGAATTGTTCAATGTGGGCACACTCGCATGCGGTACAATCCGCAGTAACCGCAAACGCTTCCCCAGACAACTTGTGTGTAAGAAGTTGGCTAAGGGACAATGTATGGCATTGCGGCAGGATGAATTGTTAGCAGTGAAATTCTGCGACAAAAGGGATGTGTACATGCTAAGTACTATTCATGATGAAAGTACTTCAGCTGTCCCTCTGCGCAGGCAGACTCAGCAAGTGTTGAAACCCAATTGCATTCTGGATTACAACAAGTACATGGGTGGAGTAGACAAAAATGACCAAGTGCTTGAGTCATACCACGCTGAACGCAAGTCGCGTTTCTGGTACAAAAAGTTAGCCACACACATTGTGCATATGGCAACGTACAATGCTTATGTGGTGTACCGTGCAGCTACTCCACAAAACAAGCTCTCCTTTTTGGATTTTGAATTAGAAATTGTTCAATCTCTGGCTAATGTTCATGTACAAATTCCCTCCTTTCCAGAGGTCGAAGATGTAGCCAGATTGCAAGAGCGACACTTTGGTGATTATGTTCCTCCCACTGCCACGAAGGCACAACCGTACCGAAAATGTAAGGTGTGTACAAAACAAGGAAAGAGGAAGGATACTCGGGTGTACTGTCCCCAATGCCCTTCCCAGCCTGCCCTCTGCTTTCAGCCTTGTTTCCTTTTGTATCATACAAAGGAAAAATATTGGGAGATCGACTGATTTCCGAAAATGCCCATCATTCCTTGAAAGGGACCCTTAGCCCCTGAAATCGTGCATGTCTTGTAAAGGAATGCCACTCTTGCACCCTGCCCTGGAGGAGTACCTTCAATGAAAATGCAACAGGATGTCAACTCACTTCACTTGATTTAGCGTGCATTCACGAGCATCGCTAGTCCTGCTTCCTCCACTCGAGGCCTGCCTTGGAAAGGCAACCACAGCCGTAGCTTTCCCTTGAGGCCTGCCAAGAAAATGTACATCAGTCTAGATCCCTCAGCTCAAAGCGTGACTTGCAAAGGAACGCTAATCAGGCTCCTTCCATTGGAGGCGTGCCTACGAAATAGTAATCATTATGAGTCCCTGTACTTGAGTTGTGCCATGCGGGTCTTTCCCCTTTGGCGTGCTTTGGCAAGCAATGCTAGTCCTGCCCCCTCCACTTGAGGCCTGCCTGGGAAAGAGACATCACCCCCGGTACCTTTCCCTTCAGGTCTGCCTCCTAAGGAAAAGGCAGTCTAGCTCCCTCTGCGCGTGGTGTGCCTTGCAAAGTAACGCAATGCTTGTTACGTCCAAAGCAGGCGCATCTTTGAAAGAAATGCCAGTCTAGCTCCCTCCACTTGAGGTGTGCCTTGGAGTAGGTGGGGACAGCACTCTGCTTTACTCCCCTTTGGCGTGCTTTGGCAAGCAATGCTAGTCCTGCCCCCTCCACTTGAGGCCTGCCTGGGAAAGAGACATCACCCCCGGTACCTTTCCCTTCAGGTCTGCCTCCTAAGGAAAAGGCAGTCTAGCTCCCTCTGCGCGTGGTGTGCCTTGCAAAGTAACGCAATGCTTGTTACGTCCAAAGCAGGCGCATCTTTGAAAGAAATGCCACTCTAGCTCCCTCCACTTGAGGTGTGCCTTGGAGTAGGTGGGGACAGCACTCTGCTTTACTCCCCTTTGGCGTGCTTTGGCAAGCAATGCTTGTCCTGCCCCCTCCACTTGAGGCCTGCCTGGGAAAGAGACATCACCCCCGGTACCTTTCCCTTCAGGTCTGCCTCCTAAGGAAAAGGCAGTCTAGCTCCCTCTGCGCGTGGTGTGCCTTGCAAAGTAACGCAATGCTTGTTACGTCCAAAGCAGGCGCATCTTTGAAAGAAATGCCACTCTAGCTCCCTCCACTTGAGGTGTGCCTTGGAGTAGGTGGGGACAGCACTCTGCTTTACTCCCCTTTGGCGTGCTTTGGCAAGCAATGCTTGTCCTGCCCCCTCCACTTGAGGCCTGCCTGGGAAAGAGACATCACCCCCGGTACCTTTCCCTTCAGGTCTGCCTCCTAAGGAAAAGGCAGTCTAGCTCCCTCTGCGCGTGGTGTGCCTTGCAAAGTAACGCAATGCTTGTTACGTCCAAAGCAGGCGCATCTTTGAAAGAAATGCCACTCTAGCTCCCTCCACTTGAGGTGTGCCTTGGAGTAGGTGGGGACAGCACTCTGCTTTACTCCCCTTTGGCGTGCTTTGGCAAGCAATGCTAGTCCTGCCCCCTCCACTTGAGGCCTGCCTGGGAAAGAGACATCACCCCCGGTACCTTTCCCTTCAGGTCTGCCTCCTAAGGAAAAGGCAGTCTAGCTCCCTCTGCGCGTGGTGTGCCTTGCAAAGTAACGCAATGCTTGTTACGTCCAAAGCAGGCGCATCTTTGAAAGAAATGCCACTCTAACTCCCTCCACTTGAGGTGTGCCTTGGAGTAGGTGGGGACAGCACTCTGCTTTACTCCCCTTTGGCGTGCTTTGGCAAGCAATGCTAGTCCTGCCCCCTCCACTTGAGGCCTGCCTGGGAAAGAGACATCACCCCCGGTACCTTTCCCTTCAGGTCTGCCTCCTAAGGAAAAGGCAGTCTAGCTCCCTCTGCGCGTGGTGTGCCTTGCAAAGTAACGCAATGCTTGTTACGTCCAAAGAAGGCGCATCTTGGAAAGGAATGCCACTCCACCGCCTCTAGTTGAGGCGGGCCATGGAGAAGAAGGGTGGAGCACTGTGGGTCACTCCCCTATGGGAGTGCAGCTTGCTCCTGTTCGGGATTGCCTTACAAAAAAAAAACGTCTGGAAAACCCCATCCGCTTCTGGCGTACTTTGGACAGGAACCCAAATCTGGCTCCTTCCACTTAAGGTTTGGCAAGCAAAGAAAGGCCAGTCCCGCTCCCTCTACTCAAGCCGTGCGTTGTGGAAGACCAGAACGGCATTCAGGTTCCCTCCACTCAAGGGGTGTTTTTTCAAAATATTACACGCCACTTTGGCTCCTTCCCTTGAGGTCTAAGTGTCATGAAAGTGGTACTTGGACACCAACTATATGGCAGCGGTGTCTTGCGTACCTCGTAAGATCCTGCCTTGTTTATTGTTTTACCTCGAGTAATGTTATGTGTGGTGTAAGTGACACGTCATCTGTAGGAATGAATTGGATATGATTGGTGTGTGAATTAGGTAAAGATACAAAGAACATGCAGTTGCAATTTCTGTGAATGGACTTTTCCAGCAGTGACGAAATGATTGTCATTTTGCAGGATGGCTGTTTTGTGTGGGTACGGTGGGACATAAGAATGTTTGGCCATAGTTGCTATGGGCATACTGAAAGCTGGTGTGGAAGATAGCGCCTGTAGGGCAGGGAAGTGAAGTCAGGCAGTATGCACTTGCTATCACTGTCCACATGTGATTGCCAGCACATAAAGTTTGCATGCAGACACAGTTGCTATGAAATTGATGCCAAATGATAGTTAAGATATTGCTAGAGACACAGTTGCATTGTACACAGATGTCCATGTGGTATAAGTGTGTAGATATGCTCATGTGTAGATACACTTGCTCTGGTGCTAGTGATTTCGTAGAAGTGCAACTGCTGAAATGGATGCCAACTGACTGCAGACACGAAAGGGATACGAATGGCCAGTGATCCGGTGGGTGCCTTGACGTGGCATCACTGCTCACAAGGACAAACCTTCTTGTGCAATACAAGGAGGTTGGTCCTTGTGCTAAATCCCACCTTGCGTGTCTAACTGCATTGCGTCTGCTATGTATGGGAAGTGTGAGGAAAGGTGCATGTGAAATGGCTTACTGGCAGTACTTTACTGTTTCCTAAGCGCACTACAGCGAAGTTACTATACTAAAGATGTGCCCATTGTCACTCAGGTACCACACCTGCACACAAAGAGGTCAGCCTCTCATTGGGACACGTGTGGCGATGCGGGAAGGTAGGCCACGTGTTGTTGGCGGTGTGTTTCGGTGAGTGGCCAGAGGGAAATGTCTGAGATTTGTCTTCATTTCCGGCCAATTTCAGAGACATTTCCCTGTGTCCACTCACCGAAACATGTCGCCAACAGCAGATGTCATACCTTCTCGTGTTCCCACAGGTGTTCCGACGAAAAAGGTACCTCGCATGTGTGGGTGCACCTACCGGGGTCGCAAAAGGAAAAGGGTAACCCGCTGGTAACCCCAAGCCTTTCGCCACAGCACAATTTGTTCATGTGGGCAACCTACAGATTTGGGCCTAGGGTGTCGAAGCCAGCAAGGAAAACAGGGAACCCCATGCATTTCCCAAAAGAGGACACCCGTGGGAAAGCACAGAGGTCTGATTTGCGCACATCGCCCCAGATTTTTTTACCCAGACAGCCCTGCAAAGTCGGAAATGTGGGGAAAAAAACGCTTTTTCCGCACATTTCGTTCGCCGCACCCATCGAAACACGCCCCCCACAACACATGGCCTACCGTCCCGCGTTCCCACAGGTGTCCCGATGAAAACGGTACCCCACATGTGTGGGTGCACCTACCTGGCCGCCAAGGGGAAAGCCTAAAACACAAGTAACCCCAAGTCTGTTGGCAGAGGGAAATCTCAGACATTCTGCCGAGCCGCGCAACTTACAGATATGGGCCTCGGGTGTCCAAGCCACCGAGGAAAACAGGGAACCCCAGGCATTTTCGAAAAGAGGACACCCGTGGGAATCCGCAGAGGTGTGATTTGCGCCCATCGCCCCAGATTTTTTTACCCAGACAGCCCTGCAAAGTCGGAAATGTGGGGAAAAAACCGCTTTTTCCGCACATTTCGCTCGCCGCACCCATCGAAACGCGCCCCCCACAACACATGGCCTACCGTCCAGCGTTCCCACAGGTGTCCCGATGAAAACGGTACCTCACATGTGTGGGTGCACCTACCTGGCCGCCAAGGGGAAAGCCTAAAACACAAGTAACCCCAAGTCTGTTGTCAGAGGGAAATCTCAGACATTCTGCCGACCGGCGCAACTTACAGATATGGGCCTCGGGTGTCCAAGCCACCGAGGAAAACAGGGAACCCCATGCATTTTCGAAAAGAGGACACCCGTGGGAATCCGCAGAGGTGTGATTTGCGCCCATCGCCCCAGATTTATTTACCCAGACAGCCCTGCAAAGTCGGAAATGTGGGGAAAAAAACACTTTTTCCGCACATTTCGCTCGCCGCACCCATCGAAACGCGCCCCCCACAACACATGGCCTACCGTCCCGCGTTCCCACAGGTGTCCCGATGAAAACGGTACCTCACATGTGTGGGTGCACCTACCTGGCCGCCAAGGGGAAAGCCTAAAACACAAGTAACCCCAAGTCTGTTGTCCATTCTGCCGACCGGCGCAACTTACAGATATGGGCCTCGGGTGTCCAAGCCACCGAGGAAAACAGGGAACCCCATGCATTTTCGAAAAGAGGACACCCGTGGGAATACGCAGAGGTGTGATTTGCGCCCATCGCCCCAGATTTTTTTACCCAGACAGCCCTGCAAAGTCGGAAATGTGGGGAAAAAAACGCTTTTTCCGCACATTTCGCTCGCCGCACCCATCGAAACGCGCCCCCCACAACACGTGGCCTACCGTCCCGCGTTCCCACAGCTGTCCCGATGAAAACGGTACCTCACATGTGTGGGTGCACCTACCTGGCCGCCAAGGGGAAAGCCTAAAACACAAGTAACCCCAAGTCTGTTGTCCATTCTGCCGACCGGCGCAACTTACAGATATGGGCCTCGGGTGTCCAAGCCACCGAGGAAAACAGGGAACCCCATGCATTTTCGAAAAGAGGACACCCGTGGGAATCCGCAGAGGTGTGATTTGCGCCCATCGCCCCAGATTTTTTTACCCAGACAGCCCTGCAAAGTCGGAAATGTGGGGAAAAAACCGCTTTTTCCGCACATTTCGCTCGCCGCACCCATCGAAACGCGCCCCCCACAACACGTGGCCTACCGTCCCGCGTTCCCACAGGTGTCCCGATGAAAACGGTACCTCACATGTGTGGGTGCACCTACCTGGCCGCCAAGGGGAAAGCCTAAAACACAAGTAACCCCAAGTCTGTTGTCAGAGGGAAATCTCAGACATTCTGCCGACCGGCGCAACTTACAGATATGGGCCTCGGGTGTCCAAGCCACCGAGGAAAACAGGGAACCCCATGCATTTTCGAAAAGAGGACACCCGTGGGAATCCGCAGAGGTGTGATTTGCGCCCATCGCCCCAGATTTTTTTACCCAGACAGCCCTGCAAAGTCGGAAATGTGGGGAAAAAAACGCTTTTTCCGCACATTTCGCTCGCCGCACCCATCGAAACGCGCCCCCCACAACACATGGCCTACCGTCCCGCGTTCCCACAGGTGTCCCGATGAAAACGGTACCTCACATGTGTGGGTGCACCTACCTGGCCGCCAAGGGGAAAGCCTAAAACACAAGTAACCCCAAGTCTGTTGTCCATTCTGCCGACCGGCGCAACTTACAGATATGGGCCTCGGGTGTCCAAGCCACCGAGGAAAACAGGGAACCCCATGCATTTTCGAAAAGAGGACACCCGTGGGAATCCGCACAGGTGTGATTTGCGCCCATCGCCCCAGATTTTTTTACCCAGACAGCCCTGCAAAGTCGGAAATGTGGGGAAAAAACCGCTTTTTCCGCACATTTCACTCGCCGCACCCATCGAAACACGCCCCCCACAACACGTGGCCTACCGTCCCGCGTTCCCACAGGTGTCCCGATGAAAACGGTACCTCACATGTGTGGGTGCACCTACCTGGCCGCCAAGGGGAAAGCCTAAAACACAAGTAACCCCAAGTCTGTTGTCAGAGGGAAATCTCAGACATTCTGCCGACCGGCGCAACTTACAGATATGGGCCTCGGGTGTCCAAGCCACCGAGGAAAACAGGGAACCCCATGCATTTTCGAAAAGAGGACACCCGTGGGAATCCGCAGAGGTGTGATTTGCGCCCATCGCCCCAGATTTTTTTACCCAGACAGCCCTGCAAAGTCGGAAATGTGGGGAAAAAAACGCTTTTTCCGCACATTTCGCTCGCCGCACCCATCGAAACGCGCCCCCCACAACACATGGCCTACCGTCCCGTGTTCCCACAGGTGTCCCGATGAAAACGGTACCTCACATGTGTGGGTGCACCTACCTGGCCGCCAAGGGGAAAGCCTAAAACACAAGTAACCCCAAGTCTGTTGTCCATTCTGCCGACCGGCGCAACTTACAGATATGGGCCTCGGGTGTCCAAGCCACCGAGGAAAACAGGGAACCCCATGCATTTTCGAAAAGAGGACACCCGTGGGAATCCGCACAGGTGTGATTTGCGCCCATCGCCCCAGATTTTTTTACCCAGACAGCCCTGCAAAGTCGGAAATGTGGGGAAAAAAACGCTTTTTCCGCACATTTCACTCGCCGCACCCATCGAAACACGCCCCCCACAACACGTGGCCTACCGTCCCGCGTTCCCACAGGTGTCCCGATGAAAACGGTACCTCACATGTGTGGGTGCACCTACCTGGCCGCCAAGGGGAAAGCCTAAAACACAAGTAACCCCAAGTCTGTTGTCAGAGGGAAATCTCAGACATTCTGCCGACCGGCGCAACTTACAGATATGGGCCTCGGGTGTCCAAGCCACCGAGGAAAACAGGGAACCCCATGCATTTTCGAAAAGAGGACACCCGTGGGAATCCGCAGAGGTGTGATTTGCGCCCATCGCCCCAGATTTTTTTACCCAGACAGCCCTGCAAAGTCGGAAATGTGGGGAAAAAAACGCTTTTTCCGCACATTTTGCTCGCCGCACCCATCGAAACGCGCCCCCCACAACACATGGCCTACCGTCCCGCGTTCCCACAGGTGTCCCGATGAAAACGGTACCTCACATGTGTGGGTGCACCTACCTGGCCGACAAGGGGAAAGCCTAAAACACAAGTAACCCCAAGTCTGTTGTCCATTCTGCCGACCGGCGCAACTTACAGATATGGGCCTCGGGTGTCCAAGCCACCGAGGAAAACAGGGAACCCCATGCATTTTCGAAAAGAGGACACCCGTGGTAATCCGCACAGGTGTGATTTGCGCCCATCGCCCCAGATTTTTTTACCCAGACAGCCCTGCAAAGTCGGAAATGTGGGGAAAAAACCGCTTTTTCCGCACATTTCACTCGCCGCACCCATCGAAACACGCCCCCCACAACACGTGGCCTACCGTCCCGCGTTCCCACAGGTGTCCCGATGAAAACGGTACCTCACATGTGTGGGTGCACCTACCTGGCCGCCAAGGGGAAAGCCTAAAACACAAGTAACCCCAAGTCTGTTGTCAGAGGGAAATCTCAGACATTCTGCCGACCGGCGCAACTTACAGATATGGGCCTCGGGTGTCCAAGCCATCGAGGAAAACAGGGAACCCCATGCATTTTCGAAAAGAGGACACCCGTGGGAATCCGCAGAGGTGTGATTTGCGCCCATCGCCCCAGATTTTTTTACCCAGACAGCCCTGCAAAGTCGGAAATGTGGGGAAAAAAACGCTTTTTCCGCACATTTCGCTCGCCGCACCCATCGAAACGCGCCCCCCACAACACATGGCCTACCGTCCCGCGTTCCCACAGGTGTCCCGATGAAAACGGTACCTCACATGTGTGGGTGCACCTACCTGGCCGCCAAGGGGAAAGCCTAAAACACAAGTAACCCCAAGTCTGTTGTCCATTCTGCCGACCGGCGCAACTTACAGATATGGGCCTCGGGTGTCCAAGCCACCGAGGAAAACAGGGAACCCCATGCATTTTCGAAAAGAGGACACCCGTGGGAATCCGCACAGGTGTGATTTGCGCCCATCGCCCCAGATTTTTTTACCCAGACAGCCCTGCAAAGTCGGAAATGTGGGGAAAAAAACGCTTTTTCCGCACATTTCACTCGCCGCACCCATCGAAACACGCCCCCCACAACACGTGGCCTACCGTCCCGCGTTCCCACAGGTGTCCCGATGAAAACGGTACCTCACATGTGTGGGTGCACCTACCTGGCCGCCAAGGGGAAAGCCTAAAACACAAGTAACCCCAAGTCTGTTGTCCATTCTGCCGACCGGCGCAACTTACAGATATGGGCCTCGGGTGTCCAAGCCACCGAGGAAAACAGGGAACCCCATGCATTTTCGAAAAGAGGACACCCGTGGGAATCCGCACAGGTGTGATTTGCGCCCATCGCCCCAGATTTTTTTACCCAGACAGCCCTGCAAAGTCGGAAATGTTGGGAAAAAAACGCTTTTTCCGCACATTTCGCTCGCCGCACCCATCGAAACGCGCCCCCCACAACACATGGCCTACCGTCCCGCGTTCCCACAGGTGTCCCGATGAAAACGGTACCTCACATGTGTGGGTGCACCTACCTGGCCGCCAAGGGGAAAGCCTAAAACACAAGTAACCCCAAGTCTGTTGTCCATTCTGCCGACCGGCGCAACTTACAGATATGGGCCTCGGGTGTCCAAGCCACCGAGGAAAACAGGGAACCCCATGCATTTTCGAAAAGAGGACACCCGTGGGAATCCGCACAGGTGTGATTTGCGCCCATCGCCCCAGATTTTTTTACCCAGACAGCCCTGCAAAGTCGGAAATGTGGGGAAAAAACTGCTTTTTCCGCACATTTCACTCGCCGCACCCATCGAAACACGCCTCCCACAACACGTGGCCTACCGTCCCGCGTTCCCACAGGTGTCCCGATGAAAACGGTACCTCACATGTGTGGGTGCACCTACCTGGCCGCCAAGGGGAAAGCCTAAAACACAAGTAACCCCAAGTCTGTTGTCAGAGGGAAATCTCAGACATTCTGCCGACCGGCGCAATTTACAGATATGGGCCTCGGGTGTCCAAGCCACCGAGGAAAACAGGGAACCCCATGCATTTTCGAAAAGAGGACACCCGTGGGAATCCGCAGAGGTGTGATTTGCGCCCATCGCCCCAGATTTTTTTACCCAGACAGCCCTGCAAAGTCGGAAATGTGGGGAAAAAAACGCTTTTTCCGCACATTTCGCTCGCCGCACCCATCGAAACGCGCCCCCCACAACACATGGCCTACCGTCCCGCGTTCCCACAGGTGTCCCGATGAAAACGGTACCTCACATGTGTGGGTGCACCTACCTGGCCGCCAAGGGGAAAGCCTAAAACACAAGTAACCCCAAGTCTGTTGTCCATTCTGCCGACCGGCGCAACTTACAGATATGGGCCTCGGGTGTCCAAGCCACCGAGGAAAACAGGGAACCCCATGCATTTTCGAAAAGAGGACACCCGTGGGAATCCGCACAGGTGTGATTTGCGCCCATCGCCCCAGATTTTTTTACCCAGACAGCCCTGCAAATTCGGAAATGTGGGGAAAAAAACGCTTTTTCCGCACATTTCGCTCGCCGCACCCATCGAAACGCGCCCCCGACAACACATGGCCTACCGTCCCGCGTTCCCACAGGTGTCCCGATGAAAACGGTACCTCACATGTGTGGGTGCACCTACCTGGCCGCCAAGGGGAAAGCCTAAAACACAAGTAACCCCAAGTCTGTTGTCCATTCTGCCGACCGGCGCAACTTACAGATATGGGCCTCGGGTGTCCAAGCCACCGAGGAAAACAGAGAACCCCATGCATTTTCGAAAAGAGGACACCCGTGGGAATCCGCACAGGTGTGATTTGCGCCCATCGCCCCAGATTTTTTTACCCAGACAGCCCTGCAAAGTCGGAAATGTGGGGAAAAAACCGCTTTTTCCGCACATTTCACTCGCCGCACCCATCGAAACACGCCCCCCACAACACGTGGCCTACCGTCCCGCGTTCCCACAGGTGTCCCGATGAAAACGGTACCTCACATGTGTGGGTGCACCTACCTGGCCGCCAAGGGGAAAGCCTAAAACACAAGTAACCCCAAGTCTGTTGTCAGAGGGAAATCTCAGACATTCTGCCGACCGGCGCAACTTACAGATATGGGCCTCGGGTGTCCAAGCCACCGAGGAAAACAGGGAACCCCATGCATTTTCGAAAAGAGGACACCCGTGGGAATCCGCAGAGGTGTGATTTGCGCCCATCGCCCCAGATTTTTTTACCCAGACAGCCCTGCAAAGTCGGAAATGTGGGGAAAAAAACGCTTTTTCCGCACATTTTGCTCGCCGCACCCATCGAAACGCGCCCCCCACAACACATGGCCTACCGTCCCGCGTTCCCACAGGTGTCCCGATGAAAACGGTACCTCACATGTGTGGGTGCACCTACCTGGCCGCCAAGGGGAAAGCCTAAAACACAAGTAACCCCAAGTCTGTTGTCCATTCTGCCGACCGGCGCAACTTACAGATATGGGCCTCGGGTGTCCAAGCCACCGAGGAAAACAGGGAACCCCATGCATTTTCGAAAAGAGGACACCCGTGGGAATCCGCACAGGTGTGATTTGCGCCCATCGCCCCAGATTTTTTTACCCAGACACCCCCGCAAAGTCCGGGGCACATTTCGGACTTTGCAGGGCTGTCTGGGTAAAAAAATCTGGGGCGATGGGCGCAAATCACACCTCTGCGGATTCCCACGGGTGTCCTCTTTTCGAAAATGCATGGGGTTCCCTGTTTTCCTCGGTGGCTTGGACACCCGAGGCCCATATCTGTAAGTTGCGGCGGTCGGCAGAATGTCTGAGATTTCCCTCTGACAACAGACTTGGGGTTACTTGTGTTTTAGGCTTTCCCCTTGGCGGCCAGGTAGGTGCACCCACACATGTGAGGTACCGTTTTCATCGGGACACCTGTGGAAACGCGGGACGGTAGGCCACGTGTTGTGGGGGGCGTGTTTCGATGGGTGCGGCGAGTGAAATGTGCGGAAAAAGCGGTTTTTTCCCCACATTTCCGACTTTGCAGGGCTGTCTGGGTAAAAAAATCTGGGGCGATGGGCGCAAATCACACCTGTGCGGATTCCCACGGGTGTCCTCTTTTCGAAAATGCATGGGGTTCCCTGTTTTCCTCGGTGGCTTGGACACCCGAGGCCCATATCTGTAAGTTGCGCCGGTCGGCAGAATGGACAACAGACTTGGGGTTACTTGTGTTTTAGGCTTTCCCCTTGGCGGCCAGGTAGGTGCACCCACACATGTGAGGTACCGTTTTCATCGGGACACCTGTGGGAATGCGGGACGGTAGGCCATGTGTTGTGGGGGGCGCGTTTCGATGGGTGCGGCGAGCGAAATGTGCGGAAAAAGCGTTTTTTCCCCACATTTCCGACTTTGCAGGGCTGTCTGGGTAAAAAAATCTGGGGCGATGGGCGCAAATCACACCTGTGCGGATTCCCACGGGTGTCCTCTTTTCGAAAATGCATGGGGTTCCCTGTTTTCCTCGGTGGCTTGGACACCCGAGGCCCATATCTGTAAGTTGCGCCGGTCGGCAGAATGGACAACAGACTTGGGGTTACTTGTGTTTTAGGCTTTCCCCTTGGCGGCCAGGTAGGTGCACCCACACATGTGAGGTACCGTTTTCATCGGGACACCTGTGGGAACGCGGGACGGTAGGCCATGTGTTGTGGGGGGCGCGTTTCGATTGGTGCGGCGAGCGAAATGTGCGGAAAAAGCGTTTTTTTCCCCACATTTCCGACTTTGCAGGGCTGTCTGGGTAAAAAAATCTGGGGCGATGGGCGCAAATCACACCTGTGCGGATTCCCACGGGTGTCCTCTTTTCGAAAATGCATGGGGTTCCCTGTTTTCCTCGGTGGCTTGGACACCCGAGGCCCATATCTGTGAGTTGCGCCGGTCGGCAGAATGTCTGAGATTTCCCTCTGACAACAGACTTGGGGTTACTTGTGTTTTAGGCTTTCCCCTTGGCGGCCAGGTAGGTGCACCCACACATGTGAGGTACCGTTTTCATCGGGACACCTGTGGGAACGCGGGACGGTAGGCCATGTGTTGTGGGGGGCGCGTTTCGATGGGTGCGGCGAGCGAAATGTGCGGAAAAAGCGTTTTTTTCCCCACATTTCGGACTTTGCAGGGCTGTCTGGGTAAAAAAATCTGGGGCGATGGGCGCAAATCACACCTCTGCGGATTCCCACGGGTGTCCTATTTTCGAAAATGCATGGGGTTCCCTGTTTTCCTCGGTGGCTTGGACACCCGAGGCCCATATCTGTAAGTTGCGCCGGTCGGCAGAATGTCTGAGATTTCCCTCTGACAACAGACTTGGGGTTACTTGTGTTTTAGGCTTTCCCCTTGGCGGCCAGGTAGGTGCACCCACACATGTGAGGTACCGTTTTCATCGGGACACCTGTGGGAACGCGGGACGGTAGGCCACGTGTTGTGGGGGGCGTGTTTCGATGGGTGCGGCGAGTGAAATGTGCGGAAAAAGCGGTTTTTTCCCCACATTTCCGACTTTGCAGGGCTGTCTGGGTAAAAAAATCTGGGGCGATGGGCGCAAATCACACCTGTGCGGATTCCCACGGGTGTCCTCTTTTCGAAAATGCATGGGGTTCCCTGTTTTCCTCGGTGGCTTGGACACCCGAGGCCCATATCTGTAAGTTGCGCCGGTCGGCAGAATGGACAACAGACTTGGGGTTACTTGTGTTTTAGGCTTTCCCCTTGGCGGCCAGGTAGGTGCACCCACACATGTGAGGTACCGTTTTCATCGGGACACCTGTGGGAACGCGGGACGGTAGGCCATGTGTTGTGGGGGGCGCGTTTCGATGGGTGCGGCGAGCGAAATGTGCGGAAAAAGCGTTTTTTTCCCCACATTTCCGACTTTGCAGGGCTGTCTGGGTAAAAAAATCTGGGGCGATGGGCGCAAATCACACCTGTGCGGATTCCCACGGGTGTCCTCTTTTCGAAAATGCATGGGGTTCCCTGTTTTCCTCGGTGGCTTGGACACCCGAGGCCCATATCTGTAAGTTGCGCCGGTCGGCAGAATGGACAACAGACTTGGGGTTACTTGTGTTTTAGGCTTTCCCCTTGGCGGCCAGGTAGGTGCACCCACACATGTGAGGTACCGTTTTCATCGGGACACCTGTGGGAACGCGGGACGGTAGGCCATGTGTTGTGGGGGGCGCGTTTCGATGGGTGCGGCGAGCGAAATGTGCGGAAAAAGCGTTTTTTTCCCCACATTTCGGACTTTGCAGGGCTGTCTGGGTAAAAAAATCTGGGGCGATGGGCGCAAATCACACCTCTGCGGATTCCCACGGGTGTCCTCTTTTCGAAAATGCATGGGGTTCCCTGTTTTCCTCGGTGGCTTGGACACCCGAGGCCCATATCTGTAAGTTGCGCCGGTCGGCAGAATGTCTGAGATTTCCCTCTGACAACAGACTTGGGGTTACTTGTGTTTTAGGCTTTCCCCTTGGCGGCCAGGTAGGTGCACCCACACATGTGAGGTACCGTTTTCATCGGGACACCTGTGGGAACACGGGACGGTAGGCCACGTGTTGTGGGGGGCGTGTTTCGATGGGTGCGGCGAGTGAAATGTGCGGAAAAAGCGGTTTTTTCCCCACATTTCCGACTTTGCAGGGCTGTCTGGGTAAAAAAATCTGGGGCGATGGGCGCAAATCACACCTGTGCGGATTCCCACGGGTGTCCTCTTTTCGAAAATGCATGGGGTTCCCTGTTTTCCTCGGTGGCTTGGACACCCGAGGCCCATATCTGTAAGTTGCACCGGTCGGCAGAATGGACAACAGACTTGGGGTTACTTGTGTTTTAGGCTTTCCCCTTGGCGGCCAGGTAGGTGCACCCACACATGTGAGGTACCGTTTTCATCGGGACACCTGTGGGAACGCGGGACGGTAGGCCATGTGTTGTGGGGGGCGCGTTTCGATGGGTGCGGCGAGCGAAATGTGCGGAAAAAGCGTTTTTTTCCCCACATTTCCGACTTTGCAGGGCTGTCTGGGTAAAAAAATCTGGGGCGATGGGCGCAAATCACACCTCTGCGGATTCCCACGGGTGTCCTCTTTTCGAAAATGCATGGGGTTCCCTGTTTTCCTCGGTGGCTTGGACACCCGAGGCCCATATCTGTAAGTTGCGCCGGTCGGCAGAATGGACAACAGACTTGGGGTTACTTGTGTTTTAGGCTTTCCCCTTGGCGGCCAGGTAGGTGCACCCACACATGTGAGGTACCATTTTCATCGGGACACCTGTGGGAACGCGGGACGGTAGGCCACGTGTTGTGGGGGGCGCGTTTCGATGGGTGCGGCGAGCGAAATGTGCGGAAAAAGCGTTTTTTTCCCCACATTTCCGACTTTGCAGGGCTGTCTGGGTAAAAAAATCTGGGGCGATGGGCGCAAATCACACCTGTGCGGATTCCCACGGGTGTCCTCTTTTCGAAAATGCATGGGGTTCCCTGTTTTCCTCGGTGGCTTGGACACCCGAGGCCCATATCTGTAAGTTGCGCCGGTCGGCAGAATGGACAACAGACTTGGGGTTACTTGTGTTTTAGGCTTTCCCCTTGGCGGCCAGGTAGGTGCACCCACACATGTGAGGTACCGTTTTCATCGGGACACCTGTGGGAACGCGGGACGGTAGGCCATGTGTTGTGGGGGGCGCGTTTCGATGGGTGCGGCGAGCGAAATGTGCGGAAAAAGCGTTTTTTTCCCCACATTTCCGACTTTGCAGGGCTGTCTGGGTAAAAAAATCTGGGGCGATGGGCGCAAATCACACCTCTGCGGATTCCCACGGGTGTTCTCTTTTCGAAAATGCATGGGGTTCCCTGTTTTCCTCGGTGGCTTGGACACCCGAGGCCCATATCTGTAAGTTGCGCCGGTCGGCAGAATGTCTGAGATTTCCCTCTGACAACAGACTTGGGGTTACTTGTGTTTTAGGCTTTCCCCTTGGCGGCCAGGTAGGTGCACCCACACATGTGAGGTACCGTTTTCATCGGGACACCTGTGGGAACGCGGGACGGTAGGCCACGTGTTGTGGGGGGCGTGTTTCGATGGGTGCGGCGAGTGAAATGTGCGGAAAAAGCGTTTTTTTCCCCACATTTCCGACTTTGCAGGGCTGTCTGGGTAAAAAAATCTGGGGCGATGGGCGCAAATCACACCTGTGCGGATTCCCACGGGTGTCCTCTTTTCGAAAATGCATGGGGTTCCCTGTTTTCCTCGGTGGCTTGGACACCCGAGGCCCATATCTGTAAGTTGCGCCGGTCGGCAGAATGGACAACAGACTTGGGGTTACTTGTGTTTTAGGCTTTCCCCTTGGCGGCCAGGTAGGTGCACCCACACATGTGAGGTACCGTTTTCATCGGGACACCTGTGGGAACGCGGGACGGTAGGCCATGTGTTGTGGGGGGCGCGTTTCGATGGGTGCGGCGAGCGAAATGTGCGGAAAAAGCGTTTTTTTCCCCACATTTCCGACTTTGCAGGGCTGTCTGGGTAAAAAAATCTGGGGCGATGGGCGCAAATCACACCTGTGCGGATTCCCACGGGTGTCCTCTTTTCGAAAATGCATGGGGTTCCCTGTTTTCCTCGGTGGCTTGGACACCCGAGGCCCATATCTGTAAGTTGCGCCGGTCGGCAGAATGGACAACAGACTTGGGGTTACTTGTGTTTTAGGCTTTCCCCTTGGCGGCCAGGTAGGTGCACCCACACATGTGAGGTACCGTTTTCATCGGGACACCTGTGGGAACGCGGGACGGTAGGCCACGTGTTGTGGGGGGCGTGTTTCGATGGGTGCGGCGAGTGAAATGTGCGGAAAAAGCGTTTTTTTCCCCACATTTCCGACTTTGCAGGGCTGTCTGGGTAAAAAAATCTGGGGCGATGGGCGCAAATCACACCTGTGCGGATTCCCACGGGTGTCCTCTTTTCGAAAATGCATGGGGTTCCCTGTTTTCCTCGGTGGCTTGGACACCCGAGGCCCATATCTGTAAGTTGCGCCGGTCGGCAGAATGGACAACAGACTTGGGGTTACTTGTGTTTTAGGCTTTCCCCTTGGCGGCCAGGTAGGTGCACCCACACATGTGAGGTACCGTTTTCATCGGGACACCTGTGGGAACGCGGGACGGTAGGCCATGTGTTGTGGGGGGCGCGTTTCGATGGGTGCGGCGAGCGAAATGTGCGGAAAAAGCGTTTTTTTCCCCACATTTCGGACTTTGCAGGGCTGTCTGGGTAAAAAAATCTGGGGCGATGGGCGCAAATCACACCTCTGCGGATTCCCACGGGTGTCCTCTTTTCGAAAATGCATGGGGTTCCCTGTTTTCCTCGGTGGCTTGGACACCCGAGGCCCATATCTGTAAGTTGCGCCGGTCGGCAGAATGTCTGAGATTTCCCTCTGACAACAGACTTGGGGTTACTTGTGTTTTAGGCTTTCCCCTTGGCGGCCAGGTAGGTGCACCCACACATGTGAGGTACCGTTTTCATCGGGACACCTGTGGGAACGCGGGACGGTAGGCCACGTGTTGTGGGGGGCGTGTTTCGATGGGTGCGGCGAGTGAAATGTGCGGAAAAAGCGGTTTTTTCCCCACATTTCCGACTTTGCAGGGCTGTCTGGGTAAAATAATCTGGGGCGATGGGCGCAAATCACACCTGTGCGGATTCCCACGGGTGTCCTCTTTTCGAAAATGCATGGGGTTCCCTGTTTTCCTCGGTGGCTTGGACACCCGAGGCCCATATCTGTAAGTTGCGCCGGTCGGCAGAATGGACAACAGACTTGGGGTTACTTGTGTTTTAGGCTTTCCCCTTGGCGGCCAGGTAGGTGCACCCACACATGTAAGGTACCGTTTTCATCGGGACACCTGTGGGAACGCGGGACGGTAGGCCATGTGTTGTGGGGGGCGCGTTTCGATGGGTGGGGCGAGCGAAATGTGCGGAAAAAGCGTTTTTTTCCCCACATTTCCGACTTTGCAGGGCTGTCTGGGTAAAAAAATCTGGGGCGATGGGCGCAAATCACACCTCTGCGGATTCCCACGGGTGTCCTCTTTTCGAAAATGCATGGGGTTCCCTGTTTTCCTCGGTGGCTTGGACACCCGAGGCCCATATCTGTAAGTTGCGCCGGTCGGCAGAATGTCTGAGATTTCCCTCTGACAACAGACTTGGGGTTACTTGTGTTTTAGGCTTTCCCCTTGGCGGCCAGGTAGGTGCACCCAAACATGTGAGGTACCGTTTTCATCGGGACACCTGTGGGAACGCGGGACGGTAGGCCATGTGTTGTTGGGGGCGTGTTTCGATGGGTGAGTCGAGCGAAATGTGAGGAAAATGCGTATTTTTTCCCACATTTCGGACTTTGCGGGGGTGTCTGGGTAATAAATTCTGGGGCGATTTGGGCATATCATACCTCTGCGGATTCCCACGGGTGTCCTCTTTCCGGAAATGCATTGGGTTCCCTGTTTTCCTTGGTGGCTTGGACACCCGAGGCCCATATCTGTATGATGTGAGAGTGTGACATTTCCGGTGTGAAAACAGACTTGGGGTTACTTGTGTTTTAGGCTTTCCCCTTGGCGGCCAGGTAGGTGCACCCACACATGTGAGGTACCGTTTTCATCGGGACACCTGTGGGAACGCGTGACGGTAGGCCATGTGTTGTTGGGGGCGTGTTTCGATGGGTGCGTCGAGCGAAATGTGCGGAAAAAGCGTTTTTTTCCCCACATTTCGGACTTTGCAGGGGTGTCTGGGTAATAAATTCTGGGGCAATTTGGGCATATCATACCTCTGCGGATTCCCACGGGTGTCCTCTTTTCGGAAATGCATGGGGTTCCCTGTTTTCCTC
Organism: Ambystoma mexicanum; assembly: GCF_040938575.1. Lineage (NCBI taxonomy): Eukaryota > Metazoa > Chordata > Amphibia > Caudata > Ambystomatidae > Ambystoma > Ambystoma mexicanum. Next base: position 993,319,948 of record NC_090932.1, on the reverse strand, counting down.
GGTGGCTTGGACACCCGAGGCCCATATCTGTACCTTGTGCCGGTCGGCAGAATGTCTGAGTTTTCCCTCTGAAAACAGACTTGGGGTTACTTGTGTTTTAGGCTTTCCCCTTGGCGGCCAGGTAGGTGCACCCACACATGTGAGGTACCGTTTTCATCGGGACACCTGTGGGAACGCGGGACGGTAGGCCATGTGTTGTTGGGGGCGTGTTTCGATGGGTGAGTCGAGCGAAATGTGAGGAAAATGCGTATTTTTTCCCACATTTCGGACTTTGCGGGGGTGTCTGGGTAATAAATTCTGGGGCGATTTGGGCATATCATACCTCTGCGGATTCCCACGGGTGTCCTCTTTCCGGAAATGCATGGGGTTCCCTGTTTTCCTTGGTGGCTTGGACACCCGAGGCCCATATCTGTATGATGTGAGAGTGTGACATTTCCGGTGTGAAAACAGACTTGGGGTTACTTGTGTTTTAGGCTTTCCCCTTGGCGGCCAGGTAGGTGCACCCACACATGTGAGGTACCGTTTTCATCGGGACACCTGTGGGAACGCGTGACGGTAGGCCATGTGTTGTTGGGGGCGTGTTTCGATGGGTGCGTCGAGCGAAATGTGCGGAAAAAGCGTTTTTTTCCCCACATTTCCGACTTTGCAGGGGTGTCTGGGTAATAAATTCTGGGGCAATTTGGGCATATCATACCTCTGCGGATTCCCACGGGTGTCCTCTTTTCGGAAATGCATGGGGTTCCCTGTTTTCCTCGGTGGCTTGGACACCCGAGGCCCATATCTGTATGATGGGAGAGTGTGACATTTCCGGTGTGAAAACAGACTTGGGGTTACTTGTGTTTTGGGCTTTCCCCTTGGCGGCCAGGTAGGTGCACCCACACATGTGAGGTACCGTTTTCATCGGGACACCTGTGGGAACGCGGGACGGTAGGCCATGTGTTGTGTTTGTGTGGTTTTCATAACGTTTTGACCCATTTGCTGGAGCCCTTTGTCTCACAACCCTTTCTTTTCCCAAATGTGACCTACATTTAGTCGCTGCTTTAGCCACCATACACTTTTGTAACCTGCACAAGTCACCTACCCTTGAAAAGGTCTGCCTGTGCTCTTTCAAAAAATGTATGGCTGCCGTTCCTCACCACATTGGTTTTCCCAATTTACACATGCTAAGTGCGTCTGGTCAGACCGTGAGCGTAAAACTCCTGTGTACCATGGCTCAGTGTTTGGCTTGTGGTATTGCTTGTTTTGTACAAACACTACAAAAATGGTATGCTCTCCTAACTGCAAGAGTCGGGGGAATGTAGCCGAGCATTGCTTTTCTCAAAATTCATAGAAGCCATTGCCGTACCAAGCCAACCATGTCCAACACATACCTTTTTTTTCAGTCATTTTCCCGCTTTTCCCCCATTCGATGGCAGTTTCCCCTACCTAGTTGTTGCCTGACCTATACAAATCACCCCTTCCTAAACTTGGAATTTTGTCTACTTTTCAGAAATATATGCCTTTCTGTCCTCCAATTTGGCTTTCCTGCCCTTTTCTTCCATTCCGTCCATGCATGTCCAATTGGCAAAAATGGCAAAAATCGCCTACCTCTCACAAAACGGTTGATATCCCCATCAAAATAATTTTTTTCCATTTCCACTCAACCTGTTCCTGAAAGCCAACACATTGGGGAACTCAGCACAGCAAACCATTTGTTCCTAGCTCTTACAAGGAAAAAACCACAGGCTTCTTTGTGCATCATTTTATTGGCATTTTTTGAAAAAACCCAAAATTTTCGCACATTTTCCTTATTTTCTCTCACCCCCCTACAGCAACCTGGGATTCCTGGGTGGCGTTACGACCGCCTACATGTGGGAAGAAAAGGAGCCAAATTTGGCCGAGATATCTCATGTAACAAAAAAGTTACAAGCCATTGAATGGCCACATACCAAAATCACCAAAAAAGGCTCTGGCACTGGGGAGAAATACCCATGGCACTTAAAGGGTTAATAGTACAACTACTCTCAGCACTCTCACTCCCTGAACAACTAGCGATCATGAAATGTGCAGCACATCGGAAGGTCATAGACGATGTGGGCAAGGGAAATGCTTTTGCAGATTCGATAGCTAGAAAAACAGCCACAGACCTTAGCACAGACATGTATACCTCGAGGGAAGTGAGAGATGGTTGTATAATAGATGAAGGCATTGGGTCTGTGCGAGATATTCAGACTGATGCCTCTGTTGAAGAATCTAGGAAATGGGCTGAAGGCATGGGGAAATTGGATGACGAAGGGTGTTGGGTGGACGCATCTGACGGGAAATGGTTGCTTCCTGATTCTTATGTATTAGCAATGGTCACAATGGCACACGGTCCAACACATGTGTGTGCCCAGCAAATTGCGAAGATATTACAGCAGGTTTGGGTGAATGACAACATTTTGGAAACTGCAAAAAGATATGTTAGAAACTGTATGATTTGCCTACAACACAATGTGGGTAAAGGGACAGTGACTCCAAGGGGAAGTTTCGGGCCCCCCTCTGTCCCCTTTGAAACCATTCACCTTGATTTCATTGAAATGGAACGTTGTAATAACTTGAAATATGTTCTTGTTATCATTTGTGCTTTTAGCAAACGGGTCGAGGCTTTCCCTGCCAAAGATGCTACCGCCATGACTACCGCAAAGATCTTGGTGAAAGAATATTTTCCTCGATTTGGGCTCCCGAGGATAATCTGGTCGGATAACGGCCCACATTTCATCGCAGCTGTAATATTGCAAATATGTGTTGCCTTAGGGATTGAGAAACGTTTTCATTCAGCTAGGCACCCTCAAAGTGCGGGGTTGGTAGAAAGACACAACGGTATTTTGAAAAACAAACTTGCAAAAACATGTGCCGACACTAAATTAAAATGACCAGATGCTTTACCCATTGTATTGTTAGCTATGCGCACCACACCCCAGACTAGAACTGGGCTTTCTCCATTCGAGGTAGTAATGGGAAGGCCTGCTAATATTTGGGGTCTCCCTAAACCTAAAGCCCTGAGGGATGTGGAGAATGTATTGCTCGTAGATTATTGTAATCAATTGACTAAAAACCTGTATTTCATTTACCACCAGGTGAATGCCGCCTTACCTGTACGGTTTACGGGCCCAGGACACAATATATTGCCCGGCAGCTGGATCCTGGTAAAGGCCTACGAAAGGTCTTCCTGTCTCGCGCCTCGCTGGCGGGGATCCTACCAGGTTTTATTGGTCACCAGGACGGCAGTGCGGGTGGCAGGAAAGAAGAACTGGGTACATGCAACGCATGTGAAGAAGATCCCTCACCCGACGCCACACGTTACAGAAGAAACAGAACCCCTTGCTGATGCTACGATCTCTGATCTCGGAGTAGCAGGCAGCGCTGTGAGTGCGTCGGAGGAGTTCTCTGAGCCCGAGGAGCTCGGGGAGCCGTCCATCTCGTCTCCACACTCTCTTGATCGATCACTTCCGGAAACTCTTGTTTCAAGTTCTGCGACTTCCGTCGCCACCGACGTGACGCTCCCCTCAGGGAGCGACGATACTTTGCTTTTGGATTCAGCAAACTTGGGTACCATCAGGTACAACCTTCGACCACGCGCTGCACGAGTATAGTGCATTTGAAAGGAAGAAGGAGTGATCGAAATACTATTGTCTTTCCTTTTTTGGAACAAAGGGAAACAAGGGTTCTGTTGGCTAGGGTTGGGAAGGACTAAGAAGTCGCGCGGCCGAAGTGCCGCCAGCAACGAACATTGGGGCCGACGATCGGGATAACCATGATGCCTGCCGCCTTCACCGCTGCTCCTCGTATCGAAATATTAGATAAGGGGGTGACCAAATCGAACAATGGACAATGTGCCTGGGCCCTGAAAACGTACTGTTGTGTCCTTGTTTTGATTATTGTTAGTTTTGCAACTGCTGCCGTGGGACTTTGGTACTTTGAAGAAATTTATCCTTTGAAGCCTCTGTTACCGACCGAAATTGTACCAACTGTTTTGACTCCCTCTGTACACCTTCACACTCTGTCCCCTAGGGACTCTCGGCATAGACAGAAATATCATAATAATACTTTGATGATAGTAATGAATGCTACGCATGCTATTCTTAATAGGAGTAATTGTTGGATTTGCACTCACTTACCACAACATGGGAACAAGGGACTGGGATGGTATATACATCCCCTACCTCTAACGACTTCCTGCTATGCCTCTCTTAGAGCACTCTTCTTTGGCCGGTGGAATGATAGCATCTCAGGGAACTTCGATGGCACTAATTTGAATGAATTTGAAAAACGTGAATTGACTCCCCTGGGATGCTCGCTTTTCGCAAATAGGAGTAGACCTAATATCGCTTCTATTAGGCCGTCTGATAAACTTTCTTTTCCTTTTCAAAATCTAGTTTCTTTTAAGATGGCTCCGATAGGCAATAAGGATGCCATGCCTCCTTCTTATTCTGTAAATCACAATCCTAATTCTGTCCCTTTCTGTGTACAAAGAAATGGCACTAGGCCAATGGGAGATTTTGAGCCTTGTGTAAATATTGTAAATTTGACTGGGGAAAATAGGCCTTTGTATGTAGGGGGACCCGTTTATTTTGTTTGTGGTAGTTTAGCTTTTCCCTGGTTGCCCAAGGATTGGCAGGGGACTTGTTATTTGGGGATATTGTTACCAGGTGTGTTTATAGCCAGTACCTTAGAGGTATCTAAGGCTCGCCCGCGACGGGATAAGGATGGAGATACCCCTGAACAAGTATTCAGGGATATAGCCAAATCAGTAGTCCCCTTCTGGGGACAAATAGCAAATTCAGAAAACATTAGGGGATTAGCGAGGGTATTGGAGAAAACGATCAACCGGACCACGGACATACTTTACAATATGACCTTAGAGCAAAAGGCGATAAGATTGGTAGCACTTCAAAATCGAATGGCATTAGATGTCATTTTAGCTGAACGAGGTGGAGTATGTAAATTAGTGGGGTCCGCTTGCTGTGTTTTCGTACCAGATTCTTCATCAACAATATTTAAAGCAATTCAGAATTTACACACTCTTAGTTCTGAAGTCCATATCCCTGTAGGAGACTGGAGCCTTAGTACTTGGTTTTGGGATTCTCTACGATCTTGGGGGTGGAAGGTGCTTTCTGTTATTTTAGGTATTTTAGGGACTCTGTTATTTCTTTGCTGCTGTTTTCAATGCCTCCCGAGTATATGCGGAATGATAGGGGGATGTTGTGCCCAAGTTATGAGCGCAATAGGGCGTAGAATATATACCCCGAAGACAGCATCTAAAGAATGCATGTTGCAAGAAGTTCTTATGAACAACTTTATGGCCATTGACATTTCAGACAATGATGCGGAACCTATGAATAATAATGCTTTCAAGTATTTTCAAAAGTATTAGGAAATAATGTTTTAGCACTTGGCATAGGCCAAAAGGAGGGTCTGTGGAAATCGATATAATATTGTGACCCCAATCGCATTGTTTAAATGTATGTTGGCCTACGCCAAGCTGTCTAAAGAATATTATGTACATAGGTTCCGCGGCAAGGTCTTGACCTTAATGTATCGTGAAAGCTGCCATCTTGGATTTAGCCGCCATTTTAGGTACTCTTGCCGTGTGAAAGTCACCTCGAATCACAAAATGGAGGCCGAATGATATTTCGAGTAAGACTTCGGCTATGGTGACCTCCGCACACGTGAATGAATAATATGTCCGCAGGCTACCTGTTCGGGTCATGAACTAAGACCCTGTCCTCTGTTTAACCTAGGTGTAAATATGTAACTGTATCAGCGGAACCGATCTAATATATGGAAATTGCATGTTCGACCTGGCTACGAACCCTAGCCGTTGTTCCAAGAATGGTTAACTTACAAGAGGGCTGGCCAATGCAGTACAAAATGTATAAAAACCCGAGCATCCCGATGATCGGTCTCTCCCACTTTCAGTGCGAACCTAACGTTGAAGGTTTGCATGTTAGTCAGAGGGCCGAATAGCTATTCGCATGTCAATTGACTTTGGTAACTTTGTAACTTTGAAATAAAGCGCTTTGTATGTCCTTTGTAACCTGTGTTGGTGTGTTTCCTTTTTGGGCTTCCCGGCCTCATATCAATTTCTCTGTTTCCACACTTCTCTCCTTACTCCTTCCCATCTTTCCTCTTCTTCCCTCTGTCTCTGTATTCTTTTGCCTCTTCATTTTTGTGCTTCCTCCTCTTCTCTCTTCCTTTCTCTCCTATCCCTATCGTCCATCACTCTCTGTCTATTGTCATATTTTCTTTTTTTCTCGGCCCTTTCTTCATTCTTCTCTTGCTCCTCTTGATACATCTGCTCTCTTTGTTCCCTGTTTTTCCTTTTCTGCTCATCTTCCTTCAATCTCTTCTCCCTTTCTTTATCCCTTCTATATTGCTTGTCCTTATCCTCTCTTTGCCTCACTTCCTCAATGCTTTTGCCTTCGATTTTGGGTAATATCTGTCCACACATCATTTGTTCTGCACAAGTGCTATCTTGTCAGCTTAATCCTTCTCTCCTTTCCACCTCTTAATTTCCCTTTTTTTCTGTCAATATATTCAAACACTCACTCTTTTCTTCTTTGTTTTACAGGATCTTACAGATCTTTTCTTTTCTTTTATTCTCTTTTGGACTATCATCGCTGCTATAAGCGGGCAGTTCGTATATTGGATTACGATACCCCGTCGCCGCTGTCAACTCCTTTAAAAGATACAACCCTATTTCTCCCATACTAACACCTTTTTCTTCAGGCAAGGTAAGGGGAGCTAAGTTGTCAACACCTTGCTCCTTTAGCTGGCTAAGCATCCACTCCTCAGGTGGTGGATCCTCTCCCTCTTTGTGGTACACTTTCCGGAGCTCTAGAATAGCTAACCTTTTCTCTAATCCCTTCCCCGTGTACACAGCATGCAAGTATATGGTCATTTGTTGCAATACCACTTTTATTTGTTTTTTTTGTTCATGCCATGGCCCTTCTGGCCATGGCAGGAACATTTTTTCTGCTGTGCCTTTTACCCATTCCCCACTATACCGTTTTAGCTTGGGCAGGTGCTTTGGCAGTGTATTACATAAGTGCATCAGAGGATTGTCTCCCATAAAGACAAGTCGCAATTGACTGTCAATACTTATCAGATTTATAAAATAATCTTTAAATCACCACCTTTTCAACACCTCAAAGTAACAAATATGACCGTGCACCAACAATCGCTGCTCAAGCCTCTAATTTCTCAAAGAGCTCGCTCTACCTGTGGGTTGGTACCAACCACTTCACTAGGATGGTCATTATAGATCCTCAATTATTTTCAATGACTTCACAATTTCTTTTCTATCGCTCTTCGATATTTCTACTTAACAAACAGCATGCAGACTAGTCGTCTTTACACATTAATAAACACCCTGGGATCACCTTCTTTTTCTCTCAACTTTTCTTAATACCCTGTACATGGTTTGAGATGTCACCTTACATGAACCTGTTCATGTTTTATATTTATCTGCTTTACCCCCGTTGGGATTTGAGACGTCACCTTACATGAACCTGTTCATGTTTTATATTTATCTGCTTTACCCCCGTTGGGATTTGAGACGTCTCCTTCTGAAATCCTCTTGAGTGTAGGACTCTTGGCATTTTCTCTTCTTCACGTAATATTTTTCTGTTACTCAGGTATTATCACAACCCATCCCCTCAATTTTCCATTCCCCTTCTTCTAAACACCATTTGTTTGTTAATCGACTGGAGGCCTTCGGTATCGTCTCCTCCTCCAATTGACCACTTTGTCATCCATCCGCAGAGCGCCCATGGAAACCGGGCAGGGATTTCATCAATGGGGGACCTGCCCACTGTCTTGGTTCTGCTTGCGAGATTATTTCTATTTGGCTGCTCTCCGCAGCCTTCTCGCTAGATGGCAGAGGACGCCTGATTAACCGAAACTCTAGAGACAAACTAGTTTGGATCTTTTAACCATCCACAGTGCTACCACGTGAACTTAGAGCCCTTTGGATAGCATGCATGCAATGGATGGGATGCAAAGTAAGTAGGACACAAAATAATGGAACCAACTCAGGAAGATGGCAAAGTTTTCTGTTTTATTATCAATTGTCTAAAACAGGGACATCAGCATACTTCACAAAAAATCACAGTTATATAATAATAATGTTTCTTTAATACAGCGCTATGAACCCTTGGGTATCTGAGCGCTGCTTATCATGACCCACGGTGTGTGGTGGTCATTTATCAATGTTGGAAGGATGAAAGGCTGAGTTTGGACCTGCCGGAAATCAAAACTGCGTTAGCAAGTTCGGCACAGATGTCAAAGCGAGCGCTCTACTCGTAAAGTGGTGTGATAGGATCAAGGGGGACATCTCAGTATACTTTATATAAGGGGTTGGGTAGTGATTGGGTCTCTACTATCAGGTGGACAACTTGTGCCCACCTCTAGTGCAAGTCATCTTTAACACTATTAAGTACACGGTATATCTTTGCCTATCAAACTATAAGGCCCTTTGTTATATGGCTCTCTACAATTGGTTGGCACACTTGTTCCATGTCTGGAACATTCAGTTCACTTAGAACATGCAAGCTCATACCCAGGTGCCAGGAAGTGGACTTGACTTAACCTTCCCACCCAATTAGCCCAATGTCTCTTATCACCCATGCCTTCTGCCATGAAGATTGTCTTTGAACTTGGCCTTGCAGAGTATTCTTTTCTGTGAGAATATATGGGAGTGCAGTCATGCACTATTGCTTGTTCAAGAACTCCAAGCCCAACTCTATTTCCATTCTTGGCTCACATGAAAGGAGACCACAATTTGGTCCATCATGCAGTATTTAAATGAATAAAACTTGGCACGCTTGCCGCCCTTTCTTCACACCTTAACAAGGGATGATTCAGCTTCTTATGTTAACTGCCTTGAGTGTAGATAACCAGCCTTGGCTTGCTTCAAGTTTGATACCAGGCCAGACAGATTCACCATTCAAGTCCGCCGTCTCAGCTAATTCTTGCTGCGACACAATGTTCGGTCCTTCTTCTCCATGCGTCTGAGCTTACTAAATTCATGAAACCAATATCCAGCTTCTATACAATGGCGGCTCCGCCTGCAGTCTATTTACTATGTATCGCCAGCTTCTAAGGTCCCTTAGTCTACTTGTGTTGCTGCATCTGTACAGTTATTGAATGGCTTGCATTTTCTGGAGTGGTTACACACATGCAATCTTCGTCTTCGCATATGAAAGTTTGTTTGAGTCTTTACTTCATCATCAGTTTCTATATGGCCCATGCATTCTCTTCAGCCTTTCTTCCAGGGGCATCACGTTCATCTCTTGTGATGTCACCAGCTCTTCTTTCGCTCCTTTCATATTTCTTATGGGTGTTCCTTCCTCAGGTTATCGTCTCTTCGGGAATACATCTGGTAGGGTTTTCTCAGAGGGTACCTTCTTTCGAATATTCTCTGGAGTATGGTCACAACTGCTGGTGTCAAGCATGGCACAGTCTCAGACTTCCAACATACAGGGGGGGTGGGACTTCCTGCAGAGACATTCAACGGCTCCTCTACACCTCAAGGCCAATAACCCATCTGTACTCATCTTACTCAATCTCTATTCTGCTTTCAAGATGGTCAACCATGCCTTTCTGCTCAACCAGCTCTGTGATAACCTGGGTATCTTTGATCAGGCCCTTGCCTGGCTGACGTCTTTTCTCTCTGACCGACCCTCCCGGGTCCAACTTGGGTCCTTCCTCTCCTCTATCTCACTCTCAACCTGTGGTGTTCCCCAGGGGTCTAACTTTTCTCACTGGCTGTTCAACCAATACCTGGCTCCTCTTGCCACCACATTGCTGCTCTCTGCTCCAATGTTTAGTGCTATGCGGATGACCCTCAACTCGCATTCAGTCTCTCCTCAGTCGCCTCCTCTTTCTCTCTCATCCTGGATTGTCTGTCTGCCGTTCAGGAGTGGTGTGCCACTAATGAGCTCTGCCTTAATGCCAGTAAGATGAAGATCCCCTTCATCGGCATGCCTGCACTTTCCTTTCCTGTCCCACTCTGGCTGCCTACTCTGGGCCTTCTTCCTGCTCCCACCTTTGAGGCTAAGAACCTCAATGCCAATCACCCATCTGTCCTCATGTGCTTCACAGGGGCTGGTATTCATGTGAAGTATGCTTGCACAAGCTGATTGTGTGCAAACTCTCCCTGTGTTTTTTGGCTGACCAGGGGCATTGGCGGTACGTGTGGCTGAGGGGGATCTCCCTCCTTCATCTCTATTGGTATATTGTGCAGGACACAAGCTGCCCTCATGATTTTTCATACTACTGGTCCGACATATAGCAATACCCCACCAAAGTGGTCAAGGGAGTGGAAACCTTAATTCAGCACCCCAAATGTGTGCTCCACTATGCCCTTAGTGACCATATGTGTTGCATTGTTGCTTACCTCTACTGGTGTGGCAGAATTCATGAATGGTGTGAGCAGGAATGTTGAGAGCGGGTAGATGCTGTCCCTGCAAATGTGTAAATGGTTGTTATTGGCATTTATTGTCATGGTCTGTTCAGTGTGTCACATGACTGCATGTATGTGCGTGACACTTGATACTCACCAAGCCAGGTGTTGCCAAAGGTTCCCGATGCCAGGGCCTGGTAGAGTGGTGACTGGCAGTAAATGAAGCTGTCATGTGTTCTTCCAGGGAAATTGACGCTGGCATGCATAATGACTTCCTTTATGTCACAGGTGACCTACACATTAATGGAGTACCAATGTTTCTAGTTGCGGTATATGTGCTCAGTCTATCAGGGGGGCCGTAGTGCAACATGCATGCCATCAATCACTCATGGAAAGTGTGGTATGCCACAAAACTCCTGGCATGCTCTCTGTCTTGCCTGCAGTGTGTTTGGCATGTATTTGGGCCTACGCACACATGCACGTGATTTGATGCCACCCAAGACTTGGTGGGTACACCAGGATTGCTCGGCCTGGTATATGCCTCCAGCAATGGCAGTGGTGCTCTGAAAGTAGCCTGTGGCATGAAATGTAGGGATGTCAGCACCTTCTCCGGGGTTATGAGGACATGGAGCAGATTGTGGGTGATGCAAGGTCTTCCTCCCACTCCCTGACCAGGTGTAGGATGACATGGGGGGCTGTACCTTGCATACACCTGGTTGTCTGGCAGCCAAACTAGCACAGAGCTTGGTAGGTAAAGCCTGTCCCTTGCCATTCTCATCCTCCTCCTCCTTCTATGGACATGTATGATAGCTCCCAATATATCCACATTCATTCTGGCTGAGCGCTGTTTGAATGATGTGCATTACGTACTTGATATGCACTGGTTCCTATGGCATTGTAGTTTGCTTCTCCTATCATGTGGCGGTGAGATCACTAGGTTTGCATGTGACTTTTTATGACTGAAGTTGCGCGTTGAAATCCATGAAATCATTGGGTTTGCGCTTGACTGGGTGTGCAATTTCTTTGCGTGGCGTGTCCTTCGACACGCCACGTTATTCCTTTTTCTTCTTCATTTTGTGGGGAGAATGGGGAATATGCATGTTCAACCGCAATGTAATTATTTGCGTAGGCCCGTCGCACAGTTTGTGTGGTAGGCCTGCACAGTGCTCAACTGAATGCAGAGTCGTGAAGGACCTGAGAAAAGTCCGAGATAGGCACGCAGAGTCCGATCCATGAACCGTTGGAGATTTGCGGATGAAAAGTGCACAAAGTCACTTTTAAGCATGCACAACATTCTGTGAAGCAAGCCCTAAATTGTTCTATGGGGAATTCCAATAACAGTCAAACTGTGCAAAAGATATGTGGGCTCTGGTTAGTTTACAGGTCGTTGAGGTCAGTAAAAAAAAAATCTCCATGGAAGATTCTTAGATTTCTGTCCAGAACTGGAAGCACTATATAAATAGCACATCATTATCATTACTGTATCTGTGTGGTATACACCAGCGCATGTGGGTGCACTGTCAAGCTTTGTGCTCGTGGCCACCTCCCATTCCTGCGTAACGCTCATGTAGTTTGCATTATTGATTTCTGATGAACCCACAGCACTTTTGCCAGGGTCACAACTCATGTATCACCCTAGGCCTGTGTCGGTTGTGCCTATGCCACAGTCCACTCTTCTGCCTTTATGTCTGCAGCACAGATGATTGCATTTCTGTGAACCCTTAGGGCATGTGATAGGGAAGGAGGTGGACCCCGTTCCTTTCTAACTATGTGTAATATACAATATTGAATTTTTGTTGACTCCCCAATATTTTACTGATGACTGTTACCGTTTCTCCCAAGATCTGTATACCCTGACAATGCCACCACACCCAAGGTCTTCAATGTACTCATTATTACATGTATCCTGGACATCCGTTGGTTGAGTGAGGCCCCTGCTCTATCTCTAAATCTATCAGTGTGCCCCATTGTGCCTCCCTGGGATATGATACACACTATTTCATGCCCAAAAGCCCTCAAAGCTGTGTGATGAGCCCATTTCATTTCTCCCTAGATCTACACAGAATACCTTGTTTTTTTATTCATTTGTGCATGTGGGTCAGATTCTAGATGTGATTGGTGATGCTAAATGGCCCCTGCATTTTTAGCGGACCATCCGTCCTTTTGGAGGGACCGAGGGACCCGCAGAGCTTGTTTCTGGTGCCCGTTCTTTCTTTCCCTAGATTTAAATTGAATGACGTGGTACATTTCCGGGTTCCCTCTGCTCTTGTGCATCTGGCTCACATTATAGCACATCCTAGATGTGAGTGGTGAGGCTACGTGGTCGCTGCAATTCAAGGGACCCTCGGTCGCTTTGGAGCAAACCTCAAACCTTGAATCGTGTGCCCGTTTCTACTCTCTAGATCGACACAATGAATGTCCTGGTTTCCTCTGCTCTTGCTCATTTGAGTCCCATTCTATGCCTGCCTAGATGGTAATGTTCAGCCAAGTGGTCGCTGCATTTCAGGAGACCATCCGTCGTTTTGCAGGGGCTCCTGTCCTCGCCCTACAGAATGCTTCACTGAATTTCTGGAGACATAAAGTAATATCCTAAATCGATGCAATCAATAGCTGAAAATGTGAACAGGCTGTGCTCTTTGCATAAGGTATTAGAATGTAACATTCACAGTGTTGCTCATCGCAACGACTGCTTTGCTCGGCTTCCCCCTGAAAAGCTTTTTATTTTCTCAGCCAGGTTAATCTAAAAAACATATCTGGATGCGCACGGATGGAAAGCAATAACGTTTCCTCCTGTCTCTGCCTCAACATCAAAACACGTTCCGACCTCGATCACAGAACCGGACAAACCAGGGCCGCCGACTGCACATTCCCATATGCTTATCCACACCAAGTGCCTGGCTCCCCGGCTGGCTCCTCATCTCGCAGTCCCTTTCTTCCTCCTTTCGATCCAGATGTATTATGAATGGAGATTTTCAGCACGACGCAGCTCTTTACAGTGCTGAAATTCCTCAGCTGGCCTGCCCGATACGCGGTGTGCCCGTGTTGCGCTGGACACGACCACATAACAGAACACACCATGTATTACGATACGTGCTTTGTTATCAGTCACACCATGGTGTTGTCATAAGAAAACAAGTACCACAATGTACAGGGTATTTCAATAAGTTGGCATTATACTTGCATCATGTATTACCATTGGTTTGGAAACTCTTATAGCACATCATGTAGATGGACAGCTTCTAAGCGCTGTGGTAGTCAGTGTCATTATTACCCTCAGGTGGTACTTGATTTGTATTCCAGGAACGATGTAGGGCCTGGTCGGTTTTAACCGGGTTTCAAAACCGAATTGCATGTCATTTTTAATTACTGAAACACTTAACTTCCACATAAACCCAGGTGGTGGCAGATATGCATGCTTGTCCCCAAAAACGCGGAAAAGGGGTGCTTTTTCCACTTCAAATCGAAGAGATGTGATTACTCGATTTTCAAGGGAAATGGTGCTATTATTTTCTCCCTCTCCGCACTTCTGGTGGGAGATGGGTGGGAAGGCGGAACTAGAACGGGACCCTAAGGCATGCAAACAGTGTCCGTTTCCTGGGGGCCCGGGCTGGAGGCCTGCCTGGAAGCTTTATCGCGCTCTAGCATAGTAACAGAGACAGAACAGAGATCATACGAATTGTCAGCCAATGACATTCGTTTTAGTGTGGTGGGGGATGGCTGCTTACGCACGAGTGGCCACCTTCGAACTGTTGTCAGCACACACTTTCCATCGAACGTGCAACCATTTTTGCCAGATGTTATGACCCAGGCCCCGGGCCGCATGAAATGCGGAACGATAGAGGGTCTGCGAGTTTAGGTGCGGGGTGGGGGGAAAACGGCGCAAATGCGTAGGGAGGGGCATCCGAATGGCGCCACAAGAAACAAAGGCCCAGGAAGGGCAGGAAGCAGCACCTGGGTAGGTGCGAAAAAAATAACAACAGGAGGTCAGGGGGCAACCCGGCCGCCCCCAGGAAGGAACAAAAGGCCGGGGGGTATAAGTAAGCCTGGAAAACGAGAGGCGGCACAAACCAGGTAAGAGCTCACCTCTCTAGGGTAGGCTCTTGGTACCTGGAGAAGGGAAAGGAAAAACGTCAGCTCCTGTGGGCTCACGCGCTTTCGACCCTTCAATAAACAGAGCTCTTGTGGGTGCATGCAGTTTATACACCTTTCGTCGCTTGAGACTAACGCGACAACCGAGACATCACCGGAGAGAGCGAGAGGGAGAGTCGTTGCAGTTGCCAGAACCGGCAGAATTCAGACGAGAAAGATGGCGGAGGGGAGAGCGAAAGGGGCCCGGGAATTCTCAGACTGGGCAAGAAAAGCGGAGAAGGAGTATGGAGCCCAATGGGTGCTGGATGTAATGCAGAAAGAAGAAAGGGCGAAGGCAGCATCACCCCTACTGTTCATCGAACACAGCAGCAGTGAGGGCGAGGAAGAAGTGCCACAAGGACAGAAGAGGGGGAGAACGGAGACAGGGAGAACAGAGGAGGAGACGGATACGATGGGCAAGAAAAAGAGAAAAGATAAAAAGAAAGGTACTGTGAATAATAATGTTGGGAATAAAATAGTAAAGATGTTAAAAAATTGCGTCACGGTTTCGGGTAAGTCGTCCAGAACCAACGACAGGAACAGCAGACGAGGGAAGAAGAGCAAGGAAGAATGGTTGGGTAATTTGTCAGAGGAAACCAGCAGTGAGGATGAAGAAAGGGATCATTTAAAAGCTTGGGTAAAGTGGAAAGGAGTGGTGAGCAAGGAAAAGCAGAGTGGGGTAGGGGGGGCAGGGATAGAACCCAAAGAGGGGGCACCAGTTGAGCCCAAGGAAGTTCCGGTCCCGACACCGCAAGGGACACCAGTAGTCCCAGTGCCACAAGGAGCGCCAATTGTGGCGATGCTGCAAAGCACGACAGTAGGCCCAAACATAGGGGCAGGGGCAACAACAACGGCAGTAACGGTAGAGAATGGGGCACCGCTCATGACGAAGTATGGCAGGCCAACCATGGGTAAAGATGCACAGGGCAGGTCAATGAAAGCGATGGCTTGGTACATAAATGACAAAGTAAAGGAAAAAATTTGGAGAAAGGAGTTGATCGATATATTTACGTTATTAGATTGCCAAAAAAGGGGGATGAATGTGGCAGTCGAAGACATGAAAGAGGATGAAAAGAGTTTACTCAAAAAGGGGCCAGTAGTTAGGAACTTCGATAATTGGATGTCGGCCTTTACAATAATGTCGACAATCATATTACAGAAATTCCCGGAGGATGGGGTAGCGTTAGTTGCTTATCAACAGAGGGTGCTGAAGGTCCACGCAGCGTTTGGGGGGGTCGCATGGCTAGAGTACGACCATGAGTT
Source organism: Ambystoma mexicanum (assembly GCF_040938575.1). Taxonomy (NCBI): domain Eukaryota; kingdom Metazoa; phylum Chordata; class Amphibia; order Caudata; family Ambystomatidae; genus Ambystoma; species Ambystoma mexicanum. Next base: position 993,304,131 of record NC_090932.1, on the reverse strand, counting down.
CCGAAAAGAGATGGACTGCTTCCCGGACATGGGCTGGGACGAAGAAAATTTCAACCTTTACATCTTTAATGTGCTGAAAGAAAAATGGGATTCCAAGGAGCGGAATACAGGTGGTCAGCAGAGAAGGCAGTACTGGCAGAGTGATTACAAGACAGATTACAGATCTAGTAACCGAACATACGACTCCAGTTACGACAGATACAGGGGGCAGAGTTTTCGGAGCGGAAATTTCAGGCAACAGAGAGGATGGCAGAGCAGCCTGCCCCCAACAACACAAGGGGGGGGCAGTGGGAGCCCGGACACGGCTCGGACAGAACCAGGGCAATGCAGAAGCTTTGAAAAAGGGGTACCATGCAGCTGGGGTTGGAAGTGCAAATTCAGCCACAAATGCGAGAAATGCAAGGGAGACCACAGCAGTTCCAAGTGCACAAGGGCTGCAGCTCCGAGCGGCAGAAGAGACGAGACACGGAAATAGGAATTGGAACAGGAAAGGGGCCACGCCGGTAAAGATCGAGAGAATGGAATAGTGGCTCCGAGATTACCCCGACCAAGAAGCGGCAGAGCAGTTTAGGCAAGGCTTTAGTGAGGGGTTCAACATCCCGTTCACCGGCCAAGGGGCGCGAGACATTCCCAGGAATCTGAAATCAGCAAGGGAAAACATAGAGATAGTGACCAAGAAGATCATGAAGGAAGTAGAACTAGGGAGGGTGGAGGGCCCATTCATGGCCCTACCCTTTGTAGAATTCTTGTGCTCTCCACTAGGGCTGGTGCCAAAGAAAGAGGAAGGGGAGTACAGGTTGATACACCACCTATCCTACCCCCGGGGGCCTCGGTGAACGACGGCATGGCGCAGAGCGAAGCAACAGTAACGTATTCAGATTCCGAAGACGCAGTGGAATTGGTCAGAAAAGCAGGGGAAGGGGCATGGATGGCGAAAGCAGGCATTAAATCGGCATTTCTCCTGTTGCCAGTCAACAGCGGATCACAAAAATGGCTATGTATGCACTGGGAGGGGGAATACTTCATCGACAAGTGCCTCCCAATGGGTTGTGCTATCTCGTGCGCATATTTCGAGAGGGCGAGTTCATTCTTACAATGGGCAGTGGCAAAAGAGATGAGAGAGTCCATGATGGTGCATTACCTAGATGATTTTTTTATTTGTCGGCCCCAAAGGGGCAGACATGTGCAAGGCAACACTGGACAAATTCGTAGAAATAACGAGGGAGGGGGGCATTCCTCTGGCAGATGAGAAAACGACGGGGCCAACACAGGTGATCCAGTTTCTAGGTATAGAGATCGACTCAAACAAGGGGAGGTGTCGGATCCCAGAGGACAAAGTGACGGAGCTAATCAAAACAATACGGGCGCTACGAGGAAGAAACAAGGCAACCGTGAAGGAGTTACGAGCACTGGCAGGGAAACTGAACTTCGCAGGAAGAGTCATACCGCAGGGAAAAGTGTTCCAGAGAAGGATCGAGCTGAAGACAAGAGGTGCTACCAAAGGGCACCATAGGGTCAGGCTAGGAGGAGGAATCAACAGAGACTTAGAAGTCTGGGCTGAATTTTTGGTGAACTTCAGGGGTACAGGGTTGGCGCTCGCCAGTGAGTGAGGAAGGTAGAAGAGTGTTATTCACTGACGCAGCCGGTGGTTTTGGTTTTGGAGCAATACTGGGGAGAAAATGGTGTGCAGATGAGTGGCCGGAATCATGGCAGGTGGCGGAATGGACAAAGAACATAACGCTACTAGAGCTCTTCCCGATATGGGTCGCATTATGTGCATGGGGGAAGGAGCTAAGCAATAAGGAGTTGGCGGTATGATCGGACAACATGGCGGTAGTGCATGTGTTGAACAAGGGAAGTGCATCATGCAGTGTAGTGTTGGAATTGATGAGGTCAATCACATTGGAAAGCCTGATGTTAAATACATGCATAAGGGCGAGTCATATCGCAGGAGTGGAAAATGTGGTGGCTGATGCAATCTCTCGTTTTCAGTGGGAGAGATTCAGAGAGCAGAGACCGGACGCCGACAAAGAAAAGACGCCCACGCCACGAAAGGCATGGGTCCCGTTGAAGGCACTAGAAAGGAAAGCATGGTTGGCCGCAAGGTCGACTCAAAAGTGGTGGAAAAAGAGTGGAAAAAAGAAAGGGTCATCGACAAGCTGACCAGGAATGCCCTGACATACAAGACGGGTAAGCGGTACGCAAAGATGGTAAAAGATGTGTTGTTGGAAAGAGGTGTAAAGGTGGTGGATGAAATATCAACGGAAAGAATCTGTGAATTCCTGGAGGGGGCATTTGCCAATGGTAAAAAGAAAAGCTGGGCAGCAGCGCATCTGGCGGCGGTGGCATATACCGCAAAAATGGCGGGCATACTGGACCCGACTGACAGCAATAAGATAAAATATGCGATGAGGGGATGGGCGAAGCTAGAGGGGAAGAAGCCAGATAGCAGAAGGCCGGTCAGTTTTGGGAAATTGATAATTTTACTGAAAGTGCTACCTAATATATGCAGCAGCACATACGAAACTGTGCTTTTCAGGGCAGCATTCGAGCTAGCGTACTACGGGGCTTTCAGAATAGGGGAACTGGTGGCCAGGAATACAATGGCAGGAGACGGCCTGGCAAGGAAAGATATCAGTATGGGCGACAAAAGTATGTCAATAATGCTAAGGAAATCTAAGACAGACCAAACAGGGAGGGGGAGAGCGATAGATCTCAATTGCATCAGAGAGAAGGACCACTGTCCCAGATGCATCACCAGGGAATTTTTAGAGCTGCGACCAGAAACTGACGGGCAGCTATTGATACATAGGGACGGCCGCGCGCTCAGCAGGTATCAGTTTCAAGCGGTATTGAAACAGGCAGTAACAAAGGCGGGATGGGATCCAGCCGAGTTTGGGACACACTCCTTCCGGATAGGGGCAGCAACCTCTGCGTGGGCGGGGGGCCTGGGGACGAAGGGGGTGAAACGAATTGGGGGATGGAAATCGCAATGTTTTAAGAGATACATAAGGGAGGAACTGATATAATATTTATCTCCCCCGTTTCCACAGAGGTCGGACCCTACAAATCGGCCTGGATATTGGGGCACTCTTTTGTGACCCGGGCAGGCAGGTGGCTGGAAGAGGTAAATCAAGGATTACATTTCAGGAAAACAATCACGTCATGGTGGGGCCTCCCGGGGATGCACTGGGCGGACATCCACGACAGGCTGTCGGACTTAATAGGTTACAGGGAACCCCCCGAGTACCTGGTTATACATTTAGGGGGGAACGATCTGGTGAGCACGAACAGGGGCAAATTGCAAAGAGAGATCTGCGAGTCACTGCATAGCTTGGCTCGCAGCTGGTGGAAGACAGAGATTTTTATGTCAGAGATAATACCTAGAAGGATCTGGCATGGGGCACAAAAGAGACATGCGATCGAGACAGCGAGGAAAACGTTAAACAAATCAGTAGAGAAGTACTGCAAGAGTACAGGTCTACACTTCATAAGACATGGTTTACACCGGAGCAACCCGGACATGTTCCACCAAGATGGAGTGCACCTATCAAAGGTGGGGATGGGTTTTTTTTCCGACAACATTTTTAGGGCACTCCAAACAAGAGGCTGTAGGTAGGGGGCTTTTGGGGGGGACCTGAGTGGGTGTAATGGACACCCACTCAGGTGTGGCAGCATGTGCCCAGGAACGAAGGCTCAGGGATAACAAAGACTCAAAAGGAGCCTTGAGCGGCTTCGGAACTGGACACAATGTGCCCAAAACCATATGTATATGTAATGTTTTGTTATAATGGTTTTTCTGTAAGAAAAATAAAATGCCTACGGCCTACAAATTTTCCATACACACAAAGTTGTCTGTAACGTATTATTAGGTAGGGATCTGGTAAGAGCAGCAAGGTGAACCCACACTACTCAGCCTATGACCCAGGCCCCAGGCCGCATGAAATGCGGAACGATAGAGGGTCTGGGAGTTTAGGCGCGGGGTGGGGGGAAAACGGCGCGAAAGCGTAGGGAGGGGCGTCCGAATGCCGCCACAAGAAACAAAGGCCCAGGAAGGGCAGGAAGCAGCACCTGGGTAGGTGCGAAATATAACAACAGGAGGTCAGGGGGTAACCCGGCCGCCCCCAGGAAGGAACAAAAGGCCGGGGGGGTATAAGTAAGCCTGGAAAAGGAGAGGCGGCACAAACCAGGTAAGAGCTCACCTCTCTCGGGTAGGCTCTTGGTACCTGGAGAAGGGAAAGGAAAAACGTTGCCACCCAACCCACCCTGCTAAAAGAAACGGAAGAGGTGGGGGTGTGCAGGCAGGAGCCAGGACGCCGATTACTCCTTCGGTACACGGTACAAGATGGTGCAAAAGTGGAAGAAAGATCGCTGAGTACTCTTTCGGTACACAGTCCAAGAAAAGAAGGAATAAGCAAGAGGAAGGAACGCCGAGTACTCTTTCGGTACACGGTTCAAGAAACGTCGTAGGCGGCATGTGCCCAGGAACGAAGGCTCAGGGATAACAAAGACTCAGAAGGAGCCTTGAGCGGCTTCGGAACTGGACACAATGTGCCCAAAAGCATATGTATATGTAAAATGCCTACGGCCTACAAATTTTCCATACACACAAAGTTGTCTGTAACTTATTATTAGGTAGGGATCTGGTAAGAGCAGCAAGGTGAACCCACACTACTCAGCCTATTATCAAATGTTCAGGAGCTCACACCATTAAACATCTATTTCCATCATGGCATGTCCGAGATATTGACACCCTGTTCTCACCACATGCCAGGTCCCACTCACACCAACCATGTTGCAGATATGGTTATAATTTGGCCAGGTAGTCATGTCAAATTGCAAGAAAAAACCCTAGACAATGTATATATGAAGTCTCTACACGTTTAGGTGCTCTCCAGGGATGTCATTTCAACAAAATGCAGTGGTAGCAGAAGTAACGTCACATGGCCCTTGACCTCTGATGACATCGCAGGAAGTGATGTCACTTGACCCCACTCAAGGGAAGCGATGGAACATGACCTTTCAGCCCTTGACAAAACAGGAAGTGGCATTGGACCTAAGTACACTACAAAAATATAGTTATGATATTATATGATATGGCATGTATAACATGCCTACACACATGTGTTTCAAGGCACTACGAGGCATGGGAGAGAAAACAGAGTGAGGACAAAGATAATGGTATTACTAAGCCTAGTGACATTGAGATTGGGCAGGTGCAGGGGAGAGGGGACAGGAAAAGGGCCAGGGGGGAGGCGGAAGGAAGGGCAAGTGCCAGACCCGGGACCACAAACAAGTAGTGCAGCCAACAGGTGGCAAGTGCGAGTGTTAAAAGTGCAGACAATAGGTGTCAATAAGTGCAGGTAAGGGGACCGTAGGGTATTAGATACTGACCACAAGTACTTTGGATGCCAGGAGGCAGTGCAGGAGTGCAACTGGGCTGGCAGGGAGCTGGGCCTGAATTCAGAGTTTAGCCATGTGACCACTGCAGTATCAGACACGAGATTGTCAGGGGAGAGGAAGAGAGAAGGCAACAGGAAAGCGGAAGGACTTTAGGTGCTAACTGGAGAAGTTTCTGCTCAGGTTTCAGGGAGGCTGGGAGGCTGTTCCAGAGGACGCACCAGCTGGAGAAAGAGATCTGCCCCCAACTCGTTGCTTGGAGAACCTAAAGGTTGACCCTCAAGGAGTTGGAGGTGGAGGAGTGAAGAACTCGGGTTGGAAGATATTTCCGAAGAGAGAGTTGGAGGTATTGTGGTCCGAAGGCCCCACAAGGCTTTGTGGACAATAAAGAGGGTATTGAACTTGATCCTTGCTGCCACTGGGAACCAATGGAAAGATTTCAGGGCTGTAGAGATGCAATCCCTTGTCTTGAGGCTTGAGCGCTGAAAAGGTGGTGATTTAAAGATTATTTTATAAAACTGGTAAGTATCGACAATCAATTCAGACTTGTCTTTATGGGAGACACTCCTCTGATGCACTTATGTAAGACACTGCCAAAGCAGAGAAAAGGTTAGCTATTCTAGAGCTCTGGAAAGTGTACTATGAAGAGAGAGAGGATCCGCCACCTGAGGAGTGGATGCTTAGTCAGCTAAAAGAGGAAGGTGTTGAGCCCTCATCTCTCCTTACCTCACATGAAGAAAAAGGTGCTAGTATGGAAGAAAAAGGGTGTATCCTTTAAAGGAGATGAAAGCGGCAACGGGTAACAGTAATCCAATATATGAACTGCCCGCTTATATCCGCGAGGATAGTCCAAAAGAGAATAAAAGAAAAGAAGAGATCTTTAAGATCCTGTAAGACAAAGAAGAACAGAGTGAGTGGTTGAATATATTGACAGAAATAGAAAGGGAAATTAAGAGGTGGAAAGGAGAGAAGGTTAAAGCTGACGAGATAGCGCTTGTGCAAAACGAATGATGGGTGGACAGGTATTATTCAAAATTTATAGGAAAAGCATTGAGAAAGTGAGACAAAAAGAAGATAAGGACGAGCAAGATTGATGGGATAAAGAACAGGAGAAGAGATTGAAGGAAGATGAGCAGAAAAGGAAAACAGGGAACAAAGAGAGCAGATGTATCAAGAGGAGCAAGAGAAAAAAGAAGAAAGGGCAGAGGAATCAAGAAAATTTGACAATAGACAGAGAGCGATGGAAGATAGGGATAGGAGAAAAAGGAAGAGAGAAGAGGAGGAAGCACAAAAATGAAGGGACAAAAGGATAAAGAGACGGAGGGAATATGAGTTAAGAAGGGAAGGAGCAAGGAGGGAAGAACGAAGGCAAGAGGAAGACACAATTAGAAGCGAGGCGAGAAAGTGAAGAGAGCTAGATGAAGAAATACAACAAGGAAGGAGACAGCAGAGTCATGATGCCAGTCTCTTTTGAAGAGAGCCAATAGGGCCAAACCAAGAAATATGATGGGATAGAACAGAAGACTTTCTTCTGATAAAGGAAGCTACGCTAGGTGCATCTAGAGTAGTATTGGAAGAAAACCTTGATGCGGGAAGCATCGGGAATGGATTGATAACTTCTGTCAAGAAATAAAAGAAGGTATTAGCTATGGAAGTCGAGGGAGGAGGGGTCAATCCCTAGCATTTTAGTCATGAAGTGAAGAAGAAATTCTGTTCAGTCAGGAACATGGAGCATTGTCCTTAAGTAGACTGAAGCTAGACAAAGGTGAGGGGAATGATAATCATACTATTTGGAGACATGACATATCAGACGAGGAAAGGAGATAGGAGGATGGAGCGCGTGCGTCCCTGAGGTAGCCTGCAGTTAGGCAAAGAAGTAAGATGGTCAGACCTGGAACAACCTAAGGACAGGACACCAGATCCCATACCAAAACCAGAGCGTCCCAGATGATGATCATATAGTGAGAAGGGAGAATCGTCACCATATGTGAGCAGGTTAAGGTCACTAACGGAAATGAGGCGGACAGGGACGATCGTCCCTGCCATGGATAGACTAACAATGGGAATGGACTCTGGGTTGGAGTTTCCCTTATTGGAAAAAGGGGGAGCAAGACCACAGTATTTTCATGGCCACAGATGGATATGGAAAAGTTAAGGTGCTAGCTACCGGGTTTGACTTCTGGCACCTGGGAAATGCATTTATGAGTTAGAAAAATCATAGGAGGAAATATGCTGCCCATACGGGATATTAAGGGTCTCCAGGCAGCTATCCTTGGATAGTGGGCTGATGACTTATGGAGAAGAGCAGGGTATTCGAGTGTGACAGCACAAAACAGCGCATGACAGAGCACCGTTTAATAATTGCAGAGCAGATGTGCTGAGGGCTCTAAGGGTACAGTCTCCTGACACATCAGATATGCGTGCAGTTATGACACGCAAGGTGAAGGAAGATGAAGACCCTATTGCTTACATTCAGGATATTCAGGAGAAATGGCAACTTGAAACTCGCGAGCCTTGGGAAAAATTTGTGGCATTACTTTACCACATTTTATGTCAGGGGTTACCTGCGCCAGTGCAGAGATACAGTTGATGATATTGAATCACTGTTGATTTTTGCAAGAGAAAAATAGGAAGAAAGATGAGACTAGGAAAATTGAGGAAGCGAAGTTAGTTCAGAAACAATTGTCTAAATTTGGCATAGAAGGGGGGGTGTTGACGAGTGGAGAAGGAATGGGAATGCAGGAAGCAGTGGGTACAACACAGGCGAATAATCAGCACCCTATGGACCAAGGTGGATACGGGATTGTGCCACATGGCAGAGGTATGAGTTACTGAGGAAGAAGGGGATTCAAAAATATTGAAGGTGGGTTTCAGAATACACAGAATGAGAACCAAAGTACCCATGGCAGGTATAACCAAGTGGGACTTATCAGACAAGCTACCCCAGTATGTTGGATTTGTGGTATGGCAGGGCACATTGTACATGTAAGTGGGAGCCAAAGACTTTTACAGCATAGTCAATTCTCAAGAGGGGGACAGCTTATCCTCCACCATATAGCACACAAACTAGGGAAGGGTATGCCCAAGATCAGACATTGTACCAGACACAAGCGCTTTCAGTGCAACAGGTACAGCAACAAGAGCGAGTGCAAATGAATCCACCACAAGGGCAGTCATACAAGCCCTCATGCAGACACAGCAGTATGCAAACACAGGACAGGTGCTGACACGCAGAATAAGAGGTGGCATTGTGGTAGGAGGAAATCCTTTCACAGGCAGGGGGATGAGCCTGTACCCACAATAGGGCAGCTCACAGGATGACTTGATTTGTTAAGTACTATCTGTGACACCAGACCCCCAAGAGGAACCAAGGGTCAATGTGATGATAGGAGGCAAATCCTTTTGTTTTCTAATAGACACTGGGGCTTCTTGTTCATGTATACAAGAGGGAAAATATCCAATGTCGTGAATTTCCATTAATTGATGAATTACCAATATCTATAGGAGAGTGTGACATGTCTGTTCCTTTGTTATATTCATGACAGGCACCGGTTAATATTTTAGGAAGAGATTTGATGACAGAACGTAACATGATGATTTCATTCTCTTATCAAGGTATAGTGTGTTCCATACCAGGAATATACTATTTGAATATGTGCATAATGTACACTGGCATTCACAAAGCAAGTGGCTCTGTGAGGCGTTCCAGTGGATCCAATGGTTTTTCTATATGGGGTGAGTATTCTACTGACATGGCTGCCTGGTTTAGTGGGAAAAATTGTGAGGATACCTGATGAGTTTATGTTTAGACCATGAACACCCATGGACAAAGAAGGGGGGGCAGACTATCCCTATGGAATTAGAAGCAGCTATAGTATGAAGGGAAATGGCAATGCTCGAAGGAATGGACAATGAGGGTACGCCATGGAGGACAGTGATAGCTCTCGAGGAAGGGTACGGATTGACTGACATAACTGATGATGACATGTTTAGGGAAGACCGAACAGACAATGAAGTAGTGTTCTTTATGAGCATCACATGCAGGATAAGAATAGAGAAAAGGGAAGTCCCACAGCGAATGGCGATAATGCGGCAGTGTCCAGCATATTTTCGGGAAGACTTGGAGAAGGTACCAAGCATTCTTTGGACCACAGGCTCTCATGACACAGGCTAACTAAAGGGAATAGGGGAAGTCAAAAGAAAGTTGAAGCCAGGAGTGATTTTTCCTTGAGCAAGACGCTACCCCATGTCTCGAAATGCTGATGAAGTAATATTTCAGATGATTTTGGCACTGATGAACAAGGAATCGTTGTGTAATACCATAGTGTATCCGATAAACAAATCTAAAGGAGGGTTGTGGAGATTTATACAAGACATGAGACCCATTAACAAGATTGTAGATGCAGAGTTTCCTCCAGTTTCTAATCCAGCGACAATGCTGTGTAGTATCCAAGTGGAAGCTCGATATTTCATGGTGATCGATTTGAAAAATGAATTGTTATCGATCCCGTTGTGCAACGACTCACAAGGATTGACTTGCTTTACGTTCCACCAAACTCGACTGAAAAAGAATCTTTTTCCCATGGGAATATTGATCTTAAGAGTGCAGTGATACAATATGTAGATGACATTTTAATTTGTAGCACCACAGAAAACGAGTGCAGGCAATATTTTATTCATTTGATGACTATTCTAACATGCAAGGGATACACATTAGACAAAGAGAAGTTACAATACTGCCAAGAAGAGGTGTTATACATAGGACAGTTGATCTCACATGAGGGAAAGAAGGTGACACCTGAAAGAGCTGAGGTGATTATGAAAACTGCAAAGCCAAATACAGTGAAACAGATGCAACAGTTTCTGGGGCTATGTTACTATGTTAGAGCCTGGTTGTTTGATTTCAGTTCATACACATGACCCCTTTAGCAAGCTTTAAAGAAAGCACAAGTGGACAAGGTAAAATTAGAATTACTGAGGAAATGGAGGAGGGGCTTGTGGAGCTGAAAAAAGCAATCTGTACTACCCCTGTTTTTAGAATCCCCAATTATGCAGAGGACTTTTATATATTTTTACACACAAATGGAACAGTCATGACAGCAGTGCTTACACAGAGAACCACACTGGGATACAAGCCTTTAGCACACTACAGTGGGATTTTAGACCCAGTCATGAGAGGGCACTTTCCTTGTGAACAGTCATTGGCAGATGCTGCATTCGCAATAGAGAAGTCTACAAGTATTGCTATGGGCTGCTCTATCTCTCTCTTCGTAGAGCATGCTCTGTTTGCCATTTTAGAGAATCACAAAGGTACATTGACATCACAAAGAGCTTCAGCATATGAGGTGATGATTTCGAACCCAACAATGAAAATTGCCAAATGTAAAATAGTGAGGGCCAATCCGACGCCGGCAGGTGGACGCCGGCCCCCCTCCCCAAGGCCCACCTTTGTAAGGCCCTGTTTGTCACCCTGTTCGTTGCCCGGTTCGTAAGGTGAGCCCCCTCCATGCCGTCAGTATGCCTGCGACCCCCCTCCTCACCCTCCGCTCCCCCCAGTATGCCTGCGACCCCCCTCCCCACCCTCCGCTCCCCCCAGTATGCCTGCGACCCCCCTCCCCACCCTCCGCTCCCCCCAGTATGCCTGCGACCCCCCTCCCCACCCTCCGCTACCCCTAGTTTGCTTGATGCCCCCCTCCCCTCCTATTTGAGAGTCTCACGCATGTGTCTGTGTGCCCCCTTACCCCCCCTTTAGTGTCTGTTTGCCCTATGCCCCCCCCTGAGTGTCTGTGTGCCCCTATGCCCCCCTTAGTGTCTGTTTTCCCCCCTCCTGCCCCCTCTGAGTGTGTGCCCCCCCTGGCCCCCTGTGAGTGTCTGTGTGCCCCCCCTGCCCCTCCTTGAGTGTCTCTGCGCCCTCACCCTGCTTGCTCCCCCCCTCCTCTTGCTCTGTGTTCCACCCCCCTTCCTGCCTCCTTCCCTTCCCCCCTCCTCACTTCCATCCTCTCTACTACCTTCCTTTTCCCCTCCCCTCCTATTCTCCCTCCTCTTCTGACTCCCCCTCCTAGCACTTACTGCTATCACCTGTTCCTTGACTCTTGTTAGCTGCTTGTCTGTCCCCCTTCCTCCCCCCTTGTACTCTCCCTCCCCCCTCCCCTACTTATCAAATATTGTCACCGACATTTTTGCTATGTAGCGTGCCTTGTTCTCCTTCCATCTCCGTCCCATGCCCCCCCCTCCCTCCCCTCCTCTTGTTACCACCTGCACTGCGTAAATTGTCGTCAGACTTAGTAATGTTACTGCTTGCTTTGTTTCTCCTTCCTATCCATTACCTCTTGCCTTACTTGTTCAATGCACTTGCACTATCAGAAATGTCGACAGGCCTATTATGATAGTTATTTTCACATTCTGTATTGTTTCAAGGGCTTCTCGGAATGTAACTGTATTTTCCTATGTCCCCTCCCCCCCTTGAAGCGCTTTGAAACACATTGTGTATAGGCGCTATATAAATAAACTATCAATATCAATATCAATATCAATCCTGCACATGTTTATAGCTGAGCCAATAGCAGAGAGCAATCATGTGAATCACTGTGCAAATTATGTTGAATTTTATGATGATATACTCCATGTAGAGGAAAATGCTTTAGCGGAAGGGGAGATTCTCTTTATTGATGGTTCTTCGAAAATTGATCAGACTAGCAGGGAAAGACATACTGGTGAAGTGGTAGTGAGACACAAATTCAATGGATAATTTGAATTTGTAGCAAGTGCAAGACTGCCATCTCACTTTTTAGCGCAAGCAGCAGAATTGGTAGCACTTATTTCCGCTCTCAAGAAACACGAAGGGCAGGAAGTAATGGTGTACAGTGACTCCACCTATGTAACATCAGCCGTACATGCAGGGCTAGTACATTGGAAAAGGAGGGGCTACTTCCATGTCGACGGCACTCCAGTGCATTATGCATCCTTATTGGAAAGGATTATTGAGGCACTACAACTCCCGGTGGCCATAGCAGTTGTTAAGTGTGCAGCTTATTTTACCTCTTACGGAAACAAATTCACAGACGAAGAAGCCAAAAGGGTTACATATTCTCCAGATAACTCAAGTTTGGATACTCTGAATATTAAAGAGAAAGTATTCTTGACCAAGTTGATAAAAGAAGGGTATAATACATTATTGATAACCCAATTACTGCAGATTCATGGGAGTGCACTGCAGGACGAGAAGGAATTATGGAAACACAGCGGGTGTGCTTCCCCCATTGAAGCATTATGGTGACAAGATAGCACTGGAAAGCCGGTGATGCCAGTAGCATTATTAAAGGTTGTGCTTGAACAGCTGCATTACCCCGCACATGTAACTAGGGAAAGTCTTGCTGTAACAATTGCGGAAGCCTGGTTGGTTTTATGAATGTGTTACAACACATTGTATTCTTTATGGTGAATTGCATCATGTGTGAAATGTTTACTGCTGGGCCTACCCTGAGAACAATTAGAGGGGTAATACCTCAACTGAATGGTCCATTTCCACATTTGCATATTGACTATGTCAATATGCTGCAGGTGTGTAATGGGTACAGGGATCTGTTAGTGGTGGTGTGTCCCTTCTCTAGGTGGATTGAGGCAGGTCCATGTACACACCCTGATGTCACTTGTGCAGAAAAGTTTTTAGTACATGAAGTCTTCCCAAGATGGGGTGTGTGTGAAGTGTTGAAATCCAACAACAGGCCACATTTTGTGAATGGAAAATTTGAACAGATAGAGCTCCTATTGAAAATAAAGCACTCTTTTTCTTCTGCCTATAACCCGCAAATAAACAGAATATATATGAGAGACTGAACGGCCTCCTTAAAGAATGATTGTCAAGATTAAATGACATTGAAGAAGGGATGTCTATATTGACTACCATAGGTTTTATATGAGCTTCGGAATCAGCCTGATTCAGAACATCTCTTCACCCCTCACAAACTAGTTACAGGACAGTGAATGAAAATACCTCATACACTTCCGTCTAGGAGTAGAAGTGATGCCCAGAGTGTAGCCAAAATGTTAGGTGATGAATTGAATGATGATTTGACATGTATGACCTCTAGCATCTCTCTCATTTCAGATCAGCTCAAATGTCAGAGGGCATTGGTCTCGGAACACAGATGAAGACAATTTAACAGCAAGCACAAATGAACCTCTAACGGCTCCCAAGCTATATGTTGGTGATTTTATTTTGATAAGGAACTTCAACTGGAAGTGGCACGAGACACACTTCCCTGGCCTCTTTTGCGTTGAAAATGTAACCCTGTCAGTTATAAAAGTCCAAGGAAGGCAAGTTGGGCTTCACTTGAGCGATGCAAACGCCTATAAAGGTCAGACTCAAACGCCCACTGTGACAGATCCAGAAGTAAGACAAGAAGAAATATGTCAGTGTATGCAGACTTGATCAATGACAAAGAAGAAGGACAGTAAGGCGACCGGCTGACAATGCAGATGAGAAATTTGAAAGCTGGTTGAGTTTTAGAGAGTGAACAAGTGCCAAAATGTCACAAAAGGTTGTTGCCTATTTTGTGGTGCATAATGTATGCCTGTACGATTACACTCTTTGTCTTTCTATTTCTCCTCTTTCACAGACTTCATCATACTAGTACTCCCCCTGAGGCAGAGGCTCTTATAGTTCTCCCTACTTTAGCAACTGCTTTTGATTTGTTCACTCCCACTGACAAAGATAATGTGCCTTTCTATTCTGCAATCTGCTTTTAGTTTTCAGCATACTCCTTGTTTCAACTGCAGAAGTACATGTATTTGAATTTGCTAGGCACCTTGTCTGTGTTAAGGTCTCAAGGCTAGCACGCCATTTTGCTAGTGTGCCTTTTCTGTAAGAGCAATTCATTTCAGATAAGAGGCCCAACCTGGCCTTTCAGTTCATATCATTGGACATTTCCTTTGCCTTTGTTTGGTAAGGGGAGAATACAATGGGTTGTGTTGCTATGACAGAAAGGGTTTAAAACAGCATAAAGCCTTTCATTGCTTCCTAATATTTTGGAGACAGTAGATAAGAATGTTATATTATGTTTTATTCCTGAGATTTATTCTGCACACTGCTGCCAAGTGTGTGGTCTTCAGGCACTCTGGTGGAACTGAACAAAATTAATGGTTGGTTCTGTTAGTCGTAGGAGAGGGAGAGCATAAGGGGGAATTTGCTTTAGTCAATGTAGGTAGGAAAAACTGGTGACTGGGCATGAGCTTGTTTTTAGGTGGTATTGGGGAGGGGTGCAGGTGGCTAAGTCCATATGAAAGGCCTTGTGTTCCCATTGTTCAAGGATGCATTGGCTAAATTGCTACTGTGTAAGCTATACGAAGATGCATGTAATTTGAATTCTGTTATTTGCTGTCACTGGGGTTTGCGGGGGTTGTTATTGATGATGTGTGTGTGTGATATCATTATTTTGCATGTGGTGTGTTTGCAGGAGTATGGAGAGTTTACATGGGTTAGTGAAAAGGGTTATACTCATGGTGCGGGCTTAATCGCAGTTACAGAGACAGCTTATTGAGTAACTGATCCAAATGTGCATGGCCAGCAATGTATGACCTCATTCAGCAATGGCTCATTGCTTAGCGAGTTAGCTCGACGTGTTAATGAGCAATGTATTTACTGCTTCCCTGAAAGTCAGGTGTTCCTGTATTGTGTGCATGTTCGTGGGGAGCGAGTTTCAGAGTATCATTGATAGATGAAGGAAATAGCTGATCCTCTGTAATTATTTTTACATAATGTGTGGTTTTAAGAAGTATGTCATTGCTAGACTTCAGGAGTCTATTCGGTCTGTAGATTGAGCATTTGCCTTGCAGGAATTCTACCAAATGGCTGTGAATTGCTCTGTGATCAATGCTTAGAATTTTGAAATAGATCAATATATTGCCTGGTTGCTAGTGTAGAGATATTAGCGCTGCTGTGATGAGTTACCCCTTGCTGAGTTTTAGAAGGAGCATTGCTGCTGTGGTCTCAATTCCATGTATTTCTTTGGTGAGGAAGTCAGGCATGCCAAGGTAGATTCTGTTGGCACAGTTGATGCTTCACATGATAAGTGAGATAATGGTGAGGGTTCTGTGTGGAAAAGTAAGAAAGGTCAAGATCCATTGATGGAATGTAGGTGGAAGAAACCTTTCTTTACTGTGTTAATTTAAGGTTCCAGTGTTTTCCTTAAAATGTGTTTATATTGTATTGTATATGGTTCACAAAGAAACCTTTACAGCATTAATATTAAAATGTGCCAAGCGACCACATTTCACAGTTTTGCATGTTACCAAGGGAATTACATTTACAAAACACTTAGGGTTACATTTTATTAGATAGGTCACAGAATATATAATTTCATACAGAGGATTACAATTCATTAAACCCTGTTATTACAAAAGGTACAGGAGACTCATAAAGAACAGACCCACATTAAGAAATATATAAATCAATCTACAGATTTAAATGTATATTAGTACAAAGAATAAAACTATTACAATTCAGATGAAAAGTTATAGCCAGCCTTGATAGCACTACCTTGTACTAAAAATTACATATGGGGCAGCAACTGCATAGGGGCCTATATATCCCCATTAAGGGCCGGTGGAGCTAAAAGCTGCTATACAGTATCCTGGTCATTATACAGATTGAATGATTTAATAAACGATGCTAACGCCAGACCCTCCGAGGTTTTCTGGATGTTAATGTACCAGCACCATATATAGTTGTCATCCCCCCTCACTCCCCATTTAACAAACTAGGCTAGGTAGACCATTCTTTTTTTCACATAAGGCCAGATATGAGAGAAGTAGGTGCTTCACAGTTTCAATTTACCCCACCTGCTCACAGAATCGGCAAGATGTTCCAGTGTTATTTAAGGAGAATTGTCCGATAATATTGGTTAGGGAATTGCAGAAGAAGGTGTGGGATAACACCACGTTTTTTATGCTCCCACTTTAAAGGGCTCAAAGAGGGGTAGGAGTCGAATTTGTCTGTACTTACAATTGAAACCTTCTCATATAACAATCGCTTCACCTTATCAGGATTCATTTCCAGGGTCTCTCTATCCGAATCAAGATCACGCAGGTGTTGGTGGTCACATACATCTTGAATAATAGCCATGTACTCACTGGGATCATTCCCCAATCCACACAGGGGAACTAGTTTACCCAAGTCAACATACAGTGTATTCCACAATGTGGCAATCAGCTGAGAAAAAGGTACACCATTTGGCATCTTACCTGAGCCTGCAGCGATGTTATACCTAATTCACATCTAATGGCAGCCATTGGGATATTATTAGGTAACTTCAACATCTGTCTCCACAACCTTCCCTCCAGTATGTCCCAGAAATGTTCAAGCTTAGAATAATGCAGCTCCATCTCATATGTTAGTTTGGGCACAATGTTACCCTTCTACAAGGAGATCAAGGGTTTCAAAGAGAAACAACCTCATTTTGGGTCTAATTTCATCATATAGATAGAGGTAGGGCTTTCTGTTTAAGGAAGGCATAGAGTCCGCATCCTGAAGGTTGGGCCATTAAAGGGAAACACAAATATAAAACATTGAAAGTACTCTCTATGGGCATACCCTCCATGCCCCAACCCTGCTTTGTCCTTCTCCACCCTCGTGACAACACCCAAATGTGGGTCTTCCTCGGATTAACAATGAATCCATTCTCAGCCGCAAACTCTGCAAATGTATGAATCAAGCGTTCCAGTGTTTGCTTGTAATCCATGAGAATGCCAAGATTTGATTCCCCATTGGAGGGTTCCATTCTGGTTCCCATTTCCATCAGCCATGGTATTGACCATCGTATAGTGGGACGAGGCATGATTTCAGTTTTTGTCTGGGTTGAGGCAATTGTCGACAGTCTGGTCTGTTTCTTTTTTATGCTAATTTCATTGATGTTTTGTGCATCATCTACATAGTTTTAGCATGCAAATCCATTTCAAGAGTTTCTTGAGCGGAGCAATGTAAATGTTGAAGAGTAGTGGTGAGCTTTGTGGAACACTACATGTCACTATGTGTGAGGTTGAGCTAAAAGCCAGCAGAGAGGCGGCTTCCATGTTTACCATCAGGAAAGAATGTATGCATTGTAGCGTAATGTTGCAAAGCACCCTTTCCTCTGTTATTTTGATGAGGGTTGCATGGTGGAGTATGTCAGAAGCTGATGATAGATCTGATAATATGAAGATAGGGGTGAACCCGAACTCTCATAGGTCTGAACCCGACTTGTACCTGGTGCAGTAGGTTATTTTCAGGAGTTGTCCATATATGTAGGTTTCCAGTAGTTTGGCAAGTTAAGGTGGAATGTTTGAGAAAATGTATAAAAGAAGATTTATAACTCTTTGGAACAGTACCTGTTTCCACAAATAGGTCCATGAGTTTGCAAAAATATTGTTGTATGTCCCGTGAAGGGAAAATGTTATTGTTCAGCCAGATTTCCAGCTGTTTCAAATGCATTGTGTCTTCTTATTGATAGTTTTACGATTTTACAGTTAATTATGTTGTTTTAGAATGATAGTATTGAATCGGTTGTTGCTTTAAATGTAAAATGGGCCTCATTACAAGTATGGCGGTAAGGAAACAACAGTGCCTGGTAGTGCTACTGGCACTGTTGCTACTGTAGCGCCATACTACGAGTTCTGCTCACGGGTGCCTTTGCAGCTACCAGGTCTGACCTGGTGGCCGTATCGGCACCCACGAGCAGAACAGGACTGTAGCACATGTACCGTTATTAACGGTACCAGTGCTACCACCTGTCCCATTCCCATTGATGTCCCTATGGGGCTGAATGGGGATGGGGAGTCCCTTATTACTGGCACCCGTGAATGGGCAATTACC
The DNA here is from genome assembly GCF_040938575.1 of Ambystoma mexicanum. NCBI lineage: Eukaryota > Metazoa > Chordata > Amphibia > Caudata > Ambystomatidae > Ambystoma > Ambystoma mexicanum. The sequence continues at coordinate 993,285,884 of NC_090932.1, read as the reverse complement.
GGGTCCGCCAAAGTCAGCATGACCCGGTAAGTGGCAGAAAAAAATGGATACCGACGGCAGCCGTGCCTGTCCTAAATGCATGGCTCCCGCCAGCCTCGTAGTGAGGCCAATGTCCCTGTCTTGAAAAACATTCAGTATCAGGCTCCCGGAATTGAGAATGTCAATGAATTTCTCAAGAGAGGGCATTTTCCAGATGTGATACTATATAATGGTGGACTTGTCAGTGGGCTTGTCAGAAACACATATGTAGTCATCTGACCATAAAAGTGATAACTGAAAGAGCAATGCGAGAAGACACTATACACGTCTGTGAAAGGTGGCTTTCTAACAAACTGGTCATCAAGTGGCAAGTAACTCCTATCTCTTTATGGTAACACAGATATTCGTTTCTTCCAAGGTGCAAACATTGTAATCTGTGATCAAATGGGCAGGTAGATTTGCCAGGGACACTGGAAAGTTTTTTTGCTGCTAATGATGAAAATTGTATTAGCATGGGGTTTCCAGTTGGGGATGAATTCTCAAGGAAGTAGATTTAGTGCTAGAGTATCCAATATATATATATATATAGCTCTCCTCCTCGAACGATTGGCAGATTGCCACAATTAATCTTATTCCCAAGTAGGGCCAGCTTGAGTATTTGTGGCCAACTGTTCAACCTGTATCTAAAACTAATTCTAAATCTGTTTTTAGATGAGATAATGTGTTCAGCTCTATGCTTTGTAGAAGAGTGGACCATAAAGAAAATATTATCGATAAATCTACCTTCAGATTATGGTTCTAGAGATATAAAATTCTATACACATCTACATTTAATTTTCTAGGTTTACCAATCCTTCCGGGGGAATATTAAGGTTAGAGGCGATTGCCATTATCATAAACCATTATGGTTTGTTTGTTGAGTGGCAGAAGGGACATAAAAGCCTTGATAGTTGCTGTAGCTCTGGAAAGGATTTTGTGGGTTTAGATTTAGAGGATTTCAGACATAATCATGTTCCCCATCACATGTCAGCTGTGCACAGTGTGATGAATTTAGCAATGTAATCATTGCTTCTCCGGGGAAACTCTCTTCCCATGTGGCCTGGGAAAGGCAGCTGCTACCTGATCCTGACCCTGGTGGTGGCTATCTGAGGGAGGACCATATGGGGGCGGACAACCCTCATAGGAGGGAGGTGGACACACTAGCTGGAACATTGTATCCCCCTTTCCACTCGGGCTATGACACCAAACAATTTGAATTTCCGGTCCTGTATGGCCTATTGTAATATAGAATTAGAACCTCCAATCCGCAATGACAGTAAAGTTCTTTCATACCCTTGTAGTAAAAGGGCTGAGACGAGGAAGAGAACTAGAGCAATGCAGAACACTGAAGCCACGAAACCACAGACACGCTTGAGTTGTTTGATTGCTCCGATAGGTGCCGGGATGTTTAAAAACATAAAGCAGAAAGAAACATGGAGAACCACTACTCCCGACATGGGTCAGGAAATCGAGTGGAAGCAAGTTGCAGCGGGAAGCAAAAGAGCTCCTGCAGGCATTATCACGAGAGGCTTGGATGTTAGAGGTTCGCAGCGCAGAGGCTGTGAACAGACACAGCTGAGGAAAGAAGGCCAAGGTATTGGGGGTACCAGAGAGCCAACAAAATGCCAGCCAATGGACGAAGAGAGCCACCAGGAAAATTGCAGATTGCAGAGAAGCCCAAAGCAGCCAGGAGAGAATGGAGAGCCTGGAGAGGGGAGCTGGGACACTGGGGCATATAGTGCACACCATTAAAAGACAGATATATTAACTGGGTGATCCTGAGCAGGGGAGCTGGAACATCAAGTGAAGAATGGAATGAAGTAAGTAAAAGAGGGTCAATGACTCAATGGTTGAATGAAGAAAATATAAAAGTGTGGAACTGTTACAAATTAAGAAAGTCATGGCAGGAGAGTCCACAAAGTGAACTGATTGCACCCAATTGTATGAAAATAAGTGTTTGGAAACAAAAGGGGGAGTGTTTCCCCACCCCAACATAGATGGGTCTGGGACTCACTCTCAGCCTTGTCAAGAATCTCTGTGCAAACCGAGGAAATCAAGAGGCCAGAGTCAACCTCTGCTGTGTTGAATACAGGGGAACAGAGTCATTCTCGCTGGGCTTGAAACAAACATATTGTGACTAAGGGAAGGGAAGAAATCCCCTAGTGATTGGAAAATTGTGAAGTGTGCCTAGGAGCTGCGAAAAGATGAATAATGTCTTGGCACTGTGAATTGCGAAAGTGAGAAAGATATCAGGGGAAGAAGTATACCCTTTGAAACTTAGAATTGTAATTTGTAATGAGCCTAAGAAACTCAGGGGAAGGAAATATGTCCCGAGGATTGTGGAACTTCCATTGTTTATTTCTTTTTGCACTTTTCGGAACTATATGTTAGAACTCTGGGAAAGAGCTTCAGACGACCAGTTGAAGGACTATATTCCTTTTCACATTGGGCCTCATTACGACCCGGGCGGTATGATATGGACGGAGATGGTATTGCACTGGCACCGTCCATACCGTACCGCCTTATTCCGAGTTTCCCTCGCGGGTCCCTGACCACCCGCCAGGTCTGACCTGGGGGGCTGTGCGGCACCCACGAGGGAAACACATGGATGCACGGGCACCATTATAAACGGTGCCGGTGCATCCATGCTCCTCATCCCCATTCTGCCCTAGGGGGCAGAATGGGGATGAGGAGCCCGTCATTACCTTCACCCGCGAATGGGCAATTACCGGCCCAGTCAACTCGTAATGGGCCGGTAAGTGCCCATTCGCGGCTGGCAGTACCAGATGCGATTTCGGTGGTAGCCGTGCCTGTAATGCAGGCACGGCTACCGCCAAACTTGTAATGAGGCCCATTATCTTGAGTTTAGCGTGTAAGGGTCAGGTTAGGATTTGGACACAGGACGGGAACTTTGGACGTTCTGACACATAAATCCTGTAACTTTGTTGAGGCAGGGAAACCCCTCTTGGAGCTAGGGCAAGATTTCCTCGAACCCTCTCTTTATTTTAATACAAGTCTTTACCAACCACCAAAATGCCTTTTGTCCGATTCTTACTCTTAGGGCCTCATTACACGGATGGCGGTAGGGATTTACCGGTACCGGTAAAATACTGGTACCGGTAAATCCCTACCACCTTACTACGAGGTCCCTTTGCGGGTTGGGGGATTTAACGCCTGCTTTTAGCAGGTGTTAAAATCCAACCCGCTAAGGGACCTCGGAGCTAATTACGGCACCGCAAAATTGCGGTGCCGTAATTAGCGCCTTCCCCATTCCCATAGAGCCCTATGGGGCAGAAATGGGAATGGGGAAGGGCAATGGCGGAAAGGGGATTTACCGCCCCTCCAAACTTGGAATGGGGCGGTAAATCCCCTTTCCGCCAAGGCGGTGCCGGTATTTTACTGGCATGAGCCATGGCGCTAATATCGCCATGGCTCACCGCCTACCGGGTAATGAGGGCCCTAGTTCCTTACAACCGCAGCAGCCTGTCTTACCTAATTTAGACCATCAGTGTACTAGGCGTGTGCCTGGACAAATTACCTAAAATGGGTCTTACAAAACCCATTAATCTGTTTAGGGAGATTTCTCCTATCTTACACCGTTGATGTGGGGCTCTAATCACATGCTGAAATCTCTGATCAAATCTTGGGTTCACTTAACGACGTTGTTCAACAATTCAGAGGCCTTTTATCTCTCAAAGGAGGTTTAAGGCTCGATTTAAGGTCCAACTCACTTCTAGGTCTTTTGTGGGCTTTGCTAGCTGTGGGAGATGAATTACAAGAGGGGAGACTCACAATTTGACGGTGTTTAGAAGATTTTGACATTATTTTCAGAACGTTGGTGGTTGTTTTTGAGTAGAGTGCTATTGTTTGGGAGATTTTGTGGTCAGTTTAAAGTTGTTGAACCCCTTTGAACGTGTGATTTGCAATGTGTGCACACCCATCATTTGTGAGCTTTTGAGCAGTTACTCCACCTCATTATTATGAAACCATGAAGGTAATTACAATAGGAAGGTTTTAAGTAAAACATTGTTGTGCTCTAGTTTTACTGGGTGTATGACATTTGTTAAGGAGTGCTTAATTAATGTTAACACGAGTGTGATTGGCTCACTTACTTGGAGCTTTTCTGCCAGAGCACACGACCAGTAATGATGGATTGACATTGGCATACACGTTTCATAGCAGCAGAAACCACTTACAACACAATCTCAGCACTAACAAAACTACTCACAAATTCATCCTCAGCGTCAGCAACATAATTTGCCAGAAATGAAGCACCAGCTGCTACTGTCTGGCCAACAAAACCAGACCTGTGGCACAACTGCTCTCAACATAGTCTCAGCACTAACATAACCAATAAGAACACAATTTCAAAATGAGCAATAGTTCTCACCAGCACAATCTCACACCCAGAAAAGTACTCTGTGACAAAATCTCAGCACCTCTACTCAACAGGACAAACTTACATAACCTATATCCAGATTAATGTATGTGATCTACTTCTGCACATACCTTCGTGCCTCAGAAGAATGTGAAGATCAGCAGAATCAACATAGTCCTGCCACTAGCAACACGAACCATACATAAAACAAAGCAATACTCAACAAGAAAACCTCAACAACCACAATGCCATTACGCAGCACACAATGAGCACTGGCAAAACGATACAACAAGAAAACCTCGACACATGCACACACTATCTTCCAACAAATACCCAGTAGCAGCAGAACTCTAACCAAATAAACCACATCATAAACCAAAATGGTCGCCAATGCAGCCTATACCCCAGCAAATCACTTAGTAACCCAGCCTGAGCACTAGCAATGCTAACCATAAACAAGTCAGTGCTTGCATAACTGCACACAATTACCCAGTAAACTATTTCAGCACCAGTGTAACCGATGCGATGGAAACAATGCAGAGTCAAGTGGCACAGCGAGTAGAGCATCTGTGCAGAGCCTGCTAACGCAGGTTCGAATCCCGGCGGGGCCAAACTCAGCCTTTCATCCTTCCGAGGTCGATAAATGAGCACCACACACCGTGGGTAATAATAAGCAGTGCTCAGATACCTGAGGGTTCGTAGCGCTATATAAATGCCAAATTAAAAAAGAGCATTTCAGTAATGAACATATACGGGGTAGATGAAATTCAACATCATATTCTGACCGAATTGACATTACAAAAACAATGTATTACGTATGCAGCACAAGCATTTTCAGCTGTAACTCATAGTAAATCTATTATAATTCCAGAAAATGCGCAAATTTGAGTGTTCAGGGTTCACAGTGTTTCCACTCAGTAATTAATACGTTCCAAACTTTAGAAGCTTGCATTTCGCAGATTCAATGACGGCACAGGGTTTTATTGTATTTTACCACTGCTGATACGTAAATTAGGGAAATGAATGATCATATATCTGGGAATAGTTAGATTTAATAACCAAAGCCTCAAATGTTCAGTTTAATTTAAAATCTAATGATCTAATGTGCCATGAAATTGATATTTTTATTGAATATATTATTAGTCATAGTTGAACCCACTCATTGTCTCCCGGTGTCCAGAGAATTTATGGTTTTGTCTATAAAGCTGCAGAAATATGGATGACGCACGAGCGCCAGGTTGATCTGTTATAAAGTGGCATTTGCGGCACATAGGTATACAAGGGGGAAGTAATAATCTGTGGCTCACAATTTGAAAAGATGCACAAATACAAGAAGAAGGGCGCGGACCCCTCTAAAATTTTTAAACGATAAGGGGCAGAAGATGTCAGAGCTCTTCTGGCTCATCAATTTACATATGTCCAATACCTCAACTATATTTGGATCCACCCCTCAGAAACACGTTTGTGCTCCCTGAAGAACAATCACTCGTTAACTGATTGCATCATAATAAGGTATTTCTTATACAGCACTACGTATTCATAGGTCTCAGTATTATCCCACAATGGTATTCAATTTATCAACCTCAGAACAGATGAAAGGCTGAGCTGACCCTCCCAGATTCAAATCTGCTACAGCAGGCTGCACATAGATATCAGGGGCGAGCACTGAACGCAATGTGCTATCTAACCAGCTACATACATCAGTTTATATTGCACACATCTTCAAATAAATAATTGAAAATAAGGTCTTACTCCCCACATCCCATACAAACTGTGCTGAGAGAGTTAATTAAAAACAGGTTCATAATATTGTATGACGTATGTAATCAGTTGAACAGTGATTTTTCGGCAAGAATCATTGGCAGTGGGAGTTAGAATATCAAAAGACTTGAGAACATTGCCATCTAATGCCCGCCTCTAGGCACTAGATATGCCACTCCTTTGGGTCCCTTAATGTATCACATAATTCTGATCACTTAGCAGACTTAAACTATCACTTTCCAGGCACAAGGAAAACTAAACCTACATGGAGATGGAAACAGCCATCACTTCTAAAGATGGGTGTACATGTGAAACATTGCACCTCATTACAGGGCCGGCGGTAGCCATGCCTGTAATACAGGTACGGCTGCCGCCGGTATTCATTTTTTTCCGGCGCCCAGAAATTGGCAATTACCTGGTCATTACGGCCTTGCCAGACCCGGTATTTGCCCATTCCTAGGTGCTGGAAAAAATTCTTCCCTCAGGGCAAGGTTCTGCCATGTCAGACCTGGTGGAATGAAAGGCACCCGCGAGCGCAACTCAGAATTTACCGGTCCGGATACAATGGTACCAGCAAGCTTAACGGTACCGTTGTATCCGGACCGGCAAGCTCGTAATAAGGCCCATTGACTGCATGTTAGGTCGTTGTTGATGTCTATGGATCCTGCGGGTTTCCTCAGTCAGTAAATATCAAAAGAATACAAGGCCAAAGCAAACTGGGTCTGTGGCTGCTGTCGATGTGCTGAAAATTCAGAAACTGCAGTCCTTAATTAATTTATGAAACCCAGTCAGTTATTAATCAAGACCGAGGCACTTGTGTACCTCAGGGCTGTTTTCACGTGTAAGGTAACTTTCCAAAGACATCATTTAGGTGTCTCCAGGGGTTGCAACTGCGACCATAGAGGTCTTATTTGCTACCACTGTGGTCTCCCTTGCTACCCCTAAAAAAGAAAAAAACGGAAGTTCCTGGGCTGGGGACATCACCATGTGGCTCTTTTTTTTTTTTTCTGGAGGAAGAACAAATAATCTGTAATTCTGTACAAGAATTGCTATACTCACCAAAGGTTTATTTCAAACACACTTCAGGGGGTGAGGCACTGATTTAGTCTGTTATTAAAGATCTCAAATTCACAATGCAGACAAAGGGCCTCATTCCGACTCAGGCGTTAAGGGGTTTACGGCGCCGTAATCGGCGCCGACCCTTAACGCCTGATTACAAGGTTCCCTTTGCGGGATGGCTGTTTAACGCCTGCTTTTTGCAGGCGTTAAAAGCCATGCCGCAAAGGGACCTTGGCGATAATTACGGCACCGTAATTTGCGGTGCCGTAATTATCTCCTTTCCCCATTCCCATTATGCCCTATGGGGCAAAAATGGGAATGGGGAAGGGGCCATTGGTGAATGGGGAATTACCGCCCCACTCACCTTGGAATGGGGCGGTAATTCCGCCATCCACCATGGCGGAATTGCAACCTTAGCGGCATGGAATTTTAAGAGTCCTGCCAATGGAATTCCTCCAAGAAACCAGGGAGAAAGAATCAACCAGGGAAAAAGAATTCACCATATAATACACCTATGTTCTAACTGCCCCTGATGAATGTTTGGCACATTGGAGCAGATAAGACAGAAACTTGGACAAATTGGGCTATTAGTATATGAGTATCAACTTAGTTTAAAAGATCACTCAAAGGAATAATATACACTGTTTTGTGACATTATTTCATGTTTTTATGCATATCTACAAATGTGAACATTGATTGTTTGTGTAAAAGGTTTTATGTATGCATTCTTAGATTTTTGCATGACATTTGAGGTGTATTATCTTCATATTGATTTGTATTTAATTGGTTTATGTAAATTTAGTGAACTGATGGTCTATTATTTCAAGACTCTCTAGATCCTCTGAGTTCTTGGATGAAATTGACATTGGACACACACCGAGATACCTTCCTTTGGTTGTAGAATCTGGACTGTCTTTGAAACACTGGTTGCCATGGGACCTCCTTGGGAGGTGTTTTGTCTCCTGGAGGAATGCATTGACCTTCCTCAGGGGAATACAGAAAAGCTTCCATGGCAGGGTCACACACACTTGTTTTGGCACACCCCCCAGGCTCGGCAGGTAGCACACACAAGACCTGTCAAGAATGAGCCACCTAACTAATATGAAATAAACATTGTGTGGGAGCGAGGGGCCACCAGGCCCCTCGCGTCCTCATTTTCTCTGTACAAAACTCGGACCAAGTGCCTCCAGTGGTGGGTTCGCCCCCTGCCCTTATGCAATGTTAACTTTAGTTGACTTTCGCGTAGATGGGACCACTGAGCAGGACACGGGTCATCCATTTTTGTACCCCCTTTCGACTGCATCTTGGTGACTAGGCCTCACTGCGATAGTACAAAAATGCTTCTCTTCCCTTTTTTCGCAGTAGCACGGCCAGGCGCGCAGGGCACAGGGCCCCCACACTCGTTCTCACTCTGACTGGAAAACTTTGTGGATCCAATCTCACGCTGAAGCCGGAGATGCTTGCAACACAATAATAAATGTAACACATCGCTCTTCCTCTGAGATCACTGTCCTGCATGTGAACCAGCATGAGCTAAGCACATAGCTCGTCCATCTCCACAAAAGTGTCATTGCCCCTCCCGCACCCTCGCCCATGGAACCTTACTGCCATTGCGACCCTGTGTCCCTACAAGATATTCTTTTCATGTGCCAGACCACTGACCTTGCCATGATGCCCACCCAGCAGATCCCCAACTAACATCAGACCCCTGCTGCACTATATCGTTGCCTACTACTAACAAATGTCACATACCAGAGATTCCTATGTGTACAGACCTTAACTTCAACCAGTGTATTATAGCGGTCAAGACCCTTACCCTACGACTTGTATAATCCTATGTTATTGATAGTATAGACATATGTGTGACTTTTATGGAGACATGATAAACTACTGAAGATCTTTGAACAACTCTTATTTAGTGCATGCATTTTTTGTGAATATATTATGTTAGCTTAGATAGTGACCACCGTGACTCCCAGCGACCTGACCTTCACCCATACGGAGCACAAGATACCTGACGTCAATCCTTCGCCAACCAAGCGACCAACCACCTGAGACATCGAGTGAACTGACCAATCTGGGACCAATATAATATCCTATGTTAGTTGCGTCATTTACTCTATAAAACGTAATGTAATGATAACTTGTGCGGAGCGCTCTCAGATATCTCTTGAATATTATTCACCAGGTAAAACCTCTCCTTGAACTCTCGCAGCCTGCTCTCTTTGCCTTATTCCCTGTCAGGGGTGTGTTTGTTTTATTCTTTTGCACGTCAAAGACGGGGAGGGCACAAACATTTGGTGACCCCGTGCGATGTGATTTGGAGAGGTGCCTCGAGGCCCACACCGTGCGGCAAGATCCGGGACGCCCCCCAGCAAAACCATCGCCTCTGAGGCCGACCAGCCTATGCGCACTACAAGAAAGGGTCAAGGGTTCCCGGTTGACGAATACCCGACTGAAAAGCTGCTCGCCGAGGCGGGCCATGGCTTGGTTGGGGTGCGGACCGGACTGGGGTCAGACCGAGAACGGTGACCCTCGGATTACCTGACCGAACACACGAGTGCCGGTTGTGAAGGTTTCCAAGGAAAGGTAAGGGGGAAAGTAAAGGAACAAGGGAACAGGTGATAGTGGGTTAAAGACAAGAGCAGGGACTGTGTGAGTGATGTTGAGGCTTTCCTGATCTGTCCTTTATATGGCCATTAGGTTTTGTGAAAAAGTGAGAAGAAGAGGAGAAGAGGTATCCTAGCCTGAACGGGGTAGAAGGTGGCGCCACATAGGATTGTCTCATCCAGTCCAGATAAATAAGTGAAGAAATAGTAGGGGTCTCGTATATTGAGTATACTCGGATTAGTTATTTAGAATATTCGTTTTCCGTGTGAGCAAGAATTCTTTGGGAACAAGTAAAAGTGTGTAAGAGGTGGGGAGTGAATGAGAAGAGTAGGTAAAATGGGAAAAGGGAGAGGTGTTCAGTAACGGGAACAAAGGAGAAATAAAAGCATGCAGGTAGTGCATGTGCATGTTATGTGTTATATGTTTTTGCTTTTTGTCCATTTTGTTTCGCATATGCTGAAATATTGTAAGTGATTTGTTGGTAAAAAGTCATGCATGCTAAAAGTGAACTATTGAAGTTAGAAATGCAATAGGTACAAAGGTAACATTGAGTATTGGTACACGATAATTGCCTATAATTGAGAAACACTTGACATTGCTGATCTGTATAAAGGGACAAGTGGTTGGAGGGGGTGATTGAAAGGGAGGCCCAGGTGCAAGTGCACGTACAAGTGAAGAGAGAAATATCGTCATGGGAGGAATAACACCACTAGCTCATATTTGCCAAGACCTCCCGCTATATAGTGATAGAATACAAAAATACCATGATCAGTGGGTGTCAGAGATAAAAGTGGACAGCGTGACACCAATTTGGCCAGAGGGTGATTCGTTCGACAAACGGGTGTTAGATTTAGTGTCCACACACTTATTGGCGAGGTATGCTAGATCTATGGCGAATGTTCGAGGAAATAGCCCCCACAGTAGAGGTAAGTACAAGGAAGGCAATTGAAAAGGAGAAAACGCAGAAAGAGGTAAGCGTAACATCGAAGGGTGAGTGCACACCGACCACAGCTGAGAATGACACAACCAAAATATACCCCTTAATGACAAGGCCAGCAGTAGGATACAGCGAGCCTCTGTACATTCCGCCATGCCCAACCCCACTCCCTCTAATGGAGCATTAGCTACCTCACCGCCGCCATATGACAAAGGAGGCCTGTATGGCCCAACGAGCGCACCCCCTGTAAATTTAGCGCGATTAACTGGAGATCTAGACCACCAGCTAGCGCATGCACAGATGGAAATAATACGGCTGAGAGCATTGTGTGATAGAGGCCAAATTCTACCGGGAGGAGGGGAAGTACCACCTTTGACTATGGAAGATCTCACACCCCCGCTAAGTGCAACAGGGGAGTTAGCCCCAACCACACTAGAACCAGTGCAGTCGGTATTGTCCCAGGGAACACCCACATCACAAGGGCGAGAAAAAGAATGGTGATCAGGAGAGTTCCTGTTCCATCTGAATGATAAACCAGTGAGAATTATATGCCCAGCCACCCCAGAAAGCCAGCACAGAGAAGGGCAAGAGGAGGATGGTGAGCAAGAAGAGGAAGTAGAGGAGGTGTGGAGCGACCTAGACGAATACGAGGAAGGAGTGGCAGCTGTAGGATCCCCACTGCCACATCATTTCGATGACATGGATCCACGATCATCCACACAATGGCAGGGTAGATTAAGGCAGCAAGTAGGGAACATGTTGGTGAGTAATATAAAGAAAGGGACGGTAAGAAAGACAGGAAGGAAACATAAGTTGCAGATGCCGCTGATCCATAAGGGAACAGGTAGGCCACACTACATTCCGTGGGCCCAAATGGACAAAAATAACCTGTAGAAGCTCCTCCCCCCACTTGCGGGAGGGGCAGGGAAATGGATACATGCATTTGAGAAAAACACGGCAGGAGTACCATTAGCGATAGGTGATGTAAACAGTTTGCTAGTGTCCGCTGTCGGTGATCAGGCAGACGCTGTGTGGGAGAAAGCAGGGTTCCCAGGAGTGACAATGAGCTGTGACCTCCACGATGGATCGCCATTCAACAATGTTCGAGCGCAAGTATGGAACGCATTGCGGCGCACGTTTCCAAACATTCCAGATTTACATTTAGTGATGCAATGTACAATGGAGGAGAATGAGGATCCTATGCAATTCATTCTGCGAGTGCAAGATTTGTGGAGAAGCGAAACTGGCACAGCGTGGAATCAATCCACTGCCCTGTTCTTCTTTATTATCAAAAAAGGGCTCCCGAAGGAGGTACAGAAGGCCTTGGATAAAATTGCTGGGATAGAAGCCAAGGGTTGGCCAGAAATTCAGAGTATAATTGTACACCACTGTAGGAGGATCAAAGAGAGAGAAAAGGAGATAGCAGAAAAAAGGTTGGCAGACGAAGTGAAACTAGTGCAGAACAAATTGGTGAAGGTCGCCGCCATAAACGCCAGCATGACTGCTGATAGAGAGAACGAGGGGGACGAAAGTGTGGAAAGCAGACCAGTCGGAATAGCAGCGCTGTGGGCTACAGGAGAACAAGGACAGTGGAACGGAGAGGAACCACAGAGAGGACCACAGTGGCAAGAAAGACAAAGCAGAGGAAGAGGGGGTACCGCGGCCAGAGAGGAGGGTTTGGAGGTATGGGAAACAGAGGGTTTGGTGGGCAAGGGATGAGAGGGGGACAGCAAGGGTCATGTTGGAATTGTGGAAGATGGGGAGACTATTCAAGAGATTGCAGAATGCGGCCGTCACGGTACTTTCAGGGTCAACCACCCATGGACAATGAGCAGGTATGGGGTTGCCCACACCCAGGTAGCCCCTATGGACTACCAATGGGGAGTGGAAGACCACAGGACCAGTGTTATAATGAAACACAAATGCAACAAAGACAGCCACCACCACAGCCACATCACAGTGCATCCCAGTCCATGGCACGACAAAACACTGTAGGGAACGGCAGCAATAACAGCTTTACAATGGCTGCAAACGGTGCACCTGCACCATTCCGTGGAGTAACAGTAGTTGGAGATAATGTCTTTTCAGTGCCAGGACAAGAAAGGTACGCAGATCAGGACAGCCCACAGGGAGAACTTGCGTGTCCAGTCCTATCCACCACCCTATGCACAGAAGAGGAACCACTAGTGGGGGCAGAGATAAGAAATAAGCAGTTTATCTTTATGGTAGACTCAGGAGCAGAAAAATAATGTCTTATGGAAGGGCGGTTTCCGCTCTCAGGCAGGAATTTGGAAATGCAGGGATTCTCTGGGGCTATTTTAAAAGTTCCTCACATGAAAGATCTAGATATAACAGTGGGGGGAAAAACAGTGCGCGCACCCTTACTGTACCACAAAGACGCGCCAATCAACTTGCTGGGAAGAGATTTGCTAAGCAAATTGAACATGACCATTTCATTTCCAGAGCGGGGAATAGTGTGTTCCCCCCCAGGAGTGTTCCCAGTTCGAGCAATGTTGATGATCAGTACAATGATGAATGAAGTCGTAATGCGAGGGATACCCATTGATATAGACATGTTTATCTATGGCATCAAGGTGTTAGCCCGAGTAGTGCCTGAAATAACAAGAAAAGAGTGGAGGACACCATCAGACTTTATATTTCGCCCAATCACAAGTGTAGATGTCGTGCCAGGCACGATAATGTTCAAAGACATTGAGGCAGTTCAAGTATCGAGTAAGCGTATTGTGGTTATAGGCTTGGACACGCATGTGTGCGAGTGGAGAACTGTGCTATGCATAGATCCCAACATACTGCTCAGAGACATAACTGATGAAGTGTTATTCACTGATACCAAAGACGACGGAGAAATAATAATGGAAATAAGTATACCATGTGACATTATGATCCAATACAGAGAGGTACACAACACACTTAAGGCCAGTGTTAGTGCCCCACCAACAATATTTGAGGAAGATATGGACTACAGGCCCCCATGATGTAGAGTTCCTACATGAAGTGACACCCATAGAGATAAAACTCAAACCAGGTGCCATACCGCCAAGAGTGGAACAATACCCAATATCTAGAGAAGCAGAAGAATGAATTAGGGAAACAATAAATGCACTTCTGAGCCAAGGTATCATAGTGCCATCAAACTCCCCATGTAACACGGTAATCTTCCCGATCAAAAAAGCAAAAGGAGGGGCATGGAGGATGATCCAAGATCTCTGCCCACTCAATGACGTCCTCCAAAAAGAATTCCCATTAGTGCCTAGCCCGGCATCAATACTGTGCAGTATACCCAAAGAATCGACATGTTTCACTGTGGATGACGTCAAGAAGGCTTTCTTCTCTATACCACTTGACCCAGGATCACAGGACCTCACAGCATTCACCCTGGGAAACAACAGATATGAGCATCGCAGACTCCCACAGGGATACTCTGAAAGCCCCAGCGTTTTTAATAGGGTACTATGCGAAGATATTGGGAACATAAATGTAGAGCGCACCATTATACAATACGTAGACGATCTACTCGTCTGCAGCAAAACAGAGGGAACGTGCAGGGAAGACTCCATAATACTACTAAACGTGTAAGCTGCAAAGGGGTACAAGGTGGATAAAGGGAAGTTACAATATTGCCTTGCCGAAGTTGTATACCTTGGACAGTTGATATCAAAAGACGGGAAACAAATACTCCCAGGCAGAGCAGCTGCTATACGTAACATAATCATACCAAAGACAGTGAAGGACATGCAAACATTTCTTGGCATATGTAACTATTGCCGAGCATGGATCCTTGATTACACAGCATACACACGTCCATTACTTCAAGCACTAAAAGAAGCGCAGAAGAGCAGAGCCCCAATAAAATGGACACATGACATGATGACCCAGTACTATAGACTAAAAGACCTCATTGCAGATGCCCCAGTCCTCGCAACCCCAGATTATGAGCGGGAATGTTTCCTGTTCTCACACTGCAATGGAACACTGACGACAGCAGTACTGACACAGAAAACATCATTAGGCCAGAAACCATTGGCCTATTACAGTGGAACACTAGACGCAGTGATGCAAGGTCACTTCACATGCGAACAGGCCCTCGCAGCTGCGGCCTTCGCCATTGAAAAGAGTGCCACAATTGTGATGGGATGTTCAGTAACACTATATGCCGAGCATTCATTATTTGCAATACTCGAGCGGTCAAAATAGACACTGACTTCAGCATATGAAATAATAATTTCAAGCCCTAATATACATGTAGTTAGGTGTAAAATGGCAAACCCGGCAACGTTCATAATGGAGCCATGCACAATGGAGGACATGCAGGAACATGACTGTGCAACGTATGAGGGGGAGGGCGATGATATTCCCAAAGCAAGCGTAAATGCCCTGAAGGAAGGAGAAATATACTTCATCGATGGCTCAGCATCAATAAATCCGGAAGCAGGGGAAAAACATGTAGGGATGGCAGTAGTATGCATGGCAGAAGATAGCTATGAAACAATCGTCCAAAAGCGCCTCCCGTCCCATTACTCCGCACAAGCAGCGGAACTAACTGCATTAATTGAAGCATTATGCACAGCCAAAGGATGCACAGTGACAATATATTCAAATTCAGTATATGCAACTACCACTGTTCACTCAGGACTATCGCGCTGGCGTAGGAGAGGGTTCAGACGAGCAGATGGCTCGCCAGTACAGCACTATTGAATGAATTGATAGATGCATTAGCTGAGCCATCGGTAGTGGCAGTGCTGAAATGCCAGGCCCATACCAACAACAAAGATGCAATCTCATTGGGGAACGCGGCAGCCGACGCAGCAGCGAAGGAAGCCTCGTATTTCAATATGACACCAGCAACAGAATGCATTGTAAAAGCAGCAACTACGGAACCACTAGAAGAAGCTTATAGTAACACACCCATAGCATAGATAATAGAGCTACAGAGGAGAGCACCAATAGAGGAGCAATAATTGTGGAGTAAACGAGGCTGCAAACAATCAGCCACAGACCTCATATGGAGACAGGAGACAACGGGAAAGCTAATGATGCCGGTGGAATTGCTAGAAGTAGCATTCCAACAGCTACACTTCCCGGACCATGTAGCGAAACAACACATCGCAGCAGACATTCAGGAACATTGGTTTGTCCCCAACGTACAGGAGCATTTGTCAAAGTTTGTCATAGAGTGTACGACATGTCAAAAATACAATTCAGGGATGACACTGAGGACATTGCGAGGAACCTTGCCACGACAAGTAGGGCCATTTAGAGAACTCCATATTGATTATGCCGACATGGGGGAGAGATGTAACGGAGCAAGATATCTAATTGTGGTGGTGTGTCCCTTCTCAAGGTGGGTGGAGGCGGGTCCTTGTCCGCACCCAGACGCGAAGTGTGCGGTGAAGTGTGACGAGAAGTGTTTTTCCGGTGGGGGATATGTGAAGTGATACGGTCAGACAATGGCACACACTTTGTGAATTACCTCTTCAAGAAAGTGATGACACTCTTGGGGGTAAAGCACAATCTGTGTTCCATTTATCATCCAATGGCCAATGGGATGGTGGAGAAGATCAACGGCCTGCTCAAGAGCAAATTATCAAAGTTATGCAACACACTAAAAAATAACTGGGTATATTGCCTGCCCCTAGCACTGTTCCAACTCAGGACGCAACCATGCAAGGACCCCCATCTGAGCCCCCATGAAATTGTGACTGGTCGGTGAATATACACACTGCTCTCCCCGATTAGGAGAGTGTCAGAGGCACACAGGGCTGCCACAGTGCTGGGGGAAGAATTTAGGGAATATTTAACTCAGCTGACGCATGCAGTTCGCAGTATAGTGAGCCAAATAGCACCACCATTCACTGAAAATGTGGCAACTGATACTACCACACCAGCTACAGACAGCCCCAGCGGGCCACTGATGCCAGGGTCACAGGTGTATGTCCGAATCTTTGTGAGGAGATGAAATTCACCCATAGTTTCATGGACCCTACGAGGTCATATATAGTACACCGACTGCAGTCAAGGTGAAGGGACTGAAATATTGGGTGCACCTCTCAGATGTGAGGAGGGCACGCGATAGTACACTCTCTCAGATAGAAAAAGAATGTGCAACTGGTACTACAAACGAGGTTGAAAAACAATGATAATGTGAGTTAGTGAAGAAGGAACATGGAAGGATGTTATCTCTGGTTTGCTCTGCCATATGATTGTATCATCTCTCTCTCTCGCTCTCACTCTCTGTCTCTGTCTTTGTCTCTCTCTCTCTCTCTCTCTCTCTCTCTCTCTCTCCTTTCCTTCCAATAAAAATGCCTAGAAAAGAGGACGTAATTGAAAGACAGGGCTAAGAAATGCATATAAAATGAAATCACAAAATGAAAATAATGAGTAAATATGAAATGTAAATATATAAATACATATTATGGTGACTTAACAACTTTGTATCACCCCTCCAGATGACAAATGGCCCAACGAAGTACAATCGCGGTGAATGCAATTATGTTAGATAGTGATAGGGATGCCATCAGGGCAAAAAGGTTTAGTAATGTTGAATGTGTTTTGAAATGTGCTGCAATTTTGTTTTCAGTGATGCTGTTTTTCATGGCCTGGTACTATTCCCTCTTATCTCTGGTTAATGATTTGCACAACGGGGGGAGAGGGGCTAATATGATACGAGAAGGTTCCACCCTAATATGCACTGGAGTAAAGACAATGTGGGGAGAAACGTACAACATTGATATTAACGGTACAAATGTAATGCAACCTTCACAACACGCCATTGCAGGTCCAACAATTGTTTCATTGTTTCATCCTGGCATAAATATGAGTAATGATTATGAATCAAATGAATATTATGGTGACTATTATTGGCCGAAAGACTTAGCTAATACAAGTACAGATATACAGGTTGCTATGGAACCTACCTCACATTACACTGCTACCACTAGTGAATATACACATGCCATGTTCAACAAAAATGACACGACCTGGGCTGGAATGTTTCCAATACATTACCAAAGAGTGAAAAGCCACAAGGAGGGACGGGGAAGGAAAAGGGGGGCGGGAGGGAAAAGATAAAACATTTATCATAACCTGGGGTTAGATGAAATAGAATACCCCTGCCACCCTGACCAGTCTAACAAATGGTACTCGGACATGAGTGCTACGGCAAAGCAAGCCACAAATGAAAGCTGCTATGTCTGTTCACTCATTCCTCATGCATCAGGGACACCAAAAATGTTGATACCCTAGGAAGTGCCCTTGTCAGAGGCTCAGTGTTTAATTCATTTAGTTCTATGTAGGATAAAAAGCACCTTCCAGGCACACACTGTCAGTCTAGAAAGAATGGAGAGTGAGAAAACCTGCACGAGTAGGCGTCAAGGAGTGATATGCCTCAAAGAGCTATTTCTTTTCATAAAGGGGATGAGGTATGCAGAGAATAAATGGCACAATTAAACTATTGAGTGCAGAGCAGAAGCAATCCGAGGGCTGGCCGAAGATGCATTCCAATGGATAAAAGGAGTGTGCATGCCTATCTGGTCACAGCATGTCGCTAAGCTAACATGGATCACAGCGCTGGAAAAGCCCATAAAAATGCAGAAAGAAATACAGCACGAACTATGCTTCCGTGGAGAAGGAAAGGTGAACATGGAGGAAGCAAGAAAATGCAACAAGACAGTAATAATACCAGACATGAAAAAAGGCACAGCAGCCCTCATGGACATGTACTGGGTTTGTGGCAAACAAGCATACCTGCATCTCCCCGCATCCTGCAATTGTACTTGCGCCTTAGCCACTCTCCATACAGCACTGATAGTTATACCAGAAAGCCATATCCAAGGGGCAGCAGGGGATTTGGCTGGCAGGTCGGCAGCAGGGCAATCGGCTGATCCATCGGCAGCGCCCCAACAAGAAAACACAGAACTTCCAGCTTATGAACTATTGTAAGAATACGAGCTGAAAACAAAGTTGTCACGAAGTAAAAGGTCATCCAACTACATTTCGTCCGAATCATCAAAACTCCTTGCTGAAATCCCACAAAAGTACAAACTGTTCTCATCTGCGGAGACATTTTTTGCATCGCTCCTAACACCAGGGCTCCAAGCACGAGCAAACGCCAAGTGGTTGCAAATAGTGCGCTGGGAGCTCATCCAACTGGCCAACGACACTGAAGAAGGATTCAACATTATAAAAATAGAGCTCCACGTCCTCCGCCTATTGACAATGCAAAACAAATATGTTCTAGATCTCCTCACGGCGATGAGCGGAGGTGTTTGCCGAGAAAGCGGGGGGGGCCTGTTGCACATTCATGCCATCTGAAGATACAGATAACGGGACACTCTCACATGTGATAACAGCAGTCCACAATCTAGGAGAAAAGATGAGAACAGAGGGCGGAGCAGAAGAAAGTACATGGTTTGACAACTTGTTCAGCTGGATACCATCATAGGTAAATGTGATGATGAAAATACTAGTTCCTATCATCGTCTTTGTGTTACTATTCTTCTGCGTGTTCCAACTGGGCCTCCGGTGTTGTGCAAAAAGTATGCTTACCTCGACTATGATGATGGTAACAATGGGCCGACCTACAACGGTAGCAACTATGATAGATGCCCAAATACAAACAGGGGAACATAACCCTCCAAAGTACAGGATGACTGCCTTCTACAGGCAATATGGGGACAGGGTCAATAATTTATACCACACCACCATTAGGAAACAACAGAATTGCAATGGTATAATGAGGTATGGGTAGATCTGGACGGGGATGGTGGGATATACTTAACACGCACTCCAGAGGAATATGCAAGAAGAGGAAATAGCTTGAGAAGTATATGTATAGCATGGATGCCAATAAAGGGTACCCCAGCTTGGGAAGAAGCAGTGGCTGAAGCTGAGTACTACCGAAGGGAGAATGAAAAGAATAAAGTGTCATAATTTGTTACTTTAGACGTAAAGAAAGGGGGGAATGTATGGGCCTCGCGTCCTCAACTTCTCAGTACAAAACTCGGACCAAGTGCCTCCAGTGGTGGGTTCGCCCACTGCCCTTATGCGATGTTAACTTTGGTTGACTTTCGCGTAGATGGGACCACTGAGCAGGACACGGGGCATGCATTTTTATACCCCCTTTCAACTCCATCTTGGTGACTAGGCCTCACTGCGATAGTACAAAAATGCTTCTCTTCCCTTTTCTCGCAGCAGCACGGCCAGGCGCGCAGGGCACAGGGCCCCCACCCTCGTTCCCACTCTGACTGGAAAACTTTGCGGATCCATTCTCACGCTGAAGCCGGAGATGCTTGCAACACAATAATAAATGTAACACATCGCTCTTCCTCTGAGATCACTGTCCTGCATGTGAACCAGCATGAGCTAAGCACATAGCTCGTCCATCTCCACAAACGTGTCATTGCCCCTCTCGCACCCTCGCCCGTGGAAACATACTGCCATTGCGACCCTGTGTCCCTACAAGATATTCTTTTCATGTGCCAGACCACTGACCATGCCATGATGCCCACCCAGCAGACCCCTAACTAACATCAGACCCCTGCTGCAATATATCGTTGCCTACCACTTACAAATGTCCCATACTAGAGATTCCTATGTGTACGGACCTTAACTTCAACCAGTGTATTATAGCAGTCAAGACCCTTAACCTAAGACTTGAATAATCCCATGTTATTGATAGTATAGATATATGTGTGACTTTTATGGAGACATGATAAACTACTGAAGATCTTTGAACAACTCTTATTTAGTGCATGCATTTTTTGTGAATATATTATGTTAGCTTAGATAGTGACCATCCTGCCTCCCAGCGACCTGACCTTCACCCACACGGAGCACAAGATACCTGACATCAATCCTCCCGGCAACCAAGTGACCAACCCGGATGAAGAGATGCCACCCCACCTGAGACATCGAGTGAACTGACCAATCTGGGACCAATATAGTATTCTATGTTAGTTGCGTCATTTACCCTATAAAATGTAATGTAATGATAACTTGTGCGGAGCGCTCTCAGATATCTCTTGAATATTATTCACCAGATAAAACTTCTCCTTGAACTCTCGCTGCCTGCTCTCTTTGTCTTATTCCCCGTCACGGGTGTGTTTGTTTTATTCTTTTGCATGTCAAAGATGGGGAGGGCACAAACAACATGCATGTGAGCTTATAATTTTGTGATCCCAGTAGCCTCCATGCCATAAGCAGACTTGGCCTACATTGAGACATTACCATGTCACCAAGCTTTTGGAGTATACAATTGTAAATATTTGACCCAGAGATGCAGACTGTTAAAAAGCCACCTGTAGCTTATGAAACTCTGTGTTCCAGCATCTGTATCCAGGAATGCACAGGTGACTTTTGAACCTTCCTTGATGCCACTGCTGACCAGGCACTCAGAATGTCAGTAGATGGATACAACAAATGCACATGGGTCTAATATGTGTTTTGCCATGGATCATATTGAAAGAGGAGTCTTTCATAGCAAGCATCTTCTTCAGAAACAGAATTAACAACATCATTTTATGCTTGGAAACATAATTAAAAAATCCTTCAGGTTCCCAACCATCACAGATGGCATCCTGTCACACCTTCCACATTTGCTTTGCTCCACTGTGGATGTACTCTATGTTATGCTTGCTGTCCACCCTAGGAATAGCCACACCCACTGAAGACTGTTCTATGCTTCCTCCCAAAGTGATCCTGTCCTGAGGTGCACCACTACTAGGACATTTGCAGAGTTACACTGGATAGGTTACTTCAAACATCCATCCTGCATTGATGTATTAGCTGATTACCATTTAGGATAACATGGACTAATTAACAATTGCAGTTACTGCTATAAACAAAGAAATATATATTTAAACAAATCCAATTACAATTAGATGGGGTGAGATGTTGGAATAGATGTGGGCTGTAGTGTGTGGTCATTAGAAGAGTTACTAGGCTGCGTGGATCTGGGGGGCTGTATTTTTTTGTTTGGGGAGACGGGAGAGTCTTCTGATTTATTTTCTGAGTTGCATTAGGTGCAGTTAAGTCTGATGTTGAATATCATGTTCTAAAGTTCAGAGCAGAGCCTGGAAAGCTTGTTTCCTGCTTCTATCTTTTTTGCATTTCTGCTACTGCGGCTTGGCCAGGTCCTGATTTAGGATTACCCCCTAACCATCAGTGATTGTGATTTTTTTTCTTCCAGTTATGAGGGAGCGTGCATGGCGATAGCTTTGTATATGATACATCTACCTTTGATAGTGGCTCATGCTTGTTATAGTAGAGAGCGAAGTTTGATAAATATGTGCCAGATGTGGTCATATATGTGGAGAGCATTGATGAGGCAGATTCTTACTGGTGCTAATGTGGTGTTGGTGGATTGGACAGAGTCAGAGAGCATGGGGGTTCCTCACTCTTGGAGAGAGATGACTAGAGGCTGCAGGGTGGTTCGGAATCTGGTTCCTGGATAGGAAGAGATTTTCCTTGGAGATGAGGTAATTGATGTCATTCTAGCTAAATATATATATATATATATATATATATATATATATATATATATATATATATATATATATATATATATATATATTCAGTTCAGTAAAAACACTTTGTTAACGGGACGTTATGGTTAAGTTGCGCTACTAAACACCTATAAAATTCAGTAAAAAAAACTTTGTTAACGGGACGTTATGGTTAAGTTGCGCAACTAAAAACCTATGAAATTCAGTGAAAAAACTTTGTTAAAGGGACATTATGGTTCCAAGTAAAACCGAAAAAACCCTGAAATTCGCCAGTTATGGTAAGCTAAGCAACCATAACTCGTGCCACCACCGTGCACTGCTAAGCCTAACACTCACCAAGGTGGTCCGTGTCCAAATACAGAAGGCTCACAGTTGAGTTAAATTACACAAAGTTAATATCCGAGGTGACTTGCAACACGTGGCAAATGGTATTTTAGTTCTTATAATATATGGCCATGTACTAATAGCCCCATAATGTCCACAACTCTTTCTTAATCCAATGGGAAAGATCATCAATTTACTAAAATGCCTCTAAAATCTGTTGGCGTTAACATAAGTAATACAATGCATATATATTAATTCTATCATATGTTAAACTATAGCAGTGCACACAATAAACATATAACCATAAACCACTTCCTACCAACAAATGCCTCTAAAGTGTTACAGAAAGCTATTTTACAATAAAGGAATGTAAAAGTGCTGCAGTGACAGCTGGTGTTCTGTTCTCTGCCAGAGCAACAGGCATTGTGAAATCGCAGCCCAACTGTGATAACTGATTACAGTGCAGTAGTGATGAATTGTCTAATCGCGGGTGAGAAGTGATATCACAACCAACCTAAAATAAGAACTTTACAGGTTTTCTACGTGTTATGCAACCTGCCATGCATTAAATATATATTGCAGAGACATCAATGATGTCTCTATAGATAAGGTTAAGTTGAACATGCATGCAATTTTGTGAGACCTAAACGCAGGTACAAATCATATGAGACACTAGGTTGCATCCATCTTGGGTTTGTAAACTAAGTTTGGGAACTTTGACCTGATGTTTTTAACTTCATACTGCAAAACACTTTAGAAGGGGCATATAGCATCCACCTGAGTCATGCCAAGTGGAGACCATGTTCATGCCCCAGGGGAGTACAATATGTACCGTCTTTCCGACATGTTATCTTAAAGTAAATTGTCCAAGCTACAAGTGCGCCTATTAAGTATAAAAATTAAATTATGTCAAAGAAACTAACTTCAGAAGTGCTGTACACAATGTTACTGAAATGCCACTTTACAATTGAGATGAACTGCCTTCTGGCAAGGGTGTGAATGTCCTGTTTTTGTTTTTTTTTGTTTTTGTATTCCATAATGCAATGATGCAGGTACATCCGTCTCTGAGAGGGAAATCTGCTAATCAGATTCCCCTCTCATAAGCTTTGTGCCAAAAGTATAGTGTGCACTTATGCCCTGCTACATCAGAATCCGAATTTGCAGCACCAGCTCTACCAGTAGCACAGAACAAGTCAGGGATCACCGGTCCCATCTTGACAGCTCCAGTAACTTACAAGTTGCTGCAGTGCAAAGGCTGCATTTGAAATATGCACCACTGCTCCATAAACTGCATAACTCTGAAGATCATGTTCTGGTGGCATGCTAAAATGTCAAAATAAGCCATACCTGAGTTAAGGTATGGGGGCATCATCTCTCAGAGTTATCTCAGCCACATTAAATTGATATCACACATGTGTCAGCCCTGTGGGCCCAGTTGAGCAGAGGTAGGGTTATGTGTATTCTCTCAGACAGTCTAACCCCTGCCCCACTGCCAAGGATGTAGTTTTGCAGAATTGCTTCTCTTTGTTCCTTTGTAAGGCATGCACCACCCTTCTCTCAGGGACACTGGACTGGGAACAGGAGTCAAAGGGCACACTCATTCACAAAGAACTTGGCCTCACACCAGGTGACTACCTTTCTAAAGTCCTTGGTTTCTATTGAGAAGGGAAGTGGGCAGGATTAGTGTAGCCAGGGAGAAATCTGTACGGTTTGGGTGAAATCTGCCACTTTGTTTCTCTCTGCATCACTATCACTTTTTTGTTCCCTCCACTTCCTGTACCACAAAGCACTTTGATGTGTTGCCAGGAGGGCAAAGTCCACTCATTTCAAGAGCATAGAATGTACCCCTAAAAGAGAGTAGTTTTAGTCCGGTCCCCTGTCTCCTGACCCTTTAAAAGAAGGGGCAGTGTCAGCAGCTGTGGCATGCTGCACACTGGCTTTTGCTTCCACCATGTCCTGATATCCATGCTGGATTCATGTCAGACAGGTATGGGAGGATACTGCTGTACAGGGAAACGTGGGGATTACCGGATAGGTTGATGCATTTGAAAGGCCAGTAGGCATGTTTAGTCACATAGCCAAAGCCTCTGAGAGGCATCCAAAGATGGTATGTGACCGATTATGCCATTTTCTCCCATCATGACTGATCACAGTATAGTGTGGAGCGTGATGCTAGAGTGCAGTTATAAGCAGTAGGCATGACAGACTGCTGGCAGATATTCCCAGGTGGAAGGCAATCAGGGCGTCACCCTGAAACTTTCTTTTAAAAAGACTTTCTTCATTAAGAGATTGCCAGTAGGCCGCCAGTAGAAGCGGCGCCCAACCAGCAATCTCGTCTTGCCATTTCCACCGCACGATATCCCGGCAATACTAGGATATTACGGGTCTTGGTGGAATGGTAAGTTCCCATTCCCATGGAGTCCCGTTGTTAACGGTGCCAGCGTTTTGGTGCATTTTCTGCCGTTAGGCTCCTAAACTGTGGGCAGGTCAGGCCTGCCAGTTGTTCACTGACACTACTGGCAGACTCTGGGTAACCCGGACCGGAACAAAATGCCAGAGCCAGTAGTACCAGCCATTTTACTGACATTTTTCCTGGACCAGGTTACTCGTAATGAGGCCCAAAGTTGGTGTGGAGAGCTGCCACAGTGCATTTACAGGAAGTGGTCGTGACAGACTCTTGGGGAGTATTCCCAGAGGGAAGGAAATCAGCATGATACCCAGAAACCTTCTTTTAAAAGACTTTAGTGCATAGACCTGCATGAAGAGTGCAGTTACAGGAAGTGGACGTGACAGACCGCTGCTGAGTATTCCTGGAGGGAAGTCATTCTGGGTGCCACCCTGCACATTTCTTTTAAAAGACTTTGCCGGCGCTGCACACTGCACAGAGTTCAGTGAGAGTGCAGTTACAGGATGTGGATATGACAGACTGCTGGTGATTATTCCCAGAACGAACGGAATCAGGGTGACACCCTGTAACTTTCTTTTGAAAAGACTTTGTCTACGCAGTGCACTGCATGGAGAGTGCTGCGAGAGTGCAGTTACAGGCAGTCAATGGCAGGTAAGGGCAGACAATACAATTTACAAAGTAAATCAGAGTCTGCCTGCTGCGTTGACAATCTCACAAACTGTTCTGGTGTCTTGGTGAAAGCCCTCCCTATGGACATGATAGAGAACAATAGCAAGGCATGGTGGCTGAAGCCGCAGCAGACACTCCAAACAATAGGCATAATAGGTGAACGATATTGACAAGTGGAAGAGGAAAACATCTTAATATCGGGACATAGAATTATAGATATTTGTTCCTCCCTTTGGGTCTAGTACAGAAATAAGACGGGAGATAAGGAGTCCTGAACCATTGGAGTAGAACTGCTTACATTTCCTGATTCTGCTGCGAATGGATGAAATAGCTGCTCCCAACGAACGCCAATCATTTTAGGCAGAGGGATCATGAGTCATCTCCCCGGCAATGATATTCATAGAAGGTGACAATAGCGATCAACTTAGATCATGAGGGGCTACCCCCTCATTCCTAACAGAGTTGCTATCAGATAAATATTTAAGTACAGACTCATCTAGTTCTAATGCAGACACGCCACAACTACACCACACATTATGAGACACAGATCTGAACGCATTGCTAAGTGATATGATATGATATGATATGATATGATATGATATGATATGATATGATATGATATGATATGGCATTTATAACGCACCTATACACAAGTGTTTCAAGGCGTGAAAATGTGTGTGAAAAAGTGAGTTCGCTAATCTATATGATAACATCAGAGATAAAGATATGTCTCATATAAGGGTCTTAAGTGAAAATAAATGCATGTTTGTGTCAGAATTCTCTAACTACAAAGCTGACCTTTGCATTGCCCATTGATGCCCCTTACAGAACAAAGACAAATAGAGTGGATGGAGGGCCAAGTACCAACGAGGCATCCATAGATGTGCATCTGATCACGGAAACAGTGGATAAGACTGGAAATTCGATACCAACTGTGCAACATGAAAAAAGATATAATTCACTTGATTCAAACCGAATTACCGACTCTAAGGAAAAATAATAAAGGCAGGAAGAAATGTGGAAAATTGTCAAAACGTATTAGTGAAAGTGAGCTGCCTGTAAAGAAAACCAAAAACCAACAGAGAAAAGGAGTTAATAGGAAGAATTGAAAGACATGTTTTCAGATGCTACATCTAACCAAGGAAGCAGCTGCAGTTGCAGTTGAGAAACCGAGGGTCAATTGATTTTTTAGCAAAACAGTTAAGCAAACACAGAGTAATTATTCATCACAGAACCAAGGGTTGAACAAATATCGTGAAAACTCCAAAGTGGAGGATCAAAATAGGGCTTTCCTTAGTGGTAGAGATGATGTGAAGAACCCAGGGGCTGAGCCAAAAAGGCTTTTATAATGAACACATGTGATCAGCCTTTGAAAACTATACAACGTGATATATACCCACCTAGAAAAGTAAGAGGTCACCTTTACCCTTACTTCTATAGCGCATAACCAGTTCTTGAAGACTAATAGCAACACAATAATCTCCAGAGAGTTCTCATATAGGACACATTTCATTGCTAAAGGAATACATTATACTGAATATATCTCTTCACCGTTCAAGATATTGGAGTTAATTCTTCGGCCTGAGAATCCAATCATTTTGAACCATTCTAACATCTTGACTCTTTTTAACACAATTCTGAAATTAAGATTAATACCCTCAAAAGTTATTGATCTAGGAGCCGAATGCATACAGTCGCCATCAGAGTACCCTACATAGGTGCATATGTGATGCTGTTGGAGGTCTCAGAAGCTCTGAAGTCAATGGGGTACTATTCGATACCTTGTATCCCTGGGAAAATTAATGGCTTTCAGATGCAATATAGCAAGAAGAGAATTGGTAATCCAAAACTTGGAGTTGTTCTAAAGATATCTTGCTCTAATGGCCCCTGCTCAAATTGCCTGGTAAAATGAACTGAGCCAGCATTTCTCCACGATCATGTTGAGGGGGACTGGTCTTGGCTGGCAGTGACTTCATCTAAGCAACATCAATTAAGGATTGGGGCAAGGCAATGTCATTAGTGTGCAAGAAAATATCATTTATGCCACGAAATGTGAGGGGTTACACCATACTATTACATAATGGGATTGTATGTGTTAATTTGAGCCATAGAATGTTATTTATCCAAAAGGTCTGCACACTGTCTTCAATAGTGTGGGATGGCTCTCAATTGATTCAACAAAAGGCCACAAGAAATAAAGGTGGTGGGCCACTAGGAGTACTGTTAATAGCTATGAAAAAATACATTCCTTTGAAAAAACAACGATGAATTTAGTGGCCTTTTGGCATAGAAGGGCATCCTAGTAGATGGGGTTCTTAAACAAAAACTATTACTGTTTAAAATATATAGGAACTTTACACATTCCTCAATTGATATGAATCTTCAGGCGTTCACAAGGCTCTTTTAAAGATATAAGTGTGAGACACAGGATGTGGGTATAGTAATTGCTGGGGGAGTTGAACTCTTCCTGTCTTCTTTTGCCAAAAGAAATAAGCCCCATATATTTTTAAGGGTAGTAGTCATAACAATAAAAGAAATAGCATGGCCAAATATGGAATATTGCCATGAATGAAGGGATACTCCGTATGTTTAATGGTAATGTTAGGGGTGACCTCCAGGGCAGTTTTAATTGGCAGCTGGGCGTCAGTCACTCACAGATAGATTATATTTTTATGATAGAATGTTTGTTTGCTATTTGCGAAAACTTTTTTATTAAGGAGAATAATCTGAGTGACCATCATATGTTCATTGCTAATCTGAAATTTAAATGGGCCTCAGTTCAATGTACTTCTTTAATGGGATTATAAATGAATTATAAAATAAATCGAATAGTATGGAGACCAAAAATAATTGCCAGCTGATAATAGACGATTTAGGCAACATTTTAATAGTACTACACTAAACCAAAAAATAGCAGTGATTGACAAAGAATTTTGTTACCTTTATTCTGAATTAAATATATATAGTCTACAGCGATTATAGTATAGGCAGGTAAAGGTCAACATGTATATGACAATGAAGTTCAATCAATAAAAAGAATACTGTGAAGGGATATTAAGACAACTACATGGATTAACATCACACAAATAGAAAAAGTGGAGAAAATAAGACGACACAAACAGAAGAACAAGTTACTTTCTTACCTGGTAACGTTCTTTCGATGGGATGGTCCGACGACGTATTCCATATCTATGACAGGTAATGTCCACAGCTGTGCTGCTTCGGAAAATCTTTGGCGTCTGCGTCCTGCGTCGATGACGTCGATGCGCCGTCCCCGAGGACCTCCTCCGACGGCCGACGTCACCCGATGTGATAAGTAGGATGCACGAGGTCCATAGCCTCAGTTATAGTTTTTTCCTAGAACGTGTGCCACCAGTTTACTGCCAGTCAGACACACAAGGCCTTGCGGAACGCAAGCTGCAATCGCAAAAGAAATTCTGCAGCGGGGAAGGCAGGGAGGGAGCGATATGGAATACGTCGTCAAACCATCCCATCGAAAGAACGTTACCAGGTAAAAAAGTAACTTGTTCTTCGAGGGGATTGGGTCCTCCAACGTATTCCATATCTATGACAGACTCCCAAAGCAGTACCAAGCAAGGAGGTGGGAAAGAATTTAGAATACAAATTTAGCATGCCCAATCAAATTGCGGAATAGAGAACTGCCTTGCCAAAGGCCAGATCTTGCCCTCTGATGGAATCGAGGGAATAGTGACGTACAAAAGTATGTACTGAACCCCAGGTGGCTGCATCACAGATGTGACGAATAGGAACTCCCCTCTGCAGAGCAGTAGACGCAGCCACTCCTCTGGTAGAATGGGCCCGCAAGCCAGCCGGAGGGTCCTTACCCACCAAACGGTAACACTCGTAGCTAGCTAAAATAATCCAACGAGACAAAGTCTGTTTCGTCACAGCTTGTCCCAAACGCTTTCCAACGTAACCAATGAAAAGTTGATCGTCCACTCTGACCCGGGACATGCGCGAAATATAAAAACTCAACGCTCTCCGAGGATCAAGCCTATGGAGCCTCTCCTCTTCCTTACCAGGATGTGGAGGAGGATAGAACGCTGGAAGAACAACCTTCTGGCTCAAATGACATTCCGAAACCACCTTCGGAAGAAAAGAAGGACGAAATCTAAGGACAATCCTGTCCTTATAAAACACAGTGAAGGGTGGCTTAACTGAAAGTGCCTGTAACTCACTCACTCTGCGAGCAGAAGTAACCGCAACCAAAAACACAGTTTTCAGAGTCAACAGCCTCAAAGGGCAAGAATGTAAAGGCTCAAACGGAGCACACATAAGAAACTTAAGAACAAGGTTCAAATCCCAACCTGGCACCAAAAAAGGTGACGGAGGGAACACATTAGTGAGCCCTTTCAAAAACTGCAAAATTAAAGGAATCTTAAAATAGGAACACTCTTCAGACGAGCGCTTAAATATAGACAGCGCCACCAGGTAACCTTTAATGGTCCCCACTTGCAAGCCCCTGTGGGACAAAGAAAGCAAAAAAGACAAAACCATGGGAATGTCACATTCAAAAGGATCCCCATTCTGAACTCTGCACCAGTCGCAGAACTTTCTCCAACGGCAACGGTACAGAGACTTTGTTGCCGGCCGCCTGGCCGAGAGCAACACCTCCATCACGTCTTCAGGGAGGTCCCAATCCTTATACCTCAACCTTTCAGAAGCCAAGCGTGAAGATTGAGGGATCTGACCTCTGGATGGAGAACCTGACCCCCCTCCCATGAGAGCAGATCGTCTCGGTAGGGAAGACGACATGGAGGGCAGATGGACAAGTCTAGAAGGTCCGGGTACCACGTCCTCCAGGCCCATGCCGGAGCAATGAGGATCATCCGGGAACCAAACCTCCGTAACCTCCGCAGCACTTGTGGGATGACGGGGACTGGAGGAAACGCGTACAGCAGTGGGAACGAACACTCCACCGCGAACGCGTCTCCTAAGGCTCCTTTTGGAGGAAATTCCCGCGAGCAAAACCTTTCGCACTTCCGGTTGACACTGGAGGCAAAGAGATCCACTTGAGGGGTCCCCCAAAGGGCGACGATCTCCAGGAGAATCTTCTGAGCCAGCTCCCACTCATGAGAGATCGTGCTCTGCCTGCTCAGAGCGTGTGCCGTCTCGTTGTGGTCTCTGGCCAGATGAACCGTCGAGATCAAAACTTCCAGCTGGATGGCCCAGAACGCCTCCCTGCACAGCGAAAGTGACCCTGCCCCCCCTTTTTGTTGAGGTAGTGCATGGCCACCGTGTTGTCCGTTAGAATCAGGACACTCTTTCTGCGCACAGTCGGCAGAAAAGCCATCAGGGCTAGCCTGACGGCCCTCAGCTCCAACATATTGATATGGAGTCTGGACTCTGAAGGAGACCAACGACCGCTGACTGTCAACTCGTTGGCATGAGCTCCCCATCCCGTGAGGGATGCGTCCGTCACGATCGTCACCTCTGGCCAGGGCAGCCAAAATGGGGCCCCTTCATCAGATTGCCCTCGACGGCCCACCACAGAAGGTCCCGGGCTACCTAGGACGGCACCTGAACAGGGTCCGACAGCCCGCCGGAAGACTGAGACCACTGGAGCTTGAGTGCCCACTGCAAAGATCTCATCCGCAGACGAGCCTCTGGCACCAGAAGAATGCAGGATGCCATGAGGCTGAGCAGTCTCAAGAACTCGGACGCTGAGAGATTCTGGGCAAACTGAAACTTGTGCACCATCTGCTGAATGTGAAGAGCCCTCACCTGAGGAGGAAAACACTGCCCCAGGGATGTGTCGAGCACTGCTCCGATGTACTGGAGCCGCTGCGTTGGTGTCAAATGGGACTTCTTTAAATTGAGGGAGAAGCCCAGCCTGTGAAGGGAGTGGCAGGTGACGGACAGATGATCCAGGACTTGCTCGGGAGACCTCCCCCTGATCAACCACTCGTCCAGGTAGGGGTAGACATGAATCCCCCCTTTCCTGAGATGCGCTGCCACCACCACCATGAGCTTGGTGAAAACCCTCGGGCGGAGGTCAATCCGAACGGCAGGACCCGAAACTGAAAGTGTGAGTCACCAACCGCGAACCTCAGGTACTTCTTGTGCTTGGGATGGATCGGCACATGGAAGTAAGCATCCTTGAGGTCGAGAGCCACCAACCAGTCCTGAAGTTGAAGGGCCTGGAGGACTTGAGAAAGAGTCACCATCTTGAACTTGTCCTTCCTGAGGAGTTTGTTCAAACCGTGCAAGTCCATGATGGGTCTCAATCCCCCGTCTTTCTTCGGTATCAAAAAATAAGGGTAATACCATCCCTTGTTCCTCTCCGCTACAGGCACCAGTTCTATGGCGCCTTTCTCCAGCAGGGCTTGAATTTCCTGTGCAAGGAGCGGATCCGGACTCTTCAAAGAGAGGCTTCCTGGTGGATTGTCGTGAGGCCTCTGCCGAAAAGGAAGACAGTAGCCGTGGGTTATGATCTCCAGAACCTACACATCCGAAGTAATGGCTTGCCACTCTACAAGATGCTGCGCCAGCCTTCCCCCAACCGGTGAACCATGGGACCTGGCCTCATGACTGAGTGGTAGCGGCTGCGGCGTTGCCCGAGGGCAAAGAGGCAACTGCCCGAGCGGCCTTGGCACCTCGAGTACCTTTATTTCCACCTCTGACACTCTTACGATGGCCTCTTTGACTGCTAGCTCCCCTCGCTTTACTGAAGGACGAGTAATAGCGAAACGAACCTCGCCCCCATTGCTGTCCCCTAGGACGAAAAGGCAGAGGTTGGCGAACTGCAGCGCCCAACGACTTCGCTGCAGCTTTGGAGGTCTGCAACCTCTCAAGGCTCTCGTCAGCCTTGCTGCCAAAAAGGTGTTCACCGTCAAAGGGCATGTTGAGGAGCCGGGACTGCACATCAGGAGCGAACCCAGACTTCCGCAACCACACAAACCTGCGCATTACAGTGCTCGCCACCATGGACCGGCTGACACAATCCGCCAAGTCCAAACCCGACTGAACGGCCTCACACATAGCATCCTTGCCATCCTGAACCATAGCAAGGAAACCATCCCGTTCGTCCCCTTCGGGAATATATACAGCCGCTAATGCAACACAGTTGCACAGAGTGTGTGTGAAACGAGACAAGGCACATATGGAGTTGGCCGCCTGAAGCGCCATACCCCGAGAAGAAAACAATTTCTTCGCCCAGCCGTCAAAACATTTGTCGTCCATATTCAGAGGGATGGTAGCATACGACACCTGCTTTGCCGGGGCCGTAGCCGCCTGCACCACCAAACTCTCCGGAGTGGGGTGCCTAAACAAGTAGCAGGGGTCGCTACTGGCTGGACGGTATTTTCGCGACAAAGACTTGCCCACTGCCGGGAGACTCTCCGGAGCAGTCCAAGCCGCCGCCATCCTTCTCTGCAGAGCCATATGAAAAGGCAAAACCGGGTCAGTGGGGGGACCGAGATCAAGGATGTCCATGAGATCATCCTGAACGAACTCCCCTGGGGGAGCTGACCAACCCAAGTACTCAGTGACCCGAGACATAAGGCGCCGATATGAAGAATCGGCATGAGAGCCAGGCTCCGGCCTACAAAACTCCACCTCCGGAGAGGTGTCCAGTCCACTGGCATCATGCAGCGACTGCCGCAGATCATCAAACTGGCTATGGCCCGAGATAAGGTCATCTGGAACTGTAACGGGAACCAGGCCCCCATCAGAGCCTTCATCACCCTCTGAAATGTACTCCAGGCGGGGAGAGGAAGACCTCTGTGGACCAAAGCAGTGCCTGACCTTAGCCATAGCCTTTCTAGGGGCAAACCCTGTGCCACGGGGCCCCTCCGACACCACTGCCTCGAAAGGCGTCGAGGGCGCCGAACGAGTCAGCGCCGGCTTCGACAGAAAAGGCATCGACGTCGAGCGAATCGGCGTCGATGTCAGCTGCAGCGCCGCCAGCATCGGCGGTGTCGACACAGGCCTCGAAGCCGGAGCTCCAAGCGTGTCTCTCGACGACCTAGGCGGCGACGGCGTCGACGACCCCCTCGGAGGCGGAGCCTCGAGAGAAATCGTCGACGACCTCGGCGCCACAGGCGTCGACATCCTCTTCGAAGACGGCACAGGATCACGCGGTCTCGAGCGCGTCGAGGACCGGGACCTGTAATGGGCATGGCGAGAACAGCTACCCTTGTCCGAGCGGGACCTCTCCCGCGAGCCATGCCGACCACCCGAGCCCGAAGGCGTACGAACAGTGTCTCTCGACCGGTGCCGACCGACCCCACTCGGAGGTACGGACGGACCGGTGCCCTGCGATTCAAGAATCGCTAGCATCTGCTTCCCGAAGGAAGCCCATTCCTCTGGTGTCGCTTGCATGGAGGGATAAGCGACCCGCCGACGGGCAGAGTCCTCGGAAGAGGACGGGGAAGGCGACCTATGCCAGCGCTTCCTGGAATGCCTCAAAGAGGCAGAGGAGTGGCGAGCCCGACTCCTGGAAGGAGACCGACTGGACTTCCGATGATGACGCGGAGAGTCACCCCTTGAGTCATCCGTCGATAGCCCCGCGCTTAGACACCCGGTCGACCGACAGCTTCTGCTTGCGTTCCAGCAAGGCCTTTACCGTGAGCGACTGGCAGTCGACACAGTCGTCCGTATCGTGGGCCTCCCCGAGGCACCAGAGGCAGGCGTTGTGCGAGTCCGTGACCGACATCTTGGACCCACAGTCCCTGCAGTTCTTGAAGCCCGGACGCGGGGTTGAAGATGAGAAAGATATCGCCACAAACAGGTCTTCACACAAACCAAACAGGTTCAACGAACCGAGAATTGAAAACAGCAAACTCCAACGAGTCGAGGCGTACCGAGATTCACGAAGCGAACACGTTCGCAGAAAAAACGGAACTGAGGCTATGGACGTCGTGCGTTCTACTTATCACATCGGGTGACGTCGGCCGTCAGAGTAGGTCCTCGGGGACGGCGCATCGACGTCATGGACGCAGGACGCAGACGCCAAAGATTTTCTGAAGCAGCACAGCTGTGGACATTACCTGTCATAGATATGGAATACGTCGGAGGACCCAATCCCCTCGAAGTATTACAATTGGCTAAAGCATTATAGGTTCTAGCTCTCACGAAGAGATGGGGAGCTCATGCTGGAAGCCATACTTTAAAATAGTTTTGTTAAGTCTGGTCATACAAACACAACGAGGTTCAATAACAAAGGCAACCCCAACGTAACCTAATATCTGGGTAAACTATTTAGTAGCCTTGTTTGACCCCCCACAAAACAATAGTCAAATTAGCGTTGATGATGGACCCTGGAATATTGCTCTCATTGTAATAATATTCTGGGAATGTCATCAAATTTGCGAGCCTCTGGTTTTACCCGAAAAATGGGCATCCATCCTATTAATGCTTTTGAGTAACACCAATACATCCAAGATGATACCTAACTCTTGGAAAATACCACATGTCATACCCATTTTTAAAAAGGGAGATAAAAAAAATCTGATACAAAATGCAACCCGGTTTAATTGCTTGATGCAGATAGCAACATATTTGCATCTCTGCTTCATTGAGAAATTGAAGAATGGGCCACCGTGACCAGTAGGCTGATAAATCATTAGGTAAAGGTGCTATCCCTTTGGACATCTTTTGCATTGATTTAACACAGGCGGTTTGATAGGGTGAATTGCAATAACTTAATGGCTCAAGTTAACGAACTGGCAGCTGTCTAACAAATTGCTGAACATATTGTTATATATGCATTAAGCAACTAATCTCAGAGTTAGTATGAATTTGCAGAAAACATTATCTAGGATAATCCAAACTTCTAAGCGGCTCAGACGGGGATATGTTTTAGATCCATGCTTATTAAACATGCATGTTTCGGACATGCTAGAGTGCTTAAACCAAGCAGCTTTTGTAGCTCCACAGATAGCAAAATGTGCCGGCTCATTTATTCAGACATGTTCTTTATAGACCACACTCAATAGGCGCACTAGACCTTATTGAACAATTTCACTTGTACACTACTGACAACGAAATTCAAGATTAATTCAACAAAAACTAATGTTGTGTGCTTCTCCAGATTGATTAAATAAGGGACAATATTTTTTCTAGAAATTGGGTGATGAGAAGTTGGATGTTGTTTGGTAAATAAAAATATATAGGCTTGCAGTTCACTTACAAAGTACGTAAATCAGCCTTAAATCAAAGAATAGATAAAGAAGCAGATCAATTTGGGACCCAGATGAAATGCATCTGCCAAAATTATGGTAGATTTTCATTAATGCTATTGATTAGGTAGTACTGTGTGAAAGTTGTCCCTGCAATTATATATCGACTTAAGATATGGACCTTGTCAAACACTATTAATTATGCCATTTTAGAGGGAAGACTATTTTATAAGGCACTCATGTTACAAAACTGTGCACCTATTATAGCCCTAAAATATTAATTGGTGCTTTTCTCCATCCATGCTCATTACCTAGAGAGTGTTTTCCTCTTTTTTAAGTACATTATCATATCGATGGACATTTCACTATATTATGACCTGCAGATGGAAAATCCTAACCAAGAAATGTTAGTACCTTTTAAGGAAAAATGTTGCAAACTCCTAGAGAAGGTAAAAATAACATGAGTTGATCTGGCTTCAAACCTAATTTCAGTTAAGGGGAAATGATATGAGTGGGACTGGTACACTACCTGTGAATCAAGAGAGCAATATACACTGTACAAAAGCATTGCATTAGAAAAAAAAGAAACATGGTGTTGTCTTCAGTTATTTAGAGAAGTTTCCTTATGCATGCCATAGGAATATCTTTCTGAGATTTACATTAAACCACTTATCAACAACAGAAATAGCCTGCATCAGGAACACCATTTGTATAACACTAAATAACTGTAGATTCTCTGCTAACACGTTGGAAGTGGAGATCTTAAATCACATAATGATAAAGTGCCAAGGGACAGCTTTTGGGGAACCCTGCATAGTGGAAGAACTACAGCACTAACAATAATGTAGTGAAATGTTTATGTAGGATATATCTGGCAAACTTGTAAGGCAATGGGATAATCTGTGAGCATGTTTTTACATTTCTTAAATGGTTATTAATGATTGTGGAGTTTAGATAATTTAATATATATGTCTAATTCCCATTGGCTAGTATTTTATATGGAAAATGTACTCTATGTATAGCAATGATATGTTATACCACCGCCTTTTGTATAAGGTTTGTACAAACTAATACATACAAAAGAAGGGGTCTCACTCCATTTCTTGGAATCATCTTGAAGAATCTTTGAATCATCACTTAAGAAGTTTTTGTTGAAGCCTGCTGGGAGAGCAGTCCTTTCCAGAGCCCTCCATTTGTGAGGTGAAGTCATGTGTTCCAAGGCAGTAGATAATTCTGTCCTTAACCTCCCCAGGGACCTTTAGATGTCATCTGCTGCTTGACAGGACCTGTCTCTCTGCTAGCCACAGCGGTACTCAAGGCTTCACCTTGTTGTACAACCCCTGCAGTGGTGTGCCTGCCTCCACTGTGTTTGGGAGCCCGAGAAAAATGACTCATCTTGTCCCTGGGTCCATGTAGTGGGACTCACAGCATCCTAAGAAGTGACCAGCTGCTGGAGCAAATCCACCTCTCTGGCAGCCACAGCAGTACCCAGGACCTCACCATGTTTTAGGAACCCTACAGTTCCTTGCCTCCATCTTTGTGCGTAAGAGACTGGATATGTCATTTTAATCCCCTTTTGCAACTGAAAAAAATATCCTTTTGCACACTGTGGTCTTTTGATTGCCTTTCTCCCCTTGTCTCATCATCCAGAGTTCTGCATCTATATTCTATGGGGCGGGGGGGGGGGCTATTACAGTGATTTCTGGTTATAACTGTGCATGGTATGTCTGAGTAAAGTATATATGTTTATAGATACTTGATTGGGCATTTATTTATTTCAGACTGTTACATTTTGCTGTTTCGGTTGCTACTGAACCACATTCACACTCTTCTTAAGAGTATAGCCATCCTTTGGCCCACATTACCACAAATAGCAAAGGGGGTATATCTCTTGGTTGTGCCTTTTTTACCTTTATTTTTGTGTTTGTTCTTGTTCATAGAGGTGTGAGGGCTGTGTGAGCATTTTAGCTTCCACTCATCCTTGTACTCCTGCAGGGCAAGAGTCAACTTGTCATAACATTTAACACAGGGTTTTCAGGGGATGCACAGAAGTATTCAATACTAACAACTTGAAATCTACATCTAATATCAACAATGCTCCCACAATTTACTAATGTTATAAAATGAGAATACAATAAATACATACATACATACTTGTGTTGGCTATGAGAGCCTAAGACAAAAGAAGAGATGTCTTTGTATCATTCTATATTTTGAAAAACAATGAACTAGAAGAATATTCAGAACATCACCTAGGACTAATGTATTCTGGTGGAAAAGCAATAGTAGAAGATATCACTTGAGAATCTGGTTATGTGATGAATTCACTAAAAGTAAATTCTACAAGGAGTAAGTAAGGAGGCATTTGAAGAAGATCTTTATTTTCAAATCTAGATGTATTGCATATAGTACACATGCATTAGTTGCTGCAAGAGTACATATAATGGGTACACACAGTAAGGAAAAAAACAGTAGTGATCTTCTATTCTAAGACTGATAAACCTATAATTAAATGAACACATAAGGCTAGAATGTTACCATCTCTATTCATCAACTAAAGAAAGAGGGGGCAAGTATATAAGGGTGTGTGTCCCTGTGCAAGTATATGATCAGCAGTATATCAATGTGGAGGGTGCTCATTTTGTGTTTGAAATATATGTACACAATGGCCAACATCACCTGTCAGAAATATCTGTTCACTTCATATTTCATAGAACACAAGTGCAACATCTTGAAGTCGATATGCAAACCACTCATAGGCGGCTAACTTCTCAACTTCAATAAGATAATCCTGATGAGAGACGGCCCAGTCCATTGTGGAAAAATTTACTCCTTTGTCACCTTGAGAGCAGTCACTATCCATCACCACCAGTTATTAGTCAGACCTTACAACTCCTACAGGTCATGCATCCCGCTCTCCCTTTCTCCCTTTTCCTATCTTCTCTGGACGAGTATGATAGCAACCTCGTCTGTCCCCTCCCCTTCCCTTACTTGTCTGCTCCTTCCCACTCCATCACTATCTGAAATGTGTCAGGCCTAGTACGATAGTCGCTTGTTTTGTTCCTCCCCCCCCTTTCTTCACCCCTCTCCTTCACCTTTTGTTTTCTCCGGCTCTACCAGAAATATCGTTGGGCCTAGTACAGTAGTTGCCTGTCTATTTACATTTCCTTCCCACTCTCCCCCTCCCTTCCTTATTTATGTTTTCGCTCTTGCATTATCTGAAATGTTGTCAGGCAGAGTACGATAGTTAATTTTGCACATTTACGGTTCATGGCCTGTAAGAATGTCATTGTATTTTCCCTTGTTCCCTTCCTTGCCTTGAAGTGCTTTTAAAAACATTGTGTATAGGCGCTATATAAATAAACTACCATATCATCTATTAAGAAAAAAAGGCACATTATGACCACGTCCATTTCCTGAGTGGGTGCAAACAGTGGCTTGGCAATGGATCTTTTTGCATTGCGCTTCAAAGACATGATGATGTTTTTTGTCTAGATTTTGTGAGTCTGGGCTCATGCTTTTAACTTTGAGTGGATCAAATGCCAATCATCTGTACCAGTGGGGACACATTGCTGACTAATGGTACGTTTCAAGTAAACAAGTCAGCTGTTTCTGCTTCATTGAGTTCAACAATGTTCAATGAGCCCAGAGCATGATTGAACACCTTGCCAAGTAGTCATTTTAAAAACGTTATGATCCACGTGCAAGTGGCCGGTTTGAAGAACATATAGTGGGAAAAGCATTCAATAGGGATGACCACATAACTACAGTTGTCTGACCTCTTCACAATCTATGTTCCTGCTGAACTGCTGAGACTTCAACCGGGGATTTGGCAGAGTGCCAGGACTTGTACTGACTGCATAGTATTGACCCTATCTACAATGGCCAATGGAAATGGGCTGAGGTCAAGTGTCCTGCACAGAGACTCTAGTTGGAGTATCTATAGTGCATGACCTATGGCCATGCCAGAGGCATAGACAGGGTAGGGCCTGTGTGAGCAAGTCCCACCCAAAATCTGTAAATGCCCATTCAGTAACCTTCCTGGCACTTTTCTCCTCCCCCTCTCCCATGCACTTGCACGTTCTGAATGTCACTGGGCCTAGTAAGATCGTTGTGTTGTTCTCCCTTGTTCCCCTCCCATGCCTTGTCACGCTCTGAAATACTTGTGTATGAGCGCGATAGAAATAAAATATTAATATCAATATCAATAAGATGCTAGTCACTGCGGTGGACCCACCTACACTAGCCCCAATTCCAATATGAATGTGTAATATGTGTTGGGGATCCACAGACAGATTTGACCTCTAAATTGAAATCCGCAAAATCAAACAGAAAAGTAATTTTTGACAGTTTTGAGCATTTTGATTGATTGATTGGAGATTACATTTTTGAAACCCCTTCGATATCATTTCACCCACTGGACTAATCATCACAAAACGCCTTACACATATTCAGAGTGTACAAATTGATTTCCCTACTAGATCTA
Source organism: Ambystoma mexicanum (assembly GCF_040938575.1). NCBI lineage: Eukaryota > Metazoa > Chordata > Amphibia > Caudata > Ambystomatidae > Ambystoma > Ambystoma mexicanum. The sequence continues at coordinate 993,245,571 of NC_090932.1, read as the reverse complement.
AACAATTTATTGCATTCTCATCTTTCGGGAATCACTGTTGAAAGCTTCCCAAAATCAACTTTTGTAATGGAAAATGTCACTCTAACGTCATCAGGGCTCAAGTCGAGGGTACACGTGTGTGGACGGAGTCCACCCACTTTTTCCCCTTGATATGCTAATTTCTGGTGACGTCACATTCAATTGGTATGTTAATGAGTCCCCTCACTTCTTTTTTTAGGACCTGACCCCTGCATCAGGGGATGCTGATATGTGCACAGGCCTGCACCCATCGGCAAAGTGAGACATGTTTACTCCATCTGAGATATTTTCCCGCCCTCATAGGGGTCAGAGCATGTGCCACAAGGCTATGTTATGGGCACCCAGGAAAATGTATTAGCACAGAGATCACAGGCCTAAGCTTTGATGCACACCAGTTGTCAAAGTGAGCGGGAACGGTCATGAGCAGTGTTCCACTATTTTTATTTTCTACTGTTTACAGTTCCACTACTTTGTGCAGCCATTTTCACCATTCCAGAACTGTTCTTTGTGAAGTTAAAGCACACTTCTCTACTTTACCACCCGTTAGCAGTTACAGCTAAAGTGAAATCCATTTGAACTCAATTGGCTATCAAACAGCATGGCTACAACATCCCCCCACCACCCCCCCCCCTACTGTGTCCACTGCTGGGGTCACAGTTCTACTGCTATTTTAATTTTTGGTACACATCTACCACTGATGCACACACCCAAGATTGCCTAGAAATAAATGTTTCAGCGCTGCACCAGACACTGATTTTCCCAAATTAGAGAATTAGGAAACAGCCATATGTTTTTTTGTCATCACTGTTTTAGTTTTTCTTGACGGAAAAGCTGAATGGATTTGATACTATTCCCCAAGCTAACCACAAATCCAAGTGAATGTGATTTACATTGTTTGTGTCCCGTTCTATAACTTTGACTGCTGCACAGAACTTCACGAAACTTTACACATTTTTTTTCAATGGGGTGTATTTTTTAAGGTACAATTTCATCAAACAACGCAAAAGTTATTGGCCTGTATATCAAGAGGTAGTGCACATATGTTCTCGTGATCATGTACTCATTTTATTATAACATTAGGTATTCAGTTTAACATATGGATCATACTTTTAGTGAGCATTGCATGCATTTACTTAAATTTGGTGTACATTATATTTAACAATAATAATTATTGACATTATTGTTATTTTTTCATTTATGTAGTACACTAAACCCAGGGGCATCTAGGCGCTGGTTACAGGAAATTACAAAGTTAGGTACCACTTTTAACAACGTCTTAGGTGAGTGGATCTCGCAGGGAAGAGATCTTAGGAGATGATTTCCCTCTGGTCACTTCATGAGTGAAAATTAAAGTCTAGGGGTGCTTGCGGAAGTTCCAGTATGAGTGTTCAACTCTTAGAGAAAGTGATAAAGCGGTTCAATTCTCAGAGGCGATGACCAGGAAGCTCAATACCCCCGATCTTTGCCGAGCAATCTAGGGGTGATGAGGCAGTGGGAGTTGTAGGTACGGATGTGTCTTGTCAATGGTCAAAGCGGGCAGGCGCGGTTGGGAGCGGTGCTCCTCAACGTTTTAAAATGAATACTGTTCTCATACTTTTATTTTAAAAAGAAACTGGTCTGGAATGGTTTCGTTTTGAAATAAAAGTGTTGGAAGAAGTTGAAACTTACATTAAACGTTCTGAGATTGGGCCCTTTAGGAACGTGCATATGCATTGGATGGGATCACACAGATACTTTCCAAGTCCAAATAATCGAACCAACTCAGGAATATGTCAAAGTACTGTTTTATTAACAATTATCTAAAACAGGGAGTTACAACGAACATCAACAGACTTATGCTCAATTTCTATCAGCGATCTTTACATAAATCATACTTTTTATATTAAAGATACGTCTGAGGTGGCATCATACTATGTTGAACAACCTACTAAGGGTCAGGATTGGCTTAAGTTGAACATCTAAGTATACTTTCTATAGGAAGTAGGATTGTGATTGGCTGCCCACAATCAGGTGGACAACATATGCCTACCTCTAAAAACATGTCATCTTCACAAACATTATATACACAGTTTCTCATTGGTTTTCAAACTATAAGGTCCTTTCTTACATGGACTACTATAATTGGTTGGCATGCCATGTCTGGAACATTCAGTTCACTTAATAGCACGTAAACCCAGGCCCAGTTGCAAGGAGATGGGCCTGACACTACCTCCGCACCCAATTAGCCCAGCGTATCTCATCGCCCATGCCTTCTGCCATGAAAATTGTCTTTGAACTTGGCCTTGCAAAGTATCCTTGTCTTTCGGAATAAATGGGATTGAGAACATTTACTATCGTGTTCTAGGACTCCAAGTTCAAACTCTATTTTCATCTTTGTCTCACATGACAGGAGACAACGATTTGGTCCATTTTGTAGCTTTTAAATGTTTTAAATGAATGAAACTTGCCATTCTTGGTGTTCTTTCTTTGCACTTTGACAAGGGATGATTCATCCTTCACACGTTAGCTAATTTCCAGAATAGATAGTGGATCGTAGCTACTTCAGTCTTGACTCCAGGCCAGACAGTCTTGTCTTGCAGCTCCACGATTCTACTTATTGTTGCAGCGACACAGCTGTCTCTTCCTGCTTCATAGGTCCTGGCTTACTAAATTCATAATACCGATGTCCAGCATCTGTACAATGGTGGCTTTGCCTGCATTCTATTCACTACATATAGCCACCGTCTATGATGACTTAGTCTTCCTTGTGTTTCAGTATCTGTATATTTATTGAACAGTTGATTTTCCACAGCACTTTGTGCAGTATAATCTTCTTCCTTTATATTTGAGAGTTCAATCGATTCTTTACTTCTTCATTAGAGACTGTGGGGGTAATTCATAGAATTCAGTGCACAAGTGGAGCACCCGGCTGGCGCACAGTGGGCGCGTGAAGAAGTCTGCACCAGCCGCATGCGCCAAAACCCATTTCAGCGCACAGCGTATTCATGTGTTTCAACATCCATAACCAGCCGTGGCGCAGAGTGACGCAGAGTGGCGCAGCAACCCTGCAGCAGCGCCAGTTACGCCCCCAACCCCGCCCTGTGAGCCATGGCCAGCGCACAAATCCAGTACATGGCGCAAAGGCCAGTGGACCAGCATACAGCCCCCAGCCACAAAAACGCGTGTAAAACTTCCTGCGCACATACCCCTCCCACGGCAGCGAAAATGCGTGTAAAACTCCATGTGCACCCCTCTGAATACACCTACCCCGCTCGCGGCAGGTAAATAGCATTGAAAAAGCACCTCCCCTTTGGCGTGGGCTGCCTGTGGGGCATGCCCAGGGTGGATGGGGTGCCTGCGTGTATTTGGGGGGTGCACATGAAGTATCACACGCGATAGGCCTTGTGCGAGCGGGGTACGTGTATTCTGGGGTGCGCAGGAAGTTTTACACGCGATAGACCTTGGGCGAGCGGGGTATGTGTATTCTGGGGGTGCACGGGAAGTCTTACATGCGATAGGCCTTGTGCGAGTGGGGTACGTGTATTCTGGGGCTGTGCAGGAGCTTTTCAATGCGATAGGCCTTGGCCGAGTGGGGTACGTGTATTCTGAGGGGTGCATGGGAAGTTTCACACGCGATAGGCCTTGTGTGAGCGGGGTATGTGTATTCTGGGGGTGCGCAGGAATTTATACATGCGATAGGCCTTGGCTGAGCGGGGTATGTGTATTCTGAGGGGTGCGTGGGGAGTTTCACACGTGATAGGCCTTGTGTGAGAGGGGTACATGTATTCTGGGGGTGCGCGGGACGTTTTACATGCGATAGGCCTTGGCCGAGCTGGGTACGTGTATTCTGGGGGTGCGCAGGACGTTTTACATGTGATAGGCCTTGGCCGAGTGGTGTCCGTGTATTCTGGGGGTGTGCGGGATGTTTCACATGCGATAGGCCTTGGCCGAGCGGGGTACGTGTATTCTGAGGGGTGCGCAGGGAGTTTCACATGCAACAGGCCTTGTGCGAACTGGGTAAGTGTATTCTGGGGGTGCGTGGGAAGTTATACACACGATAGGCCTTGGCCTAGCGGGTTACGTGTATTCTGAGGGTGCGCAGGTCGTTTTACATGCGATATGCCTTGGGCGAGCGGGGTATGTGTATTTTGGGGGGGCGCGGGGTGTTGCATACGTGATAGGCCTTGTGTGAGCGGGCTACATGTATTCTGAGGGGTGTGTGGGGAGTTCCACATGCAATAGGCCTTGGCTGAGCGGGGTACATGTATTCTGAGGGGTGTGCGGGGAGTTTCACACGCGATAGGCCTTGTGCGAGCGGGGTACATGTATTCTGGGGGTGCGCGGGAAGTTTTACACGCGATTGGCCTTGGGCGAGCGCGGTACCTGTATTCTGAGGGGTGTGCGGGGAGTTCCACACGTGATTTCGCTGGGTGAGCAGGGTACATGTATTCCTGGGTTCCCCCAATGCCAATTGGCAGTGTGTGTCCTCCCAGGTGTGCCCTCTCCCCCCTCCCCAGACCCTGCAGGCAGCACCCAACACAGAGGACTACCCTGCACCCTGGCCATGCCCCCAGGCAGCCCATCCACCCTAGCCATGCCCTCCAGCCTGCCCACATGTCACCATGCACAAGTGAGCACCGACACATGTCCCTCTGCACCCCCACCCACCCAGCAGTGACAGGCACCTGTCAGCAGGCCCCGACTCATGTTTCCCCCACCCACTCACCCACCCAGCAGTGACAGGCACCTGCCATCAGGCCCCGACTCATGTCCCCCCACCCACTCACCCACCCAGCAGTGACAGGCACCTGCCAGTAGGCCCCCACTCATGTCCCTGCACCCCCACCCACCTAGCAGTGACAGGCACCTGCCAGCAGGCCCCGACTCATGTCCCCCCCAACACATCATTACGATCCACAATCATGGGCCTTATGGCCATCCAAATCACACCCCACGCCACCCCAGTCCAAACACACAACCAAGAATTACATCCACCCCACATTGAAATCTCCATCACATGATACATCCCAAATGGCAAGTATGCACATCAACACATTTCCGTCACACACACAAAATGGGTGCATGTGATTGAGAAAACACACATCGTGACATGCCTGAAACCAAAGAGAGAATACCACACATTGAAGTATGAAATAAAAATGAATTAAACACAAAAGCAAGGGAATGAAATGAAACACACAATAATGGAAATAATTAAGAAAAAGCTGCATGTCCAAAATATAAAATAAAAATGTGTGAAATCAGAATCCAAATCAATCCAAAAGCACAGAGGTCCAAAGTATCTGTCCGTCAAAACAAATCCAAAGTGAAAAAATAAGACAAAACCATTGATCCATGGAAAAAAAGAAAGAAGTGAAATCCAGTGTTGAACTATATACAAAGTACAAATCCAGGGTCCATGAGCCCAACCATTGAAAGGAAACCTACAAAAAACCCTACCTAATGAACAACTATATACAAAAAGGTGGGGCATTGTCCAAGCGCCCCAAAAGAAATAAAAACAGAAAGGAAACCTAACACTAATTAACTATACACAATGGCGGTGGACAAGTCCTACGGCTCACTCTGTGATGTCCCGGGTCAGGGCATCATCGAACTCCATGTCGATGTCCCGGAGGCTGGCCTCTCCCCTGGCCCCTAGGTCTCGCAGGGATGCAGTCATGGCCTGTTCCAACTCCCTGTGAGTTGCCCTGAGGCACTCAGCCCGCCTCAATGCCCTGCGCATGGAGAACTCCGCCCTGACCATAGTGAGCCGTGCCTCTTCCGCCCGCCCCCGCTCCGTGTCTATCCGCTGGCCCAACTGCTGCCACACGGAAGACACTCCCATTCCAGGGTCCTCCTGCCCTCCAGCCGATGCCTGCCCCTCTGATGTTGATGGCCCGAGCCATCATCGCTCCCACCTTGAGTCTGCTGCTGCTGTCCATCTGCCCTGCCCGATGATGCCAGCACATCCTCCATCTGCTGGTCTCCAGTTGGTGGGGTGTCCACAACTGCTGGACCTCCGACTCCTGACTGTGGCAGGGATATGATCTCCACCAAGCTGGCTGCGTTGGTTGGGCCAGGTCCACAGGGGGCCCTGGTGGAATCTGGGGTGGAAGACGGCAGGGAGAACGACACATGTAGGAACCCTCTGACCAGGGTCCCTCCCAACTGGGCCACGTTGACATGCAGCTCTTCATGATGGCGTGCGTGGTCCCCCCAGGAAGCACGCACATCATCACAAATGTCACACGTGCGCAACGCGACACCAATCAGGATGGACCCCATACAGTCATGGGTCTCCTCGTCCGCAGGTAGTGGAGTGCCAGATGACGTGGGCCTCCCCCTTCCTGCGGACGGGCCTGGGATGGGGAATCCCTGCTGGTGCGTGGTGGTGCAGTCACAGGGTCAGGGACAGTGTCATGCACAGGCCCCTCCGCAGCGACCTGTGCTGCCTTCTGCCCCTGGACTGCACCACTTGCACCAGTGGAACCACCCCCACCAGGCCCCATGTGTGCCTCAGTAGCGGCCTCCTCTTCCTCTGTGTAGACCACCAACCTGGATGGCTCTGCACCGTCTTCCGCCATCGCAAGCCCAAGTGGGGGCTCACCCGGCCCTTCTGCTGCATCCGTAGTGGCAGACGCGGCACCAGTCCCCTCGCTCCCGGATGATGGTAATTCCTGGGAGGGTGGCTGGGCCATGCCTCGCCAGCCGGTGGAGGCATCCCCGCCGCTTTGCTCCACAGCGCCGTCGCTGCCCTCTTCTTCACTCGACGCTGTGTAGAGGGAGACATAGAACACAAGCATCAGGGTACTGTACAATAGTCCCCTAGACAGGAAGCAATAGCACATGAGTGGCACTGACAAACATCACTATCATCCTGTCCCTCCACAACACATGGGTCAATGTAGGCAACACACATGCAGAAACAGGCACAGCACATGCAATCAACATTTGCATCCATGTTCAAGGGCCTCTATTGACATAAAATGTTGTCTTCAAACTCACATGCATCATGGGTCATACTGGTCCCATGCACACACATCACTGGAGGCTCATGCATCTGGCCTCATACACCACAGACACAGTGGATACAAGGATGACTAGACTGCATCAGTGAATCATCACATCGTCACGGACATGTGTCATGCATCCATGGTGTTTCAAAGTCACACACACGCTACTCAGACACAAAGACATGTACACCACACATTTCCATGACAGCAGCAACCATCTCTCACACCCCATCCATGTCCAAGAACAGAGACAGGCATGCATTCATGTGTGCATTCCGCATGCTGCTCCCCATGCTGCATTGTAACACATGCTCCATCCATGTGGTTCACACATTACTGGTCTCACATGCAGCACCATGATGTCCCTGCACATCCACATCCATACATGGCCTATGTCACACATACAGGCAAGTAGATGACTACCAGCACACTGCTACATGCCCTGTTTCAGACAGCAATGCATGGCCACTTACCGCTCAACTCCAGATGGGTCTGCCTCTGAAGGATCTGGACGTGGAGCGCTGGGCTTATGCATTCCAGGTCCCTCGTCTGGATGTTGTTCAGGATGAGCCGGCACCCCTCTGCATCCTCTGCCTTCAAGACGCTCCGGGCCTTGCTGAGGGTCCTGGACCTGAAGTCCTCCCAGCTCTTCCGGACGTGTTTGATGTTGCGGGTTTCCACCCCCTCCGCGTTGATGGCAACCACTACGTCCTCCCAGATCCTCTCCCGACCTTCCTTTTTGGCACGCAATGGTGTGAAGAGGGCATCATAATGCCCCAGAACTTGCTCCGCCAGGATACCAACTTCCTTATCGCTGAAGCTGGTAGCCCTCTGCCTCTCTGGCTGGGGATCACCAGTGGTTTCTGATGGTGTTTGCCCCGAAGTGGCGACCCCTGCGGCAGGTGTGGGTGGGCAACTGGGGCTGGGCTGTGGAGCGATGGTATACCAGTCGGGAGTCTTCTGTTCCAGCAGGGGTGGACACAGCAACTGGACCCCTGCAGATGGCTGACGTGCAGGCACCAAATAGCAGGGCATGTGGGCAGCAGGCAGGCAGCAGCAGATGGCAGGTGGGAGCATGCTTGTGGCTCTTGGGGGCAGGAAAATGGCCTTCTGGGCAGGAGTGTGGTCTTCCGTGTATTGTCGCGTGGCCAGCTTGATACGGAGTGATTTGGCACGTGAAAAAACTGCATGTCAGCGTGTAATTCGAGGAAAGGCCCCTAGCGCTTAAGCGTGTCTGTGACGTTATGCGCATGGGCGTTTCCCTCGTGACAGGTGCATAGTGTTTCAATCTGAGGAAAGGGCCTAACCGCGTAAGTGACGTGACGCGCGTGGGCATTTCCCTCAGCACGGGTTAAAGGTGAGCGGGGCCAGCAGTTCACTGTACGTGCCTTTCGTGGAGACCGACGTGTGTGTTGCTATGTCGTGTTGTTTCGCGCACCATCACAACTTCACAGCGGATCAAGGAAGTATCTCTTCTTTTGGCGCGGGTATTGGCTACGTGTGTTTTTTATCATCACACTAGTCTGACGGTGAGTCGCGCATGCTATTTTTCCCACTGCTGGCGCCCCTGTGAATTGCGTACCCGTTTTCGAGGTCATAGTAGCCTGCATGTACCACGCGTACATGTTTTTCGTGTCCCTGGGTGCCACCGCGTACTGCGGGAGGTTAATTCCACACACGTGGGCTACCAGGGTTGCGTGCACATTTTACTGCAGTTTTGGGGTGCCTGAGCTTTCGTGACACGTCACTTCATCACCGGGGTCACATACAGCCTTGCAGGTTCAGGGGTGCTTTTAACATCTTGTATCCCACCCCTTCACCCCAATTGCCCAGGACAATTGTCGTGTACACCTCCCATCGGCACTACTTCATCTGTGCTGGCACTACTCCATCTGTGCTATGGCTGGAAGGCCACAAAAGGTGATGGGAGCCTCAGCTGGGCATACTCCTCGTGGCGGGCGTGGTCAGGGACGTGGCCGGGGTGACAAGGGAGATGGGGGACTCCAGGGTGTCCAGGGTGGCTGCAGAGGGGGAAGAGGCAGAGGTGCGCCACTTCAGCAGGATGTTCTGCCACGTGTTGGTGCAGTCATTCCACCACCCCCTGTGGCTCTGGGAGATGCAGTTCTTGCATCTGGCACGGGCGTCCATGTGACCCGGCAGTCCGTTTCATCGACTGCCACAGGCCCAAGGGTAGTGGTAGCTGCAGGTGCAGCTGTGCACACCACGACCCAGGCTCAGGGTCTGCCAGGGTCAACCCAGGCTCCGTTGGCACTTGAAGAGTCCATGGAATATTTCCTTCAGGTCAGGAGGCACACCATACGTGCACGCAGGGCTGCCCTGACCGAGGCAGGTGTCCCTGGGGCAGTAATGTCATCTGCTGCCCCGACCAGCCAGGTGTTGGTAAGTGCAGGGGCAGATGCAGCCAACAACACCCTGGTTGTGAGTCTACCAACCAGGACAGTCGCGGTAAATGACCCTGGCACAGCTGATGTTGCTGCGCAGGGTCCATTCCAGGGCACCCAGCAGCCACTGACGCAAGTCAGGCCTTCGGTCGTCCTTCCACCTGCCACTCTCCTGGTTCAATCCACCGGTGCCACTGGCCATGATAGGGCGGCATTCACCAGCCAGGGTCTGCAACACCATCCAAGAGGAAGGTTGCATCTGCAACACAGGCTGGGACCCCAGACACAGTCACGGCCTCCTGCATGTCAAGGAAGAAGCCTTTCTATGCACAGGAAGTGGACTCCCTTGTGGACTACATGCGGGACCACAGCCGTGAGATGCTAGTGGGGCCGAATTGTCAAACTACGGCTGCCCACCACATACCCACTGGAAGCATGTCACAGATAATGTGAGTGCATTTGGCCAGGAGGTGCGCACAGCTGGCAAGTGCAAGAAGCGCTGGGATGACCTGAAACGCAGCGCTAAGGTCGAAGCGTGCCTCTAATTACAGCATGACTCTGGTGACTGGCAGTGGGCCACCACCTGAGGAGGATGACCTCACTCTGCACGAGTCACTCATTGCAGAGATCATACCTGCAGAATCGGTCAAAGGAGTGGGAGAGATGCAGGACTTTAATGCCCCGTCCATTGAGTGTTGTTGCGTGTTTCCTGAGCCCATGTGTGTTTTACTTGTGTGATGTCTTGTGCATGACTGCCACTCCATGTCATGTGTACATGGTTGTCATGCAATGCTTCACTGATGTGTGCATGCTGTGCAGGATGGTGGACATGTAGAGCAGACGGGGACTGTCCTCATCACCACACTTGCACCCTACTCAGATGCTAGTCACCCGGATGCCCCTCCGGTCCATGTTCCAGCTCACTGGCCCTTCTGCATGTAGCCAGGGGTGTCTTTCCTCTCAGCACTGGGACTATGTCATTGCATGACTGACATGCATGTGTCCTCTGCCTGCATGCGGGTACTCCACATAGGCATGACCTCTTCCCCCTCCACCCCCCCTGCACCCAATTTCACTATTGCACCGGTGTGCATCATTTTGGCATACTGCAATGGCCTGTTCAAGCCTCCTGTGTACATGCTAACTTCCACCAGCCAACCTGCCAGACACATGCAGTGGGGTACATCCTCTGCCCTTCATGCAGGGTGTCTCAATTGGACTGTGCAGATGGCAGATGCTCTGCAGGGACATGAGTGCCCATTCATGTTCCATGTGCATTCCATGCATGCCCCTATGTGTCCTTAACTGGATGTTAATTGTAGTACATTCCAGTATGACCTACATTTCATGGCATTTTTTTTATTTTTAATTTATTTTTATATTTTTATTGAAATTTAGCAGAAATTAATCTACTTTTTTCAATTTATAAAAGGGCATTTACATATCATAATAATTACACCAACAAATAACAAATGTAAAAGAAAAAAGACCTTTTTCAACAATTGTAAACCTATCATGACATCAATCGGTTGCAATAATACTAGGTTACAGAAGGGAAAACAGCTAAAATGTTTTTGCAGCTAAAATATTTTTATAGCCTTATGTTTGTGACAATTTACTATTGTGTAGAGACAGGCATACATGACATAAAGTCTAATAAAAACATAACTTTTACATATTAACCAATTTCATTATCATGAAACAAAGTAGTAAAAAAATTCCCCAAGGCTATGTTTAGACTTGTCTTCGTAGAATTGAGAAGAAAAGCCCATCTGAATTCAGGCTGAACATTTGCAACTGAGGACATATGTTTCACAAACAATTTATTTCTCAAAGAAATCAGCACTGTACACTCTATAATTAGATGTTCTAATGTTTCTTTCTGTGCCAAATCATTACAAAATCTACAAAAATGTGTTGACCCATCGATTTGTTTTCGTTGAGTTAAGACATCTCGAGTATGCCAAAGATTGAAACGCATTTTTACCATGGCCATGCAAATTAGTGGGGAAGGTGTTCTAATCAAATATGGTTCTACAACTCCCATTCTCTTATCAGCATAGCACTTAAAGTGCTTATATTGCATGCATAAAGAGCTAGTTAAAATCCAGTCTTGGAGGAAGATTTTCTTTTTCGCTCTGACTGGATTAAATATAAGCGTTTGCAAATCCACGTCTGCCATTACTAGGACTTGATAAACATATTTAGCCCATTTCTGGATGAAAACATGGTTTCAAGTAAATAAATGAGACGCCAAAACTGCGAGAATTGATTGTTCATTGGTATTGACAAGACATTTGCGCAAGAGGGCACATAATTGCCAATGATATTTCACAGACCAGACCTAGCTCATATCTCAAACAGACCCCGGGGGTAGATTGTGGTACTTTGAGAATCTTTCTCCAAAATGTAGCCTCCAATTTATTCAAGAAATTGGAGGACGTTATTGTTCTTGATTTTAATCCTTATAACAAAACAGGGGAGACTTTCTGTTGCCAAAATACAAGTGCCGAATTGATGGTAAATTTGCCATACTGGTACAGTATTATCTTTGTTTGAGATACAGCACATGTTAGCTTATCTTGTAGCAAATATGAATGTACTGAAGCAGAATTGTTACCTTCGAATGGTAGGCCCAGATATCTATAGTAAGGCACAATATCTAAGATGATGTCTTTTACTCTGCATACAAATTGATTTATGTGTGTTGATCTAGGAGAATACACTACAATTTGTGACTTTTTCACATTCATTGATAATTCATTTTTATCAAAATAGATAATTATAACAGATAATAGTTTCTGTAATACTGTGGGAGTTTTAGATATGAGAGCAAGATCATCGGCATACCATAATGCCTGTATTGGAATCGTGTTTAATTTAGGTGAATCTGAAGCAATATGATTAAAGATGTTTCTGGCGTCATGAATAAAAAAATTGAATAGGGCTGATGCCAAAATACAGCCCTGCTCCTGTCCTCTTCCAGTTCGTATCACGACAGACAGCAAGCCCCTGAGGGTCAAACGAATTTGAATAGAAGTTGAAGAGTGCAACAGATAAATAATGTCAATCAGATCTTGTGGAGAGTGAGCTTTAACCAGTTTCTCAATCATCTTCATCCTGGAAACAGAGTCGAATGCTGTGTTTAAGTCAATAAACGCAAAGAACAGAGACGTGTTAGTATTTTTTGCTTGTCCTTTCAAAGCATTGGTTATCATTAGGTTGACTGAAGTCCCAAGTCCTGAGACAAACCCTGTTTGGTTTTGATCCCGAACGTTAAATGATTGTGACCAGTTGTTAAAGACTCTTAGTACTAGGCGGTTGAAGATTTTGCCCGGGGAATCTAGGATAGCTATTGGTTGATAATTAGATGGAATTCCATGATCACCCTTTTTAAAGATTGGTACTATGATCGATGTACGCCATGAGTCTGGAATTTTCTTTGTAAGAATGATGCTTTGAAAGATATTATTGAGGATGGTAGCCCAGTGTTTTGGATGTTCGTTTAACATTTGATTATTAATTCCATCCAGTCCAGCTGCTCTTGAGGAAGAAGATTTTGCTATTAATTCTTCAATAATCACTTTGGAGCGTTCCAAGTTCCATGAGGATTTAGATTGTATTTCATGGTGGAAAAAGTCAAAAGACTTACCCGTATACAAAGTTGTAAAGTGAGCAATCCATTCGATCTCCGAAACTCTGTTGGCTTGTGAAACAAATTGGTTAATGGTTGTATTCAGATTTAATAATTGCCAAATTTCAGCCGAGTTTTTAGTTGAGGTAGCAGCCAGAAATACTTCACCATCCTGTAGGAACAATTTTCCTTTGTACGATCTGACCCAAGTTCTAAAACGAGATTTGATGATCTTACAAGCTTTGATCTGCTCAAGCAGGGGTAAGCCTTTGGTGGCTCGCAATTCCTTATGAAACACTTTTTTTGCTTGTTGGATAGCTTGATTAAATACATGGTTGTATTTATTCCTAGTAGGAATACAGGGATTTTTGAATATTGACAAGGTATCTACATAGGATTGAGCTTGACATGAAGTTAGTTGATCACACAAAATCGCATTAAATGCAACTAAAGACTTTGGGGTCCACTTAAAGCATTTCTTAGAGTTATTTATACTAAGGGCCTGGGACATCCAAGTACGCTCTTGTTGGTTTTCAAGGCCCAATCTCGGCCAGGTAAGCATTAGCATGTGGTGATCGCTTGCAGATTGCATTATTATTTTAAGACTTGCCGCTTGCATGAAAAGCGCATTTGATAAATAGATATAATCTATTGTGCTTGTTGAGGAACCTCTCTCCCATGTGATGTGAGATGCAATATTCCCCGGCAAGGAGCCGTTAGTCATTCGCATGCCGAGATGATTCATGCAGTTATTCCTTTTGTTTATTTTGTGGATTTTCAATGTTTTATCATTTTTATTTTCACCAATAAAGTTTGCAATACAATTAGAAATAAACAAGCTTCATAAAATTACAAACCTGGTCACAAGATTGAGTCCAAAAGAGAAGAAAAAGAAGAAAAAATCATCTCATAATGCATAACACAACATAAATATGGAGAAAAAGTAGAAGAAGAGAGAAAATTGAAAAGAGACCAGAAAAGGAGAAGAGAATGAAACAGAACAATATCTAACTGTATCATTTGGTAGTACAATTTATAAATAATCAATAAACACATCCCCACTTAACATGGCATGATCTTGGCTAGCATAAGAGCAAATCAGAATACATTTCAGGGTAATAGTGAATTTGGACAAAACACACCAGCATATTGAGTCACCATGAGACTTTAACCATAGACATTGAGAAAGATCCCCCATATGTCCATAAACATTTCAGTCTCTCCTTTCAATTTGAAAATTGCCTTTTCATAGGTGGAGATCGTAAGCAACTCATCCACCCACTCATCGATGCAGAAAGAGCTGGATGACTTCCAAGCCCTAAGAATCATCTTTTTCGCAATCATACAGACCCTAAGGAACCACATTCTCTTTCTAAAGTCAACATCCACTAACAATGACACATCACCCAGTTCTAAGAGAGATCCAAAAGGCCCTAAATAGAAGCTTGGTTTGCGACACTCTTAGGCCCCAGTCCATGATCACAAGCCTCACATTACCACAGCAACGCAGCCAGAATTTTTGGGCAATCACTTCACCCAGCTCCTCTGTCCAGGCATTCGCCGTCTCTAAGTTCCCCTTATGACACATTCTCAGGACCTTGTACATAGTTGCGGCTGGGTGAGCAGCATTTTTGCATGTCTCTAAAGCTGCCCAAGCTTTGCCCTGGACCGCCAATTGTGCAGGATCCATGTTTACGGAGATGATGCTCTTCAGCTTTCTATACTCTGCGTAGATGCATTCCGTTAGATCAAAGGTGCGGCAAAGTTGTGCAAGCTGGATACATTCCTTATCTTCAATTAGGTCTGCAATAGATTGAATCCCTGCCAGGAACCATGCTGGCCAGAATATCACTTTTCCATGTAGATTCAAAGCTGGATTGAGCCAGATCGAAGCGTCCAGAAATAAGAAGGGATTGGTTCCAATACAGTTAGACAGGTCACGCCAGCACTCCTTCAACTAAGTATGTCAACCGTTGGCTCCCCATCAGTGTCGATAAATGTACACAGATGCCTAACCGTGAAGGCCAAATTATATTCTGAGAAGTGAGGTAGATTCATTCCACCATACTTCTGAGGTAGCTGCATTTTCCATAGCGCAAGTCTTGGGGGTTTCCCGTCCCATATACATTTCTGCATCATTCTATTGATCTCTTTGAAGTAGTGGTTTGGCACTTTGATTGGAAGCATGGAAAGAAGGTAATTTACACGAGGTGCGAGATTCATTTTATACAATTGATTTTCCCCCATGTTGACAGTTTCAAGACTCCCCATCTATCCATGTCCGACTGTAGTTTTGGAATGATCACATCAAGGTTCATTTTTGGTAACTTCACCACCTCTGGCCCAATCCAATCCAATCCAAATCCCGAAATATTTCAATTTGTTTTGACACCAAGTAAACTGGAACTGACTACATGTGAATTGCATGCACAAGTTGTTGATTGGGAGAATTTCCGATTTACCCCAGTTTACCTTATATCCAGACACAGAAGAAAATCGTTGAATGTCTTGCATCAAATAAGGTATGCCGAGTGCTGGATCCTTTATAGCCACCAGCAGGTGGATTTTCTTTCCATTAGGAGATTTGATACAATCTAAATTGAGATCTCCAGCTAGAACAATCGACATGATTTCATTCATTTTTGCAATCAATTCAAATAATTTCGTCAAATCTCTATAGAAAAGGCCATCCGGGATTGGTGCAGGGTTTCTATATAAATTAATTATGGCTAGGGCATAACCATCAAATGTAACCTTAGCCAGTTGCATGAAGTTATTTGTACCAGCCCATTAGACTAATTCCATGGACGAGCTAGTTTTAACTGCTACTATCAGGCCTGCCACAGGACGGCCCTTTTGAGAAGAAATTGCTGGAATAAGGGCTACATCGTGGTTGTCCCATAGGGGAGGAGAGGTCATCTCTTGTAAAATTACTATGTCGGCATCAAAGAGCAAGCTGTTTTGTTTCCCACTGCAAATGGCTGTGACCTCCCGTATTCCAACTAATGAGCGTAAGAGAGCTTGCTTGTTTTTCAGAAGAAGTTTGTTGCAACGGTGGTTATGCTTGAAAGTTAGTGGACTGATCAATGGTTATTTTGTGGTCTAAGGAGCAGAAAGGGCATTGACATTCCGCTTGATCAGAATTTTGGGATTTCTGCGTCTCACATGATGATTCGAAGTTCTTCCTTTCGGGATCTTGTGCTAAAAGAAAGCCCATTTTAAATAGCGCCATCTTTGCTCGCCATAGCGTATTTAGTACCAGACCAGATTTCATCCAAAGGCAAACTATAGATAAGTTTACGTTGCAGATGAATTCAACTTGATCGATGTCTGCTGATGTCAGATCTTCCAGGTCAGGGATGTCATTAAAGATGTTAAGAACACTTGTTCTAGAAAGATCATATTGATGGTGTGGAGCAACTCTACATTTCAATATGAGCGTATGATAGTTGATAAAGTTATTCTTCGTTATCTTGGAATCAAATTTCTGCAACTTGGTTTTGGAACCCTTTGCCACGTGTTGTTTTTGTTGTGGCGGGTATTTTGGAGACCTGGAGATTCGGTGCCATAGCGCAGTATCATTAGTCAAAGTATTGTTATGTTGATTTGAGGTGCTTACTTCCATAGTGTTTGAATTGATACTACCGTTTGGCATAAAATTAAGTTGCTTAAAGTATGCTTCAATAGCTGTTTTTATAGCATCATTATGTTCGTTCATCATCTGCGATGGCATTCCATCATTCACAATTCCGTGTGTGATGTTGGTAAAAGCGACTTGCTTTGATTTTTCTACATTTTGCGTTGATTCGGCTTTAGCTGGGTTGTGCTTGTTTTAGGAGGCTGCATAATTTCAATCAGAGTTTTTGACTCAGACACATTTATTGGAACCACTACATGTGCTTTGCTAGCACGCTGTGAGAGATATGCATCAACTGCTGCTTTAATAACAGCGTTCTGAGTGGGTTATTTTGGGTTGGCTGCTTGTACTACAACATCCATATGAGGTACACAAACAGTTTCGTGTTTAGGCTTCACACAGTGACCTTGTAGAGGCATTTGATGAGCGGTGTTATGAGCATCATCATCCAAAGCAATAACAAGTTGGTTCAGTGGAGAATGATTCATAGGTAAACATCCTACATTTTTAGTTTGTGTAATTGACACTTCATCAACCACCTTGATTTGTTCACCAGGGGAATTTGTGGTTTTGGTTAAATCAATGGAAGTAGGGCAATGTGTAGGATTGTTAACCTTCGCTGTTTTATTAGTCGAAACAAAAGGTTTCGTCATGAGGTGACATGACATGAGGTGTCTTGCTTTACCTTTTCAAGAACAACCTTATTTAGCTGTCACTTTTCAATTGTCGGGTTATTGTCCACACTTATCCACGAAGAATTGTGTTCAGTGGTTGTGAGAGTATGTTGATTTAGAAAGAATTGGAGTCATCCTGATAGTCTCTTTTTCTGCCAACGCTTGAGATGGGGGTAACACTTTTTGATGAGGATGTGATTTCATCCAAGCCCCAATTTGATCAATCTTTTCAGATTGCGTGTGGATTTTTAGCTCAAGTGACTCAAATAGTTTGAGCAAACTTTGCATTGTTGCATTCACCGCTACCAGAGTAATTCCAATGAGACCCAAGTTTGAAGAAGGGATCACTTTCTCTCTAGAAGAGGTACGATGTCTAGGAGTGGGTAAAATATAGGAAGCTGCTATAGAGACAGTTGAATCCATTGAACATCGTTTGCGGTAGTCCGGTGATGCAGAATGGACAGAAGAATTTGTCTCTCGAGTACTTGTTTGTAAAGAGGTTTCTAAGAACACTTCTTGATTTTCCTCAGTATCAGAAATTTCCTCAATTTGATCTAGCCGTGGTCTAGATGGCCTATCTTTTTCGGTGATCTTGGTTGCGTGTAGCATTGTATCATCAGACAGTGGAAGCACCTCATGAGTTGGTATCACTTCCTGATCCATAAGTGCACTCTGAGAAGGACTGGGTAGCAGTAGAGTGATGGTACTGAGGCCTTGAGTTGTCATAGCTGTTGATTTTACTAATTCATCTTGATTTGTTAAAATAGTATGAGGCGAGACCAACAATAGAGCTGATAGAGTAATAGCTTGAGTTGCGTAATTCGGAGAGTCTTTACAATGGTCTTAATTCGTAAAGCAGGGTGACAATCATTTTGGGAAGCTATCGAAATAAGGTCTCGCGTCAATACTTTCAATGGAGGACAGAAGTGCCTAATGTCCTTACTCGAGATTAAAGGTTTTAGAGTTTTAATTCGATTTTTAGCACTAGGTGTAAGAGTTATTGACGTAGAGGAAGAAACTCTTTGTAATTTGCCCTTTATTTTACTTGCAGAGGTACCAGGTGGGGTGCCTAAATGAGGTATTGAATTAGGCATGTTTGATTTTATGGTGTAGAGTTGCATGTCTTGAAAGGAAAAATGTCCTTTCAAAATCGCTTGTCAAATATTTACGCTAACTGGCAACAGAACGTTCAGAAAACAATGTGGTGGAAATTATATTTAAATTTAGTAGGCTGGAGCAAGCTAGAACAAGAGGTTCAGACACCCTTAAACCACCATAGGTACTAGTGAGCAACGCATAAACAACACAAGTATAAGTTATTTACCAAGTGTCACACAAATATGCCATTAAATCAACCCAGCCAATCCAGCCTCACCAGCGAACAGCCAACAGTACTTTTGGTGTAGTTTTGCAGGTGCTCAGCGCAAGTGCGCTAGACTGGGAGGTATTTAAAGGTGTCAGAAGGCATAATGGGACAAGGGGGCCGGTCCACCATGTAGAACAACCTACTTATTTCTTCGTCAGAGGTCAGGCAAAGTCGGAGTCGCAGTTTAAGACTTCCTCCGGTGCAGAAACAAAAGGCACCCGATCCGCTGTGAGCGCCACACGAACAAGGCATTTCTTCAGCCATCCCATGCCCACTCTGGCTCAGTCCTGTATCACACACATGTTTGGGGTGTCACAGTCTGTGTGGTGAACATGCCTCCCCCTGTTTCAGGCCTACTGACTCTGTCCAACTGGTGTAGTGGCTTCTGCACACATGGGTGCATTACTGAGGGTTCATCATGTGTCATGCTTACTGTCCCATCATCATCTGCTGTGTTGTCAGTTGACTCAGATGATGCAATTGATGCTAGTCAACACTGTCTGCCAATACACAGGTCTCTGGTCTCCCTTTTGCTACCATGCAAGCCATCCCTGCATTTTCACTTAGGGGGGTGGGGGGTTTGCTTGTAGGAATGCAACCCATTGCATGCACATTGCATGTGATGCCTGAACTTGCCCTTGCACTGCCTTCACGTTTTTTGATACACACCATGAAGTACTTGTTCATGTATATAGTGGGTAACATACACATGTTATGCACTGCATCAACCCACTTATGAGCCGTGTAACACCTTTCTACATACCTACTCACTGGTGCAATGTCAAAGTGACCTGCCATGCATGGAAGGTTCTCATTTGTGTGTGACATGTCTGCTTCAAGTGTTGGCTGTCTGTGTGATGTCTATGTGTGTGTGTGTTATGTGCTTCTGACATGTGTCCTAGTGTATTTATTTTTTCTCCACTTTTCAGATGATGACGCAATGGAGCCAGAGGATGGAGTTGACATGCCAGGCACAGGGTTGTTATCACAACAGCAACCCGGCACAAGTGGGGGTCGTGGGGTGGTAGACCACAAGAACCCACATGTGCTACAGACCATCTTCTCTTTGGCTGGCAAGGAGTCCAGCCCAGATGACCACTCTGACGTCCATGTTGAGTTGGATGTGCATCAGGTCCATTTGTCAGGGGTGAGTGATTCTGATGTGGATGCTCCTCTGCCCGCGACACCTGGACTGAGGGGCCAGATGGTGGTGGGACCTCCGCCTGTGGTGGATTGGGACGCAGGGTCGCCCTCCACACCAGTCGCTGATGTGCCTGGGACATCACGTCGACGGGAGAATGTAGTCCTGCAGCCGCGGGTGGTGCCAACCCGGCAAGGACGGCCGGTCCTTGGGACCCGCAGGTGTCAAGCCCAGCAACGCGGTGGCCGCGTGCCACCGAGGTATACTGAGTGGGAGCAAGACATGACTGCCAAATCAGAACGCCATGAAAACATTGCTGTGAGCATGGCGCATGTGGCCCAATCCGTGCTCCCCCCTGCTAGGCAGGTGCTTCTCCAGCGGCGGGTGGCACAGTCCACGGCCCACTCACTCAGGCTGGGCATGGCAGCCTCAGACAGGGCACGCCATGCTGAAATGTTGGCTCTGCGTCAAGCAATTGCTGCTCATGCTGAGGCACACATAGTGGCCATGGAGGTTGAGTATGCTTCCCTCAGATCCACTCTGGGTGTGCTCATGATGACCCAGATGTAGCGTGCAGAGGAGAGGTTTGCGCAGCTTGAGTGTACCATCTCGGCTGAGTGACGTGCTTGCCAGGAGGTTCATCAGTTGTCCAGCCAGGCCTTGCAGGAAGAACTCTGTGTTACATGTGTTACCTTGCAAGAGGTAGCACGCGTATCACGGGAGGTTCTGTATGCAGACCTACGTGTCATCGCCGCACAGAACCAGGCTCACCTGTCCTGCAGACTTGCTGCCGACGAGGGGCAAGCTACGCCTAGGTGTGGTCAGGCTCCTGTGCCACGTCCTCCTTTTCAGGAAGAGGCAGACTCGGACGACGAGATATCTCCCTCACAGGTCATGGCGTGCAGGTGTCGAGCCCATGGAGGTTTTTTTTTGTCTCATCATCATTGCATGTGAGTGTTGAGGTGCACCCTGTACCTCCCCCCTTCCTGGGTGCCCCTGGGTCGCATGTGGCCATTTTTGATTTGGATTTTAGTTTAGTTAATATTGACTATTTGATAGTTATTTTGATTAGGTTATGTAGGTTCTTCATTGTTAGTTTAATTAGTAAATATAGTTTAATATTGTTTGTCTATTGTGCATTCATGTGATGGTGTGGTGCTTTGTGGCTTTTGAAAGCATCCACTGTCTGTTCCAGCTGGGCCCTTCAAGCTTGTCTCGTGTATGAGTTTGCAGCTTGGGATCCTGACTCACATAGGCCACTCCTGCTTCCCTTATCCATGGGCTTGCTAGGATGGTTCGGTGTAACAAACATTTATACAAGGGATTTGGACTTTCGTCATAACTGTGGCCTGTCTGCTGCTGTACTACTTGTGATAACACCCCTGGTGGGGATTGGTAGCATTTATCCACCCCATGTCCGTAATCAATTTGGGTGAGTACGTGATTGATGTCTCCATTAATTGATGTGGATTGTGATGTATGTTATTTTCTTGCCTGTTGATGGGCTTGATGCACTTCATGATGTAGACAGTAGCCTGCACCCTTGGCCTGTCAAAGTCACACTGATGGTGGGAGGAGTTTGGATGTAGGTCTGTTACCTGGCCTAGTGACAACCAGCATGAAGATACACACACAGGGAACTTACCAGCCTTATTAATATCCTTTATGCCCTTTATGCAGGAAAATGAGCCTTCACACTACCTTTGCCAGCAGACACAGGGACCAGTAATTCTGATAACTGGCCATGTTCAGTGGTGCAGACATGTGCATGTGTGCACAAGCAGAAGCACAGAGCTTGTGCTCAGACGTCCAACAGAAGCAGACGTGTTTCCAAGAGCTCCAGGCAAGGTGAGCAGCACAAGGGCCCACACCGCAGCCAACCTTCAACCAGGCCACTTGCACATGCATGCTAAGTAGCACCAGTGCTGGGGAGCTTTGCCAGGTATTGTTGGAGAAGCGCACAGTACAGCTGACATGCGTTGAGGGCCAAATGCCAAGTGGCTTTACAAGTTGTCAGGGGCACACGCAGGGGCCATCGAACATATCCTCAAGTACCCCCTGCTCCATTGAAGCAGAGTTATTAGGGCAGTAGCGTTCCTAGTCAGAAACTGATACAGCGCGCAGGGACACACTGCGAGGCACAGACTCGTGTGCAGTGCATATCATTTGCATGTGCAAATTGCCATGTGCACTACCTGTTGAAATCCGCGGCTGCCAGAACACAACTTGTACTGAAGTTGCATCTCGCTATACACGTGTAGCATCTCACCCAGGGACCATTGTATCGTGTGATTCTTGACACATTGGTCTTCCATTTCCCGCGCACCCACATGCGCCTGCCTTACTGCATTGACAGTGTATGAACCATGAGGGGGCCAAGCTAACATATGGGTACAAAGCAGCAGCAGGAGTGTTTGTTTGTAGAGAAGTCACTTACTTTGGGGCATGGATGGTGTTGTGTGTGTGTGTGTTGTTAACACACATTCAGATTAGTAACTCACGCTCTCTTTGCAGCATTGAACTGCTCCTGTTACCAGACCTGAGAGTGTGCAGGGAGGAGGCCAACACTCACCCCAGAGATAAGTCTCTCTTTGGCTTGCATTTGACTCATTTGGTACAATGTGCATGATGAAAATGTTTTCTCTGATTGAGTATGTGTTATTGTAAATAGTAGTTGTTTGTATTTTGACTACTTTCCGTTGCCAATGCAACTCCCCTCTCCTGCCCCTCTTTCCGATTATCCTGCATACCAATGCCTGTCCATACAACATATCCCTGACCCTCCTTCCCCGCCGGGGTCTCAGAGGCCTGTGTAAGTTTGACCTTGCAGGCACCCAGACCACAGAGGGGGTGGTTGGTTCGTGCCACTCCTGCACCTGGACACCAGAGCTGTGACACTACCCATCAGTTGTTACATCCTTATTGTATGTTATGTACTGTAAATGGTACCCATCCTGTAGGACCTTTGTTCACCTGTGCTACCTTGGTTGTTCTATCATTGTGCTTGTACATGTGCTTTGACATTTCCTGCTACTTCAAGTCATCTACTGGAGACTCTTCCAGGGTTTTTTGGTGCCTACAGGCTTTTTCCCTGGTTTGTGGGTTTGGCTCCTTGGAGTTCTCTGCGATTTGGTATTTTTACCAGTCAAGGTGGCCCCTGAGGGGGCTGGACCCTATTTACACGCAGGCTGGAACATGGAGACAAAGGGGTAGGGTGATCCTGTAGCCAGGTAGACTTGAAGGGAGAAGGCTACATAACACAGACACTGTTGTTCAGAAGGTCACGGTGATGTGTAAATGAGGGAGGGCCTTTTGTTGTTGGACAGTTGGCTTGGGCTACAGTGTTTTGGGCACTCTGACATTGTAATTGTGGGGTACTATGTACATGATGTCTTCTGCTGGTCAATGCCTGTTCCTGTGTTGTGTTTACTTTTCAGGTGTCAGGGGATTGGTGTGGTTTGACATGCTGGGGTGTTCACATGGGCAATGTTCACATGTGATGTGTACAGGACACTGAGGGTCACTTGATTTCACATGCATATATTGAGCGCATGTACCTAATGACACACACAGTTGCACAATGATCCACCACACATACAACCACCCTTCCATGGCCACAGGTGCACACAAATTGCCTTCACAGGCCCGCTGTGTCCCTGCAGCGCATGATCTATTACAATTTGGGTATCCTGTACCTGCATCATTTGGTTATTTATTTGATTTGTCCTTTTCATGTGATGCTCAAGGTGTATCTGCAACACAATGTCTGCTCACTGTGCTGTGTGCTGAGCAGTGTGTTGAAGGAGACACACACAGCACACGGGTTCGGGAGTTAGGATTTTGCCGTGCCCAATGTGCATGTGAACATGCATTCAGAGTTGTGTTCATGCTACGACTGGTGGAAAGCATTTGTGTCTGACTTTGTATGTGTGGGAGGTTGTTGGTCAGTCATTTCATCTTATTCCATTTCAGACATCATTGTCTCGGGCCAGTTTTAATTTATGACATGTCAGTTCGTATCTTATTGGTCATGTGTTGGGCTTTTGCTATTGCATGCCATGTCATGGTGTGGCAGACAAGGGTGATGTGGGTTGGGAGGGTTTGGGTGACATACCAGGGATTGTGATGGCCTGTTTTGCGGGGGCTGATACACACCTTGCATGTGTTCCCTTTGGACACACAGGATTGGTTATGTTTAAGTAGCTAGGGATGCACACAATGTAGCACTTCTGTGGCAACATTCTCAGGGTGGTAAGGTTGTGACAGTTGACTGTCACTTTGTCATCATCGATTGTCACCTGGTATGTGCCAGGCCTGTGTGCACTCCGCAGGGGTGGGAGTTTAGGTGTAAAATGTGGCCACAAGCTGGTTCCGGGCTGCCTCGCCACGTGCCCTTTCCTCTCTCATGGGCAGCGCCTGTGCCTGTGTTTGGGGATGTGGGGGCGCCACCATATCCACCGGTACATCCCGCTGTGTTGCAACATTGTGTAGGACACATGCTGCCACAATGATCCTGCACACTACTGGGTGTGCTTATAGTAGCTGGCCACCAGAGCGGTCAAGGGAGCAGAAGCGTGACTTGAGCACTCCGAATGTGCCCTCCACTATGCCCCTGGTTGCAATATGGGCAGCGTTGTATCTTACCTGGGGTGGTGTGGTGGGGTTCCGGATTGGCGTCATCATGTGGTTGCTCAGAGGGTAGGCACTGCCCCCTGGGGAGGTGATAATGGTTGTGATTATTGGGGTTTGTGTATTTGTCTGTGTGTGACATGCATGCATCTGCACAGGCATTTGTACTCACCTAGGAGCCATGTGCGCCATGCTGCCCAGCTTCCAGGGCCCGGCTCAGGGTGGACATTCTGTATATGAAACTGTCATGGGTAGAGCCAGGGTAGTTTGCATAGACAGAGGTGATGATTCCCTTTGCATCGCATACGACCTGCACGTTGATGGAATGCCAGTGCTTGCGGTTTCGATAGATGTGCTCAGTGGCCCTAGATGGACGTAGGGCCACATGGGTGCAATCTATGGCACTGAGCACTTTGGGGAAGTGTGCCACCATGTAAAGGTCCTGGACCACGGCCTGCCTTTCTGCAGGTGTTCTGGGCATGTATATGTGCCTGCGGACTGAGGGGCGCGCAGTGATGATTTCCAACACCTGGTGTAGGCAGCGTGACTACGTGGCCTGTGAGACCCCCCCACTATGGCAGTTGTCCGCTGAAATGACCCAGAAACCAAAAAATGCCAGACATTGAGCACCTTCTCCAAGGGGCTCAATGCTTGGGAGCACAGGGTTGGGGTTGTAAGGTCATCTTCCCACTCCCTGACCAGGTCTACGATGATACGGGGTGGAAACCTATACCTGCCATAGACCTGGTCATCAGGAATCCCAAAAAGGCTAGTCCGGGGAAAAAAAATGTGGGCACTGGCTATTCTGCTCCTCCTGCGATGTCCCACGATCAATGCTGCGACAAATGGGGCATTCATCGTAGCTGTATATATGTGTTTGTTCTTTTCGCGCACTTTTATAGTGTGCGCGGGGACGCTTCCGCCTGCCTTCGTGTGACGGACGTGTTGACGCCTATGGGCGTCTTTTAGCGTGCATGGGTTTCCCGTATTAGATTCCATGAATATGTGTTGTTCGCGTGCGTGTGGGCATTCCGTGTATTTCCCTGCAGTTCTTCCCTAGTTAAGCCTTCTTTTTCATGCGTTGTTCCCCATTCCGTGTGTTACGCCCCATGTCCCGCCCCCTTTTTGGTGTGTGCACCGACGTTGAGCGCTTTCCCTGTGTGCGTCGCGCATGGCATTCGGGATGTTGCAATGATGTGTGCGCCCGTGTGCGCCACGCACGGGTTTGGCGCACATCCCGAGGGTAACACGCGCAGGGACTTCAATGAATCGCACGCGTGCACGTGTGCCTGTTTTTTCAAGCTTGCGCCAAGATTTTCGGCGCACGTTTGTTCCATGAATCGGCCCCTGTGAGTTTCTTTAGGATCCATACATTCTGTTCAGTCAGTTTCCCGATACGTTGTACGTACTTTTTGTGACATCAATGGCTTCTTTTCTCTGCTCCTTCTCATATTCCTTCAGGGAGTTCCTCCCTCAAGTTGTCAACCTTTCAGGGATAGATTCGGTAGGGTTGTCTCAATGGGTATCTTCTTACGAACACACGTTTCAGTATTGGCACAACTGCTGGTGTCAAACATGGCACAATTTCAGGTCTCCAACATATGGGAGGAAGGGGGGCAGGGTTTCCTGCAGAGGAATGAAGCTGCTGCTCTACAGTTGCCTCAAACAGCAGGCGCATGATTCTGGGGTTTGTATTGTGCGTGGGAGGGGGCATGGCAATGCTGTTTGTGGGGAGCTGGGGCAGGCCATTGAGGAATGTAGTGCCATTTCTTCTTTTTGTACACTTCGACCGCTGTGTTTTGCCGATTGCGCTTTTCTGAACTTCTGCGAGAGATATCTTGAAGCAGTGTTTGAGAGGCATGTATGCGTTATGGCTAGTGTTTTGAAATTAATGTGCTTGTGAATCAGTATGATATGATATGATGTGGCATTTACAACACTTCTATACACAGGCATTTCAAGGCGCGACAAGGCAAGTGAGGGGCCTAGAGAGAGGACAAAAAGCAGCGATCTTACTAGGCCAAGTGACACTGAGATTGTGCAAGTGCAGGGTAGAGGGGAGGGGCGAAGCACCAGTGGAGGGCAGGGTGGAGGATGGACAACTGCAGGACAAGGAATCAACATAACAAGTAGTGCAGCCAACAGGAGACAAATGTGGGTGCTACAAGGGCAGGCAACAAGTGTCTAATAAGTGCAAGAAAGTGGACTGAAGGGTTACAGATACAGAGCACAAGTGCAGGGTGTGCTAGGAGGCAGTGCGGGTATGCAGGTGGATGGGAAGGGACCTGGGCCCAAATTCAGCGGGTAGCCAGGTGACCAGTGCAAGTGTTAGACTGGAGATCAGCAGAGGAGAGAAAGAGAGAAGGTAGAAGCAAAGAGGAAGGTCTTGGGGTGCTTACAAAACCAGAGATAGTCTGCTCAAGTTTCAGAGAGGCAGGAGGCTGTTCCAGAGGAAAGCACCAGCCATAGAAAGAGATCTGCCCCCAACTCATTGCTTGGAGAAGCGACTGACCCTCAATGAGTTGGAGGTGGAGGAGAGAAGGGCTCGGGTTGGAAGATATTTCTGCAGTGAGAGTTGGAGGTATTGTGGTCCCAGGCCCCAGAAAGCCTTGTGGACAATTCAAAGGGTCTTGAACTTGATCCTTGCTGCCACTGGGAGCCAATGGAGAGATTTCAGAGATGGAGAGATACAATCCATGGGCTTGAGGCCAAGGAGAAGTCTTGCAGTCATGATCTGGATGAGTTGTAGAGGATGGAGAGTAGAGGCAGGTAGATTTAGAAAGAGGCTGATGCAGTAGTCCATCCTGGAGAGAACCAGAGCTTGTGAGACAGTGAGCTTCTGGGGGAAAGTGAGGAAAGGAAGAATACCTCTGAGGAGGTGCAGCTGGTAGTTTGACTTCTTAGAGATGTCAGAGATGTGAGGAGAGAAGGTGAGTGTGGAGTCAAAGATGGCCCTGAGGTTCTTAGTCTCGCAGGTGGGAACAGCAACAGTTCCAAGAGTGGACAGCCTGAGAGTGACAGGAAAGGAAGGTGCCGGTGAGCCGATGAGGAGGATCTCTGTCTTACTGGCATTAAGGCATAGATGATCGTTGGTGGCACACCACTCCCGAATTGCAGACAGACAATCTGGGATGAGAGAGGGAGAAGAGGTGGCCGAAGCGTGCCTGAAAACAAGCTGAGTGTCATCCGCATATCACTGAAAGTTGGAGCAGAGAGCATCGATGTGATGGGCAAGAGGTGCCATGTATTGGTTGAACAACCAGAGAGAAAGATTCGCCCCTCGGGAACACCACAGGTAGAAAGAGAGATAGAGGAGAGGAAGGACCTGAGTTGGACCTGGGAGAGACGGTCAGAGAGAAAGGAGGTCAGCCAGGCCAGGGCCTGATCAGTAATACCCTGGTTATCACATAGCCGGTTGAGAATGATGGCATGATTGACTGTATTAAAAGCAGAAGAGAGATCGAGTAGGATGAGGACAGAAATTGGTTAGTATCCAGGTTTGAGAGTAGGTCTTCACGAATGTTCAGAGAGCAGTTACTGTTCTTCTGGCCACTCTGAAGCCTGACTGATAGTCGTGGAGACGACCAATAGATTCAGTGTGAAGGATAAGCTGGGAGATGGCCAGTTTTTCCAAGAGTGTGCCCAGAAAATGAGTAATGGAGATTAGGCGATAGTTAGCCAGAGAGGAGGGGGTAGCTGAGGGTTTCTTAAGATGAGGGTGCACAAGAGAATGCTTTAGAAGGGAAATGAAGGTTCCAGTGGTGAAAGAGGGGTTACAAAAGTCGGCCAAGGCAGGGGTGAGTGTGCAATGTGGTCCTTGATGGTTTTGAAGGAACTGGGAAGAACCTGCTTTGATGAGACTTGCATATATCAGACTTGTCTAGGTATCTTGTCAGGGTTGAACAAAGGAAAGGAAGAGAAGTGAGGAGGAGAGGCAGCCACAGGGAGGCCAGAGGTAGAGGAAAAAGTAGAGGAAGAAAGAGGGGAGGAAGAGAAAGTAGACAGGATGTCCTGGGGTTATAAGATAAAATGTGAAACCAGGGCCATGCAGAGGGCCTGGGAGGGGACAGGAGAGGTAGATACTGCAGCAGGAGTGGCCAGTTCCTTGCAGATTTTAAAGAGTTCAGCCGAGTTGTTAGGTGCTGCAGAGACACAGGCATGGATTTGAGTTCTCTTCTTAGTGTGGACAGAGAGTCGGTACTGCCTTTGGAGCAGACAACAGGCCAGTTCGTCAGAGGGTGCACGATATGCCCACCATTTCCTCTCAGCCACCCTACACTTGCGTTTAACGGTGAAGCGGTCTGGGTCGTACCAAGAGTTGTACTTGGCTTTGGGCTTCAAGCAGCTCCTCATAGCCAATTCACACTTCTTCTAGTAGCAGTGATATGCACACGTTTTGAGATGTTAAGCGCTGGCCTGAGTGCATTATTCTGTATCATATGCAGCTTGCTGAGGTTTCCAGGGGAGGTGCCTGAAAACAGGTCATTACAATAATCCAGTCCCAAGCTGAGGTGTGCCCAAGCAATGGTGAGCCAGCTGCTGGTAGAATGAAAGGGCCTGCAAGCATTAATTTGTTTGCTGGTGTAGGCTGCAGAGAATTTAATGGCGTTGATCTGCCCAGTAAGTGTAAGAGTAGAGTCTAAGTAGACACCAAGGGTCTTGACATCGCCCGAGACAGGAATAGTGATGTGTTCAATGACAATGGATTTGTAGGCACCATCCAGTTTGCTTAATAGTGTTTGCGAGCCGGCTAGGAGGACTTCAATCTTGTCATAATTGAGCCATATCATGTGGGAGGCCATCCATGCCTGTATGCTTTGGTAGACTGAGCGAAGTGTGTTTGAATCGTTAACATAGTGGCTAGTAATGGGCAGGGGGAGTTGAGTATCATCTGCAAAGTTTGTGTATGATATGCCCAAGACATCTAGGAGATCAATGAGGGGTTTGGTAAAGGTGTTGTACAAGGTGGGTGATAGAAAAGAACCTTGGGGATCGTCGCAACTGACAGGGTCTGGAGGGACAGATGCAGTAGGTGAAAAAACTCTCATGGAACGTGTGGATAGAAAAGAGGAGATCCAGGCGATAGCTTCCATAGAGAAATGAGTTGCAGAGCAAAGGTGTTGGCATATGATTTGAAGGTCCACAAGATCAAAGGTGGCCGATAAGTCTACCCAGAGGAGGGCTGCTTTTCTAGAATCTTTCAATTTGTCCAGTTGATTTTCTAGGTCTAGAAATGCTGTTTCTGTGCTGTGGCCTGCTTGAAACCCTGATTGGCGCAGGCCTAGGAGGTTGTTAGATTAGAGGTGGGACTGAATCTGGAGGTATGCTACATGATCCAGAATTTTGAGAAGGAATGGGATGGTGCTGATAGGTTGGTAATTAGTTGGAGTAACCAGGTCTAGGGTAGGATATTTTAGTAGTGGTAAGACCCAGATTTCCTTTAGGTTGCTTGGCACTGAGCTAGTGACAAAAGATGAACTGATAAGTGTAGAGATGAAGGGTGTGAGCGCTTCCACACAGTCCTTAATGACTGTAGTAGGGCAGACATCCCCTTTGCATTTAGAGGGTATAAGAGCTTTGATAATCTGGATGATTTAAGGAACTGAAACTGGCATGAAGTTGAATGGTTTGAGGTTTTTCAAGGGAGCTGACACCTCAATGGCAGTTAAATTGTGAGGCAGCTATTCAAGGTGTATTTTTCAGCTGAATCTTTAACTAGTGGGGCAGTTTATATGTTGGAGTACCAGGTGCTGTCTTCAGTGCAATTAGAGGCTGGGTGTACAGGTTATTCTAACTCTCATAAGCTAGGAAAGATCTTGCACATGCTCGAATTTGCGTTGACGATTTTTGAGTTATAGGTGGAACTTTTTGTTCGAAGTATCACATGTTTATAGGCCTTTGATAGTGCAGTGAAGTTAGCTTTGTTGGAAGTAGAAAGGTCATTCCTGCATGTAGTTTCAGCCACAAGTTTATTTGCACAGTGTGCTTTGAGGTCAGGGGTGAACCAGGTGTTGCAGTGTGTAGAGGATTTGGCTTTACGTTGGGTCATGGGATGCACTGTGTTGATGGCTAGTGAGAGGACAAGATTGTAAGTGTTGACAAGGATGGCTGGCTCACTATCAAGGGTGGGTGGATTGGTGAGGTTGTTCAGTAGGGGAAGGATACTCTTGGAGGTTATTTTGTGGGAATTCCCAGTTAGTGTGGGAGGCAGAAACACATCCGTGGTGGGGGCCGGGTTGGACGGTGGTATGATGAAGGAGATGATCTTATCGTCAGTCCAGAGGGAAGGCAGATTGTTAGTGACCTTGATATATGTTTGTTTGTTTGTTTGTTTGTTTATTTATTTGGTAATACACACCGAACCCTTAGGTAACTACAGTATTACAGTTCAGGTCAACAATGCATGTGCAACAAAGGGTTATACTGATTCCTTTGTGGGTCATTATATTGATCATAATGGGACTAAGTCAGTGAAACAGGCACACATACCCTGTTTCTGCATGTTTTACCTTACACACCCTATTCTGCAAGGGTTTCCTAGCACAGAGTGTGAACCTCTGGCAGACAATCAACTCTGCAATTTTCCATTTCCGAAAATAGGAGCTGCATGTGTCTTAGTATTCGGATGCCAGTGGTGGGTCAGTGGTGGATACTTCAGACTTTGCATGCTTTTGGTATGTTCTAAAGTAGTGAGGGTTGTATTGATCCCTTGTAATGTAGTACACATTTTTCACGGCAGTTACAATTACTGAGCACCACATTTTGCACTTGTGTGCACTGCAGAGATTGAAGTGGATTAACTGCATGATGTGGGGGTAGGCTCAGGGATATGGGTATCCCACAGATTCCTGAACCTAACTCAGCATCATGGGAAGAATCATCAGAATCCCTCAGGAAGTGCCTGAAACACAAAAGTTGCAACAGTCAGGACTGTCTCACCGGATTCAGTGTCTCAAACCATATCTTGTACTATATATGACCTGGGATAGTGAACAATCTGACTAGTCAGTACTGGTAACCAGTAGTCTGGTGGGTGGTACTAGATTACTAGATAATAATGGTTTCCTCATTGTTGTAGATTTTTTTTAGGGAAATTGGTTTCTATATTTCATTATGGCTTTCCTTGAGAACACAGTTATTTATTTATTTATTTATTTATTTATTTATTTATTTATTTATTTATTTATTTTAAATGGGTTAACACCATGCTATACTGAGTAGAAACACCATTATTACAATAGAGAACAGACAATAAACCTATATAGGATCTTGCAATGGTAATACTTTAGTTAGACTAAGGCAATATCTGTGTTGCTTGCTTTCAAAACCACGTAGGTCAATAGAGGCCCATGTGAACTTTAAAGCTAGCAAACTAAAATGTACATTAGCCTTTGAAGATATCACCTAGAAAGATGAAAGGTACACAATAACAGACTGGTGGCCCCATTGGATGGTAACTAAAATCATAACTAAACACTCATGGGGAGATGATAGTGTAGTCCCTGAGTTTATGGCCGCAGCCCAGGGAGGTACACAATAAACATTTTCAGGGGCACCAAAGGGCCACAATGAAACAACCCCACCCTTCCAGACCAGCTAGTAAGGTGAGGCGCTGAGCAACCTGCAATTAAAAATGATGTCCCTTCATGAGATGGGCCATAATTCAGGGCTCCTGATATTAAATATGGAAAAGTACACTGGAGTTAATGTTGTCACCATTGTGGGCTTTTACATAAACATTGTTAACACTGTCATTTATCATTGTTCGCATTTCTTTATGTCCCTTTCATTTTTTTCAAATCACAGTTTGTTATTAAATTCTTAAAAGAAAAATAAACCCTTCTAACAAACTATGTATGAGCTTAGACCAAGTGCCTGATCACACATCCCCTGCACCCATCCCTTTAAACCGACACTCCCTCTTTCCCTCCATGCACTTTTCCTTTTATATTTCCCAAAAATAGTGTCAGTTGCAGTGTACCCTTGGATTTCCGGTTGGCATCCCCATCTGTTAATCATGTTATAAATATGATAACCCCAAATTACAATGTCTTGGTCTTGAGTTTATGTTGTAGGTCTTCTGAAACCGGTGCATCATCCCCACTCTGCCGTGGGTGGATAGCACGTGTCTCTTCCCCAGTTTAGGGCTTAACTTGGCTAATGTTAACATTTGGGGCTAAAGCAACCCACTTCCCTCCGTGACTGTGTGCTTAGGATTTATGGAGCCCTTTTTCCATTTCCTCCATGGCGGTGATGTGTTCAGGGCTTATGTGGTCCTGTTTCCATTTTCTTTGTGGAAGTGTTTGCAGATATAAAGGGACCAGGAGCACTGTTTGCTTCTGTGGCTGAGTGTTTTTGTATTCGCTAGGGCATATGGAGCCCATTTGCCTCAGTGACAGTACATTCATTCATTTTCCCCCATCGTGGTACTTTTTTTCTAGCCAGATGATGTCTTACTTGGGCTCCGCCAGGCCCCTCTCACCTGGGTGGAGTCTAGTGATGTACATCCATGCTGAGCACTGGCTGCTAAGGATGCAGCGGCCAGGGCTCAAGGTAAGTACTGATCTGCTCCACTTTCCCTGTTTGGGCTAGGGAGGGTGGCAACACACACACACACCACTTGTGCCACTGGGGTTCCTCATCTTCACCACTTGCCCCGCCTGACCTCAGAGTAGATGGATTCCCTCACAAGTTGCCATCTTCAGCCCAGATGCCATGCACCCCACGACTCAGGACTTTTGATCTCCTCCGATCTGCCCAGTCTGGCCCCCGGTTTGATTGTTCTCTCACAGACTGTAACCCGGTTCGTGGACTCTCTTTCAAAAGGACCCATACTGGAGCATATTTTCACCTGGGCGTGCCACTCCTCTCAGGGTCACCCCACACATGCACATAGGGAGGGCATCCAAGCCCTTGTCTATTCACTGGCTGACCCGTTCTGGTCCCTGGCTGTGTCATATGGACCACAGGCTGTGCCTCAGCTATGGGGTCGAGCTCCACACAGCTGGTATGGAGCTCCACAAGTAGATGCACATTTCAATGAAGTTGTTTAAAGTCCCTTTGTGTCCTGTTCTTTATTTTTTCAATGATTTGCGCCTGTAATGTTTCCTCTATGTACACTTGCATATAACTCCCCCTCCCTGAAAAGACCCCATTTGGGCCGGGGGTAACACTTGATATGCGAACACATGGTAACCCAAGTTTTGTAACCAAATATAACAACAGCAAACCCCTGATTCAGAAAACAGGGCCATATTTGGGTATTTCTAATAAATGTCTGACACAGATAGCACAATTTATTCACCCCTCTTTTTATGTTGTCTATATTGTTCAGATTTCTCAAGCTATTGGAAATAATGATTGAAATCTGATGTAGACTAGTTTATGTCCTGTTTTACATCACTGTTATATATAATGTATAATATATAATGATGCTCCCACATGCATAGGATTTTTTTTCTCCACAATATGATGACCACGATATTTTGTAATACTTCTGCAACACTTACCAATAGAAGGTATTGATCAATAAAGGGAATTTCTGAATTCTGAATTCGGAACAAGAGATATATTCACCTACTAAGGATATGCAAATGACGGTGCTCATTTCTCTAAGCAAGGATTTTTTGTTGGTAAAGTTCATCAACATCCTAAAACTGTGACGAGAATGTAATGTCTTCTGTGGTATATCTCTAAAAAAGTAAATACATACAACATGTAACTTAACTCCATGACCTGGAGAATTGATTTCCGGCATCAACACTACCCCTGACATTATTTTGGTTAGAGGTGAGTGGGGATGAGTGTCTTAAGTAATGAGAGATACACACCAGTTAATTGTGATTAATTTAAATAATGAGGCTAGAGTATAATAGATTGTTGTATGTATTTGCTTTTTTAAAGATATACCACAGAAGACATTACATTCTCGTGCTTTATGGGGAACCCTGAAGAGTGGTTTCCAGATCCTGAAGAAGGTCGGACTAATCAGAGGACTTAATATAGTCCGAGATCGACCGAAACATATGTAGGTCCAAGAGAGAGGAATTACAACTACTCTATGAACATCTAAACATATATTAAGTTACTAAAACAGCACTGATACAAAGATGATTGTCTTATATTCTGTTGTGATGACTGAGGTCTCACTTTTTCTGTTTAAAAAATAAATAGTGCATATGTATGAATGAACGTATGAAAGAAGAGATGATGATGTCATTAAATTTATGTGGTGTAAATATGTTCTGATTTAAGAATGTAAAAACTGTGTGTAAAAATAAATAAAACATATTTTCTTATTAGAAGAATTTTTTTTTGTAAATTGTGAAAGTATTGCCTTTAGCCGCATACATATCTAGGTCCATTATTTTGTTTCTATATACCTTACCTGGAGGACCTACAATATTTTCAGGTACCCTTATATTTACCCCTGCTTTTAGGGAAGCCACATGAGCAACTGGGAAATCTGTCAGGAGATAATTTCCCTCATCAATATGCGAGACCACCAGGGCCTGCAATACATTCTGGTATTGGGATGAAGGTTTGGTTTTTCGAATGGTAGAGATTCTGAGCCAGGCTATTTGGGCCTTCTTTTATATGTGTTTCTGGAAGGACAGGTGGTTGTCAATAGATAAGACTAAGCATGTTGCTAATTCTGATAGTTGTGCATCAAATCTTTCTAGGTGCATATGTTTGAGCCATTGTTGGACAAGCTGTTTTTAGCAGGTGTGTCGATGAGGATGAATTCAGTCTTGGATGGTTTTAGGTTGAGGTAGGTAGTCGACATCCAGGACTGGATGATGACTAGGTAATCGAGGAGACAAATGATGTCCTGCACGCTATTTACTCTCATGTACAACTGAGTATCATCTTTGTATCGGCAGATGGGTATATTCGAATCTTTGATGAGATGCCCAGAGACTCCATGTAAAGGTTCAAAGGGATTTGGTGAGAGGATGGAGCATTGGAATACTCTGCAGGAGACCTGGAGGCAGTTAGAATGCAACAAGTTCATCTGGACAGCCTGGTGTCTGCCTGAGAGGTAGGCAGTAAAACAATTCAGGACAGTGTCAGAGAATCCTATGCTGTCAGCAAGGAGGGAGAGAAGGATGCAGTGGTCAACAATGTTGAATGCAGGCGAGAGGTCAAGAACAAGGAGGCATGAGTCGCCCTTATCCGTGATTTGGAGAGCATCATCCACCACCTGAATGGTGGCTGTTTTGATGCTACACTTTGGGCAAAACCCTGACTGATGGTCATTTAGGAAGTGGAGTTGTTCAAATCTAGCAAGTATTTGTGTAGCAAATACTTTTTCCAAGATTTTGCCAATAAAAGGGGGGTTCATAATGGGTGTGATGTTGGCCAGGTCATCTGAATCTAGAGTTGTTTGTTTTCAAAAGAGGTTGTTTGTGACCAGTCTTGATGGGGTCCAGGAATTATCCTTCTGTGTGGGAGGCATTGATGATGCTGAGGAACTCATTCAATGCCAGACCCGTCAATTGTTTAATGATGGAGGCCAACATTATGTCATCAGAATAAGAAGTAGGATTGAGGTCTGGAAAGTCAAATGCTGCAGTTCCTGGGCGAGAGGATATGCACTCAGGGGCGCAAGACACCCATAAAATCTGGGGGGGACAGGGCACACCTTGGAACTTTTCTTTTTTTATTTATTCATGGTTGTTTAGTCAAAGAATTCGACTTTTCGCAAAATTAAAATAGCAGTACGTATTAAATCACATACATCATCACTGTATAAAACAAGAGAACACACAGCGTAAATCCACCAACCTCGCTCTAGCGAAGCATAAAGTGCATCTCTCAATACAAATACATCAAATATCCTTGACACAAAACACATACAAATATACCAGAGCCTCCATGCATCGATACAGCATCAAAGCAATCTTGCACTGTTTCATGCTGTGAGTACTAACGAAAGCCAACCATGTTCCCTTACATATCCCAGAACATCAAGAGACATGCAAATAGCAGCAGTGGTCCTAATAAATCCAATAACATAGCCTAACTCACACTTCCATGTGTGCTCACTCACCTATGCTTGCACTCACAAATCCTCCACACAAAGCATGAGATGAACGCAGTTCTGTTAGCAGTGCTGCACTAATGCAGCAGCCACACACCTCTGCTGGCACACACCATGCCCACGTGTTCCATGAAATTGTGTGCCTACAAGTGTTTCTGAAAGTCTAGGGGTGTGCATGAATACTGGGGCCATTCAGTAGTGGAGTGGGAGCATTTTTTCAGACCATTCAGGTTGTTTCTTTCATTGAAAGGCAGGATCAAAATGTATTCAGTTTCAACGGAAGTAAAAACCAGTTTGTGATGAGAGGTTCAACAAGGAAAACCTAGCTCCGAAACAAACATAAATGCTCGAAATGCTTTGAAAATGTCATCATTCAAGATCCAGCCTCTAAACACAAGGCAGGATCAAAATGTATTGAAAGATTCAGTGGGGGAAAAAACTGCTCCAGAGCAAGACCTAGTGCTCAAAATGCATTCAAAGAGTCATCAGTAAAAAACTAGCCTTTAGACACATAGGAGGAGAGAGGGACACACTAGATTCGAAAAACACATACATGTGACGCTCAAAATGCATTGAAAATGTCATCATTCAAAATCCAGCCGGAAAATTACAAGGGAGTATGCACACGTGTTGAATGGATGGATCATAGGATGGTAAATACAAGCTCCAAAACACTCAGAAAAGCTTAAAATGCATTGAAGATTTCATCAGGGAAAAAGCCTGTAAACAGCAGTACATTTTGATCCTGTCTTGTGTGGGAGAAGAGAGTTGTTAAATATGTCAGGATTCAAAGTAAAAAAGCATGGAAACCCAATACAAAATGTGAATCCACCAGAATTCACATTTACCAAAAGGCGAGGGAAGGGTGTATTGAAGCTGTTTTTGTTGGTCTTTGATATGTTTCAACACGTTTTGTTCCACACTAGTAGTTTACAGGCTGTATGTTGAATAATGGATTTGTCAATTAATTCTGAGCACTTATGCGTCTGTTGGAGCTCAGTTGTTCGTCTCTTGGCCTATCAAGAGGTGGTAATCCTTTCTTCTAGTTTAGAGGCTGGATTTTGACTTTTGAATGCATTTTGAGCAATACAGAGTGTTTTTGTACATGTTTTTTTCTTTCCATTTCAATATATTTTGATCCTCCCTTGTGTATTTCTAACAACAGGAAGTGTTAGAAATACATCAGGATTTGAATTTCCAAAAATTACAGAAACAAAATGCATACTGTGACTGTAGAGTTGTTAGAAGCCTTCCAGAATTATTTACCAAAACTCGATGGCATGAAGTAAGAAGACTGTGGGAAGAGAGAAGGCAGGTGAGAGGAAGGGAAAGGACACAGGATCCCTAGCATCTAAATCAGAGAGCAGGGAAGCGAATGGTTGCAACACAAGGCGGTTCATTGAGCAGGGACTAGTCCGGTAGAGTTGTTAGAACACGGAATCCACCAATCCGGTGTCCGCCCTTGGCAGGGAACTGAATCTGGCCTCCTTGATTTAAAAAAATCAGATGATGATATCAGGGATAAAGGTAAACTTGCTCTCTTGCTACTACTAGACCTTTCAGCAGCATTTGACTTAGTTGACCACGGCATACTCTGCCGACACCTTACCCAAGCAGCTTCCTTCACACCAGAAGCAACAGCATGGATAGCCTCCTTCCTAGAAGGTAGAAGAATGAAAGTCTTCTCTGAAAATGCTAGCGCCACACCTTCACCAATTAATTGTGGAGTCCCCCAAGGCTCATGTGTTTCCCCTGAACTCTAAAACATTTTCACGAATCCCCTTTTTGACCTTCTTTACTCCCTTGACATTGCATGTACAAATTATGTGGACAATACCCACATTCTCCTCCCCTCACTGGCACCTACTCAGAAGATGCCACCACACTAAACTTAACCTTCATCACCATTCAAGCCTGGATAGCCTCCCACGGCCTTTGCTTGAATAATGACAAAATAGAACTCCTTATCATAGGACACCCAAAACTCTGAACGAATTGAACCCTGAATACTCAACCTTCATTATCAATGGCATCCCTATACCGTGTCACCCTTAGTAAAAAACTTGGGAGTCTATCTAGATGCATCTCTTACACTCACCAGACAATTCAATGCCATTGCCTCTTCAGCTACATACACCACAAAACTCCTTAAGGCCTTAAGACCATTCTATCGCCAGAAAGCTGCCTTACGATGGCTTGCCCATGGTGGGCGCTAGATCAGACTATTGTAATGCTCTATTTGCCGGCACATCATGCTACGATCTAAAAGAACTGCAAGTCATACACAATAATGCCCTAAGAGCTGCTTTCAAACTCCCCGAAACCAAACACATATCAGCTGCCTGCAGGAAGGTACACAGGCTCCCTATCTGGGAAAGAATTCTCTTCAAGACCCTAACCATTACCCACAGCTGCATATCCAAGTTAGCTACCTGTCTCAAAGATTTGCCAAACCGCAATCGACCAGCCCCGTCAGAACCTCCTATGCACAAAGGCTAGTTCAACCCACCTTCAAACGTGACAAAGCAGGTGGCTCAAGCTTTCCTGTCACTGCAGCCAAGCAATGGAACTCCCTCCCACACAATCTCAGATCAGAAGGCTCATATTGGGCTTTCCGTAAAGGCCTCAAAACCTGGCTCTTCAACTAACTCAAAGGTCTTGGGCCTCCCACCATTTTCGGACCATTGCACAATATCTATGCACTATTTATACTTTATCTTTATGCACCACTGTAACCAATGCACCAATGTAACCTGTAACCGCCTTCTGGGCCAAAGTGGCCTCATGTAACCTGTTTTCCACAGCACCCTGATGCCTGAGGGTTTGTCTGTGCTATACAAATGCAAGAAAAAAATACATAAATCAAGGGCTACAAGTTTCAGAATGCTAAAATGAAACCATTACAGGACTAGCGTCTCCTGAATGGAGCGGATAATGTTAGCCTGTATTGTTTGAGTGTTAGGTCACTGTAAATCAGTTTTACGTCTATAATAATATAAGTCTAAATCTTAAATTAATTTCATTTAGAATGCCATAAAAACGATGAATGGCGCTTGAAAATAAGCAAGATCAGATTTCTAAAACTTGTCAAATTGTTTAGATCACCTGTGGCGGCATTGTGGCATCACGGGCACCACAAATACATCGGAAATTGAATCAGAAATTGAAAATAATCCCCTACTTTAATATGTACACATTTCAAAACATGACTTTAAACAATGACACACAAAATTTGTGTGGAAACAACTGATTTGAATGTTAAAACGTATGAATGTGTGTATTGCAAACAAAAACACCACATGCTTGCTGTGGATACGGGTACTTGAGAGGAGTCAAACGAATGCTGGGCAAATAGCCACCCTTTGAGAGAAGGGACGATATGCCATCCTGTCCCTCTGCGCACTTCCCATCACGAATATGTGTGATCTCACACCTCCACCTCTGGCATTGATCAGCCATGCCACACAACGAGGGAATGTCCATTATTTGCTCAAGGGTGGCATACATTAAACCTTCCAGAATTATTTACCAAAACTCGATGACATGAAGGAAGAAGGCAGCAGGAACAGAGTAGTCGGGTGAGAGGAAGGGAAAAGACAGGACAGAAACCTTCCAAAATTATTTACCAAAGCATGATGACATGAAGCAAGAAGGCAGCGAGAAGAGAGAAGGCAGGTGAGAGTAAGGGCAAGGACAGGACAGAAACCTTCCAGAATGATTTACCAAAACGCGATGACAAGAAGGAATAAGGCAGCAGGAAGAGAGAAGGTGGGTTAGAGGAAGGGTAAGGACACAGGATCACAAGTGTCTAAACCAGAGAGCAGGGAAGCGAGTGGTTGCAACAAGAGGCGGTTCAGTGAGCAGGGACAGAAAGAAAGGAAGAATATATACATACCTGAGAGCAGCAGAAAGCAGTCTTCGAGTCTCACCACCATCGTCACCAAGTCAGGCTCACACTGACTCTCAGAACCCTAGCAGCACGCATCGCTGCCTGCTGGCTTGTGAAGGTGAGGCGGAGGCTGGCAAGCTGCGCAGCAGTTTACTGCGCACTCCAGCCCAGCGTGGGCTGGTATGTGCCGTATTCCCCGGGGGTGGGGGAAGAGGGGAACACACAACCAAGAGTTGTTGTCAACAACTCTTGCTCGTGGTCCTGCGTCGTTCTCCTCCCCCACACTGTTGTTGAGTGAAATGAATCCACTATAGCACCACACGTTGCAGCATATTACCCAACAACCTCCCTTAGAATGCGTGACAACCCTCTGATACAATAGTTTCAACCAGCTAGTGTATTACCCAAAGCAACACGAGATGAGCTATCTGATTGCATCAACTTTTCTGAACTCGGTTCAGCTCATGGGGGTATCCAATTGTCCTGCATTTTCTGGGACTGTCCCGTTTTGTAGGACTTTGTCCCCTGATAGATAGGAAATGTCCTGCCTCCATTCAGTTATCAGTTTCGACCCAGGCTTCTATATGTGCCTGCGGATTGAGCTGCTCCTACCGTTCTGCATGTTTTACTGTTAATGCACTGACAACTGGCTTAATTACAATGCTAAAGCTTTGTTTGTGGGGGTTTGATTGTCATGTTTAAAGGTAACATGGATCTACGTGATAACTGCGTGGCACGACATTCCGAATCAAAAAATCTTGAATTCGAAAATGGTGCTGCGCAGTGATCCCATGGATCACTTTCTCCTGCATCCCCATACCCCTTGCTCCCATACTTAGCTTTCGGTGACACACTTCTGTGTGTGCTGCCGACTCCCTTCTATCCCTGCAATGTCAGCTCCCTCTCACTAGCGTGAGACAGAGCTGGCGCCGCAGGGTCCTTTCTTCTTCTTTTTTTTTACTTTATTGTCCCTTGCTTTGATTCTCATGGAAGTGGAGTTCAAGCCCACAACCCCCGAAGCTCATAATATTGAACAGGGGACACCCCTGGAACCCATGCTCCCTTTGTTCGACATTATGGGCTTCTTTTTTCCCTTGCCGAATGCGCATAAGACGCACATTCATCTTTTTTTCTATACATTTTCAGGATAAACGGTTAAAATATCTGACATATCAACACCACAAGGGGCCTCATTACGAGGTAGGACGTAGCCATGGTGCTATTAGCACCTTGGCTACCTCCTTACCGCATTGCGGGTCTGGGTTCCCGAAATAGGGACTTAAATTATATATATTTTTTTATATTTTTGCATTTTTAAAGCGCTCACACAGCCCGTGGGCATCGAGGCGCTGTTACAGGAATTATCCGTTTTTTTTTTGTCTTAGTTGCTTATTTATAATGCACTTAAACACGCAGAGGTTTCTAAGCGTGGACCCGGAGATCGAACCTGTGTTGCTTCGTGTTGTCTTGCTTCCAAGGCACGCATGCTGCCGCTAAGCTATCGTCCCAGGCTAACCTTGGAGGACCCGGTAAGTCCCCATTCCGGTACCCATTCCCCATTCCCATTCGAGCCCCCATAGGGCTCAATGGGAATGGGGATGGAGCTAATAATGGTACCACAATTTGCGTTACCATTATTAGCTCTGAAGTCCCTTAACGGGTCCCTTCCATAACACCTGGTAAAACCAGGTATTAAGGAAGGGACCCGCTAAGGGACCTCGGAATAGGGTGGTAAGGGATTACCGGCACCGGTGTCCTTACCGGTGCTGGTAATACCTTAAAACCTACCTCGTAATGTGGCCCAAGGACAACAAATTAGCATTGAGTTTAAGCCGGTGTTAGAGCATTTAAAGCAATTCACTAATTGTTTAAAGAACAATTGGGACGTGTGAAAGGTGACATCATCGCTGCTGTATGTGTTCAAGCATCCTGCAATATCATTTTAGAAAGTTGCCCACTCAAGGGTGGCCACCTTTCAGGGATGTAACACGTGGGCAACCGCGGACAGATAGAAAGGCAATGATCAGAAGTTCTCAGTGGATTATAAGGAGCATAATAGCTTTGAGGGGCAAGACTTCAGTAAATATCCTCTAATCAGCACTAACAAGGCAACCAGCCTGTCTACAGGCAATGGTGGGTCCATCTTTCATAGAGGGACATTTCCCCAAAAGTCTGTTCCACTATCTAATAATGCCCTTTTACACCCAAGCCTAGTTGTAGTTCCTTTGACATTTAGTCCTGTAAGAGGATTCAATTCAACACTACAGCTAAGTCAACGCCTAGTCTATAATACTGAATGAAAACCCTTATTGATATATCTTTATGTCCAGTTCATGCGTTCTGGATGACTACCCC
This sequence comes from Ambystoma mexicanum, assembly GCF_040938575.1. Lineage (NCBI taxonomy): Eukaryota > Metazoa > Chordata > Amphibia > Caudata > Ambystomatidae > Ambystoma > Ambystoma mexicanum. Next base: position 993,202,788 of record NC_090932.1, on the reverse strand, counting down.
TATATAACACCCCTCTCTTGGAATCCTCCGGACCCCACTGAGCCAAGAAGTAGTTCTGCTTTGCAAGTTTAAAAGGTTTATTTGATAATTTAAACAATAGATATATATATCACACCTTATAATAAATTAATAATTGAATAGCACACTTAATCTGATATGATAAAGATTAACAACGGAGAATCTGGCACCAACACGCTTCTCTATAATCAACAAGGAGTTGAGAGGAAATGGATAAGATAGCACACTGGTAAATAGGAACAAAAGAAGAAGGTGGTAAAGAATGCTTTATGTAAGCTCAGGTGGATGCACTATTCAATGAATGCAGTACAGAAAATACTCAATATGATTTCAACCAAACAATGTAATCACTTTTCTCTGGCTATTCACTCCCCCCCTCTTTATGCAATGCAAGGAAATGGAAGGAAAAGCACACAGTTCTCAGAAATGCAATCAAATGTGATTCAGTTCACCCCAGCAAGCTTAGACAACAGAAGTTTAAAACACAACCCAAAATGCTTCTATATGTGCTGGCAATGGAGTGAAATATGCTGGAAATGCTTTTAATTCCCTTTCAGAGGTTCAGGGTGAGTGGTATCTAGTTAATATTAGTCCAGGCTCACTCTTGCAATGATTCAGGAATGATTAGCAGGTTAAACAAATTTCTGGCAAATGGAAGGCAAGCAGCAGCAGATTTTTTTACACGTGGAGAAATTTGCAAATCGCGGTAAAATTCGCGAATGCGCCGGGCGCTATTACAGAAGAACTACAAGGACTATCACTATCTTTTTGGGGTACTAGGAAAGCATAGGATCTCAGCTTCCAAATGAAAGTTACTGCAAGTCTCTAGCACAAACGGTCGCGGAGATATGAGCGATTGAATAAAGGTCGTTTTTGGTTTTGCAAATTTTAAACGCAGCACTTTTTCAGTTTTAAAAATAATGGCAGGATAACACAATTGCTAAGCTGCAGTTCTACTTAGATTAAACTAGATTGAATTATATTATTTTAACTAGGAGATTGGTTCTGCACAGTTTTCTAGGTACTCACACTATATTCTTGAGTGAAATGGGCCTCGCCATGGATCTGGTCAGGTTTTAAACGGGACTCTGGTCTCTGCACTTCACAGTGATCTGGGTCTTCTCTCTCTCTGGATTCTGAAGATTGAGGGATTTAAAGTCTGGATCTTTCTGCACAGCTTTCTCTGGAGATTGATGGATTTGAAGTCTCTAGTTTGTCTCTCTGGAGGTTTGATGGAGGTAAATATGGATTTTTCCGGCAGAGCTTCCAGCGGCAGATGGAAATGAAGGTCCCTATCTGTCCTGTCTCTCTGCTTTTATGTGTTTTGAAAATGGGTGTGTGTGAGCATCACTGACCCTACCTCTCTCTCAGCTTCTAATTGGTCAAACTTCCATTTCTCATTTGATTGGGGGAGCTAAGTTGTGTCAGAGTGATGTCATTTTACAGCCTGCAGAAAGTCCACTCCTCCTGTCAACTTACACACAAATCTAGATTTGAAACAAATACATATTTGCAGAGGTACATATTGTTTTAAAATCATATGCACCCCTCACATATCACAGGAGGTATCTCCTGTTTAAACTCTGCTCTTCCTGGGAGCTTGCATTCAGAAATGGCAATATTTTGCACTTTTTAACTGGTTTGCAATTCCGGACATTACCCCAAATTTACACACATGTGCGCAAGGAGTATGGACATTAATTGATGAAGTGTCAGATTTTTCACATGCACACATTTTGAGTAATATCCTCTTTTCCGCTAAAACCCCCCTGACCATGCCACCGGTTCTAAAAACCTCTTAAAATGTGGGCAGAAAAATCACAAGAATTATGGTGTCATTTATACAATTTTCACATGTCCGCTCTATGAGTTATTCATCTTTTTCTAAAACCATATTCTGGCTATAGAGGTGTGTCTTTTCATGTCACATGGTACAGAAACCAGTCTTACCAGTTTCTGGCAAGCTCAGAGACCTTGCTCCTCCCAGCTTCTGCCAAGAGGAAGCTCCATTTACGACTCCCGCCAATAAAACATTTGCCTGAGTCAGGACAGGGCTTTGTTCAATTTCCTGCAGAGCCCAGGTAATTCAATCAGGGAAGTGTCATATCCCTTTTGGTGTGAGCAGCAAAAGGGCAGCTAGGCCTGGGAACACAGCTGTGACTCAAGTTTCACTCCTGATGGGGGTAGTTGGTGGGCAGAATCCAGTTCCTTAAGCCAAGTTTCAGATAAAATGTCACTTTTTGTTTCCCAGTTTAAGTCAAGACAATTTTTTTACATATGCAGCTAGAATGGTGATTCTAAGTTTAAAACTATGACATTTAAACAATTTCAACCTATGTGACACTCAAAAGTAGGTCACTCATTTCTCTTAAACCTTGAGATTTCTAATGTCTTTCAGTCCAAATTTACTTAAACTGCTGAAATCCCCGGCTCAGCCAGTCTTGTTATAAACCTTCAAGTCACTTCAGAATATAACTTTAGATTGTATCCACCTCTCAGTAAGTCTTTCTTTGGCCTGTTTTGGGTTCATTTATTCAGTTTTGCAAAAAGTAAAATCTGGTGTTGTTTTAAAATGCCGGCTTTTGGATAGTGGTGAGTACTGGTACTGCACCCATTTTTGGGATTTAAGAAAATGAATTCCCAACAGTTATGGGTTTGCTTTTGGCAATGAGCATTGCCATTCCCAATGGTTTCAGACTACTGTGTGGGTAGTCCAATGGTGGTTTTAGGCAGTGTCCTTCTGTGCCCATAACATCGGCAAAAATGAATGGCAGCCTATTCTTCATGCATTTCCCTGTGCATTTTCTGGGAAGCTCTGGCCATCATGATGTTTTCCATGTCAGTACTGCACAGTTTTGAGGTAGGGCTCGGATACATGGGTAAATACATCCCACAAGCCCCCCTCTTGCGATGGCCATTCGGTTTCACTGATGGGACTCGCAAGATCTGGGATGTTTCCTCATCTTCTTCCAATAGATGGCACAGTTCAGCATCTGTTCCTCCATCCGGTCGGATCGATCGGTTCTCCTCGCCGGTCCTGATGGGAATATTGGGCGGTACCCCGGGCCCGTTGCGTCTCTGCTCCCGGTCTCCGGATCGTCGTCCTTGGCCCGTCTCCAGGTTTTCTTTCTCCTAGGACGACAAAGGAAGAGCGGCAATACCTATTCATAGACATTTTTCCACCACTGTTGAGATAGGGGGGCAGCATATGCATTTCATCATAACAAAACATTACATTCTTATTTTGAAAAAAAAAAACAGTATAACTAAGAGACAGTTTCATGCAAATCACAATATTTTAGAGACTAGATGTGGTATGTTTTATGGTTGGAACTGAATTAGTCTGAGACAGTACCCGCTAGGATTCCAGTGGATTCCTCCAGTTGTTGCAGAGTGTGCCTGGGATGGCAACATTTCAACTGGTTTATGTGGACCCACTTGTCTTCCCCCGCTGCCAAAGGACTTTTGGGGATGTGGATTTTGTAGGCCACAGGGGAGATTTTGTCGATGATCTCAAAGGGTCCTTTCCATGTAGGCAAAAATTTGCGCTGCTTGCCTGGTTCCTTTGGAAGTTGTATAGATAGACCCGGTCTCCCACCTGATATTCCTTCCTGGAAGTTTTCAGGTCATAATGGGTCTTCATGCTATCAGCTGATCTTTCTAGATTCCGCTGAGCATAAGCAAAAGCATGTTGAAGGTGTTTCCTTAAATTCTCCACATACTCATGAGTAGTGGAGGCATTTATCAGTATCTGCTCTTGGGTCCTGTAGAGCAAATGCTGCGGAAGCACCATCTTGCGCCCAGTCATCAACTCAAATGGTGACATTTTGGTTGCAGATGAAGGGGTAGATCTGATGGCCATTAGGACCAGAGGTAATCGGATATCCCAACTTGGCCCAGAATCTGCCACAAACTTCTTTAATATGCTCACAATGGTTCGGTTATATCTCTCTACTGCCCCAGAAGAAGCTGGTCTATAAGCAATATGCAGCTTTCTCTTGACCCCCAATATCTCCCACATCTTTGTCATTACTTCACTGGTGAAGTGGCTACCTCTGTCTGACTCAATCCTTTGAGGTAGACCAAAACGGGAAAAGATGTGGTTAATCATCAAGGCAGCTGCAGTTTCTGCCTTGCAATTTGGGGCTGGGAGACATTCCACCCACTTGGTAAACAAGCATGTCACAGTCAACATGTACTTATTCCCCCTAGCCGAGCGAATCACAGGGCCTACAAAGTCGATTTGTAAATCTGACCATGGCAGTGTCATCCCCCTCTTTTGGAGAGGCGCGCGGTGCGTGAGGGATGATGGCTGAAATTGTGCACACACAAGACACCCCTTCAAGTATTGGTCGAGGTCCTGCCCCATGTGTGGCCAGTATGCAACCTCTCTTAAGATTTCCAATGTTGGCCGCATCATGGGCGTGACTTAACATCAGGCTTCGGAATGAGGTAGGAACCACCCACTGATCGTGGCCAGCTTTGGATTTCCTTACCAGCAAACCGTCTTGGATTCGGAACATTTTTGGACATTTCATCAACACTCTTAGGTCCTCTTTCCCAATGTAATCGGTATCCGTCATGGGAAAGTTCTCAGGGTCCACAAGGTGCTGGTAAAATTTACCAATAATTGGATCCCCCTTCTGAGCTGTAATCAAATCAGCATCAGGGGTCTTCTTACTCCATTGTGCAATTGAAAGGTCGTTGTGAGCATTTGTCTGGGACCTAGTGATAGCAGTGACCTGGATTTCCCCCAACAGGGACTCAATCTCAATTAGATCCCCTTGGATGGCCCCGGTTTTGGCCAGCTGATCAGCTAAGTCATTTCCAGTTTTGTCTGGTCCCTCTACTTTGGAATGACCCTTAATCTTTTTCCAATAGATGGTCATCCCATTCGAGGTGACCAGATCATCAATGTTTTGGATCAACTTCCCATGTTTCAAGGGTTTGTTGTTAGCACATAACATGCCTCTGGTTTTCCAATTAACCAGGTGCTCCACGAACCCGTTCCGTACATAATCCGAATCTGTGATTATGACCAGTTCGTGGAGTTGATGCTGGACAGCAGTGAGGATGGCCTGATGCACAGCCATCAATTCTGCCACCTGACTACTTCAGGGACCAATTTTGTATCCAGCGGAGGGTTCTGGGGACTCATTCACCCATGCATTCCCTACGCCGGCCACCAGTTCTTTCTCCCCGTTGTTGTCAACATGGTAAGAGCATCCATCCACATAGACAGTGGGCATTCCCTCACACTTGTCTTCTTCAAAGACTTTGTGTGGGGAATTAAGGTATGCCTCCATGTTGTCCTTTATTTTTAGACTTTCGTCCTCGAGACAGTTTTCTCTGGCACAATCATGCAAGTCAGCCAGACCTTGCGCGAGGGGACTCTTCTTGTTTTGGCCATATCGGACCTCCACAGGAAAGCCTTGCATTGACAGAATCCAGGAAGTAATTCGGGAATTACTCACATTTCCGGTCCGGATTCTATCACTTTGGAGATATTGCAGAGGCTGGTGTGGAGTCTCCACTATGATGTGTTCCCCCTGGATAAACGGGCGGTAATTCTTCAATGCCCACAACGTTGCCAGGAGTGCCTTCTCACAATCGTTGAATTTTTCCTCCACAGAGGATAAAGTTTTGCTCGCGTAGGAGATTACTCTATTGACCTTGTCATGCTTTTGGTATAATACTGCCGTCAAGCACGTATTAGAGAACCCCGTCTCCAGGAATAACTCCTTGTTTCTGACAGGGTAAGCTAGGCAAGGCGCTTGTGAGAGGCTTCTTTTGAGTTGTTTTACTGCCTCGGATTGTTCTGGACCCCATTCCCACGTGACCCCCCCCCTTCAAGAGATGAATCAGGGGTCTGGTGATCTCTGCGTAGCCCTCAATGAACTTTCTGCTGTAATTAGTCAGTCCAAGGAGGCTCCTTAGTTCCCGCAGAGTTGTGGGGTCTTTCAGTTTCTGAAGTGCTTCCACTTTCTTTTCCTGGGGACAGAGGCCCTGAGGAGTAATCTCATGCCCCAAGAAATTAACACGGGTTCTACACCACTGTGCTTTCTGAAAGGAAAGTTTTGCTCCGGCGGCCCTCAACTGTGTCAGAACATAACGGATCTCCGCTATGTGTTCCTCCACAGATGAACTTTTGATGAGGACATCATCTACATAAGCCAGGTTACCCCTCGCACCCAGGTCGGGCATGGCCTTATGTAGGAAAATGTTGAATTCATTGCCGGAGTTGAGGTATCCGAAGGGAGTCCGGGTCCATGTGTACTGCTGGCCCCCAAAGGTAAAAGCCAGTTTGTATTGGTCCTCCCTACTGACAGGCACGGTCCAGTATCCATTGGTCAGGTCTATTGCAGTGAATACCTGTGACCCCTGGATCTGGGCCAGCCCTTGGTCAATGTAGGGCAGAGGCCATCGGGAAGTATGGACCCGTTTGTTGAGTTCCCTGAGGTCAGCGCAGAGTCTCCACTGGCCGTTTGGCTTCAATATTCCCAGCACCGGATTATTGAAAGTGCTGTGGACTGGACGGATTATTCCCCTGGACTCAAGGTTCTTAATTATTTCAGTAAGGGACTCCATTGATGCGAGAGGCAAGCGATATTGCTTCACAAACACAGGAGTCATGCCAGGGTCCGTGGGGATTGTTGTGGTGTGGATGTCGGTGCGACCACAGTCATATGAGTCTACCGCAAAGAGATCTTGGAAATCCAAGAAAACTTGTTTCAACTTTTGCTTTTGTTCCAGAGTCACACAGGCATCAGCTAGGTTGACTCTCTCTTCCACCATCTGCCTGAAGCCTGGAAAGACTTCTGGTTTGGCTATCTCTGCGGCCTCCTCCAGCTGGGTGGAGAAGTCCCTGGTCAGAGTGCTGATTTGGACCGGAGGCTTCAGGTGGGAAAGGCAGCCCTCATGGACCTGGAAAATCACCTCATCCCTCCTGAAGTCACAAGTCACATCTTCCTTACCATAAGGGCAAGAAGTGTACACCAGGAAGTTCCCCCCATGCCGGGTAAAAATCCTGTCTGGTGTTGCATGGTCATCACTGTCACTGTCAAAGCAGTCCTTGGGGATTGGCCCTAACAGTTCATTACCTAAGTCTATGGAAAAATGTCAGTCATCAACCGCCATTCCAACAATGGTGCCTGCGGCTAGAGTAATACTCTTTAAGTCGCTGTTATCCACCTCTATTGGAATGGTGTCATGTTCTGTGTTGACTAATGGTGTTGGGTTTACCCCTAACCCTTGCTGTTGGAGAGAAGCATTTAGATGTATGTAAGCATCAGGGTTTTGCAAATATTGTCCTCTTTTAACTTTCACTTCCAGGGAGAATTGTCGGGTCCTTTCTGGGATGGTGACTTTCTCTTTAACCTGAATCTCAACTGCATAAGGTAGCAATTGAGCTGACCTAAATGCTTTTTCTGGATCATCAAAGCCCATGGGATTATCCGCTAATCGGGACCAAGCTTTGAAGTTTATTAGGTCCAAACTAATGGCAAAGCGATTGAGAATGTCACTGCCTAAGTAAAAGGCGGCAGGGACGTCTCGCACGACCCAACAATTGTGGACTATGCTCTTGTTGCCCATGGAGATTTTGAGCATACACCTGCTTGGCAGGAGATGTTTGGAATTAGGTGCTTCCAGGTCCATTTCCCATTTGTCTATCAGTTTGAAGGTGGGAATGGCTGGATCTTTTGGGAGTTGGCGAAACATGGCTTCGCTGATGAAGCTCTTACCGTTGCTCACACACACTCGAGCGAGAACAGAGTCCTTCCCATCATTTAACTGAACAGGGATGAACAACTGCTCTCCAATTTGCTGAATATCAGCCAGGCTCTGAGCTGATTTCACATCTTTCTGGACTATAGGAGTGGGAGTTTCTGATTGTGGATTAGTATAGAATTTCAGAGTGTTTCCTTCCAGCGTGGAATACCACCTTAAACTGGAAGGAAGGTTGATTTTCAGAAATAGAGAGGACCCCCCATCACCAGTCTGTTGTCCTACTGCTATTACTGTCACGTCTGGAATCTGGTTGTTCTGGAAGTGAAATTCTACTTGGTCAGATTTTTGTTCAACCATGTGGCAGGTGCCGTTTAAACTAACATGGTTAACACTCTGTTTTAATTTTATTGGTCGGCTAGTCTGGGTCCAGAGGACCTTGTTTACGCAATCTATTAGCGGTGACAACCTTCTGAGGAGGTCATTCCCCAGTAAACAAGGGGTGCCCTCTGGAGTCACAACTATGACCGGGTGTTTCAACTTGTGTCACCCAATTTTAATGTTCAAGTCTGCAGTCCCCTCAACGGGAATTTCCTTCCCGTCAAAGTTCTGCAGTTGTCCAGGAAGAGAGGTGAGAGGAATTTGGTAATTCCCTTCCCTTCCTGCATTCAGTTCATCAAAGGCCCTTCTGGACAGAAGGGTAGCTTGAGATCCAGTGTCCACCAGTGCCAAAATTGTACCCTGCCCCTGTACTTGTACCGGGGCATAGTATCTTCCCTCCTTCTCCTCAAGGGGGCACAGATAATGTACATTTTTGGACAACTGGTGGGCTAATTTTCTGGTTTTGGACATCGCTAGCGAAGAGATTTGGGCAGAATTCTGTGGAGAGCCTTGGGAATCTGAAAGAAAAATTTGGCAACTGGAGATCAGAGCCATTGTGGGTTCCCCTGGCTCCGGTTCTGGGCCGCCCCCCCTTTTTGGAGGCAGTCACCAGGATGGGTTTGAACCAGGGGATTTTCTTGCGGTTGGTTCTGGGATGAGATGGTGGGCGGCGGTAGCTCAGTCTCCACATCTCCCCAGTCTGGATTTGCATCCCTAGGGACCCATTTTTCTTTGGGAGGAGTTCCCCCCTCTCTGAAGGAGAAGATCCTTTTTCCCAGGATCCTCTGAGGATCCCTCTCCCTCAAATTGGAAGACCTGTACCTCCTCCTCAAACTGAGTCTGTTTGGGTCTTTTGTTTCTCCTACCCCCCCTCTGCTCCTTAGGAGGCAGACTTTCAGGGGCAAGAGATTTTGTTTCCGGTTCCTGGGTTTCCAGGGGCTGTTTACAAGTGAGGAAGGAAGCTTCCTCCAAAGCTTTACACCCCCCTTCCCCTTGTGCCTCCTCCCTGGGAACCGGTGAGTTATCGGGGTGCTGCCCCCGTCATTGTTCTGGAGCACCAGGTCCAGAGTTGGGTGCGTTCTGCGCCGGCACGCCCATCTGAGGGTTCTGCTGAGCCCTCAGTATGTGACCCAGATCCCGCGCCATGTTTTGAACCTGGCGCTCTAACTGGGAAACCCGCTCAGGCTGATACGGGGCCCTGTTTTCTCCCCTGGGCTGATCCCGGGAAGGGTAGCTGTCCCTCCTCTGGTAATACCCCGGGTTGGGAAGATTTGGGTACCCCTCCACCCTTGGCCTCCCCTCTCCCGGATTCAGTGGTCTGGGCTCAGGGAATTGGGGAAAGAAGGATGGATGGTTTTGGGGCTGAAAGTCGGGTGGATATCTGGGGAAAAAGTTCTGCCCAGGGTTTGGTAAATTTCTGCCCTCCTGTGGGAAGTTTGGAGGGAAGTTCCCTGGGTTAGGTGCTTGGCTGGATCCCCCCCCTTGGGCTGGAGGAGTCCACACATAACCCAGGATGGGTCGATTTCCCTTGTAACGGGGACTTACATAATCAGGAGAGCGAGGGACCCCATTTGTGGGGCTGCCTCCTTGGCTCCCTGTCTGTGACTGACCCGAGGACCTCCTGGGCCTAGCATTATTAGGTGCAGGTAGGTTTTTAGGCCCCCCCATCTCCAAATCCAAAACGGGGGTGACCTTTACCTCTGCCACCTTGGCAGCAGCAGGGGTGCTGTTGGCTTTGGGGTTTTTCTGGGCATTACTTTTGCTATCTATCGGTTTCTGCACCTCATAGATCCGGGTAGCCTGTTCAATGACCCAGTCTAAAGATCTTTTCTCGTGAAAATCCCTCACGAGCTGGGTCATGATATATTTGGGCAGGGCATGGAAAAACGTATTAATAAATTCTCTGCTATCCGTGCGCACCCTTCTTGTGGTCTGTGCAAAAGCACGCTTTAACTCCTGCACAAATTCTTGTGGGGCCTGATCCTCCCCACATTGCAAATTGTAGGCTGCCTTGCGAGCCTCTTGAGGATTTCTGTGAACAGAAAAATGTTTCAAGATGGCCGCCTTATAGGTGGACCATATTAAATGATTTTGGTCCTCCAGCCCTGCAAAGAAACTGGAGTATTCCGGGGAGAAGGTCCACTTTACATATTGAATGCAGCTTTGGCTGTCCTTCAAATGGAAAGTCTCCATCATTTGCTCAAACAACTCTAAGTGCTCCCAAACAGAATACTTAGCGTTCTTATGGTAAGGCGTGATGACGCTCCTGATCGCCTTAATCTGCTTTAAGGGGTCCTTAAGCAAGGCCCTTTTTGCCTTATTGGCCTTTTTGGTTCGGGTAACCCTTGTCCATTCGTCCTCGGACTCAGAGGCACTGCTCCCAGAGGTTCCCGTCTGTTCTTCCAGGTTTTCCCGGATTCTGCGAGCCTGGGAATGGCTGGCAGAATGTGGGGACCTGGTCTCCTGTGTCCTGCGCAGTTCAGAGGAGTCTTCAGATTCCTCCTTGCTGCCAGGATTTGATGGGTACCCCCTCCACTGACCTAACTGGGCAGAGGTTTTCAGGATGCCCTTAATGGGCCTACTCTCCTGGGGTTCCCCATTGAACTGTACTGTACTTGGGTGCCCATACCCGGATGCCCACCCCTCCATTCCTGAGTGGTACTGGCCTATGAGCCCCATACTCTTAGCTGGATAGTAATCTGCCATCCCTGTGGCCCTGTGCTCATGTGCGCCAGGGGACTGGGGGAGATGAAGGCCCCTGATGTTAGGGCTCCTGCGGTTATGGTCAGGAGTCTCTCTTTCCCAGCGGACCTCATCTCTATCCGCCCCTGCTCCCTGTTGCAATGCAAGAGCCTGCATTTGTGCTTTCAGTTCCTCAGTCAAGGCCTTACTAGACTCTATCAGTCTCTCCTGCATCGCTACCTGTTGTTGGAGCCTATCATTGTGTTGACAGAGGGCCTCATTTTCCCTCTGTGCTTCCTGGTTGGTCCTGGAGAACTGGGCCAGTCTTTGCTGCAGGAGGTTTACCTCCTGAGTCCCCTCCCTACCGGCCTGCTCCTTTCTTGCCAGAGCATCTTCCACCCTTCTGGTGTGCTCTACCAAGTTCTGGTTTTCTTTTTGGAGGTCACCCAGCCCCTGGAGGGCCAGGTGATTTTCTTCAATTTCCTTTTTTAAGTGGCAGACTTCCTGGCCTAAAGTGTCTCTTTCCTGACTGAGATCCTGCATCTGTGCTGCCAGGTCGTCCCTCTGCCTTTGAAGGGCACCAGCTTTCCGGCGCTCTTCATCAAACTCTGCCTGGGTATCCAGGTCTTTCAGAATCAGTTTATTGCTTTCTGCCTTTTCCCTATCTAGGTGGCCTTGCAGGGTGACTACCTGCTCAGCACATACCCTGTTGAAGTCCAGTTGTTGCTCCAGCTTTTTCTGGCTTTGCAGTAGGGAGTCCAAACCTTCTTGGTGTTCCTTCTGCAAGGCCCGAAATCTGGTATCCTGTTCTGACTTTTCCTTTTGCAGCACATCCATATCCTCCTTTATTTTAGTGATGTACTGTCTGGTCTCATTTTCTGACTCCTGGCTTCTGTGCAGCCTTTGCTCAGAAGAGTCCAGATCAGATTGGGCCTTCTCTAACGCCATCTGTTGCCTTTTTGCCAGATCATGGCCTTCAGCACATTTATTCTGTATGGCTCCCATATATAAATATAAATATGCCGCTATCCTAACAATCTTGTCGTGTTCATCTTTGGCCTTAGGAGCCATATATAGTTCACTCAGGGCCACATGTAATGGACCCTGATCTCTCCATAAGTCTGACCCTGTTTCAGTGGCCTGTCGCGTGATGGCCTGCAACCAGGCCTCCTGGCCCTGCTCAGCCCATTCACCTCTCACAAATAGTTTATGTAAGAAGTGCTCTCTGGCTATTTTCATATCTACCAAGGTCGTCATTCTAGAGATTGGTCTCTGTCCTGACTTACAGAAGTTAGTATTTTATTTTTGCAGAACAGAACTTTTCTTGGAGTGTCCCTTTTGAGGAATGCTTCAGAGCGTAATGCAGCGTGGTGATCCGACTGGATGTATGTATCCCGTCAGTTAGCACACTGTATTAAGCTGCACAAGTGGTATTCTAACCCAAACGTCCGGCCCGAGCCCCCAATTTGTAAGAGGATTCAATTCAACACTACAGCTAAGTCAACGCCTAGTCTATAATACTGAATGAAAACCCTTATTGATATATCTTTATGTCCAGTTCATGCGTTCTGGATGACTACCCCTATATAACACCCCTCTCTTGGAATCCTCCGGACCCCACTGAGCCAAGAAGTAGTTCTGCTTTGCAAGTTTAAAAGGTTTATTTGATAATTTAAACAATAGATATATATATCACACCTTATAATAAATTAATAATTGAATAGCACACTTAATCTGATATGATAAAGATTAACAACGGAGAATCTGGCACCAACACGCTTCTCTATAATCAATAAGGAGTTGAGATGAAATGGATAAGATAGCACACTGGTAAATAGGAACAAAAGAAGAAGGTGGTAAAGAATGCTTTATGTAAGCTCAGGTGGATGCACTATTCAATGAATGCAGTACAGAAAATACTCAATATGATTTCAACCAAACAATGTAATCACGTTTCTCTGGCTATTCACTCCCCCCCTCTTTATGCAATGCAAGGAAATGGAAGGAAAAGCACACAGTTCTCAGAAATGCAATCAAATGTGATTCAGTTCACCCCAGCAAGCTTAGACAACAGAAGTTTAAAACACAACCCAAAATGCTTCTATATGTGCTGGCAATGGAGTGAAATATGCTGGAAATGCTTTTAATTCCCTTTCAGAGGTTCAGGGTGAGTGGTATCTAGTTAATATTAGTCCAGGCTCACTCTTGCAATGATTCAGGAATGATTAGCAGGTTAAACAAATTTCTGGCAAATGGAAGGCAAGCAGCAGCAGATTTTTTTACACGTGGAGAAATTTGCAAATCGCGGTAAAATTCGCGAATGCGCCGGGCGCTATTACAGAAGAACTACAAGGACTATCACTATCGTGGTAACGGTCGCGGAGATATGAGCGATTGAATAAAGGTCGTTTTTGGTTTTGCAAATTTTAAACGCAGCACTTTTTCAGTTTTAAAAATGATGGCAGGATAACACAATTGCTAAGCTGCAGTTCTACTTAGATTAAACTAGATTGAATTATATTATTTTAACTAGGAGATTGGTTCTGCACAGTTTTCTAGGTACTCACACTATATTCTTGAGTGAAATGGGCCTCGCCATGGATCTGGTCAGGTTTTAAACGGGACTCTGGTCTCTGCACTTCACAGTGATCTGGGTCTGCTCTCTCTCTGGATTCTGAAGATTGAGGGATTTAAAGTCTGGATCTTTCTGCACAGCTTTCTCTGGAGATTGATGGATTTGAAGTCTCTAGTTTGTCTCTCTGGAGGTTTGATGGAGGTAAATATGGATTTTTCCGGCAGAGCTTCCAGCGGCAGATGGAAATGAAGGTCCCTATCTGTCCTGTCTCTCTGCTTTTATGTGTTTTGAAAATGGGTGTGTGTGAGCATCACTGACCCTACCTCTCTCTCAGCTTCTAATTGGTCAAACTTCCATTTCTCATTTGATTGGGGGAGCTAAGTTGTGTCAGAGTGATGTCACTTTACAGCCTGCAGAAAGTCCACTCCTCCTGTCAATTTACACACAAATCTAGATTTGAAACAAATACATATTTGCAGAGGTACATATTGTTTTAAAATCATATGCACCCCTCACATATCACAGGAGGTAGCTCCTGTTTAAACTCTGCTCTTCCTGGGAGCTTGCATTCAGAAATGGCAATATTTTGCACTTTTTAACTGGTTTGCAATTCCGGACATTACCCCAAATTTACACACATGTGCGCAAGGAGTATGGACATTAATTGATGAAGTGTCAGATTTTTCACATGCACACATTTTGAGTAATATCCTCTTTTCCGCTAAAACCCCCCTGAACATGCCACCGGTTCTAAAAACCTCTTAAAATGTGGGCAGAAAAATCACAAGAATTATGGTGTCATTTATACAATTTTCACATGTCCGCTCTATGAGTTATTCATCTTTTTCTAAAACCATATTCTGGCTATAGAGGTGTGTCTTTTCATGTCACATGGTACAGAAACCAGTCTTTCCAGTTTCTGGCAAGCTCAGAGACCCTGCTCCTCCCAGCTTCTGCCAAGAGGAAGCTCCATTTACGACTCCCGCCAATAAAACATTTGCCTGAGTCAGGACAGGGCTTTGTTCAATTTCCTGCAGAGCCCAGGTAATTCAATCAGGGAAGTGTCATATCTCTTTTGGTGTGAGCAGCAAAAGGGCAGCTAGGCCTGGGAACACAGCTGTGACTCAAGTTTCACTCCTGATGGGGGTAGTTGGTGGGCAGAATCCAGTTCCTTAAGCCAAGTTTCAGATAAAATGTCACTTTTTGTTTCCCAGTTTAAGTCAAGACAATTTTTTTACATATGCAGCTAGAATGCTGATTCTAAGTTTAAAACTATGACATTTAAACAATTTCAACCTATGTGACACTCAAAAGTAGGTCACTCATTTCTCTTAAACCTTGAGATTGTTAATGTCTTTCAGTCCAAATTTACTTAAACTGCTGAAATCCCCAGCTCAGCCAGTCTTGTTATAAACCTTCAAGTCACTTCAGAATATAACTTTAGATTGTATCCACCTCTCAGTAAGTCTTTCTTTGGCCTGTTTTGGGTTCATTTATTCAGTTTTGCAAAAAGTAAAATCTGGTGTTGTTTTAAAATGCCGGCTTTTGGATAGTGGTGAGTACTGGTACTGCACCCATTTTTGGGATTTAAGAAAATGAATTCCCAACAGTTATGGGTTTGCTTTTGGCAATAAGCATTGCCATTCCCAATGGTTTCAGACTACTGTGTGGGTAGTCCAATGGTGGTTTTAGGCAGTGTCCTTCTGTGCCCATAACATCGGCAAAAATGAATGGCAGCCTATTCTTCATGCATTTCCCTGTGCATTTTCTGGGAAGCTCTGGCCATCATGATGTTTTCCATGTCAGTACTGCACAGTTTTGAGGTAGGGCTCGGATACATGGGTAAATACATCCCACAGTCCAGTTTATTCAGTGTCCACATTTTTGTATGTGCATATAAACTATTTTGGGACATGCATTGGGCTAGGAGGAATTGCTGAGAAGGGTTAGGTTGGAGGCTGCCTGCCTCCCTTTTCAATTCCAGTGACTCTGCCGTCCCTTTGAGTTATCTGGTGGTCAGACGCTGCTCTTAGCAGCAACATCCACTGTGGCCCGGGAGGACATTGCTTGGGTCATGTGGAGGCCAATGTCAATTCAATCAATCTTTATTCGGCACAAAGACATTAAGAATTCATCAAGAATACATATGCAGCATTAATACAGAAAGACATAGAATTAAAAACAGCTAAAACACGATAGGAGATGCAAGAAAGGAAAGCGTGCAATACAAGCAGAACACATATTTTAAAAGCAATGGTGCAAACACGGCTGCACTAACTAGATAAAACCAAATTAACATAAAAACATATCATACAAACACCATAGATAAGGGAGAGGTAACTCACAGCCCTACAAACACGTAAGTTATTAAATAGCTCAGGATGGGAACACCAGCAGGAAGTTGTTATCAAAAGCACCTCTCAGACCATCGCTATTTCCTTGTCCTCATCAGTTAGGCCCGATGAATACATTTACCTACCAGACCAAGAGTAGCCGGGTCCTGGGTGTGAACAAGGCAGGTCATTTCTTCCGAACTGGTCCATATTCCAGCCGCTCTCAGAGCAGGCTTCAGATAGATGGATCTTGGTGCAGTAAGACTTGGCCAAAAAAAGAAACGAATGGCACATAGTTTGCACGTTGGCTCTTCATAGCGGGAATATACCATTCCTTCCTTGCTCCAGGATTTGCGTCTGAAGGTGCCCATACGAAAAGACGCAATATAAAGCACGTCCATACGAGAGGTCATAGTTCAAATACCCCTCAAAGTCAAATTCAAATTTATTTTGAAGATAATTCAGACCCAGCTTCAGTTGTTTAGAATGTGCTATCATATTTTTCTTGTGATATGATATGATCGGTTATTCATAATGTGCTTAATACCCAGAGGTTTCTAAGCGCGGACCCGGGGATTTTTAGCCTGCTAGTAGCAGGTTTGTTGATGCTCACAGGATGCGACAAGTCCTGGTCATTCAATTCTATCAGAATTTTCCTTGCATGCATAACCAGTGGTAGGCGCTTCCCCATCCAAGATAACTAGGTGCACAAGGGACTGTATAGTTCCAAACCAGCAGTACACCATAATCTTAGCCAGTATAATTTTGGTTTCATTGAAAACTCACTAGTAATAGGACATAGGTCTGCCCCATATGTATAAGTGTGTTAGGTGAGCAATGAGTTAACAAAATAGTATCTTCAAAAATATATTTTCTACTTTGTATAAATCAGAGACACTGGTAAAACCCCAAATATCTGCCCCATAAGAGGTCGATACAAGTGCCTGTTTCCTGTATAATTCTATTGCAGGGTACGTGGCTATTCTGTCATGTCATTTGTAGAAGCTCAACAGCCCGCCACTGTATTTTTCCAGGCTAATACATGCTTTGTCAACTTGAGATGTCGAGAATCGTTCTCGTGGAACCTAATCCCCAAATTATCGAGGAACTTAACTTGCTCAAGCGCACAGCCTTAGACTTTAACAGTTATTTGTTGATATGTAGTAAACTTGGGCTTAAATGCCATTCCTATATTTAGAGTGAGTTTGAGATCCCTGCACTTCCTTACAAATGTCGCCAAAGTCACCTCAAGTGCCTGCTATGAGTTAAATAGCAGTACAGCGTTGTCTGCAAAGAAGAGTGCTGCATATCGCTCTGTGGCCAATTCTGGGGGATGCCAGCACTCCTTGAGCAATGTTATAATGACCTCATCAATGCAAACACAGAACAAGAGGGGGAAAGGACACACCTATGCCTTACCCTCTTTTTCACACAGAATTGGGATCTTACCGCCCTTGCGAAGCAATAGCGAACCACAGCTTTGTTATTGTTGTAAAGAGAAAATACAATTGATAGGAGGTCACTTGGCATATCTAGTCGATACAAAGTCTGCCAGTGTAGGTCCTGTGGAGCTCCATCAAAGGCCGTTTTGAGATTGACAAAGACGTCATACAAATTCATCCTCCTCAGTACAGTATATTTCTGCACGAGCATAAACAGTCAAACAATTAGGTCTGTTGTATCCTTTCCATTCTTAAAACCCACCTGGATTGTATGAATAATATTATGACCATGGACCCGCTCGAGAATCACTTTTCAGAGAATGTTACCGGTACTGTTACCAGTACTGTCAAATAACAAGATTGTCTGGTAATTAGCCAGATATTCTCTCCCCCTTTCTTATACATGGGAACAATTACGGCATGTTGCAAAAAGTAGGGATGGTGTTCAAACTAATACCCGCTGTGAAAAATGTCTGTAAGAATGCGATCCAAATCGAGAGCTCAAGCTTGAAAATATCAGCAGGGACTTTAACTGGCCCAGGGGCATTCCCCCATTTTCTTTTATTTAAAGCAATGGTCATTTCATCAAGATAAAGTTGCAAGACACCACCTTCTATATGTCTGCCATGACTATGGCCAGTATATGAGGTTTTCAAATGTTCAATGGTCGGATCCCCTCCATATAGTTCTGCAAAATGATTGCACCATTCTTCTCAAGTAATACTACTTTGAAGGGCACCATCCTCGTTTACATCTGTACCAGAAGCCAATTTCCGAAATACTACGCTGTCCCCCTGATCATAACCAGCCGATAGACGATTCCATTCTAATTTCAGGAACTCATCTTTTTTATCCTTTATCAATTGTTTATAGTTAGATCTACAGGAACGGAGGCTCGCCTTATGTACAGTGGGTCTGGTTGATAAACTGTCTATCAGAAATTATTTCACTTGGCAACATTCCCAGTCATGCCATGCAGCCCAGGTTACAAAGGGAAAGTTGCACCCACCAAGTTTTCGACCTCTATGAAAACTACAAAACCTCCTCCTGGCAGATGCCAGCTAAATTAAATGAAATGACCTCGTAGAGAGGGGGTTTACCGTCTTGTTCTATGAACTTGGCCTATTTCCCTGCTCTTCGTGCGTGACCCTCTACTGAAATAGCCTGGATGTACTGTGGCTCCTTGTCGACCCAGAGTGGATTACGGGGCCATGATAAAGTGATTGCTAAGGGTCTATAATCACTTTCGTATTTATCAATCAACTCCAAATGAGTGACCCAGTTCCAATCTCTGGCTGAAATAAGAATATAGTCGATAAGAGAAGAGCCTTTTGATCCAGAAACGTCTTTCTGGCAGGTTGACCAATGGCAAATAACCCATTACACGCTCTTAATTCTAGCATGTGGAAAGAACGGGCCACATCTACTGTGAGTCTATGAGCCTTATTTGGCTATGGAGCAAATAGTGATGGAATATTTGAGCTGCATCCTGATACTCCCAGAGACCTTCAAGCTTTTGCAAGGGCTCCATGTGCAGGTTGAGATCCCCAGCAACCACTATGTGGCCATTGCTCAGAGCCTGTCCTTCCCGTACCCCAACCAATTCAAGCATTTTATCAACGATGGCCATTTGGTATATGTCGAACAGCAGAAATGAATGTCCATAAAGAGTTATGGCTATTAAGTGTTGTAGATGTATATGCCTGGTTTCCCGGGATGTCAAATGCCAATTCAAAGTTGGGTCAACCCATACAATCAGGCCACCAGTTGGTCTGCCTTTAGGGCCCTTCTGTGCTGGAATCTGGAAACCTTGGAATCCCTGAAGGGCTACCTAATCAATGGCCCAGGTTTCCTGAAGGAAAATAATTCGAAATTTGAAATTTAAATTCTGAACTCGCACCAGCTGGGTTCCTGGAGGTGTGCAATATACCAGGAAAGTAGTTTACATGAGGTTGCCAAGGTAGAGCCATTGGCATTCGTGAGTGAATTTCCTCCCCGAGTTCCTGTTCGGTGTTTAATGGGGGGCTGTTCCTGATAGTACTGTTTGCAACTGGTAGGGTTGATGTTATTGCTTTGATACCTGTGGTAAGCATTCACCTGTTCTGACCATGACAATGGCGATTGTCAGTGTCTTCCTGCTGAGGTTTTAGAGCTCTTAAGGTTATTGAGGAGCACATAGTTGGATAGGTCTAGAAGTCTATGGCCTAATTCCCACCCATTACAAAGCTATTGACCAAAAAAATGTGGACCCTGTCATAATTACTGTTTGACATTTTCCTTCGCTTACATCTGACAATGTTGTTCCTGGTGATAGAAGTGCACCCCTTCACTGTCCTTATCTAGTGTATCCAGTTGGTAACTAAAACGATCTCGGTCTCAAAAACACTGGGAAAAAGCCTAGACACATTGTACATAGTAACTTATGGAATATTGGACCAATCTTGGCCATTACTTGCATGAGGCGTTGCATAAATCTCTATTCTACCCTGTGCAGGGACAACAATCAGTAAGATCCTAAGTAAAATGGGAGGGTTACTCACCATGTGCCAATTAATAACATCAATAACTGGACCAGGCACTGTTGGGGGATATCGGCCCCTCTATTGTAATATAGGGGTCTAGTTGTACTGTAATGCCATGCCTGCGGGAGCAGGCTGACTTGGTGGTGTTGCGTGGTCAGCCTCTTTTTTGCCCCACATGTGTGTGATATCCCCCTCTGAGTGACCTGGTTCCCCACTAAGGGATTAGTAAGAGGAAATGATAGAGAGCACCTAGAAGCCCCTCCTGGGTAATTTGTAAGGTGAGCGTCTGTATGGAGCCCCTTAATACCCCTAATTCCTTAGTTAAATCATGCAGGGCATAAGAAGGCCTACGAGTTTTTAGTGATTTAACATCTTCCACTAATTCAGATAGGGTTCTTTCACAGCAAAAAGCATTAACGCTAAGAGTACATGGTTTTCCCCATTTAAAATCTTCAGTGGTTCTCTGCACAATGCATTTAGATCTTGCGCAAGTAGTTTTGGTGCCCCTTTTAAGTGGCTTGTTGTTTGTTCCTTTCCTTTCATCCGAGACCTGCTGTGGGGTTCCCTGGGAAATGAATAGGGAGAATGTGTTTGATAGTGGAATGGAGGAGTTAATTACGACCATATTTTCCTCGACCTCTGAGAGGGCCTCTCATGATTTGATGCACACCAATAGCCCTGATGCATTTTTCAACCATCAAGCGGGGTGGATATCAACAAACTCCCCTGGAGATTGTGTAGTGACTTTAGAACCTGCTACTGAGGCCGATAGGAAGAAGTCTCCCCCACCCGACCAGTCTCATAATCCAGCAAGGGAGCCTTAACCTTATCCTGGTAAGACAGACGTGGCACACAGGGAGGAACTAATCATTCTTGGACGGCCCCCAGTGGCTCGATGGCCTCATCACCACCACCCGCCAAGACACAACTAACACCAGTGTCCACATATATAGGCACTATATTGTTCACACTCACTTTCTCTGCCAAGGCCTTTTTATCACTCTTCTAACTTTTCCCAAAAAGGTCTACCCCGTCCACGAAGTCGATGTCCTGTATGAAATCTTTGTTTTCAGAGATCAAGACGAATGGTTCAAACATTCTATATAATTCTTTGTGCCAGTCTTTGGGGAAGATCAAGCTCATGGCCTTCTGCTTGGAAATGATCAAATAATGCTGACAAGGCAGGCCGGCCTTCAGGAGTCTTATGGAGTCTGTGAGGGAGCAAGGCACCCTCAAAAGCTGAAGTATAGCGATGGTGCTCTGGTAGCAAGTGGACGGGAGGATGAACCTACACATCCGTTCATGCAGGATAGTATGTACCAGTGAGAATAAGGAGATGGGAACAATGGACAGCACCGGTTGGATTACTTATCCTGAAGGCCTCAAGGGTTAGACTGCCCTTCTAACGGCCTTAAGTCGTCCTTTGACTAACCCAACCCGGCACATGTCAGCATGTATGTGAGGAAATGAAAAGATGTCCTCTGACTGATTCCGTCTCTCAAGCTAACTCTGTCTCTGAATCCAGTGGAAGGAAGGGGCTGCAGTAGAAGGAAGGCGTTGCATACAATCCTTGATGTCAAACCCTCCCACAGTGCCAAACACCCTGCAGCAGACAACACTGGCATGCACATTTGCGTGCAGGCTTTCACCCTGTGGGCTGCTGAGAGCCCTTTTGAATTCAAGTGGTGGGCCAGAAAACCAGCTGGCCCAGGAGAAGCGGACAGCGTGTGTTCAAGATGGGTGACCTCACGGCCCACAACACCTGTGTGAGCTCTTGCGTGTGGACCAATATCCTGTGATCTGGGGAAGTGAGGGGTCTGTTACTGCAGGAGAGGGCAGTGACATGATTTGAGGCCTAGAGTTGCCATGGGAAGGGAGTAACACAACCAATACCCACATATGGTTGGGCTACTTCCTGTTTGGAGAAGCAATCCGCAGATTGCTCATTTTGGGTGTGGGGCTAGGCCTAGAAGTACACATGGATGGGGATAAACCTTTAACAGTTTCAGTGTTAGTGTCAGAAAGTGAACATGTTCATATATCAAAATAACACAGCAGAGAGTCTTCAAAGAGACGTCTGACCCCTATACGACTAAAGGGCTGCGGGCAGTGTCAGGAAATGTACTGTAAATATGTCTCTCTGTTGGTGAGAATGCCCAGTGCTGCAGATTGAGGGGGCACCACCATGGGGCTCAAGAGCACAGGCCCTTGAGTTTGGGAGCTGCCCACGAGGGACAGAGGAGGGAAACAAGGAAAGAAATGCAGCTATAAGGCACGCCACCCTCCTTTTTCCTCCTGACCACTGTTGCTGCAGGACTCCCATGAAGAGCCTGACAGGGAAAGGACCCAGTACCCAAAAAAAGGTGCTAATAGGCGGTTGGCGCCAGCACCAAAACCCGAGTTTCTCTCCCCCTGTTCAAAGGAGGTGAGAACAGTCTAACAATGGCAGAGGGGAGAGACAGGAAGCCACGCACATAGGTGCGAAGCGGCTGTCAGCACAGGCCGGACATTTGGGTGGCCAGTAGCCATATGCTATTATGGCCCCAGGTCATATGTGCCCTATAGAGGGAGGACTGCTGGAGCAGATCTGCAGAAAAAACACTCCACTCGGAGAGCATCTGGAGTTTGTACTCATAGATCCAGCTTTTCATTTGCCCGGATCTCCCACACCCCTGGAAACAGTACATTTGGCCAAGCACAGGACAACCGTCATTGTCTGAAAGTCGTGGAACAGAAGAACAGGGAAGGTGGTAAGAGCCTGGAAGGAAACTGCCATCAGGCACAGGAATGCTCACCAGCCAATTTACAGGTACCAAACACAAGGACCTGGGATCTTGCGCTGGGGGGCAACCTGTGAGCAAAGAAGGGCAACTCCCATCGCCTGGCCCAAGAGCCCAAAACTACAGAACTGAGAAAACAATGCACACCTGTTTGTTGGGAAATACCCATTATACTAAGTTGTGTTTTTTTAGTAGTATGCATAATAAAAATTCACTGCCTTTATTTTTAAGTTTCTGCATATTGTTTTATGTATTTACTGTATAGAGTGTACATCCCACAGGGCTAGCGGTCCCACGGCTTATGCACTCAGAGACAGCATCCTCCCTGCAGAGCTGGGCTTCCTTGGCGGGAGGGGGTAGAGGCCTGGGGGGCTTAAGCACAGCTTTGTGTTTTCTCACCTGACTGCTCTTTGCTTTTTAATTGCGGCCCTCCTGCCCTTGCCACTAAACAGAGGCTCTTTATAAAGTGTGGCCAAGCTCATCCATAAAAGATTCACACAGCCCGCATTAAACTGTCTGCTGGCATTCGCAACGCCTGGCTAGCTGCGGCTTGCTGTGCTGGCTCTCACAGGGCAGCCCTTGGCACCACCCCACTCGATCCTGTTGATGCTCTCAGCGGGCTTCCCGTCACCCCGACCGCTGCAAGGGGAAAGACCACCACCTCCCCACTGGTTCCCCGCAGCCGCTCCGCACCCACTGCTCCGCCACCTGCACGGGGAGAATGAGCAGAGCCAGGACCCCACTGTTTGTGTTTCAGTTCATAATGAGGCGGATCTGCCTGTCACACCAACTGCGTTTCGCGCCGGGATCGGTGAGAAAACAAACACAGTGTTATCCTAATTGGCTGACCTCAGTTTGGCAGCCAGCGTGAAGGGGGCACCAAAGCTGGCTTACGGCAGCTCTTCCATTTTGAAGAGGAGCAACCCCACCCTCTCCTTCTGGCACTAATTTACAGGACGTGTTGAGGCATTCTGTCCATGGAAAATGCCAGAAGCTGGCAGCATTAAGGGACTGCCCGGCCCAATGACCGCCAGATACCCTTTCATGATAGCGCTGCGAAGAAGATCCCTAGAGGTGACCTGGCAGTGCCGCTGTCTCCTCATAGCTACAGTATCTGTAAGTGGGGCAGACTATGATGGTTTATGCAGCGAGTGACATCATCTCCAGAGGGATATAACAGCATTATTCCCTCTCTACTATTCATAGTGATGCAGTGGGAAAAGCCGCACGCATTGGCAAAGCCAATAGGTTGTGCTTACGTATAAAGAAAGGGTTTTATCTGTACACAGAAAACCACAGGCACACACACACACACACACACTAACAATTGAAAGCACTATTAAAATACCAAACACACACACTCGCACAATAATCAGGCACAAACGCACACAACCACAGCCGGTATGATGGACAAGAGGATATCAGGCAGAGAGAGGGAAGGTAGGCTGCAGGAGAAGATATACTATAGAAGATGTACATGTCTATGCAGGATAGCTCAGGGGCAACGTGCTCACCTTGGAAGCAAGAATACACAGAGCAACAAAGGTTAGATCAAGATAGCAACCTCGTCTGTTTCCTCCACCCTCCCATTACAGTTTTTTCCTCCCCACCACGCCTCCAGCATTATCTGAAATGCTGTCAGGCCTAGTATGATAGTCGCTTATTTTGTTCCTCCCCTCCCTTTCTGCACCCCTCTCCCTCACCTTTTGTTTTTCTCCGGCTCTATCAGAAATGTCGCCAGGCCTGGTACGGTAGTGGCCTGTCTGTTTCCATTTCCTTCCCACTCTCCCCCTCCCTTCCTTATATATGTCTTAGCTCTTGCACTATCTGAAATGTCGTCAGGCCGAGTACGATAGTTAATTTCACATCCTTACTGTTCATGGCCTGTAAGAATGTGGTTGTATTTTCCCTTGTTCCCTCCCTTGCCTTGAAGCGCTTTGAAACACATTGTGTATAGGCGCTATATAAAAAACGTTCATATCATATCATATCACAGGTTGGCGCTTCGAAACCTCTTGGTATTAAGCACGTTATAAATAAACTATCATCATATCATATCATAACGATGAGCTGTTCTGCATCCCAGGACAAATGGGCAGAGCTGGGTGCAGAAGGAGAGGGCAGGAGTAAGGAGGAATACAGGTACAGGGGCATTTTGTATAACAGTGACATGTTGGGATTGCTTGGCAGACAGTACCTTTGATAGACTGATACAACTGGGGAGAGGCAGTGTCATATCTGATGCCCCAGGCTCAGCATTGTATTACTTTTATGTTGACGTCTTTTTAGTTGTGATGACTATTTACTTAGTGAAATCACCACCGTAGAAATCTCAGAGTGCCTATGTTTGCCCCAATAGTGGTGTGTCATTATTGGTCCCGGGGTATCAACCTTCATCTTCGGGAAAATAAAGAACATGGGGAAGATAAGAGGATGGAAAGAGGGAGTAGGTAGTACAATAGAGGGATGGGGTGCAATGGAGGGAAAGAAGGCTTTGTGATAGCTATGGTTAATTTATCTCCTTTTAGGGCAATTCACTTCTGTAATATTACACGTATAGATTCAATATTATCGACATGTACCTCTGAGAGTCTGGCAGATGTGAGCAGAACCAGACACAAATAAGGTTGCTTGATTGGGTTGTTCAACTCTAGCCATCGAGGGCCAGAATCCTGATGGGTTTTCACAATATCTCTCATTGATATTCATGAGAACAAATGTGCATACATTTAGAATCATTGTATGCAAATATATCTAATAACTAATAATGAGGGATGTCCTGAAAATATGACTAAGTTTCCAGCCAGTGAGGCCTGGCGTTGGAAAGACCGAGAGGGGTAGGGCAATATCAGTCACATGTCAGCTATGCCTGAGACTCACTTTCTTCACATGAAGGGAGATAAACGAGTACCATTGATATAGGCTTTTTTGCATGTTCGATCTGCAGTAAATCTAGATGCATCTCATGCGCCCGGCAATTGTTTAAATATATCATGGTGATAAGTAGTTCCACAGATGTGGATAATATGAAATTGGGAGAAGGCATGAAGTGCGAAGACCAAAGAGACATTAAAAGAGTGAAACCGATTGAAGCCTGCTAGCATGCCAATATAAGCCTTTCATCATGGTGAATGTAATACAAAAAGTATCACTGATATAAATAACATTAATTTGAGAAGAGTTGAGGATTGGTTGCTGAGAGACAGAACCAGACACTTTGAAACTGGGCTTAATCATCCTTCCGAGAGTGATACAAAAAGTACAGCTCAAATTGATCAAATATTAGGACTAGGGCACAGCCTGCACATGTCAGATAGGCATTGCATAGCCATTAATGATGCAGGAAGTGATTAAATAAGTACTACTATGGCAGACAACACACTGAAGCAAAATAAGCAGCAGCAGTACTCTGAAAGGCATCTAAAGGGAGGAAAGCCAGTCACATTTGAGGTCTGGATAACGCTTTCATCCTGCCAGGGTGATAACCTGGGTTGTAAGGATGACAATACCATTAAATGGGTGATTTCATGAGGTTTGCTCACCACAAATGGCGTGGAGAGCTCGCACGCTTCTTGTGTCCGAACTAGCCTTTCATTCTTCTGAAGGCAATGAGTAATCTTAAGAGATGAGGTTTATTGAAGTGCTCTCATCTCTCAAAGGGAGTCCTACTAGGGCAAAGAAAATCACAAGTCACATTGGTCTGTCTGGTCACTTCGTCTTACTATCTGAAGGTAATATAATGAGTACATTTATAATTGTTAATATAATATTTCAAGGAACAATTTGTGTAATAGGCATTATCTCTGCCAGACTGCAGATGAAGTAGATGTTTGTTCTATTCTGATTGAATTGAATTGATATTTTATTTCTATCGCGCTCCGCTCGTACACAAGTGTTTCAGAGCGTGACAAGGCATGGGAGGGGAACAGGGGAGAACAAAACAACGATCTGACTAGGCCCAGTGACATTGAGAAGGTGCAAGTGCATGGGAGAGGGAAAGGAGAAAAGTGCATGAAAGGGGGAGAAGTGGAAAGTGCAGAGCAAAGGAGAAACAGATAAATAAATAAATAATGAATAAATAAATAATAAAGGCAACAAACAGTGGTAGTGCAGCCAGCAAGTGATCTTGTTCGTGCTTAATTTCTTAATGTGTAGCCATTGCTAATTAGAATCAAAATCCAACACTACTTATTTATTGGTGGGGGCTGAAACTTATGTAGCCTCCCCCATGTGTGTGCCAGATCTGCTGATTTCACCAGATCTGCCAATCCTTGAACTTTCCAAGTTAAGACTATAAAGAATTCAATCCGGAATCCAGACATTCTGGAGTGTCCAAGTGAATATAGCTTTCACGCACCGACAGGGGCGGCGGACATGGGCTTAACGGCCTGCTAGCACACAAGCCCGACCTTTGTTAGGCCTGAGCGAAGTGAGGGCCTCAGCTCGGGCTGCAGGATTTTAAAGCCCATGTCCACCCCCTGCCGGGGTGTAAAAGCTATTCACACTCCAGTATTTACAGGATTTAGTGGTGTGGGCATAGCTTTCTTTTTTTTTTTTCATCCAACGGGAGATCAGCTCAGCACGATCCAATCTCCTGTCAGAGAAAAAGAAAAGTAAAAAAATGCCTGCCACCATTAAAATGGAAAAGGGACTATGTCAATTTTCGGATGACAGCGGCCATGGAAAAGATGTTCCAAAATGGCTGTCGTCATCCGAAAAGGGACCAAGTCCATTTTCTATTTTAAAGGTACCGGTGTGGGTGGTGCAAGCACAATCACGCCCAGGAAAGGCGGACAGTGATTGGTCAATCTGTTTTTCACGGATCCGAAGGTGTTCTTAGAATTAAAATGTGCTAGCATATTTTGAAAGGCCAATTCGTGATTTGTAACTATTTCAGCTGGTATAAGTCCAGTGCCTCTGGTGAACAAGTACAGATAAGCCTCAGACACTAGGATAAAGAGAATACAATAGAAAAATAGAAAAAGTGGTGATACACATTAGTAAATGGGTGATTGTCCCCAGATAGCATGACATTCAGAGACATTAAGTAGTGGGGCCTGAAATCCCACCATTTCAGGGTAGCTAACCAACCCCACATAACACACATCATAGCAAACCATGATGATAATACAACACATAAGAGCAATATTCGCATATATATACATATAGTGTATAGCCCCCAATTCGACCTGGATTAAAACATGAACTTGGCATTTTCATAGAAATTATGAACCTTGCAGCAATATGTGCAACATGGTACCATACACATTTAATAGATAGTCACCATAATCAGGAACTGGCATTTCAATGCTCGCCACTTAGGGGCAGACCCTGATTCTTTGAATTACTTCTCATCCATACATCAGGTCACAGTAACTCACCATCTCAGCTGTTGCAGTGGAAGTATCAATCTCCTTCTTGCTTTTGCATGCTGATAAATGGCTGCAAACATCCCCGTGGGTAAAGGAGAGTGTGTCCACTACCCTTTGACAATCTTCATTTTTCATTGCGAAACTAGCCCATATTTGAAGCCCAGGGTTCGCAGGGTTGGCAACATAGCAAGAAAGCACTTTCTACTACTGTATGTTTACAATAGTCTTGATTCAGGTAGCTTTTGTAGCTGCCATCTTTAAATGAACCACCTTTTTGCCTGTGTGCATTATTTCCATTACTTGGACAAAGCTCAGTACATTAAATAGTGAAGCCCTTTCGTTTTGCTATAACCTCTACTGCCACTGCTGGATGTCTACATTTCAAAAGGAAGCAGGCACATACCAAGTAATAGACAAATAAACATATTCAGATATGTCTCCTTCCCTCCTTCTAGTACACCACCATTTCTGAGTTTGTTCCTCATGTTTCTGGTTTTGAGGATGTACTCAGCTTTTTGAAGGTTATGTAGGATATTTCCAGCTGCACTTTCTGAGTTTCTTTGTATTTTCTGGCACTAACACAGGATATTAAAGCTGCTGTGTGTGTTTTAAATGCTGATGCCTGTTTGAATCTTGGCAATGGTTTCATTGCACTAATTCATTGCAAGATGAGGCATTGCTATTTCTACCAGTAATTCTGCTAAAGATGGTCCCATGGAACACTCTACAGATGAGGGAAGGTCAAACTTTCCTTGTGTTGTCTCCCTCATCTGAAAAGAGTTGCAATGTCCTCCCAAGCACTGCTGTGGTTTGCCATTGTGGTAGTCAGAGCTTGATTTGAAAGAGGCTTTCACTATTCCATGTTCTATTTCTTTTAGCGAGTCATTAATGAATAATTATTTTGAGTTTTATGCCACCAAACCCCATTGAGACAACTCAAAGGGGTGATAAAAAGTAGATAAAATCCCTCGGCTGCAGATACACCCCACAGGAAGGTTGCAGAAATATTGGGCCCTGACAGTCCTTTTGCAAGATCAGTCCTGCAGTGTTATACCCATATATTATGATAAGTAGAAGTCTGCAGGCCATGAATTAGCACATAATCATGGACTCATGTGTTCCATTGCCACTCCAAATGCCTCTAATGGACATCTGTCAACAGCCTATATGCAGGCCCTGTCATTGACATTGATTAACAATCCATAATAAAGGGGGTTTATCTGTACCTATTCCAGGTTTTAATAATCAATCACATGGTTAGAAGAGACCTTACAGCCCATATCTCCAGACCTATGAAATCTTTGCATACTACGGTCACTTTCCCTGTCTGCAAGCGACACACAAGACAGGCCTATAACATTTACTTCATGTTTTTCCCACTATATTTTCTGTTTAAGCTCTGCACCGGAGGATCTGTCTAGTGGGACTATTGGAGTGTATGGCCACACCTAAAATGGCAGTATGTGCCAGCATAAATTTGCTGCGCAGGTCACAGTCTTCTTTTTCCAGCTGAATTAACTTAAAATTACACCCCAAAACTTGGTGCTGAGCCTTCAAGGGTACGCACGCCATTCTTTAGTCTGCTGTTAGTGTAGTCCCTTTCATCACAGGGTGCTGGCATTCTTGATTAAACCACCATGGCAGAAGGAGCTAAATGGAGTAGACTGATAAATCACACCCAGCATGGAATAGGTAACCTTTAGCTCCACTGCCCAGTTTCTGTTCTCCGGATGTTCCACCAGGATTATTGCCAATATGTGAGCCAACATTTAATCAGACATTCAATGTTATAGACCCAGTACCTTTCAGTAATCAGAAGCATGGTATCTCCACTTATTAAAGTTTTAAAATGTTTGCATTCACCGTAAAACTATTTTTTAAAAACACAAATTTAATGAAAGTTGATTATTGGTAAAATTATGTCTGGAATTGCATGATGGGTTGCCAGCTTTTTAGCTGAATTTGATGTACTCAGTGAAGTCCCAGTGTAGGATACATTTTACTATTTGTTTGGTAGTGCACTATTTTGCCTTAAGGCTACACCTACACTCCACCAATAAACTAGTTCGAAATAAAATATCAGTACTCTGTTGCCAGCACTCTGACATGCAGCAATATTTCTTTGAAGGTAAAAGTGAATTCAAATAATTGAGGGTTCTAATAGCCCACTGATGATGTCTCTGATTTTGGAGGAAATCCATGTGCAGTGAACATGTCAATGCAGTCTCTCAGGGTGTTATCCCTCACCAGGCACAGACCTATGATTTCTATAGATGCCCTAGCAGATGCACACACCAGTAAAATGTCCTTTTCAACATAGTCCAATGGTTGGGTGGCCAACCGGACACTCTGTAGATTTTAAATTGGACCTCTGCACCGTGGGCCTCTTTTCTGTGGGCATCCTTGTTTGCTGCTCCTCCTACACCGTCTCCCATGGAGCCCACCCCCTTCTTTCTATCTCTCGTTATACCTCACATCCCTTTGAAGTGAAAACTTTGTTATAAAGAGTCCATTATATTATTCCTCACTCTTATAAATGTTTGTTATTTTTATCTACTTTTTAAGCTGCCTAAAGGACACATGCTTTAAAATGTACCATAGGGACCCATTTTTCAAAATACTCTTGTTGGAAAACACCACAAATCCCACTTAAAGGGGTTGGACTTGCTGAAACAGTGTAATATGGTTTAAAAAGATTTCCAGAGCCACTTTTGGTTTCCAGCCCACCTATGATACCGGCCTTAAGAGTATTACATTCTCCACAAATCTCAGGTTTGAAGCAATACCACAGTGTAGTGGATGTATTAATATAGCTCCTAATAGTGTAACAGAATTGCTTCCATTGTTTGACTGCACTGCCAAACTTTATATTTGTACTTATTTTTCATTTGTAATGTGTCCATGCTCAAGTGTTCCGGGGCACAGCAAGGTAGGAGGGGGGGGGGGCTGCGGGGAAAGATAGGAGAGAAGTAGCGATCCTAATAGGCTTACAACATTCAGATCATGCAAGTGCATTAACAAGAAGTGCACGGGCAGGGGAGGTGGGGAAGTGCAGGAAAAGGGTTGGAAGACCCATGGGAAGGAGAAAGCCAGGGAGGCCAGGTGGACAGGGCCAGGGGGAAGCAGAGAGTGAAGGGGTTTAACAAATAAGTGCATGTTTGGGGCTGGAAGACTTCAAGGGTGCAAGCCAACCAACCAAGTGTAGGCGGGGGTGCCCAGGAGGGCAAGTGCAGGATGCAGATTGGGGGAGGGTTCACAGGAGAAGTGCAGAGGTAGACTGGGCAGGGTAGAGCGTGGCACCCTATTTGACTCAGAGGGAACCAGGCCACCAGTCTCAGGCAGAGGGGACTTTAGCATGGGAGGGGGAGGGAGACAGAAGAAGCAAAAAGGAAGGTCTTGAGGAGCTTCTCAAACTTAAGGAGATCTGGCAGAAGTCTGAGATCGGCTGGTAGGCCATTCCAGGGGGAGACACCTGTGGAAAAGAGAGATCTACCACCCACTCTCTGCTTGGAAAAGCATCTGATCTGTAGAGAGTTAGGAAAAGAGGAGCAAAGGGTTCTAGTAGAAAGGTAGATAGGGAGAGAGAGTTGAATATAGCATGGCCCCAGACCCCAGAAAGCCTTGTGGATGAGGCAGAGGGTCATGAATTTGATACTCAGACCAACCGGGAGCAAGTGGTGAGATTTAAGGGCTTGAGCAATGCAGTCCCTGGGTTTGAGGCCAAGGATAAGTCTTGCAGCCCTATTCTGGATTAGTTGAAGGGGACAAAGGGATGAGTTAGGCAGTTTGAGGAAGAGTATGTTGCAGTAGTCCAGTCTGGAGAGAACCAGAGCTCTGGAGACGTTGAGTTTCTGGGGGAAGGTGAGGAAGGGGAGAATGCCTCTGAGGAGGTGCAGCTGAAAGTGGGCCTTCTTGGCCAAGTTCATGATATGAAGAGAGAAGGAGAGGGAGGAGTCAAAGATGAGGCAAAGGTTTTATATTCACACTTTAGGTCCATTTTCACAATACAGAGCTGAGAACATAACACATTTTTTAGTGAGAATGCCAGACATATTTTTACATGTCAATTTGAAAATAACACATTTGACGAGTTAGGGGACCTTGTTTTCATGTATAACTGAGTGATATTTTTTCATAGTTTTTCTCCAAGCAAAAAGTCGATCTGAGACGTTTCTTTTCACAACACTTCAGTTCACATATTGATTTGTCATCAATTTCTCATCTCTGGACAGGTTCCTTCTGAGAAGAGGATGTTGAGATACTCACCTTTATTTTCCATCCCTTTTGATGGGTTGAGGGGTTGCCACCCTTCCGGCCAATCTGTTGATCCTGGAGGCTGTAATGAACTTTGTTTTATTCAACTAAGAGAGAGGGGCAGAAAGGATGGTTTAGAATTATATATTGAAATTCTGAATATACATATTCCCTTATATGTGCTATTTTCAACTCTAATCTCTTCATCAGTGTTACAAATATAACTACACCTATGTCTTTATTATCTTAAACATTACTCAAACATTCATCCTTTCATCTAAACATCCATTCTTACAATTTTAACACAGATTCCTTTTCATTCAGAGGTAATCTTATCGGGAGGAGGAATTGGCTCCTCAATCCGATTCAGGATCATTCGGGGGCGTCAAAGCTTGAGCTGGATTACTTGGACCAAGTGTTATTTTGTCAGTTCCTCTTTTTTTGTATCTGGATTTTGTAAGTAGCTATAGAGATTGTTTCTGTGATCACAAAGGATTTATGCCAATATGGGAGGAATCTGCATTCTTTAGATTAGTTCCTCAAAATGATATAGGTAAAGTTGATCACCTTTCCCATATTCACTTTTGGAGGTCTTCAAATTGTAGTGTGTTTTCATATTTACTGCAGCTTTCTCCAGGCCCTTCTGTACAGAGGAAACATTGATTTGGAGATGCTTGGGCAAGTTATTTACATATTAATGAAAGGTAGAAGTGTTGATCAACATGGGTTCCTATGTTAGGTATAACAGATGTTGGGTCAAGACCATTTATCTACCAGTCATATGTTCAAAAGGAGATCTGCTAGTTGCAGAAGTAGGGGTATATATCAGAGACATGATGACTAGAGGTAATCACAATTCTCTAGTGGGCCCAGAACCCACAACAAACTCCTATAAACGTGCAACAATGGTTTTGTTATATAAACCCCATTACCCCCACTAAATGCTCAGTGGTAGGCAATATGCAACTTTCTTTTTAAACCAAAAATGATACATTACCTCACTGTTGAAATTACTACCCGGGTTGGACTCAATACTTTGGAGAAGGCCAAAATAAGAAAAGTCATGGTTGATCATTAACATAGCTGCAATTTATTATTTGCAATCCTGTGTGGGGATGCATTTGATTTGCTTGGTCAAGAGGCATGTTACTTTCCACATATATTTGTTGCTGCATGCAGAATGAATCACAGCACTAATGAAGTCGATCTGAAGATCAGACTATGGTAATGTTAAACCTCACTTTAGTGGAAGAGCTTGGAGGGTGGGAGAAATTTTTTGGAACTGAGACCACACCAGATACACTTTTAAATATATGTGTAGGTCCTGACACTATGTGTGGCCAGTAAACAGCTTTACGCATCATCTCCATCATCTTTTGAAATCCCATAAGAATG
Source organism: Ambystoma mexicanum (assembly GCF_040938575.1). Classification (NCBI taxonomy): domain Eukaryota; kingdom Metazoa; phylum Chordata; class Amphibia; order Caudata; family Ambystomatidae; genus Ambystoma; species Ambystoma mexicanum. The sequence continues at coordinate 993,169,309 of NC_090932.1, read as the reverse complement.
GCAGAGACTGCATCATATGTGTGGTTTAACATTATGCTTCAAATTGTTAGGTACCTCCCACTGATCATAACCAGATTAGGTTTTGCTAACAAAATGTCCATCTTGAATTATGAACATTTTCTGAAACTTCTTTAAGACTTGGAGATCTTACTTTCTCCAATAATATTGTTCAATTAGGGGAAATGATTCTTTATCTTTCAAATATTTATGGAATTTTCCAATAATCAGGTCTTTCTTTTGGGTGGTAATTACACCTTGATCTGGAGCATGTCGGCTCAAATGAAGTGTAGGGGGATCAATTTCAGCTTGAGATGTCCGCCAGGTGTTCTGTCAGGGTTGTTTTGTTACTTTTGATCAACAGGCCATTTACTTAGGCCAAATTCCCTCTTTCTACACGATCAGGCTTCTTAACTTTATGTAGAACTAGATTAATTTAATTTTCAATGTTAATATACCCAAATTGAGTTTGGGTCCATCTTATTGTTTTCCCTCTAAAAAGTTGATGCAAGTTTAAATTGGTGTTCACGGAGAACTGGGAGAGTCCCATTTGTCAAATTGCTGGCACAATATACTCTGAATCTGTTCTAACCCCTGATCGATATAAGGAATATGAAATTGTGACGTGTATACACTCATATTAAATTCTCTTAGGATTGAACAGAGTTTCCCTTGTCTGTTGAGTTCACTATTCTTAGTACTGGGCTATTAAAGACACTATGGTTCGGTCAAATGATCCAGTAGCATTCCAATGTATCGATATCTGTGATCAATTGCATGGATGCTAGATATAACGAGTATTGACTTACAAATATTTCCGCCACATCTGCGTCCATAGGTATTGTGGAATAATGTTGGGACACATGTCACCAGAGAACATTTTCTGAAAGTCTAAAAATATCTGTCTTACCTTTTGTTTTGCTCTTCTGTCTCACAGGCATCAGCCATACTGATCTTTTTTTCAACCATCTGAAGGAAGCCTAGAAATGACCCAGGCTGGATATTTCTAATGTATTTTCGAATTGGGTGGATATGTTCTTAATTAGGGCTTTCACATGGGCAATTGATTCCTTAGTGTCATAATAATGACTAGTGACTCTGACTCATCTTCTGGCATGTCACAGCTAGCAACCTCTACTCCAGAAAAGCAGAAGGCACAAACCATAGCATTTCCCCCTTGTCGAGTATATAGAGTTTTTGAACTGCTTCATCAGTATTGATATAGCAATCTTTATGTACGGAACCAGTAAAGGGACTGGAAAAATCCATAGAAAAGTGTCTGGAAGCAACAGTCATTCCAATGGGGTTATTTTGGTATAAAATTATGTTTTTGGGTATTGTTATTGTCAACCAATGTTCAGATTGTTTCACCTTTGAGATCTACCAATGAAGCTTGGTGTTAAGCTAGAATCTGGTGCTGAACAATATTATTTATATTAATGCATGTTTCTTCATTAAACAATGTATGTCTGTTGTTGTTATTTATTGGCAATGTGTATTCTCGAGTATTTCCTGGAAAAATGTCTTCTTCATTGATTTGAAATTCAGTAGCATAAGGCAGCAGTTGAGCTGACCTAAATTGCTTTTCAAGATTGTTGAGCTGCATGTCCTAGTCCCCTGCCACCCAAAACGATTGATAAAAATATGTTAAAGGTATAAAGAAATGAAGAAGCATGACTGTAGTGAGATGGGGGGTTCAGCAATAGGTGACATACTGGTGGGATTGAGGGCTAGAGTGTAGTGGGTCTAGGTGTCTTGAGGGGACACAGGGGAGGGGGTATACTTGAGGGGTGAGGGATTATAGCAGTTCGTAGTATGAATGGGGTATGTAAGAGCCAGCCCTTTTCTGCAGCAGAAAGCACTGAAACGCTGCCATTTTAAGATTGACACCTAGAAATGTGGGCCAAATGGCAAGGTCAGCACGTGAAAGGTTAGCCGACCATAAATCTAATGTTCTGACTAAGAACATGAAGTCACCAGTAGTGAGGCACTTTAACTAGAAGCGTCACATCATTGCACAAATACAGTTTATCCTTCTAGAAGTGTTGAAACCATTGAACAGAGTAGGGGACTTTGGTAGATGCCTTCTACAGAGATAAATGTTCTGGGTTCACCTCTTGGTCACAGGGGATCCAAGAGGCATGAAGGAGGACTTTTGTGTGAATTGCTTCCTTTGAAATGATTGGTTGGTAGAGGCCATCTGAAACACCAATTGACAGAAGAGGTATTTAAAATGTTTTGAATTTGGAGCATACCATACGGTCAGGCTCTATACTTGACTATGGATGTTGACTTGATGTACAAATAGATGAAATGTATAGATATGCTTGTCAACTCATAAAATGTATCAGCGTGTCTTATTTATATTTAGTGAATGGGATATTTTGATTTATTGTACCACTCAGGATTTGAGTATACTTCGTACATTTTCAAACTTAGGGCATGTTCCAAGAAAATTCACATAAGAGAGTAGGAAGGAAATATATACATCCAGTAAACACTAAATGCATTAAGAGGGGCAAACATATCACATCTGTAATTTGAGCCTCAGAGTTGTATAGATTAAATAGGTGGCTCGTCAGTATGGATACATTTTCCGTGTGGGACATATTTTAGGTTGGGATTTTGAATATCGTTTTAGTGTTGATACTTTTGTTTGTATTCCTATTTCTATTCCAATTAAATTGTTTGGTTTAGTAGTTTATTCGATTTTATTTTTGGGTCATGATTCAGTATGCTTTTTTTAAAGGGACCATGGTCATAATTATGACTGGGAGTCCGGGGAGGCAACTCTATAACTACTTCATGTGATGGCTGAACATCGTTCAATGGGAGACCAACCAACTCCACTCCAAAATGGTGGTATGGGTGTACTTGCCAATGCCATTGCAAGAGACATTTGCACAAGGAGTGATCGAGGTCGGGTCTCATGATCGACTTGAGAGATCATAGAAAGTTGTGGAGTGGTGGGGCCACTTGTTCTGAGAGTCTCCTTAGATGCATATAGCGGTGACAGTGTAGGAGAGTTCCCACTGAAAATGAGGTAAGAAAGGAGTGCTCCATCATACAGATTTGCTGTAGGACATATCGTGATCAGAATTGGGAGTTTGACTCCAGCCTATGTGGTTGTCATTTCAGGACACAAGTTTTGGTTAATTTCATACCGGTTGGGATAGGTAATTGCTGTAAAAGTGCACTACTCTAGAGTGCAGACGATACGCTGTTTGGATTATCATTGAATATGTGTGGCTATTGGTGGCCCAGGCGGTATTACTGCTAATGTATTGAACTCACTCAGTGTCTGCGTATCTAGGCACTTAGTCCATGTGGGTCGATAATACTTATCCTTCTATCTGAGAGCTTCTGCTGGAAATACATTGAATGCGCCAGCGCTCCAGATGACTGTTATGGATCAGTAAGAGACTTATGCTCCAACTGATCAGGTAGCTGATAATCTCCTGATCAAATTTGCATGGAAATGTATCTATGTGTACCTTGACAGGGTCCCACAATTAATAAATAGTTCTAGGGAGCTGTTGGGGGTGTGTGGCATCAGAGTCACTCTGCCTGTGATGCATGCAACTTGGGGGTTATCAGTGATGGTGATTAAGAGACACGTGCATAGGCCTTTGAAAATGGAAAGATGGTTCACATTGCAGTGTAGACCCAGTTTATAAACATATGGTATGTTCAATATTGCAATTCATGTTTGATATAATGGGAATACCCTTTACTGGGTATCATGCTTCTATTTGGGATAATGATGGCTATAGTTTGATTATTTACCATTTTTTAAGATCTATACAAGAAATGTGGTCTGTTTTCTGCTTATATCTACAATTTCTGCTCCTGAAAGGGGGTATTTTTCCCCGAAACGCATTGAGCTTTTATTTTGTGTGAGAAGAATAAAAGAATAATTTGGATTTAAACATCAGGAATGATGCATAATCAATCTCTCGGCCTCCCATAAGGAGCGAGCAGTATTTACATAGGGGAGGGCCAATGAGTGTCGGGAATGAATACCATATATTGCATGTGTCATGTGTGACAACAACATTTTTTAAAACATGCTGTTCTGCTTTGAACTAACCAGAACACTCCATGGCAGTTGGGATTGATTGCCCCTACTGACATGTTATTTTGTTTTATATGAGAAATAAAACCTGATTATCCTTGCAAGAGGTGCACCACACCTTTTTCTTCAGAGATCTGTCTTTTACTTCTTTGGTTACCAGTGGTTTACCCTACAAGATCATTGAAGTACATTGGGTTTCTCTTAACACTGGACCAGACTTTGTTATTAATAACATCAAAATTAGTTGCACATGTATGTGATATATGAATACCAATATAAAATCTAAAATTGCATCTTCTGCAACCTAGCAATTATGATGTATCTTTTTGTTTCCAATTATTTTGATTTCCAGCATACTCCTGCTGGTAATCAAGTACTTTGAATCTATCACATCAAGTCCAGATTCCCATTTATCTACCAAATTGAATGAGATACATTTCTGATCCTTCTGCAATTGTCCAAGTAATCTTTCACTGATGAAGATTCTTTCTTGAGTTAAACTTTGGAGAAACTGTTTACTTACCTCTTTTTAGTTTTATAGGGACGAATATTTTCTCCTTTCCTTTGTACTGTAGTTAAACTACTGATTGTATCTGCTGGCTGACTTGTTCATCAGTTGACTTTGCTCCTTGCTGGAGGTCTGCCATGGATAGAATGTCAGCATATTTCCCTCCAAAATGAAAACCACTTGTTATTTGCAAAACAAATTATTATCAAAGATGCTGTGGGAGTTCCTTCACTGGCGTCCTGATGCCCTCAGGCTATGGTGTGGTATAGACAAATAAATAAATATCATCTCGTTCCTTTAAAGATGTATGATAATGATGTTTGGGACTTGATGTTCTGAAAAAGAATCTCCATTCGGCCAGGGTGCTTTTCAATTAAATGGCAGATGCCATTCAAACTAACATAATTAACATTTCCTTTCATTTTGATTGTGCAGGGGGGTTTGGATCCAGATAACCCGATTCACACAATCCAGTCCACCATCCAGAAGTGAATTATTTCCCAATCAGCAGGTGTACGCTGAGGAACAATAATAACCAGCTCTTTTGATTTATACTTTATTAACCCCATTGACTGCATTCTCCTTTCAATCACAATTATTTATTTTGCCAAGTAGAATTATGTGATTAATACAATGATTTCCCCTCTTCCTTCATTCAGAATTTCAAGTACCTTTTTTGACATGTTAACTTCACCTGTATCTATGAGACCCAATACGTCACAATGTTCTTGAACTTGATATGTGTGAGTAGTGGATAACTCTAATTGCATTTTGTAGATGTTTGGGATTTTATTAATCGGACCTGGAGCAGACCGCTCAGGAACATTCTCCACTGGATTAAGTTCATGTGGGTTGGTCAGGGGCTCCGTAAGGATACAAATGTACATGGAGATCATTATTGGAAAAGGGACTTCCCCCGTTCCACAGGTTCCAGGTCACTGTTGTCTCTTGGATTGCGATAATTAGAGAAACCTGGAGAGGGAGGACAGTCCTTTTAGTTTGAATATCTCTGTCAAAGTTATCAAATTGTGTCCTTCTTGGGTCTAGTGTCTTGGAGTTTCTTGACCAATCTCTTTGTAGCATTCTGCTTAGATGGAATGAATGTATGGAGCGTAGAGTGAACAACTTAGAATGAGAATGTTGGCAGAGCTCCAGGTCAGTTAGAAGGAGCTTTTGAGAAGACTGGAAGGGCGTTCAGGTGATTGTGTATTATCACAATAAAAGAAGACGTAAGTATTACCAGTGTGTGTAGGATCATTTTACTCTTTCTTTCCTTTTACATTCTTTTGCATATTTTTCTTAACTCAGATTCTCTGCTCTTTTGGAGTAGTCACTACATTTGGGAAAGAGGAATCCCTGTGCTCAATGTCCACAGAGTTGTCCTCTTTTTCCAATGTAGTTGTCACATTTGTCTTCTCACTAAACATTTTATTTTTATTTTATTGTATCTCAAGGAATAACAAAGATTTATCATTGCCCACTGTCAATTTTCAGCAAACACAGGGGTATGTTTGCAGGAGGTAAACGTAGTCCCCAAAATATTGGTATATCTTTTTTGTTGCATCCCCCTTTCCACTTTTCCTTGTTCATTTTGAAAAGGAACAAATTCCAATTGTTACTATCCACCCTTAGATGTTGACTCATTCTGAACACCTTTACTGTGAGCATTACAATCAGGATTTCCCATTCGGATCCCATGATTTGACCAATGATCTCTGTAATATGTTTAAACTGCAGCTCAAGTTGGTGATATTTTTTCCTACTTTCCAGACTATGGGGTGGTCTTTGATTACATCTCTGTACTTCTCTAGAAGGGTAACTATCTCTTACAGTAGAATAGTTTTGGCAACTCAGAAAATTGTTGTTATATGTGTTGCTTGGTCTCCACTCACCCTGTATTTATTTTTATTTGTATTGTTCTTATATAGCACCCAAACCCTGAGGCACCAAGGAGCTTTATTTGAAAGGTTACAGTGATAGAAAACGTGCTTACTGTCATTTACAAAATTAATAAAAAGTGGTTAAGTATATGGTGCCGGCCACATGTTACATGGCGGGAGCAGGATATACAAATACCAGGTCATAGTTAGTGTGCAGATATATGGTGCCAGCCACATGTTGCATGGCGGCAACTACATACATATGCAGGGTCATAGTGAAAAGGCATATATATGGTGCCAGCCACTTGTTGCATAGCAGCAGCAAGACATACATATGCAGGGTCTTGGTCAGAGAGCTAATACATGGTGCCAGCCACCTGTTGCATGGCGGCAATTTGCACATATAAGCTGGTCATAATGAGTAGGTACATGGATCCAGCCGCTATTACATGTTATCACTCTTCATGCTAACAGGGTGAAAACTCAATATATACAGACACTGTGCCAATCCCATGTAACGGCTGGCAAGTGCATACAGATGTATAATTTTGATCAGCTGATATTATCGCGGAGGCGGCGACAATGAAGTAAGGTAGCAGCTACTCACATACATAAAGTCAGGTCCATGGAAGCACTGGAGCTGACAAACCTCGACCAACTGGGGGGGTACGGGTTCATGTGAATCGCCATGTGACCACAGGGAGGGGGTGGGATGCATTCACAAACACTGGTGACCAAGGAGAGCGCGTGGGATGCATTCACACACACTGGCGACCAAGGGCAGGGGGTGGGATGCATTCACACACACTGGCGACCAAGGGGAAGGGGTGGAATGCATTTAGGCATGCAGGTACGCAGCGTACCGTGGTGGACAGAGGTAGACAGGGCCTTGGGACTGGGCCTTGTAAGGAGGGCCAGCCAAGCCTGCCGGCTTCCTCATTTTCCCAGAAATAGTGAGCCAGGACCAATCCCAGGCGAGAACCCAGCAGCAGGAGCGAAGGCACACCAGTGCACAACAAAGAGAAAGGCCATCATGGAATGGCCGTGGCTCGGAAGCAGGAGAGGCCAAAAACATTACACAAGCACAGCAGAGCAATTAATCTGCTAAAAAAGTTCATGAAAATTGCAAGAGACAGGCATTTCAAAGTCATGCAATATATTAGAGAAAATATTAAAGTCTGCCGTGGCGCCATAATGTGCCAGTGCATAGAGCCCAGGGGGGCTTACCTGCAATTAGTAAGCACGCAGTGTAAGCTGCAGGGTCTCAGGATGTAAATGTGAGGGCATCCATGTTGCCGCTCCGGTCACCGTAGTTTAAGAAGTGAGAAAAGTAGTTGAGCGTAGGATTATTAGGTCCAGGACTGGGCCTTGTGAGGAGGGCCAGTCAAGCATGCCAGCCTCCTCATTGGCCCAGATATAGTGAGCCAGGACCAATCCCAGGCCAGAACCCAGCAGCAGGAGAGAAGGCACACAGGTATTGGGATTGTTTGTCCTAGAATTTAGGGTGAGGAGGAGGACAGGATCATTTTCTTGGTAATTGGTTCTAAAGGATGGGGATTGGCTACTCACCCTGTGAAAATTCTGATTTGGATTTCACTGAGAATCTACTCTGGGGTTCTGACATTTTCTCTCAGAAGGAGAAACATATTTGTTGCCCAGGATAGTCCTGCAATGTAAATATATATGGCTAAAGTAAGTCTTTATATTTGGATTCTCTACTGAACTGTCTGTTGTGTTTTGTAGCTCATTCTAAGGTGAATCTTTTCCTTTCTGAAAAATATGATTTTTTTACCACTGAATCACAGCTAGCTTATTCTTTCTTCAGGTACTCAATCTGTGACATTGCACCATCAATACCTTTCATTAAAGCTTCCGATTTGTCTCTCAATATTGCCATTTTTTCAATTCTTTGCATTCATTCTTGTGCGGACACCTTACTTGAATAACCCAGTGTTTGTACCTCTGTCATTTTTAAGGTGGGTTAATGTAATGCCTGAATTGTAGTGTCATTTTCCTGTGCTAACTGATTCCTTTGCATCTTTAATTTTTTTAACATCATTATATAACTGTTCACATTCAGCCTGTCAATCAAACTCCTTTACAAAAGATTTTGCAACTGTTTCTTTACTCTCTTCAGATTGCATTTGTATATGCATAATATCATTTCATAATGCATTGGTATAAGTGGACTGATGACCTATTTTTTACTTTAATTTATGATTTGTCATTAGGCCCCGGCTATGAATGTCATTAACATTTCAAAGTTCTCTCTCTAAGCATTGTTTATCTCATTTTCACACTGTCAGTTCTTCTTGCATTCCTCATACTAAAATATGTTGTTTCTGTAGCAACATGTGCTTGTCCCCTAGAGACTCGTTCAAAGGTTTAATATGTTGTCCATGCCAATCAACAGCTTCTTGCATGAGTATTGAATCTGTGAATGTCTTTTGGTCATTCTCTGTAAACCGGTGCAAATTATCCAAATGTTCAGCCAATCTGTACTCCATCATGTCACAGTGAAAGAAAAGATGGGCAGAACGATTCACAATCATTTGTTTCTCCTCCATAGCTGTGGAAGATAAATATAATTTTGAAATATTTCATCTACTGGGTCATCTGTCGTGTTACTACATTTTGCAACATTAATTTCATATTATTTGTCCATGCCCCTTTTGGGAATATCTAGTTAATGCATGGTCAAGTCACATTCAAATCAGCTCTGACATGCTGTGATGTCATGGCTAGATAGTATATATAAACATGTATATATAAACATAAGCATGCCCTATATAGGTATATATCAATCACTAACCTCCAATCCAATAAACAATCCACCTGAATTATTTTCATATTTTAAAATTCCAGTAAATGTTTTGTCATATTTCAAATACAATTTTACAATCTGAAAATCAATTCTACTTCTCAATTGTATCTGTAGCATTATATGAAGAACAGCCTGTCCCACCTAATTGTATTATACAACAGTGACCATGTAATTACTTGCTCTAATGCAATTTCACAGACATCTGTGTCCTTTGACACATCTTTTGTTATTCAATGCATGGATGTGACCATATCAGCAATTGCATTTATCCTGGATGATCCACAATGTATGTCGATATGTTTTTGTTGATATGTCATTGCTTTCACTTAGTGGAAATCTCTAATCTAATACCCCCTAGTATTCTGTCCCAGCCCACAATTCTAGGGCAACAAATTAGCAATTTGTGATCAAAACTAAGATGTATTGACACAGACAAAAAATGAAAAATGGTCCCCTTACTGTATGCAGGGGAAGTCACCACAAGAGATCAAATATACATTAACTTCGACCTATTTAAAAATGTAAGGTTGGCATGACTGTGACAGTCTTGTGAGGAGGTGATTGACACACATTCAATCACCAACATGTCTAGTAAACATATATCTAGAATTTCTAGTCCTGAATAAAACAACACTGCCTCTAAGCAGTACCTAATTCTATGAATATCATGCCACTTATCAGCCAGCGTATTAATTCTCTCTTCAATAAATGTTTACACAAATCAACTTGAGCTAATACATAGCAAATCCAGACCATTTTTTTATCCAATATCAAAAGTGAGTATTGGTACCAGGGAAATATTACATAAAACAATGACATGTGTGTACAGATATTTACATTAGTTTGCCTATAGCTGTGTAAGTGTTGGGTTGTCGGTTTGTAGCTTTTGTGCATGCAATTTCAATGCAGGCTAACATGAGTGTTATCTAATTCTGCAGGTTTGGATTAGAAACATAGTGCTATCAACTTAGAACTCACAGGATCTTGGTCCACCCACTCACTGTATACAAATGGTCTGGGGATTTTCTGATGCTTTGATGAGTATCCCTCCCCTTTCACTTCACAAACCATGTCACTCTGTGAAAGGTCATAAAAGAGGGGTGACTGCATTTGATATTATTTAATTCTCTATGCTAGTGGAAGGCTTCAAAGTACAGCCTGATGTTGTCTCTCTCTGTGAAAATTCTTTGGGTACAACTGAGTTTGTTCAAAAAGAACTGCACTAAGGTTGCCCAGAACTGTTATCAGATTTTCACTGCAGATACAGCTAAGGAGTTTATATTTGGCCTGTACAGAAATTACATCTTACATGGTTTTAAACACAGTGAGAATGCAAGGTTAATTTCACACAAAATGGCAAGCTATTCTATTTGGAATAAACACCCATAGGGGCAACCAACACCACAATTCCCTCATGCCCTATAGACTTTGCAGGGTAATGATTCCAGTGGGTTTATTTAAGAACATATGCAGAGTTTTCATACTCACTTTAAAATATGGTGCCGAGTCAGAATGAGCAATTATGGGTTTAAAAAAAAAAAAAAAACCTCACTGTCACTCTCTCCTCTATTTTGGAAAAAAAAAGTCACCTACATGTCCTATTCTCTGCAACGGTACGCCCAATTTTTCAGTTAATGTCCAGGTTTATCACTTGTCCTTTTGGAACAGGTGGTATCTCTTTTGTGCTGCTTTTGATTCCAAGTCAGGCTTCTCTTCCCTGCGTCTACCTGTTATTTTTTTTCATAACCAATCATATTTCCACTCTATGTCATAGATTAAGTCACATATTTTGATTGGTCAAGTCCATCCATTGACTTATCTAACAGTCAACACTCCCAGTTTAGCACACCTCATATTCCTTATTGGATGTTCACATGTCTGAACATGAAACAGGTGGGCACCAATTTGCCCAGAGTGATATTGAAATCTAAATCTGTGTTTCTCTTTTTTTTCATAGCAATATGGCACATAGATAAAGCACATATTTCTATAATCCTTCAGCCCAAAGACACACCTGGATATGCAACATATTATGTTGAGCACATTTTCATAAAGTTATACATAGTAATCATTCTGTTAATTTTTAATAAACAGATGATATTTAAATTTGGACTGACTAGATAGAAAGGAACTCATGATAACAACCAACCCTATGCGTTGAGTCTATATCATAGTATTTCAGAGTTAACTTAAAAATAATTACAGCTTCAATTAATGCTACATTTAGATTACTCCCTCAATCTCAACTGCAGATATGGGATTGTGTATTGAACACAATGATTCATGTGAACAACTCTTTGTAATGTCTTTAGTCAATGATTGAATGTAGTAATATGACAGGTCTTCTTTGTGTCTAGGTTGACCACTTGGCTGACTTAATGGGAAGACATAGTTGAAAGGTTACTTGCTAAGTGCAATGATGTGGCTTTGAAATCTGAAAGTGAGGAGATCAGACCTCTGACCATAGGATCAGTTCAGATGTTAATGGCTTCAAACACTGGAATTCAATTAAATGTATTTTCAAGTATGTTACCTTTAAGCTAGGTACTAGTTTGAGGGGCCTTTTTCCAGATGGCCCTTTCGTGGTGGGTTTAATAGTTTTTTCAGTTATGATAAGTGAAGGTGGTCATTCCCTAAAATACAAATACAAACTCAGAATAAAAGGACACACCCAGAAGGGAATGAGACCAGGAAAAAGATTGCAAGTTAATAAAGGTTTATAAAGTAAAATGATGCACGCAGAGGACTCTGAGAGCGCTCTGCCAACAATACAGAAAAAACATATCTTTATACACACATTTGGTAATCAGGACGAATGGTATAAGGGATGAATAGTACCCGTCCATTGGTGCATTGTAGCATTACTGTATAGTCCATAGGGGGTTGGTGCAACTTGATTGGTTGGTGTTGATCTTCGCAGCATGTGGGTCAGCTGGGCTCATCTGGGTGGGGTGGAGGTGAGACTGGATCTGCAATATGTGGTTGTTCTATCTAATCTAAACTACACAGTAATCTTTGACATGCTACAACTAATGTAACACATAAAACGTATACCAGAATGCAGGGTTGCCTGTAAAATGTGAGCAAACACAAACCAATTCTTAAACTAGGCCTTTGTTGGGCAGGGGCGCGGTGGTCCTTTTTGCCAGGTGGCTTAGCTAAGGGTTTCAATCAGAGATTTATTTGCCCTGGTGCCTCATGGTTCAAAAAATTAATTGATAGGTGTCAACCCATGGGGAATACATGATCACACAAGATTAGTTATATGGTGCAATCTAGGGTGATTGGTGGGAAAGGGTCTCACCAACTGCTACATGAAAGAACAGTAGAGGGGCAAAAGGTTGTGCAGGCACTAATTGCTAATGCTAGGGGCCAAGGAGTAGGAGCAGGTTTGTGGAGATGGATGAATACACAAGTCAAGATCTGCCCCAGTCACGCACAGGGCAGTGAGCTCAGAGGAAGAGAAAGAATACTGTTTTTTAGTTTGCAACAATTAACGCCTGGGCTTCCATGAGAACAGGACTGGTGTGGCGCAGACAGGGGAGGAGGTGATGGGGGCGTTGGAGCTGGCCGTGCACAGCGCTGGGTGAGGGGAGAGGAGGCTTTTTAGAGATCCTTGTGCGGCCTAATAGAAAAATGGAGTCTGATGTAGCACAAAGTGGAGTCTTAGTATATCGTTGCATGGTTTCTTCCCACTGTTGGAAGTGAAAGACAAGGGGGAGATCTCCCCACGATGGGATGAGCAAATAGACTTATTTCATGCAGAATGTATAGGGGGACATACAGACCCTTCCTCCCTTATATAAACAAACTTTCCCCAGCAGGGCCGCAATGTCAGATGACAGTCAGGCTTTAATGTACACCTTTGGTTATTTAAAGTTCAAACGTGCTGTTCTGGTAACTTGAATATCCACAAACATGTAACATTGCCACAGCCAAATTGAAACCCAGATTAAGCCATATAGATTCACATCAATAATGTATTTCTTCATGAAATCCAGCACATGGATATAATACAAAATCTGACTGTTGTTGTAAAAGAATATACACCTTTCATGTATCTTTTTTCACCTGCTTTACATTAAATGCATTGCAAAGATTACAGGCCTGAGAACAAAACACCTGATGGCATTAATATGACAAACATACATTGCAATGTAAATTCGACAATAATATAGTTTTAACCTGTAATGAATCCAGAGTAGGCAGTTAAAATAAAATGTCATGTTTAAAACATATTTCCTCTGGAAGAAAATGTAGAATCTGTGTTTGGGACATTGTTTTCATGTGCAGAAAGCTGCTTCTTTGGAAAACCTGACAACATCCTATAAAATTACAAGCTATTTCACTTGACTTGTATAATCTACAAAGCTGCTGTTAGTAGTATATCCAAGAGTTTGTATTGTTTGACACCTGTGCAAATAGAATGCAGCTAACATCCACAAAAAATTACTTCTAGCTGCACACATAATATCTTTCCTGGGACACAGAATATCTCTCCTGCTTCACATACTTTGCACAATGCCTCTTCCATTAGAATGCAGCTATCCCCATGAAACAATTCGGCATTGTTGCACACATGACACCACCCTCTTCAGACAACCTCTGTGCACCCACTTGCCAGCTCAACATGGATGATTTATAGGGACTTGGTCACCCCTACCTACCTTCATACTTGCTCAAATGAACATACACATTCTACAACTCGGACACATTTCTCATACCTGGACTGTCGAACGGGAAATTATATCGTGCCTCCTATTTGATGAATATATGCATATTGGCCTATGCCAAGCTGCTTATAAGCCACTGCGAAGAAATCTGCGTTGCAAGGTCTCGACCTTAGATCAATGCAAACCGCCGTTTTAGGTCTATCCGCCTTTTTAGGTTCTCTCTGTAAAGTCACCCTGTGAGCTAAAATGGTGGACAGTGTCATTCCGAATGTAACATGGCCGTCTTGACCTCTTTGTATGAACTAATGTGTAACTTGCCTGCAGGCCACATGTTGGGGTCATGAACTGACACCTTGTCCTTTGCTGACCTGTGTGTAGAGGATTACCTATGCCAATGAAGCTAATCTGCAAACACATGTTGAACATGTGTTCATTCAAATACTGAAATGCGAACGCTTGTTTTACTACATTGTATAAAACTGTTTGAGAAGGTTTAACATGAAATCCTAAGATATACTGTTGCCATTGAGGCTTGTTGGCGAATGTATTAAAGGCAAACCCTAAATGTACAGATGTATGAACTTGGCACGAACCCTAGATCTGTGATGTATTAACTTATATTAACTCGTTGGTGGGTTGAACATCATGATTTCGAGAGTATAAAGGGTGCAACTATTGTAATGTACAGTCGCACTCACTGAGCACACCGAACCTCGCTGGAGTTTGCTGTGTTGTACTGAGGGCAGATAGCTATCTGATGCCTTGTCCTTTGAAACTGTTCAGTATAAAATAAAGATTTTGTATGTTCCTTTGTAACCCGTGTTCGGTGTATTTCCTTTTTGGGTACTCAGGCTTGATATCTTCTTTTTGTTTTCACAGGACATCAGTCCTCAAGGGTGTTCAACCTACAGCACTTTGAGACCATACCCATGGTGAAAGATGCTATACAAAGGTCCATTACATTACATTACATTTTATAACTTTAAAATTAACATTTCATTAGCACAGGTCAGGTTCTCTTGCACACACAGAACATGTACATTATGTAGGTTTTAAGTGGCACCCAACAGGTTAGAGGACATAATACATGGTGTACTGTTATTCTAGGATAAGTGCAAAGGAAATTGAGTGAGCTTTCTTGATTTTTGGACTGTGGCTCTCACAGTACCACTTATAGATTGTAATGGCAGTTGTGCTCTGTGCTCAGAAACAATTTACATTTCTTGATATTTCCCACTCCCCCAACCTCCCCACATAAATATCTTCTTCAAAATTATTTTTGACATGGATTTCTGATCCCATCACTGTCCTTCCCTCTCCTACCTGTTCACACCTGAATGAGTGCTAAATGCTGAAGCCACAACGTTTTTAGACCATTGGGGGCATCCATGGGACTTGTTGCCATGACAAAGCAATGCCTTCCCTGGGTAGTGTGTTTAATGTCCTTGCGGTGACCCTCCTCCCATAGAACAGGGACACATTAAACAATGATGTGACAATTGGCTGTGCAGTATTTACAACTATTGAAAAGTTTGTCAAGTGCCATGTACTGCTGGTGCAGCTCTGAAAAACGTAGTTGACTAAACCTGATATGATATGATGGCAACAATTACTTACTAGAGGCCAGCAGGTTGTACCTCAAGCAATAGATCATGCCATTCAAAAAGCTCACCTTCATTGATAATCCCATTTCAGAAGAAAGCCATGAAATGGCAGGGACCACAGAAGACCAAGTAGAATGTGACCCCTAAGGTTAAGAAAATCACACTGCCCTCAGTGAATAACATGCTCCTCTTCTCTGCCCCCGGTAAGATTCTAAACTGTACTGTATTATATTGTGTGGTTCTTTATTGTCTCTTCACATACTGTAAACAACTTGCCCGCGCAACCAGGCCCTTGGAATTTGAGGATAAGTCTTGCCACAAACCTCATAACATCTATCACATTGATAGAAACGCCGAGGGGAGCTTTAACCACTGCACATCACAACTATCTATTTGACATCATAAGCCAAGTAAACACAACCCCTCCTTGAAGTCCCTTGCCATGATGGTGAACCATAGTTGCATTGATCACTTGCCCCTGTCCCATGTTTTTAAGAAAAAAGAGTGCTCGTGCCCCATCCATAACTACTCACTGTGAGTCTTTATCCCAAATGTTCCCCTGATGATATTCTTCATATTCTATTCGAACACCTAGTCAAGTTTGAAAACGATCAATATTAGTATGAAACAAAGTTTTGATAGGTTGGATGAAGACATAACTATATTGTATTCAAAGGACCACCAAAACATTATGGACAAGATAACACATAATGTTGTGGATTCTCTGCGAACATGCCTTGCCAGCTTTGCATCTTCAATAGCCTTATTCACCCATGCCCACTTCAGTCATGCAAGTGTCCATTGCATCTACCTTTGATCAACAAACAATGATTCTCCCAGACACACTACAACTACTCCCCAGACGGGATCCCCTTGGATTAATATAGACTCATTTTCTCATGCATATAGTGATTTAGTTATGCGTTGCGGTTTGAGTCTATATTTGGAAGTAAAGAAGAGAAAATGAAATTGTTAATTTCATTACATTTTTCTCAACCAGGCTAGGGGTCACAAATGAGGATTACTTGACGATACTAAACATTACTTAACACAGTATATTATTATTGTATGCTGGCATACAAATAGTGCATGCACCTACTGAGACATGATTAATTATACTACGTTATTGCTGTATGCTGCCACATGCACAATGAGGCCAGAGCACCAGTGTTTGATAATACAAATTGATGCTCACAAGATGTTTCAGACTACACATCCCAAGTGCTATGCAATGATTGGTGCGTTGTGGAGCAAAAACAGTCATGTCAATTGACATTATTAAAGGCATTACCATACACTACTTACCTAATGCATAAACATACCTGAATACATGCACCATTCTCCTGCACTGGAAATCATTACACAGTAAAGAGAAGGAAGACACACTTACAGTTATGTTATGTCCACAAAGTACACTTTCAGTTCAGAGTGATAGAATAAGGGTGTTGCTCATCAGCATGATTTCAATGTGAGGGCACATAGTTTTTCACACTACCAAAGTCAACAGGATTAGTGGATCAACCAGGTGCCATTTTAATTCCACAACATAAACAGAGGGCAAGTTATATGAACAACGGTAGGACGTCTTCATTAGTGGTGTGTATGGTAAGACTGTGCCTCATATTGTACCGCATTACACTGTAACAGGTACAACAGCAAGTGCTCACACAAGCAAGAGGAAGTGAGCATTACTGAGAAGTTCTCTCTGATCTGTGTCCCTCCTCTCCCTTGTGTCAACATGAAAATGGGGAGAGCAGAAAATGGATGCATACATGCAATATGCCTTTCATTTAGGTCTCCATTTCCCAATCCAACCCATTTAAAATGAGGGACACAGAGTTCTGTGTACCATAGGTAAAGCATTGTGTACCATAGAGATTTAGGTATGAAAGAGATATTTGTACCATAGTCCATTGTCCACCAAAGAACTCTGAGCACCATTCACAGAACTGTGTATACCATTGATCTGTGTGTGGCATACACAACGATTTGGATACTAAGGGTTGTGAAACAGCGAAAGAACGAGGACGCTGCAGTGATTATTACTTTTGAAAGTGTACATTAAATGGGCTGCATTATTCTGAATTGTTTGCAGCTTTGCTATAGATTTCTTGGTCATGCCGAGATAAACCCCATTACAGTAATCAATACGAGACAAGACAACTACAAGAATCAGTGCAATATTATAAGACATTTTTGTCAGTCAGCACTGGTAACAGTTGGATGGTTTGGGCGTTTAACTAATCACGGTTACTGGTGCAATTACTTTCTTAAGAGATACCTGCACAAAAAGAACTTCAAGATTTCTTACTTTCATCATGGGCCCAGTGATGGGGAAATGAACATGGATGCGAGAGGTCAGCAAGGTACCCCTATAGGCTTCCACCTTAATGGCATTGAGGCACAGCCTGACGAGTATTTGTCATCAACATCTGAAATAACTTCTGACATTGTTGCACCCTCTCCCTCAAAATGTTGGTGTGGAATCCTAATGATACCCCCGCGCTCTCTCAATTGTGTGGCACTAAATGGAAACTGAACTGCTTATGGGCAAACGTTTTGGCCGAGATGAGTGCATGACTACGTTGAAGATGTGTTCTGCTCTGCTGAACTTTATACATGCTTCTATGGGCTTCAGGGTTATACTGTTCGTTGTGAAGTGTGTTGGATGCTCGTCTCTGGAAAAGAAATCAGCAATGGCAGCTGAGGTTGAGCCTCACTTTCACCAGTTCCTTTTTGAATTGCACTTTGCTTTTATCCATTTATTTATGTATGTGCTGCTTTTGTTTTCCCACTTACAAGTGCAGAAATACATAAAGATAAACATTATGAGGTCAATGCTGGGTACGATGTGGGCAGCAATTACACTTCAGGGTTAGTAGCCAAGTGGTTATGTGCACCCAGTTGACAGCTGGCTACAGTATATCAATGTGCACGTGTCTGTTCTTAGACCTTTCAGGAGTGATTCTGTTGTTGTCACTACAAATAAAATACTAATAAGTAGCTGAATTGAAACCTTGTGCCAGGACATTACAATGTCCACCAACAGTACACTAGTATTTAATGCCTTCCGTTAACCGTCTGGAATGTTTTAAACTCATTCCACCCACCCCTGTCAGGGAGCAGGAGGAGTGATGGGCCAATGTACGGACTTGTGTCACTGGCTGGAAAAGTATGGAGTCATTTGTTAACATGTTGCAAAGTGCCCAATAATTGCAGTCTTATGTTCGTTGGCCTTTTTTTCTTGCAATGATGCGGATGCACACCTTGTCAATGGGCAATGGCTTTGTACTCCTTTTTTGAGGGTTCACTAATACTTTATGATTTTAGTCGAATGTGCTGTCCCTGCTTCTGTAATCAGGTACACACTGGAGAGCAGAGGTACATAACAGTATAACTCTAGTAATGATTACTCAGGAGTAAATCACACAGAGTTAAGGTAACAATTTTACTTGATTTTTATTTTTGCCAACATTTTGAAGGCCGATGTCATGCTCACTGCCCAGCTATCCAGCAAACCCATGTTTTGTAAGACTATTTGTAAGAGGTTTTTTTAGGAATCCATTATAAAAAGTCACTTGCAAAGCGAATTTTTCATACATTGTTAACTTTTTTACAAAATGGAGAGGAAAGGGAACAATGTAAAAGCGAGCCTGCTTGGCTTTTACCCTTTACTTCTCCAATGTGCCGTGTGGTGCTTTAAAATTGCATGAGGGGGCCCCACAGCACACCAGTGCTAATGTTGGTTGTATCCTACATGAAAGGTACATTTTGTTCAAAATGGAGTGCACATGTTCCAAAAAGCTCCATGATGCATGCAGCTCTATGTCTAGTACACAAAACTCAATGGCCCTCATTTTAAGTGAGCCAGTATTTTGCCAGTGTTCTGTGGACCTGGTTGCACCGTTTCCGGCAGTCGTAACCATGGAATCACCGGCACATCATAACATCGGAGGAGAGCGCATTTTGGAATGCCAGAAACATTGCGACCGGCACGACGAAAAACATCTCACTAGCAGGCATGACATCTTGGATACTTAAAAGACGAAAGTGAAAGCCACACTTTTCCAAGCAGGAACTAAACATCCTGACAGATAGCATTGCAGAACATTCTGTTGGACTATTTGCAACTACCCAGGTGTCAGCGTGGGACCCGTACCCGCACAGTACATGACTGCCATAAGCGGTGGGATGACCTCTGCCTTAGGGTCCACAACATGCTGTCAGCCCACTGTAAGGAATGCCTGTTCACTGGCGGTGGAACCACCTCACCAATTAAACTAATACCATGGGAGGAGAAACTTGTCAGTATGCTGCACCTTGAGGGGATTGAGGAAGTGGGAGCGGTAGAGGCTGGTGCAGGGACACCTTTAGAGAGTGGTGAGTACAACGTGCCATACCAAAATAATTCACAGCGGGCATGCAAATGCAGCGCACAACACACAGAGACATGCTCAACTGCATGACACCAGACCACATCCATTCCATACAGTGTCCAACAAACCATGGCTGTTGGGCAAGGATTCACAGACATTGCCCCCGCCAAACATCCAAACACATATATGCCCACATGACTACTCGTCATGTGCAGACATTGACGACATGAGAAGCAACACGTACATGTGACATACACCCTCCAAAGCAGCATTCGCGCACCACAAGCAATCTGCCCTGTGACACATTCACATGTATGCATGCATCAAATGCGCCCTGACGGAGATGGCCCTGGCATGGTTTACCACCTACATGTCAGACCAACACCCCCAAGTGCAATAGTGCCCTTACCTCACCTCCACCCCATTACCCACCTGGCTCCCCAACAGCAACCTTGCCCCTCTTGCCCACTTAATCACCACCTTTGCACCACACTCCCAGTGTTATGTTGATGACACACCACTCAACTTCAATCTGCCATCCTCTACTTTCTCTCTATCCTCTCTCATACATAAGTGCCTGACAGCTAATCATGCTACATGCTGTGCTTAAGATCCCTGCTGAATGCCAGCAAGACAGAGAAGCCCCTCATTGTGACTCCTATGCCCTGTTACCCACCCACTACCTGGTCAACCTCCATGGCCCCAATCCCCACACCCCCCTGAGAGGCTAAAGACCTTGGTGTCACCTTTGACACATCCGGCCCTCACCTCCGCACATCACAGACCATGGCAAGTGCTCCAACTTACAGCACCACCACCAAAGGCGGTAAAGTGTGTGGATCTGCCTGTCAGTCATGGACCAGGGTATGGCCCTTGTGCAGGGTATAGTTGCACACCTCCGGGTCACAACTTGCTGCCCATCGTTCGATTGCATTCTCCTCTCATCCTCCTCCTCCAATGCCAGTCGGCCTGTTGCCACTGTTGTACCTCCTGCTCATAGAGCTGCTCTCCTGCATGCAGCACTTCCATGTCCATGACTGCTGCTACGAGTGGCAGCATGGTTGTGTTGGAGTGTGCTTTGGAATGTGTGTGTTGTTGATGTGGTCCTTTTCAGCAGCCCCTGTATTCATTGAGTGAAGTTTGCTCAATTGGGTGCACCTGTGGCCTGTTACACCAGGGCCTGGTTACCACCTGTTCTGTGGTGCCGTTGTTTCCGGCACATTTTTCACAGTGGCACCAGTATATTTGTGCCAGTGGTTCCAGGAAATCTGCTGTTGTAATGCCACCTTCTTTCAATGGTGCCAGAGTTTCCAGTACAGATTCACAAGGGTCCTGTTAACTGTTTCAGTTGTTTCCGGCACCTCTGTTACCTGCATTCCCTCTCATAGTGCTGCTGTCCAGAATGAGTGCCGGTAATCAGACCAGCACGTTGTTTCCAGAATGCCACACTTGTAATGAGGGCTAACGTGTGCTACTCAAATTCCTTTGTATTGTGCAGAACATCCAGTGTTAGACAAAACTAGAAGTATGGTGCACACAGCTCTGTCTATGGTGCACCACAGTCTATGATACATAAATCCCAATGTATTTTACATAAAGCTCTTTGTTGCTGAGCACTCTCTGCTAAACAAAATGTTCTATAATACATAGGCTCTATGAATGGTATACCATAGTACTACCTATGGTGTTCTACTCTCTAAGCTAAACAAACTGCATGCATGATAATCAAAGCTCTAATTATGGTGCACAGTTATCTATGCTACACAAAGCCTTATGTATAAAATCTAAACATCTATGTATGGTTCAATAAGCTACATGCAGAACACACAAACGTTTGTGCATGGCACACACCACTCTGTATTGTGCAAACAACTATATGGTACGCATATTTCTGTGCATTATACATACAGCTCTATGCCTGCAAAACAAAGCACTGTGCATGCTGCATAGCAAGTAGCTTATGGTAATGATTGAAGTTTCCAGACTGATAATGAGCGGAGAAGAGAGGGAGAGAGAGAGAGAGAGAGAGAGAGAGAGATTAACAGAGAGATTAACAGAGATTAACAGAGAAACATTGAACAATTGTAATAGGACCAGTCAGCAAGAGGCAAATGGTTGGAATTCATGGTTGCAGGTTTTTTCCTTGTAAGTCCTGACTCTCCTTTTTTCCAGGCTGACTCTGCTTTTTAAGATCTCCTACCTCCTTTCATCACATACACACACACACATCGACCAGAATCAGTAAACAAGCGCTTATTAGAATAGCAACACTAACCAAGCCTTGACTAAGCTCTCCTCTTTAGCCCTAGCACACTCCCCCACATTATTTGATAACCTGTACCAGTTCATTGAGAGGCCACCCTCAACACAAGGAGTGCCTTTCCTTCCCAAGATGAGTGTTACACAATAAACAGTTAATGTCAGTTCTTTTATTCTGCCATATTACAGCCTCATATCATTCCCCTTGGATCCCTCCTCCTGAGCTAACAATGAGCTAAGAAGAAGGCCATTGTACCGGAAATATATTTGTATTTATTTGAATTATATCTAAAAGAAATCATACTAAACTACACATGCCACCTTCTTTGGGGCTCACAATGACCTTCTCGATACACAAATAAATCTCACAAGTGAGTTGAAAAGAACAAAAATCACAATTCTTTACTTTAAACAAATTTCAATTCAAGAAATAATTAAGCTGATCAATAAACAAAAACAATGGGGGCGTGGCCTGGAGCCAATGGCAAACGGATGCTGAGATGCTGAGCTCCGACCGAGACGCCGCATCGAGATCCTGTATTGGTGCGAAATAGACACCTTTTCGACGTTACAAGTAGCTGCGGAGGTGTGGGAACCGAACCGCTACGTTGTGCGACGAGTTGTTGGAGGAATCGGCGTGGCGAACTGTTCATACGCCCGCCCGTACTTCCCCACCCTCCCGCAATCGCCTGAGCCCAAGATGGCGGCCGCCGTGTGACGACGCTGTGACGACACGGGAGGAGGCCTCCGCTGCCACCACAATACTGCTGCAGCCAGCGAGTGAGGGACGAGGGAGACCGCGATCCCCTCCCCGGAGGGATCAGAGACCATCGGACTGCGCGGGTCCCAGCGTCAGGTGCCTGCTCAACGGCTTCCCGCTGACGGACGCATAAGGAGGAAGAGCCGCCGGCAACACGCCAGACGCTAGCGAACAAATAAGCTGCCTCGGCCCGACTGTGGGGGAGTCCGCATCGGCGGAGGATCTGAGGGACCTTGGGGAGGAGCTCTGTAACGAGAGTGAGCCGCAGCGGCAGGCCCCGAGTGGCGGTTCGGTGAGCCCGAGGTGAGGTGACCCGGGGAGAGCTTAACCCGGTAAAGTGACCCAGGACCCCAGCCCCTCCAGAACTCAGCAAGGGAAAGAGGATTCCCCCTCACGGATGTGGGATGAGGGTTGAGGGGGTGCCTGGCGCAACGTGCGCATCACGCTTCACCAGCAAACCCCGGCAACCCAACCTAGATACAAAGCCCCTCCCCCCCTGACGCCTGTTGCACAAACATTGCACTGCAGAACCCTGCGGGGAGACAAACCACGGACCCCGCAGCCAGAAGATCCGAGGGGCGAATAATCTGTAATTCGGGGCCTCGGCAACCACGACCCCATCCTGTCCTCTGACGCACCATAAACGTGTGCTGATGGTGTTCTCTCCCCAGCTTCCACAGGACGCTGTAAACTCCAGTTCTCCTGGCTTGGACACCCCAGTTACCGGGCCGCAACGCTGGGGTGACACCGGAATCAGTGTGTAGTCTGCCGGTAGGTCCCGAGGCCTCCGGCGAGACTGCCGATCACCCTCAACACATCCACTGGACCCCGAGACCCTCTATCAAGACCAGCAACTGGGGCTGGGGCGGAGACTCCAAAATGGGCTCTAGAAACAAAACTAAGCCCGCTACAATGGACACTTATGTCACTGCCAAGGCTAAAGACTCAACCAATCCGCCCTCTGCCGCCCCGCACCCCTCGCAGTCAAAAGAAGTCGACTCCACTGTGAACCAATCCCAAGTGCTTGAAGCCATAGCGTCACTGCGCACCCACATAGACTCAAAAATAGATGAGTTTCGATCTGACATTCAATTGGTACGTCATGATGCCAGGAAACTAACGGAAAGAGTGACTAACACTGAAACAACCATAAAGGAAACGGCAGAAGGCACTGTTGAGCTGAAAGCTAAAGTTGTGGACCTTGAGCGAAAAGTCGCCATTCTTGAGGCGAGGGCTGAGGAGCCCGAGGGACGGGCCAGACGGGGTAACATCAGAATATTGAGTGTCCCGGAGGGTGACGAGGGCCCTAATCCGACGGAGTATATTGAATCCCTGCTACAACAGGAGATAGGAGCGGGAAAACTCACACAAGGGTTCGCGATAGAGAGAGCACATAGGTCCCTCCAGAAAAGGCCCCCCCGGGCTCACATCCTCGCCCGATGATTGCAAAAGTACTTAATTTCCAGGATCGAGAGACCATCCTACGGTGCTCCAGGGAGGTGGGCCCCATTGAACGAGGCAACGCCAAAATAACCATTTATCCGGACTATACCCCAAAGGTGCAGAGGGAGAGAAACTTGTTTGTGCCCGTTAAGGCCAGGCTTAGGCAATTGAACCTAAAATATATGCTGCTCTATCCATCGAGGCTTAAAGTCATCCACAAGGGCCGCGCAATCTTCCTAGAGTCTCCAGCGGCCGCTAACATGTGGATGGAGGATAACAACCTCTCCGAAGGAACAGAAGCTCATCCCAAAGACAGCTGAAGATAGAATCGACCCGCAGCACACAAGTAACAGGTGTGTAGCCGCTCTGCAACCTCAAGCAACCAAGAAAGTAACACACACCACCGATAGCTAATTAGATGCGGCCCTCGCTTGGCCCTCACACAAGGCACAGGAACCGACCCCCACGAATAGACTAGGTCAGGTCAGGCCAGTTGCCAGACTGACCCCGCTCGAGCCCGACTCCCGGATGGGTTCCGACAGCCCGAGAGCACCCGAGCACCACAGGAATGATGCAGTAGCTGGGCGCACCAGTTCCAGTTTTGTTGTTGTTGTTGCTAATGCCATGACTGCCCTCCTCTTTAAAACCACTATCCAAACCACAGCGGACCAATGGCCAGACGCTGGAGCCTACCATCTCATGCAATCGGAACAAGACACCATTTTCGGTAACACACGACCAAGTCACAGGACACGTGGGAAGCCTTCCACGCCACTGACTGGAGCTAAGCGATGGCGACCCGTTTCAAGATAATCACGTGGAATGTTAGAGGGATGGGATCCTACCTACGTAGAAACCGTATACATTCATACCTGAAGAGGAAGAAGGTGTCGATTGCCCTCCTACAAGAAACACACCTCACAGCTGATGTCATGGACAAACTAGTGGGCTATTGGGGCGGCCAGGGTAATGGAGCCTCCTACTCGAGGTATGCACGAGGCATATACACATGGGTGAGCCCAGACACTCCTTTCCGCCAAGTGGGGATGGAGGCCGACAAAAGAGGCAGGTATGTAATAGTATGGGGCATGCTGGAGAACTCCCGATTATGCATCGTGAACTCATACTTCCCCCAACATGGCATACCCACTCACCTCAAGCAGCTATATGCTAGAATCACACACCACAGGGAGACACTTTCCTATGGGGGGGGCTTTAACTGCGTGATAAATGAAGAGATAGATAGATCCGCGACCCCACGCACCCTCAATAATCCTGCCTCCCATGCACTACGCAACGTGGTGGAAGATCTGAACTTGGTCGATATCTGGCGAGACCTGCACCCCACCGACAGGGCTTACTCTTTTTACTCAGCGCCCCATGGCCTACACACCAGGATAGACCACTTCTTCATTGACAGCAAACTAATTCCACGTCTCGAGTCGGTGTGCTACCAGGGCAGGTCGATCTCAGATCATTCCCCTCTGTTACTACAGCTCTGCCTGAATGGTCCTAGGCCCCCATCCCGATGTGGCGCATGCCGACGGAAACTCTGATGGACCCCGCATTCAGGGAGACCCTAGGAGAAAAACTGGAAGAGTACATAGAGATCAACACGGGATCAGTTGAGAAATGGAGCACGCTGTGGGAAGCCATGAAGGTGGTAACAAGGGGTGTGATAATAGCCGAAGCTGGAGGGATCAGGAGACAACTGAGAAGGGAGCTGGAGGAGAAGGAAGAAGAGATTAGGCGCCTGAAGGCAACTCTTCCCCCGACC
Organism: Ambystoma mexicanum; assembly: GCF_040938575.1. Taxonomy (NCBI): domain Eukaryota; kingdom Metazoa; phylum Chordata; class Amphibia; order Caudata; family Ambystomatidae; genus Ambystoma; species Ambystoma mexicanum. The sequence goes on along the minus strand of NC_090932.1, from coordinate 993,143,133 downwards.
ACTGCAAGTGAGGCTAGGCTGAAGGAGATCAGAGGGGACTCCAAGATCGCATGGGAGAGACTAACCAAGTTTGACTTCACTACGCGGACCTTTTAGGCACACAAAGAAGCAGATAAGCCAGGTAGGATACTTGCCTGGTTATGCAGGAAGGAGAACCCGCGGCAGCCCCTCAGAGAGATCAAAGATGAGAATGGCATAACACAAAGGTCACAACAAGCAATAAATGATGTCTTCTCAAACTTCTACGCTAAACTCTACGGCAATAATGAGCGAATCCCTGAAGAAGACATCAGAGACACCCTGGACGAGATTGGGCTGCCCAGATTAAGACAGGAACAACGAGATGTGCTGGGAGAGACCATCACATTGGAGGACGTATTGGAGGCGGTCCGGTCCCTCTCCACTAACAAGACCCCTGGGACAGACGGTCTCACCCCGGAATTTTACAAGGCCTACGAGGGGATCCTAACCCCGATACTACATGAAGTGTACATGGAGGCGTATGAGACTGGGACCCTGCCGAGTAGCATGAGAGAGACTCTCATAATACCAATGCTCAAACCGGGTAAACCTGCCGATGAGTGTGACTCGTATCGCCCCTTGGCGATGCTGAACTACGATGGCAAGATCCTTACAACTATACTAGCTAATAGGCTCTCGAAGGTGATCGGATCCCTAATACATGAGGACCAGAACGGCTTTGTCCCAGGGCGTAACACCACTGCCAACCTAAGAAGGCTACAACACGTCATGGCACAAACAGCGGAGTGCACAGAAGATCTAACTGTACTCTCACTGGACGCTATAAAAGCTTTCGATTCAATATTTTGGGAGTGGCTCATTATGACCTTGAGGGAGTTTGGCCTCGGAGAGCACTTCATCCGGTGGGTCGAGGTACTCTATAACAATCCGGTGGCGAGGGTGAAGACTGGGAGTATGGTGTCAGGGGCTTAGGCCATCCAGAGGGGAACCAGGCAAGGGTGCCCGCTGTCACCGATGTTATACATCCTGGGCCTGGAACCAGTGGCAATCTATTTCAGGAAGCAGCTATTTGACTCCGGCATTGGCATCGGCGGAACAGACAATATCATCTCCCTGTATGCTGATGATGTCCTTCTATACCTTCGGAATTCCTGAGAAAACGCACCCATCGCGTTGGATATCCTCGACAACTTCGCCAAATACTCTGGGATAAAATTCAGCAGACAGAAATCATGCTCCTTCCCCCTTGCAGCAGACAGAAATCATGCTCCTTCCCCCTTGCAGGACTCAGAGGGAAAGATATAAAAGACTTACCCGAAATCGGGATTCAATGGCAGGCGGAGGCCTTTCGATACCTGGGCCTCACCATCACACATTCCCCAATTTCCACCCATGAGCGCAATACTGAAACGGCATTGAGCGGGGTGCGCAGGTCCATCAGATTCTGGTCGAAACGTCCCCCTCTCGATGATGGGCAGAGCCGCGATCTCCAAAATGATAATATTGCCAAGATTCCTCTATTATTTCACCAACATCACATACTATATCCCCCACCCTTCTTCAGGAAACTAGAATCCTTGCTTAGAGACTTCCTATGGGTCCAGGCAAGACACAAACTCCCCCTGAACATCCTCACGCTCCCGCATGCAGAGGGCGGCATCCAACTGCCCGAATTCCAGAGATATTATCTAGCGGAACAACTAACACATGTCACAAAGTGGCTTTCGGATGTACCCTCAGCTGAGACTGGCCTCCTTCACCGGCTAATCACACCAATGTACCCCAAGGAGATAATATGGAGTTCACTAGTGGGACCCCCTGACCCACCCATGATAGTAAAGCTGGGGAGACAGGTCTGGAACAAGGTCAGATCACTTCTTGGCCTTCAGCATCCTTACACGCCCGAAATCCCCATCCTTGCTGATGTTTGCAAGACCCCCCTTGACTTACCGACAATGAGGAGATGGGAGACCTGCGGCCTCTACACATGGGGAGACATGTTTGATGGGGGATTGTTCAGAGACCTTGATTCGCTACAACTGAAAGATGGGCTCCCACCGGGCCAATTCCTATGGTACCCGAGGGTGAGACATGTGGCCAGGACGAAATGGACCGCATGGCCCGAGGAGCCGGAGATGCACCCCCTTGTACAAGAAATGTACAACCTAAGTGATGGCTGGAAACCGACATCGAGACTATATGCTCAAATAAACGAACTAACCCTAGAGGTGTGCGCCTGAAGGAGAGGTGGGAGGCTGACATCGGAACGAAAATCACGGAGGGCGAATGGGCAAGGGCCATGTTGCACCCGAAGGAGGTTTCTCGGAACGCTAGGTTCAGGATGATTCAGCTGAATGTCCTTCACAGGACCTATATGACCCCGCAAAGGATAGCCACTTTCAATGACAGTGTTTCCTCGACGTGCCCATGGGGCTCCTCCGAACACGCCGATATGATTCACATGTTCTGGACCTGTCCCAGATCACAGAACCTCTGGCTGGCCGCCGAACATACCTGTAGGAAAGCTGGACTGGAAAGGTACGAATGGACACCCAAGGATTGCCTCTTGGGCACCTACCCGAGACTTAGCAAAGTCAGGCATTTAGTAAAACTTATGGACATGGCATGTATACTCACGAAGAGGACAATAGCTATGTCTTGGAAGTCGCCTGCAGGCCCTCGATACGCACCCTGGATTAGGGAAATGGAGCGATGGACTGCTGCTGAGACCAGCGCCTGGAAGGAAGGGAACAACAGGGGTGGGGATGATGTGAGTGCCACACTGGAGTCCTGGAAGGCCCTCATGAAAGATATGATCTTTTCGACGACTTTCAAACCCCCCTGAGTAGATTGATACAGTATGAACTGCACATTAACCACTCTGGTGAGACTACCGAACCTGAACAAATCTCGGCGCTATATCCCAAGAACTGGTATGGAAAGTGATGGCTCCGACACTGTGCCTACACGCAATGAGTGGATCGTATTATGATAACGGAAGTGAGGACAGTCTAAGTTGTTGTTATTTTTGTTTTACTGTTACTTACTGTTCATTTGGCGAATGTGTCGCATAATCGATACTATGAGACATAACCTATGCTTAACTGCTTTTTGTATGACCACAAATGCCAATAAAAACATTTTAAAAAAAATAAATAAACAAAAACAATTATGAATGCAATGCTGTGAAACTTCGATTTTCCTGCATCCTAGGCTAGCAGCTTTTTTGTACAGATTTGAACAAATGCATGTTGCAATTATGATTTCACCCACACCTTTTCCTTAATATAAACACAGGGTGATTTAGCAGGGTTTTTTCAGACCTCCCTACTTTGGTCTGTGTTGGTGAAGTCTAACAGAAACATTTAGATGATTGCTGGGGAAGCTGGACAGCACATATTGTGACGATTGAAGAATTTTGGATTTCTGAACCCCCCTCACCCCCACCCTCCACCCCACTTAAAGGCCTGTGCTGGGGAAGCTGGACAGTGCAAATTGGGATGATTGAAGAATTTTGGATTTTCCCCCTTCACTTAAAGGGCTGTTTTGGGGACGGTGGATAGCAAACATTGGGATGATTTGAACATTTTGGATTTCAGACCCCACTCCACTTAAATGCCAGTGTTGGGGAAGCCGGACCCATAGGATTACCCAATTAAATTACAGTCTATAGTTTTCAGCACATACTGCGAATGAGCGTTGTTATTTTCGAATTTTAACAAAAATCCTGCGAGGTTTTCTGCTTAGGGGCATTCATTACATTCATATTTTTTAGTTACATAGGCTCAGAATACACACAGTTTTGCCCCCCCCCCAACCACTGTAAAGGGAAAAGATTAAAGGCCAGCAGATCTGCCCACCATTTGGTTGTGAAGGGTTCAATTCTACGTACAGAGAAAACCTCTGTTTAAAGTTCAGGAAAGCCAGCTGCATGTCAGTGCCCTCAGGAAGGACAGGGGAGGGGTCTGTCACTCAACTCTCTTCACCATAGAGTCCAGTCAGATTTTGTAGGCCTTCCTAGCAGTTCACCTCTCCACCGAGATGCAATCTCTTTTGTAACTCCATGCAGCTGTCAGATGGAAAGTTCCAGCAGCTCTGTCCATTCCTCATAGTTCATCCATTTTATATAGCAGTGATGACACAATCAAGTTTAGAATCTTGGGGATTACACTGAAAGAGTTCTCGCTAATAGGATTGGAAAGTTAACCTTCTGTTTCCTCCCAAATCCAGCCTCTCTTTAAGTATTGACTTAAGTCTTGAGCAGACATCTGGCATTTTGCATTTGCCATCCCCATTTGTTTTCATATCAAAGTTTTGACAACAACTAGTTATGTGTCAACAAATATGTGATTTACTAGTAACTGCTATAATATACATATATTTTCCGATTCAGCTAATCATGGGGAATTTGTTTTTAAAAAATGAGAGCCAGGTGTGCACCATTTTGCATGGCCATTTGACAATTTTATGCCATTTTTACAAAAAAGCATAATAGTTAAACATACCATTTATTCCCCATATACCTAATTTTAACCTCCACCAGTTTTACAACTCTTAAATTCGGGACAATTTCAGATCTTCCAGAAACCCATTTTAGATGACCATTACAATTCCCTGAGACACAGGTGGATGAATTTGATATCACTGACGTTACAATAGTCCTTTTAAAGTAATAGTAAATCTTTAGGTTAATTCCAATAGGAGCTCTGCTTCCTCCATTCCATTTCTCTCTCTCGACCAGTGTTTTTATTACTCTTTGTATTTGAAGTTTACTGCAGATAGTAAATACCTGGGATGTGCCGGCGAGTGAACATAGACCTTGCCCACGCTGGACTTTCTGAGACAGCAAGTCTGGTGGACACTTGGTTTTCAACACCCTTAATGGGCACACTTTATTTCAGTTGTAGATAGTTGGGATGCACAGACCAGGCTGATGGTGGGGAGAAGTCCTTTGTGAAATTTGCCCAGAGCCGCACCATTTATTTTTGGCTGAGAGGAACTCACGTATTGCATTTTCGAACATCAGCCTTTAGTCTTGTACATACTGATCAGGGTTCACTTTGCTTTTGCATCAATTAATTTCTTATTTCTGTTCACACAGCATTGTTTTTCTTTTTAAAAATGACAGCTGAAAGTACAGTGCTGTTTCTTTCAGTCCTTCATAAAGTACAATTTGAATTATCAGCTGTTCGTTTTTTCTGCTGCAAAGTGGATCTGAATTGTGACAGTGCACCCCCTTTCGATGGGTGGCAGTTTCATTGAAAATGCTGAATTTATTTCTCAGCCAATAAAGTGATGTGCTTTTCAACTTTTCATTTGGATTCCATTTTTGTTTTAGCTTTCTCTGGATTTCCACTTCATAAAGACACCCACATAGTATGCCTAAATAGGCTCCATATTTGAGTGTGCATACTTCTGAATGCTGGCAGGTCAGTGTCCCAGTGGACTCTTCAGTTTTGTTAGTTGAGGCCCTTTTGATTACACTCCACGTGCCCCCCCCCCACTGTGCTTCCATGAGTCTTTGGTGGGGAAGAGCAGGGCAGAGTGGGGTTTTTCAACCAAAGTCCCCTTTTTCTTTTTCTTAGATTTTTGTTTTTGTTGGAGCCTGTATGGCTCAATTTCCTTCATTAAGGAGTGGCCACTCCAGTCACCCCTTCCGTCTCTGGCTTGGTGGGTGTAGGACAGCACCCCCTTTGTTCCTTCATCAGGGAGTGGGCACTCCAGCCTCCCCTTCCATCTTTGGGTTGGGGGGTATGTGAGAAAACTGAAGGTACTCTCACATCTACTCCCCAGGGATCTTCTGTTCTGGTGTCCAGGGAAGGGCCATCGCTTTTGGATCCCAACAATGTCGGTGGACTAGCGAGGGAGGATCAGCTGGTGTAGGGTCCTTGGAGATTGGCGAGACGGTACCTGAAGTTGAGACACAGTATCCCCCATTTCCTGACAATGATTCATCTTACCCACCATCAGCCTTTGTAGGATATTTCTGCCCAGATCCTACCTTCCCCCTGAAGTCAGACCAAGTACTGAGAAGAAGAAGCCCCCCCAAGAGTAATGAAGATTACCTATAGGAGACACGCTATAGTACTGAGTAAAAGCAGAGGGAGCATGAAAGCTATAGAGACAAAGGTCAGGCATGTCATGCTAATTTAGCTAATTTTGGTCAGGCAATTGAACCTGGGACTTCACACCTGCAGCCTGTTAGAGACTCACAGGTGTATAAAAGGTGGAATCCACAGACAGCAAAGCAAGGGAGAAGGGAAAAGAGAAGCTTGTGGAGTGAGAGAGGAGCAGGAAGACAGCATAGCCTGTGAGAAACCGGAGGGGAACAGAATAGCATGAAAGGCATGGTATAACCGAGTGACACTGCATGGCGAGGGAGCCATGTCTCCAAGGAACCGGGGAGTGCGAAAGAACGGAGCCATGGAAACAGGCAGCCCCTATGCTGTGAATGAGAGGTGCTAATTCCCTGACTCAAAGCAACCGTCTATGGGTGTCTGTGGGGCAGGCAGTGAGATCCGTACCATACGAACCAAGAAACTGGGAAAGAACCATTACACGACCTGTGATATGCTCACCTGAAATCCATGGGGATGTCACATGATGCTAGATGGAGGCTGTGCGCTGTCCTGGTCCCCTTTCTGCTTGGTTGTATGTTGGCTGGTGGACATGTCCTATGACAGGAGAAAGGGGGGTTTAGATACTGAGCCTATGATGGGGGTTCCCACCTCCCACTGACCAAGTCCCTTCCCTTAGGGTTATGCCTCACCTTATTTTCTTGTGCGTGAAGCTCTCCATCCTGTGTCTCAGTGCAGGGGCACGTGTTAGTTGAGGGCGTTCTGAGGAACTCGTTACTTCACTGGTCCTGTGCCCTTGTGTTGGTCCAGTCCGGCTGTGACACTGACTTGTTTAATGTGCTCAGGTGAGTGTTTTTAGTCTTTGTTCCCTCTCCTGCTTTCTTTTCGTTCTTTGTGTTTTTCGTTGTTCTTTTTCCCTGCTTTGCTCTTAATGTCTCTTTCTGTCTTCACAGATATTATTGCTGTTGCAGAGCCATAGCCCCGGATGGTTAAGGCTGAGGTAAGTAGTTTAGCGCAAAGCACGGCGCTTCACAACGTGAGCCAGTTTGCTAACCTGTATTCCTTTCTCTCTTCACGCAGGAGACAATGCGCTGATGATCCAGAATGCAGTTTGTTCGGTGACCGGGTGTGCAAGTAAGTGGTTAATGGTGTTTTGTGTGTTTTTTCAGTCACTGTTTGAGATTAGCGCAGCGCAATGTTAGAACCCGCTGTTAATGTTGTCCTTTACTTTGCAGGTTGCAGAGCACTACGGAGATGGTGAAGCCACCGAGCGCGGACGGATGAAGAAGCTGTTACTCACAGGTAATTGTTCCTCCCTAATGCTGTTCTTATTCTTGCAGGCCATTGAGCGCTCTGGAGATGGGTGAGCCACCGAGCGCCGACTGGTGCGCAGATGGATGTTGGAGCTGCTACTCACAGGTAAGTGTTTTTTGATAATGCTGTTCTTGTTCTTGCAGGTTGCTGGTGGAATCCAGGGGTGATGCTGCAGATTCAAGCCGCCGGAGAAGCAGATGTGCTGGAGCTGGACACAGTGAGCGTTACGCTGCAGGAGTGCAGAATAACGCGAAGTGTGAATCCCAGTTCGGGCGTGGCTTATATAGCTAGCCACACCTGAAGATTCGACCACACCCAAAACACTAGCCTGCATGTTTCAGTTCATGGAACTGAGCTGCAGGAAGGGCCTCCATGTTGGATTCAGGGCCAAAGTGGGCTTGCCTTATGCTTGATAATGATCCTGGTGCCAAAAGCGCCAGGACTGTCTCCATGTTTGCTGTTGATGGGTTCTTAAGTCCCTTGGAGTCACTGTGGTGGGCTGTAACCTCACTGCTGTCAGGGGCTGTTGCAACTGAGGGGGTCAGGGATAGGGGCCAAGACAACCTGTGAGTGCCAATGAATGAGAGAAACGGGGTGAAGCTACACTGTATCGGAGTGGTAGCGTGCAGGCATCATGTTCTGGAAAGCCTCAGATAAAAAACGGAATGATGAAATAGCTGAATACAAGGACAACAATGGGTTAATGAATAACAATGTTTCAGAGTGGTCACGTTTAAGGACGTATACATGTTCAAATGTATCTATATAATTAAAGGACAATTTTAAAGCAACACGAGCTAGTGAAAGGACGAGAAAGAGTTTTCTGCAAGTAAACAGCCGAGGGGAGTAGCAAAGTGTGAGCTAATAATTCTGAATTAAAAGTTTAAGCTGCATTTGAATCTTGCAAGTGTGAATAACCAAAGGTACAGGGATAAAGTTCTTGTGTAAGGGCAACTGTTTGAGTGACCTTTAGTGGGTAGACTGTGCGGTCTGTCAACTGCGCTGAGACCAGTGAGCCCAACAAAATGAAAAGGAACTGTAGAAGCAATCCGAAACCAGAAAGAGCGGAATATTAGTGTTGAATCAGTGCAACAAGCTTGGGGAAGTAGAAACCTAAGCTCATACTGAGAATTATTGGTGAAGCAAGACTGTAAGCTTGGTGAAGGAAGACCTGAGCCTTTTGGAAGCATTATCTTCTGGAATTTTCTTTGTTGTGCACCAGCACCTGCAGCTTGAGGAAAGTACCCTGAGCCTTTTTTGAACATTGTGTTGTGAACCAGTACTTGAAGCATGGGAAGGTAATCCTGAGCTTCTTGGAAACACTACCTTTTGAACATTGTGTGGAGAATCCATGTTTAAAGCTTGGGGAAGTTAACCCTGGGCTCTGTTGGAACTTTGTTTTTGGTGAGCCAGTACCTGCAGCTTGCGGAAAGAGCTCCTAGCCCCGAGCCCAGAGCTCCTTTTGGGAACATTGGGCCTCATTATAAGTTTGCTGGTCCGGTTGTAATGGCGCCGGTAAGATACTGGTGCAGTTGCTACCGGACCGGCAAACTAAGAGTTCTGCTTGTGGGTGCCTTTCCGCCCGCAAGGTCTGACCTGGCGGGCATACCGGCACCCACGAGCAGAGCATGTTGAATGCACCGGCACCCTATGGGGCTCAAATGGAAATGTGGAAGAATATTTTCCAGCGCCCGCGAATGGGCAATTACCAGTTCCGGCAAAGCCGTGATTACCCGGTAAATGCCCATTCGTGTGCACCGGAAAGAAAATGATACCGGCGGCAGCCATGCCAATTTTACCTGCACGGCTACCACCAGTGTCATAATGAGGCTCATTGTCTTTGGAACTGTAAACATTGTGTTGGGAATCTAGGTTTACAGCTTGGGGCAGGGACCCCAAGCTCTTTTGGAACTTTGTTTTGGTGAGTCAATACCTGCAGCTTGGGAGAAGAGCCCTAAGCTCCTTATTAAAACATTGACTTCAGATCTGTATTCTGAACTTGGGGAAGGGAGCTAAAGATTGCTCTAGACTTTAATTTGGACACTATTTTGAGTTAGAATATCCCTGCAGTACATTTAGGTAATGGACACGAGGAAAAACATAGGTTTTGACACAGACAGCCTTTTGTTTGGTACTTCTGGACATACACATTCCTTAGTTTCATTTGGTAGGGCAATCCCCATCATAGATATAGGGCAAGTTAGGCATTACACCCATTCTGACATTTTAATAAATGTTTTCAAAACTGTTACATCTGTTGTCTGTGTCATCTCTTGATACCATGCTTGTTTCACAGGTGTAGCATGGCACCCCCTTAATTTTTTTCTTCCGGGCTCCGTGGGGTCCTCTCCATGCTCCCCTTTTACCTACAGGCTGGAAGTCAAGGAAGACAGTTATCTAACAATAGAAAGAAAAACAGATTTAGTGCTTTATACACACTACATTTCCCTCGAATATGGACATGGCATTCACGAGAAAATATTTACATAGAAATAGACATTGGTTTTAAGACTTCCATTCGAAAGAAGAAAACACACATACAACTATATACAATATTTGAGAACATCACTTCAACAAGTTGTTTTATATTTCCAAAAGAATATTGTTTAAAATACTCACTTGTTATAATTCTCCATCTGTGGTTTTCACCCCTTGGATGGTTCCTCTGCTCAACTTCCGTTTGACTCCTCAATCAGTCATAAATGTCTGGGATGACAGCTTTTCAACTGATTGATGTGGACTCATTATTCTTCTGTCTGTTCTCCTTTCAGGATGTGGATCTTGTAGGCAACAGGTGTTATTTTCTGTACAATTTCAAAGGCACCACATGAAGATGGCAATATCTTCCACTCCTAGGTCTGATTCCTTTGAAATTTGTTCAGGTAAATCTTGTCCCCTACTTCATACTCTTTTATGGGGGTATGAGATCATAATAGGTCTTCCTTCCTTCAGCCGACTTTTATAAATTGCACTTAGCATAAGCAAAAGCATGCTGGAGGTGCTTCCTTAAATGTGCAATGTAATCATGAGTAGTGAACACATTTATCAGGGTCTGCTCCTGAGTTATGTAGAGCAGATGCTGAGGTAACACCTTTTTATGTCCGGTCATGAGCTCAAATGAAGACATCTTTGTTGTAGAAGATGGTGTAGACCAAATAGCCATCAGGAAAAGCAGTAATCAGATGTCCCAACCAGGCCCAGAGTCTGCCACAAACTTCTTTAAGATACTCACAATTGTCTTGTTGTATCTCTCTACTCCCCCCCTACCCCCGCTTGAGGATGGCTTCAAGCAACGTGTTTTCTTTTTACCCCTGGAATCTCCCACATCTTCGCCATCACCTCACTGGTAAAATGCACACCTTGATCTGACTCAATCCTTTGTGGGAGGCCAAAATGAGAGAATATGTGGTTGATCATTAGTGCATAAGCTGTCTCAGCCTTACAGTTCAGGGCTGGAAAACACTCTACCCACTTTGAGAACAAGCATGTCACAGTCACCATGTACGTGTTTCCTCTGAAGGAGCAATTCACTGCCCCGATGAAATCGACTTGCAAATCTGACCAAGGTGGTGTCATTCCCCTTTTTTGTAGGTGTCACACCTCAGGGAACCTGGCGGCTTTGGGCTAAATGGAAGCTGCGTCCTCCATTACTGGTTCCTTCACGTACGACGAAGCGCAGAGTACGAGTCTAGTCTTTTTTTTTTTCTACGCATTCCGACGCCGGTTCTTTAGCCACTCACTTCCGGTGTCGGATGCGTTGCAACGAACAGTTTCCCTGATCGCCTGCGCTGCCGTACTCCTAACACTTCGCTCCTCAGTGTTTTGTCTCTTTACCGTCTCCTACCTCCCCGTCCTCCCTTTCTGAATTTCCAGCTTATCCTCTCGCCTCCGTATCCTCATCCTTCCTCCCTCTACTTTCTGCTCCCATCTTCCTCCGGTCCCTTCCTCCCGTCTTGTGTTATTTTCCCTCAGACTTGCTTTCTTTCATTCCTTTCCTCTCTGCCCCTTTCCCCTTTACCTTCAGCCTTGCCATTCTATGTATCGACCTCGTTCTGTTCAACGGACTGCCTTTCCTCATCCCTATTGGCGTTTTCTTGTACTTCTAGTGTACCGACTCCTGCCTGTCCTACGGATTGCCTGCCTCTTCCTGAATTGTATTGTTGCTACCCGAACACTAACCCGAGGTACTCAGACTTTCTACTGCTGGTTATACATCCAAGTTTACCATCCCTGGAATTTCCTGATCCACTCATCTCTTCTGCCGAAGCATACCTTTCTGGGGTTTTTTATTCCTCTGGCTTTTTCCCCACTGTTTAACGGCTGAGGAGGGTAGCCACAGTTCACCCATTGGGTGTCACTGTGGCGTCCTTTCACGGTCGTCCTTATCTGCAAAAAAAAAAGGGGAAGACTCGAACTCAGGATAACCCGTAGCTTGCATTACATCGGAAAATCAGAGGTGAGGAGGAACGGGAGGACAGGGAATCAGACTCTCCACAAGTGGAAGAGGATATAACAGATATATCCGACAGTTTGCAACGCCCACAAACCATTATGGCCACTCCGCAACAGGTGCAGGAGTTAGTGGCAGCAGTCCAGAACTTGAACTTAGAAGTTCAAAATCTCAAAGACGCAAATGCCACTTTACAGCAGAGAGTTGCTGAACGAGACCCACCTACTACGGATCTACCTCCATTACCCCTAGTCTCAGGGAAGTTTGATGGGACGCCCAAGAGTTTAAAGGAGTTCTTGGATGCTTGTAACCTGCATTTCTCATTTCATTCCCAAACATTCTCTTTGGGGCATGCTAAGGTCGGGTTTATGATTACTCACATGTCAGGCAATGCACTGGCCTGGGCTACCCCGCTGGTCAACAGAGCAGATCCCGTGTTACAAGATTACGAAGCATTCAAGACATTGATGAAACAGACCTTCCTACGTACTGAGAGTAGGTATTAGGCCTCCAAGGACCTGTTGGACATCAGACAAGGGAACTCCGACTTAATGTCCTATATCACGTTGTTCAAACAAATAGCCGCAGAGGCGGGCTGGCAAGAACAGGCACAATACGCCATACTCCGGAGAGGTCTGCGAGAAGAATTAAAGGACGAACTAGCACGCATAGAAAGACCTCTCACCTTCACAGATCTCATCACAGCCACATTGCGGATAGATTTTCGGTTGACCGAACGACGAGCAGAGCGTCGAAAGACAAAGATTGGGATCCCTATACCTCCTGTTTCCCTCCCTCTGACATCACCTTCCTCGACACGCTCCACGCGAGAAGAGCCTATGCAGATAGGTACTACCCGTGCCCCTCTCACGGTTGAAGAACGCAGAAGAAGGCGAGAAGGAAGTCTGTGTATGTACTGTGGATCTTCGACTCATTTACTTCGAGACTGCCCAGATGTACCCCCGAGACGCTCGGGAAACGGGCACCCTCGGTAAGTTTGGGGACTCACTACCGAGGGAATAATCCTAGTCTCTTTGTTACCCTTTCAATCACTACCTTGGAAGGTAGTAACGATGACCGACTCATGGTGATGGCAGTTACCCTACTGATCGGCAAGACCTCTATTCAGACCCAGGCTCTCCTGGATTGTGGGGCCGCAGGCAATTTCATAGACACTCAGTGGGCAGAAAGCCACAGACTTATTCGAGTAGCCAAGACCGAAGATCAGAAGGTAGAGGGTGTCGACGGAGAACCTTTAAGCTCAGGCCTGATCACTCATTCCACAGAGATCTTCACCGTGTGCATCATGGAACATTCTGAACGTTTATCCTTTGACATTATCTGAGCAGCTCACTTCCCTCTTATCCTGGGCATAGGTTGGCTTCCTCGACACAACCCTTCCATAGATTGGACCAGAAACCTTTTAAGCTTCCACTCAACCTTCTGTAAGAAGAACTGTCTGCCCAAACCTACCTTTACAGCAATACAAACAGCCAGTGGAATAGAATCTAAGACAATACATTGTTTACCCTCCTTTCTCAAAGAATACACTGATGTAGTGACAGAGAAAATACCTGTTGAGCTTCCTCCTCACAGACCTGAAGATTGCAGGATCGATCTACATCCTGGGGCCTTGGTCCCCTTTTGTCGGATGTTTCCTTTGACACTTCAAGAAAGAAGATATCTGCGAGAATACCTAGATAAGAATCTGGCCAATGACGTGATTAGGCCTTCTAGATCTCCTGCAGGGGCCTCCTTATTCTTCATTCCCAAGAAAGACATACTGGAACTACGCCCGTGTATCTATTACAGGGGGCTAAACAAGGTAACCACAAAGGACAGGTATCCCATGCCTCTCATTTCAGAAATCATTCATGCCGTTCAGTCGGCCACAATATTTACCAAACTAGATCTACGTGTCAAGTTTCCCTGCCGTCCTGGTAATGTAGCAGGGAAGGTGCGAGCAGTAGCGAAATACAAGTGTAGGCACGCCCGTAATCGCATAACTTTCTGCTTACCCGGAACGCAGCCTGGCGCTTGGAAGGTCGCTTGGCAACGCTGGCGTCCTCTACACCGCAGGTTGGCCCGCCCTGCGCTGACGGCAGCACGCAATGCAGTCACATGATTCATCTTTCTTAAACCCTTCCCTCTGAAGTTGCCGGCGCTTCTGAACAACCTTCGGTGGCGTTACGAACTTTGCTGTTTGGATTTTTGTAACCTTTTCTTCTTGCCTTCCTCGAATTGACCACGGACTGCTATTAGTTTTGCTTATCTGGATTCTGATTCTGCCTTTTGTCGCCTGCACCCTGCCTGACCACGGACCGCTGCTGTTTTGCCTTTGGATTACCTTTCCTGAACTCCTTGATATAGTCTTACAGATTGATTCCAGACGTGCGGAAAGGAAAGGGGAAAGACGAACAATCCCTCCTACTGCAGTCACTTCTCCCATACATGCCTCAGGATCTTCTGAACCTATGCAGATAGGTGTTGTACGAGGTCCCCTGTCCGCTGAAACAAGAGAACACAGAAGAAAGAATGGGTTGTGTTTCTATTGCGGGGCCTCAGACCATCTTTTGCGTGCTTGTACTAAGAAACCGGCTAAGAAACAGGGAAACGCCAAAGCTCGGCAGTAGAAGGGGTCCAGCTGCCGGCATTTCCACTATGGGATCCAAGATGTCCATTCCATATCGTTTGTCTGTTACCCTAGCCTTGGAAAATATTGGTTTAAGAGAAGTGTCGGTCGTCCTAGACTCAGGAGCCACTGGGAACTACGTGGATGGAACCTATGCTCGAGAGTTAGGATTACCTATTGTACCCAAGTCTTGTCCAGAAACTGTTAATGCGGTTGATGGGTCCTCGCTGGTTTCAGGTCCTGTAACAGAGTGCACTGCCACTTTGGTTATGACCACAGGTTGTGGACATAAGGAGGAGATTACCTTTGATCTCATTGCCGCTCCGCAGTTCAGGTGCATCCTGGGACTACCCTGGTTGCAGTTAAACAATCCTGTGGTTGATTGGCAAACAGGGGAGGTGATGTTGCTTTCTGATCATTGTGAAACCAATTGCTTGGAGGCCAGCCTGGATTCATCGAATCCCAGTTATGCCTTGCTTGACTCAGCTCCCATTGTGGGGGCGGTTGTCAACGTGGTTTTGCCACATGAATATCAAGGGTACAAGGATGTGTTTGATGTAGGGGGAGCCGATATACTGCCACCTCATAGAAGCTACGATTGCCCTATAGAATTAGTACCTGCGGCAAAAATACCATCGGGGCGTATCTACTCTTTAACCCCTAAAGAAGATTTAATACTAAAAGAGTACATTGATAAGTCATTAAAAACTGGCTTCATCCGCCCATCAAAATCCCCCGCAGCATCTCCATTGTTCTTTGTTCCCAAGAGAGAGGGGGACCTACGCCCTTGCATTGACTATCGGGCATTGAACGCTGTTACCATCAGGAACCAATATCCACTGCCTCTGATCTCAGTCCTGTTGGACCAACTTGGCACCTCTGTCGTATTCACCAAATTAGATTTGCGGGGGGCGTACAATCTGGTCAGAATACGCAAGGGAGGCGAATGGAAGACCGCATTCACAACAAAATATGGTCTCTTCGAATACTGTGTGATGCCTTTTGGGCTGTGCAATGCACAAGCAACCTTCCAGTATTTCATCAATGAGGTTTTCCACGACATGTTGGACCGGTTCCTAGTGGTCTATCTAGATGACATTCTTATCTACTCTCCTGATCTTGCAACCCATGTTACCCATGTAACAAGTGTATTACAACGCTTGAGGGAAAATCATTTGTTTGCCAAGTTGGAAAAATGTACGTTTCAAGTTCATGAGGTTGAATTCCTGGGCTATAGGATCACTGATCATGGGGTGCAAATGAGTCCTTCCAAAGTATCTGCAGTATTGCAATGGCCGATCCCTCTGAATTTGAAAGAACTACAATCCTTTTTAGGGTTCTCTAATTTCTACCGGCGTTTTATCAAGGACTTCTCAGCCATCGCTTCCCCCCTTACTGCTTTGACCAGTTCTAAGAGGGCATTTCGGTGGAATGAGGACGCTCAGAATGCTTTTGCGACCCTTAAAATCGCTTTCACTTCGGCCCCGATACTCCAACACCCTGATCCGACGTGGCCATACATTGTGGAGGCGGATGCATCTAATATGGCCCTTGGGGCTATATTATCCCAACAATGCCTGGAGACTAGCAACCTCCACCCTGTTGCTTATCATTCCAGAAAGCTCACATCATACGAAAGAAATTATACGATCACAGAATGTGAGTTATTGGCAGTGAGAGATGCCTTCATGGTATGGAGACATCACCTGCTGGGTACCCCGGAGCCTGTCCAAGTATTCACTGACCACAGGAACCTGCTTGCACTTCAATCCGTCAAATGTACCACAGCACGTTATGCCCGATGGCATATGCTCTATGTTCAACTTTGTGATCACCTATCGCCCCGGGGTTCTCCATTCTAAAGCTGATGCACTCTCTCGTACCCATGGAAATCCCGGACCCAATAGCATGGATGGGGTTCTGCTTTTGCCTAATCAAGTGGTTTGTGGGTGTACTCTCCAACCTTCTCTCAAGGAGACGATACGTGATTGGGTCAGAACGTCTCCCACTGAGATCACCACTCTTGGTTTAGAGGTAGTGCAATCTCTACCCTATAAACAAGGGAAAATCTACCTACCCGATAATTCTACGAGACTTCAAGCAATGCAATGGTGCCACGACTCTTCTGTTGCCGCCCACCCAGGAATCCGGAAGACTCTGGATCTCCTGAAACGTTGGTGTTGGTGGCCCTGTATGGAGAAGGATGTCAAAGACCATTTGGCAACCTGCACGGTTTGCTCCCAGTGTAAGAATCCGCATGGCAAACCCGTGGGATTGCTAAGACTCATGCCCGTACCCGAGTTACCCTGGACAATGATTTCTATGGACTTTGTTGTGGAATTACCCCTGGTGGAAGGATATGACACTATCTGGGTTGTCATAGATTATTTTACGAAAATGGCATTGTTCATTCATTGTCGGGGTATTCCCACTGCTCCTGTCTTGGCTGGCTTGTTTTTGAATAAGGTGTTCAGATATTTTGGTCTTCCTCAGATCATTATTACGGACCGTGGTTCGCAGTTTACCTCCCTTTTCTGGCAAGCATTCACTTCTGCCCTGGGTATAGACGCCAGATATTCCAGCGCCTATCACCCACAGACGGATGGGCAGACCGAACGTCTGAACGCCACTATGGAACAATATCTACGTTGTCTCATCAATCAGCGGCAGAACACTTGGGTTTCTCTTTTGGCCTTCGCAGAGTATGCGTACAACGATTCGTTGCATACTGCAACTGGTGTTTCCCCGTTCTATGCCATGTATGGCATGAATCCACGTTCCCTTCCAATTCACTTCGACCCACCGCTGGATACTCCTGCGGCGCTTGCTTGTGTGAGAGACTTATTTGGAACACGCAGGATGGTTAAGCAACATCTGCTTCAAGTCCAAGCGAAGGTGAAGGAGTCTGCGGACGTACATAGATCTCCGGCACCTCTATATGAGAAGGGTATGAAGGTTTGGCTGTCCACACGCAATCTGCGAATACCAGGTCGCAGAGCGTTGCTGCCACGATTTGTGGGGCCATATCGAATTATAGAGGTGATAAATCCGGTGGCTGTACGACTGGAACTTCCGTCAGCCTGGAGGATCCATCCAGTCTTTCATGTTTCGCTAGTAAAACCCTGCCATCCTTCTGCTAGACTTCCATCTCGCCCGCCCCCGATTAGAGTTCACGGTTCTGATGAATATGAAGTGAGCGCTATTCTGGGGACACGGATACGTAAGGGCAGACGGTTTTATTTGGTGGACTGGAGGGGTTATGGTCCGGAAGATCGTACTTGGGAACCTGCAAGTAACATACATGCCCCTGATCTCCTGTCCCGGTTCTGGTCTGCCCGCAGGGTGAAGGCCTCTTTGAGGGAGGATACTGTCAAGTTTCCCTGCCGTCCTGGTAATGTAGCAGGGAAGGTGCGAGCAGTAGCGAAATACAAATGTAGGCACGCCCGTAATCGCATAACTTTCTGCTTACCCGGAACGCAGCCTGGCGCTTGGAAGGTCGCTTGGCAACGCTGGCGTCCTCTACACCGCAGGTTGGCCCGCCCTGCGCTGACGGCAGCACGCAATGCAGTCACATGATTCATCTTTCTTAAACCCTTCCCCCTGAAGTTGCCGGCACTTCTGAACAACCTTCGGTGGCGTTACGAACTTTGCAGTTTGGTTTTTTGTAACCTTTTCTTCTTGCCTTCCTCGAATTGACCACGGACCGCTATTAGTTTTGCTTATCTGGATTCTGATTCTGCCTTTTGTCGCCTGCACCCTGCCTGACCACGGACCGCTGCTGTTTTGCCTTTGGATTACAACTCAACTCTTCATTGCCTGCCTCCTGCCTGATCACAGACCGATTTTGGGTTAATCCTTGGACACGTTTAAGTACCTTGCCGCCTGCACGCTGCCTGACCTGGAAAACTCATAGGATTGTCTTCTGATTTCCTCTTCCTTACCTTGCTCTCCTTGCTTCACGGAACTTTGCACAGTGCCTGGAAAATAGATTGTATTTGGGGACTAAGTACACGGACTAGAGACTTCTGGGTGTACGTTTTGCCATCAAGGAACTTGCCACGCATGTCAGTTGCTCTTGAACTTCGTTTTGGCCGTCGGACAGGAGTCCAATACGGTAAGACTGTTATTCTGCTAATTTGACTCTTTCATGTTTTTGCCTTAGCCAATTCCTAATTTCTGGTTCCCCTCTCTGTGAATTCACTTAGCTGCTTATTATTTATTGGTTACCTTGTGTTTCCTGGTTATACGATATTGACTATTGCCTTGTCTTCAGCTGGGGGTGTGTACTTTAGCCTACCTTGTGTCCAGTTCCACAACGCCAGTGGTGTGTACTCCTGCCTACCTTGTATCCAGTTCCACGATGCCAGTGTCATCGGTCTCCTGTCTTTCCATTAATAGACCATTCTGGTTGTGAATTCTAACAATCAGACAGGTACATTATTTGGAAGACTTTTTCGTCTACACTACGAGGCAACTCGCTCCATATCAAGTATTCAGTGGTTCTGACACTACGGAACGCTTACCATCTGCTTCGTATCCAATCTGGGGATGAGTGGAAGACTGCGTTTAGGACCCCCTTTGGACTTTATGAATATGAAGTAATGCCATTTGGCCTTGTCAATGCTCCTTCCATTTTCCAACGCTTCATGGACAGACTCTTTTCTGATCTCTTGGGACACTCAGTCATCATCTACCTAGATGATATCCTTGTCTTCTCTCTCACCCAAGAAGAACATAATATCCATGACCTGGAGGTGTTTCACAGATTACAAGAAAATCATCTCTCTGTCAAACTTGAAAAATGTGTCTTTTCGGCTAAGTCCATTTCCTACCTAGGTTACATCCTTTCCTCTGAGGGCATTGCCATGGACCCACAAAAGGTCAATTCCATCCTAGACTGGCCGTCTCCTAAGACGGTTAAGGACATCCAGAGATTCCTTGGCCTTTCTAACTTCTATCGAACATTCATCCCAAATTTCTCCCAACAGGTACTTCCAATGACCACTCTCCTTAAGAAGTCCTCCTCTCCGTTCCAATGGTCCCCCCAGGCGGAGAAGAGTTTTCAACAGCTCAAACGGACCTTTTGTTCGCTCCTGTCTTAAGACAACCCGATCAGCACAGCCCTTTCATTGTGGAAACTGACGCCTCTTTAGCCGCTGTAGGAGCGGTCTTACTACAAGAACACCATGGTAAGGAACACCCGGTGTCCTATTTTTCCAAAACCCTAAACATCAGCCAACGTAACTACTCTGTTATAGAGCGAGAGTTACTCGGCATGAAATTAGCCTGTGCTGAATTGCGCCACCTCCTCCAAGGTGGGGAACATCCTTTTACCCTTCGCACGGACCACAAAAATCTGCAAGTATTACGCCAATTTGAATGCTATAATACTAGGCAGGCAAGATGGGCACATTTCTTCGCCCAGTTTGACTTTGAGATCACCTATATCCCAGGCGAACAAAACCTGGTAGCTGATGCCCTGTCCCGGCGCAGTGACTATCTGTCTGAATCGGAATCCACGACTGAGTTGATGTTTTCTAGGTCCCAAAGAATTGGAGTTATTTCTACCTTTTTACAACGAGTCAAGGACGATTCAGGAGGAAGATTCGAGGACGAAATGCATGACAACCTGACTGAGTATGTCGTTAAAGACGGACTTTATCTGGTAAACGACAAATTGTACTTACCCACGCCAGCTTTAAGAAAGACCGCACTATCCTGGTGTCATGACTCCAAGTTTGCCGGACATCGTGGTATTCGTTGTACTCAAGATTTTCTAGTACGACATTTCTTTTGGCCCAACATGAGGGAAGATACCAAACAATATGTCCAGTCTTGTGCCACCTGCCTTCGGAACAAATCCACCACGCAAGGACCTCTGGGATTGTTGGAACCCTGTGCCATTCCTACTGGACCTTGGACCACTGTATCTACTGATTTCATCGTTGATTTACCAGAGTCGCAAGGTTGTACCTGTATAATGGTGGTGATTGATTCCTTCACCAAATTGGCACATTTCTCACCCTTACCCAGAGTACCTTCTGCCTCCTGTATGGCAGAAATCTTCTTGAAAGACATATTCAAGTTACACGGTCTACCTACTAAGATAATTTTGGACCGGGGCAGCCAGTACACATCCCATTTCTGGTCCGCTGTCTGTAAAGGTTTGGGTATAAAGAGAGCTCTCACCTCGGGATTCCATCCACAATCTAACGGACAGACGGAACGCCTCAACGGTACATTAGAGCAGTATCTCCGGTGTTTCGTTAACCAACAGCAAGACAATTGGGTCCAGTTACTCCCGATGGCAGAATTTTCTTACAATCACGCTAAACACTCTGCCCTCGGAATTAGCCCTTTTTTCTGTACTTATGGTTACCATCCCAGCACCCTACTTCCATTAGCTCACGTAGAGAGCTCAGTTCCTTCTGCCGAAGCCTCTTTGACAACTATCCGGGAGGCACATAACAAAGCTAGGCTGGGATTGAAGGAGGCCCAAGAAAGAAACAAGACCCAAGCGGATAAACACTGTAGACCATTTCCTGAATGGGGTGTTGGTTCTAAGGTTCTCCTGTCGACCAAATTCCTACCACGTTGGGTACGTCCCTCAAAACTGTCCCCTAGATATATTGGACCATACAATATCACTCGAGTCATAAACCCTGTGGCCTTTCGTCTACAGCTACCGTCAAGCTTACGCCGAGTTCATCCGGTGTTTCACACTTCTCAACTAAAGTCCTTTGTTGAAGATAGATGGAACCGTAAGACAAGCAACACCTCAGTACCTAAAGATCCTTCTAAAGATGTCTATGAGGTGGCCCAGATATGTGACTCCCATTATCATAGAGGACGCTTAGAGTACCTTATTCGCTGGAAGGGATACCCAACTTCAGAAAACACCTGGAAACCTAGATCTCATTTGAATACCCCCCTACTGTTGTACAAGTTCCACTGTAGTCATCCGAGCAAGCCAGGAGGAGTGGACCTTAGGAGGGGGCATACTGTCACACCTCAGGGAACTTGGCAGCTTTGGGCGAAATGGAAGCTGCATCCTCCATTGCTGGTTCCTTCACGTACGACGAAGCACAGAGTACGAGTCTAGTCTTTTTTTTTTCTACGCATTCCGACGCCGGTTCTTTAGCCACTCACTTCCGGTGTCGGATGCGTTGCAACGAACAGTTTCCCTGATCGCCTGCGCTGCCGTACTCCTTACACTTCGCTCCTCAGTGTTTTGTCTCTTTACCGCCTCCTACCTCCCCGTCCTCCCTTTCTGAATTTCCAGCTTATCCTCTCGCCTCCGTATCTTCGTCCTTCCTCCTTCTACTTTCCGCTCCCATCTTCCTTCGGTCCCTTCCTCCTGTCTTGTGTTATTTCCCCTCAGACTTGCTTTCTTTCATTCCTTTCCTCTCTGCCCCTTTTCCCTTTACCTTCAGCCTTGCCATTCTGTGTATCGACCTCCTTCTGTTCAACGGACTGCCTTGCCTCATCCCTATTGGCGTTTTCTTGTACTTCTAGTGTACCGACTCCTGCCTGTCCTATGGATTGCCTGCCTCTTCCTGAATTGTATTGTTGCTACCCGAACACTAACCCGAGGTACTCAGACTTTCTACTGCTGGTTATACATCCAAGTTTACCATCCCTGGAATTTCCTGATCCACTCATCTCTTCTGGCGAAGCATACCTTTCTGGGTTTTTTTATGCCTCTGGCCTTTTCCCCACTGTTTAACGGCTGAGGAGGGTAGCCACAGTTCACCTATTGGGTGTCACTGTGGCGTCCTTTCACGGTCGTCCTTATCTGCAAAAAAAAAGGGGAAGACTCAAACCCAGGATAACCCGAAGCTTGCATTACATCGGAAAATCAGAGGTGAGGAGGAAGGGGAGGACAGGGAATCAGACTTTCCACAATTGGAAGAGGATATAACAGATATATCCGACAGTAGGGAAGCTCTGTGCATGAGTCAACTGGTTTGAAATTGAGCACACACACAAGACACCCTTTCGGTAAGCGTTGAGGTCCTTTCCCATATGTGGCCAGAAAGCAACCTCACGCAAGATTTCTAATGTAATGTGAAACCCCCTATGACTGGCAGTGACCACGTCATGGGCGTGATCCAACATCAGGCTCCGTAATGAGGTAGGAACCACCCACTGGTCACAGGTAGATAGATAGTCCTCTCCTTACCAACAAACCATCTTGGATCTGGAACATCTTGGAAAACATCAACACCCGCAGATCCTCTTTACCGGTACAATCCGACTTAGTTAGAGAAAAGCACACAGGGTCTTCAATGTGTTGATAATATTTTCCAATGATTGGGCACTCATTCTGTGAGGTGATCAAATCTGCCTCTGGGGTATCTTTACTCCACTGGGCTGTTGAGAGTTCACAATTTGTATGAGTTTGGGATCTGATGACAGCAGCAATCTGGATTTCCCCCAGCAGAGATTAAGTTACTATGAAAAACCCCTGCAGGGCTCCCGTTTTAGACAGCTGGTCAGCCACTCCATTTCTAGTCTTATCTGGCCCCTCTCTTTTGGAATGACCTCTTATCTTCTTCGAATAGATGGTTATCCCATTGGAGTTGACTAGATCGTCAATTGACTGGATGAGTTTTGAATGCTTAAGGCGTTTTTGTTGGAACAAAGCATATCTCGATTTTTCCGGTTAGTTAATCAGATGCTCCACAAACCTATTCCTGACATAATCTGAGTCAGTGATTATGACAAGTTCATTGAATTGGTGTTGCACTGCAGTGAGGATGGCTTGATGAGCAGTCATCAACTTTGCAAACTGACTACTTTGGGGTACTTTTTTGTAACCAGCAGTGTTTTAGGGTATTATTCACCCTGGCATTCCCAATGCCAGCCACCAGTTATTTTTCCTCGTTGTTGTCAACATGGTAGGAGCACCCATCCAAATAAACTGTGGGTATCCCCTGTATCTTCTTCATAGACCGTTTGTGGGGAAGTTAAGTACGCCTCAATGTTGCTATTAGTCATTCAAATGTCATCCTCAATACAGTTTTCTTGAGCACAACCATGCACGTCTGCCAACCCTTGCTCTAGAGAACTCTTCTTGTTATTACCATATCTGTCCTCCACAGGAAAACCTTTGATGGACAGAATCCAGTAAGTAATTCTGGAATTACTGAAGTTCCCCACCCGGATTCTATCAATTTGGAGATATTGCAAGGGTTGGTGAGGAGTCTCGACAATAATGTGCTCCCCTTGGATGAATGGGCAGTCATGTTTCAACGCCCACAACGTTGCCAGGAGTGCATTTTCTCAACAGAGGACAAAGTCTTGCTCGCATACAAGATGACTGTGTTGACCTTGTCATGCTTTTGATACAACACCACTGTTAGGCAACTATCTGAGAACCCCGTCTCCAAGAATTAACTCCTTGTTCTTTATGTGGCAAGCCGAACAATGAGCCTGGTAAAGGTTTCTTTTCAGTTGTTTAACTGCCTCGGTTTGTTCCGGACTTCACTCCCACTTGACTCCGACCTTTAATAAATGGACCAAGGTTTGAGTGACCTCTGTATAGTCTTCAATGAACGTCCGACTATAATTAGTGAGTCCAAGATGGCTTCTTAATTCTCACAGAGTAGTAGGCTCTTTTCATTCTTTGCCTGGGGATCAACACCCTCAGGGATGATCTTGTGCCCTAAGAAGTTCACTCCAGTCTTATACCACTGTGCCTTCTGAAAGGACAGCTTTGCTCTGGCTTTCTGAAACTGTGTTAGAACATAGAGGATTTCTGCTGTGTTCCTCCACAGTTTAGCTCTTGATCAGAACATCATCTACATAGGCCAGGTTTCCCCTTTCGCCTAAGTTGGGCATGGCCTTATGTAGGAAGATGTTGAACTCATTGCTGGAGTTTATGTACCCAAATGGGGTTTGTGTGCAGGTGTATTGCTGCCTTTTGAAGGTAAAGGCAAGCTTGTACTGGTCTTCCCTACTCATGGGTCCTGTCCAGATGCTGTTGGTCAAGTCAATGATGGTGTACATCTTTGACCCTTGGATCTGTGCCAGGCGTTGATCGATGTAGGGAAGTGGACATCTTGACATGTGGAGCCATTTGTTCAAAACTCTCAGGTCTGCACATAGTCTCCATTGGCCATTAGGTTTGAGTATCACCAGTACTGGATTGTTTGTTTGTTTGTTTGTTTGTTTACTGGATTGTTGAAGGTACTGGGGATCAGACAAATTATCTCACGCAATCCTAAATTCTTAATAAGCTCTGCGAGTGACTCCATTGACGCGAGAGGTAACAAGTGTTGTTTCTCTTTGTTCCTCGGTCTCACAGGCATCAGCAAGGTTGATCCTTTCCTCCACCATCTGATTGAAACCTGTAAAGACATCATGCTTGAAAATGTCAGTGGTATCATCCAGTTGGGTGGAGAGATCTCTTTTGATGGGGTTGATCTGGAAGGTAGGTAACAGGGATTTGAGGTAGTGGCCCTTGACTCTAAATACTACCTTCTCCCTCCTAATGTCACAGGTCACCTCTTCCACCCCATAGTGGCAGGGAGAGAAAAAAATGAAATTCCCCCCATGCCTACTAAAAATGTTTTCTGCAGAAATACTGTTGGTGATTGAAACAGTTGTTCGGAATTGGTCCCATGATTGCACTTCCTAAATCAATAGAATAATGTCAGGCATCAACAGCCATTCCAATAAAGGTGTCTGCACCCAATGTGATACTTTGAGGGTCGCTGTTATCCACCAATATTCAAATGATGGTGTGTTCTAGATCTACTAGAGGTGTCACATTTAAATACAGATATTGTTGTTTGAGATGGGAATTTAAATGTATATAGTCATCCTGATTTTTTAGGTTCTGTCCCCGCTTAATTTGGAGGGGAAAAGTGAATTGTTGCACCTGGCCTGCGATGGTAATCTCTTCTCCTACTTGAACTTCAATGGTATAAGGAAGAAATTAAGCTGACCGGAATAACTTTTCCATATTTTCAAAGCCCATGGGGTTACCCTCCAGTCATGACAAGGCTTTATCATTAATGAGTTCCAAATTGATAGTGAATCGAATGCGAATGTCACTGCCTAAATAAAAGGCAGAAGTGACAACTCTCACAACACAACAACTATGTTCTATCCTTTTGTCACAAACTGAGGAGATTTTTAGCATACACCTGCTGGGCAGGAGCTGCTTGGAATTTGGGGTTTCCAGACAAGGTGGGAATGATCTGTTCTTTTGGGAGTTTTCTGAATAAAGCTTCGCTGATGAAGCACCTTCTGTTATTCAGGCATAGTCTGGCGAGCACCAGCTCCTCCCCCTCATTTAATTGAATGGGGAAAACAACTGTTTGCCCTTTTTCTGAATGTTCAGCAGACTTTGAGTGGGTTGTTTAGTCCTAACACCCTCTCTCCTGGACACTCTGGAGCAGATCAGCAGACTGAGGCAGAATTTTCAAGTCAGCAAGTTTATTTCTTCCAGCAGGCAAGACACAGGATATACATGAACGGCATCTCTGGGACTCTGCTAAAATCACTAGGCTCACCCTTCCCTTATATACACTCTAGGGAGGTGAGGTGATGGCCTGATCAAAAGTACAGCCCTTTTCCTGCCTGCGATTAGTTGCCTATAATGGCATGATCAATGGGCAGTCCCTCTTCCTACTTGTGATTCGCCAGCCTTTCTGCCGCTCAGACCTAGTCGAGACAGGTTTTACTCATTCATTCCCCCCACCATTGTCCCCGGGATGAACCTTCATAAAAAAAGACTGTTCAGTGAGGTCATAATGAGTTAGCAAAAAATCAACCATTATGTATGCTAAAGCAAGCATCCATTTTAGAGTGCCTGACCCTGGACCTCATTACGAATGTGGCGGTACAGTGACAATGGAGCTGTAGTGCTACCGGCACCGTTGTTACCGTACCGCCACATTACGAGTTCTGCTCGCGGGTGCCACTCTGCACGCCTGGTCAGACCAGGCATGCAGAGCGGCACCCACGAGCAGAGCTCATGATTGCACCAGCACCGTTATTAACGGTGCCGTTGAAACCATGCTCCCCACACTCATTCTGCCCTATGTGGCAGAATGGGGATCGGGGACCCGTCCACACCAGCACCCACGAATGGGCAATTACCAGCCCATTCAACTATAATGGGCCGGTTATGGCCCAATTGCGGGTGCCAGTGCCGTTAGCGAGTTTGGCAGTAGCCATGCCCGTAATACAGGTACGGCTACCGCCAAACTCGTAATGAGTCCCCATGTCTTTAAACCCAAAATGGCTGTCCTGTCCACATTACAAAATGCCTGACCAACCTATTTTTACGTATAACTTGGTACATGTTCCGATTTGAATCTAGTTCCTTTGATCATGTATCATAACATGCGCTATCTGACACATTCTCTACTGCCCATGATGTTTTGACTCTAAAAAAAAGATCCTCCTTCAAACCGCTTTCCTAGAAGGCACTACAATTCTCATTTCTGTAACATTTAAAGTCATTGATAACCCCAACAAGTTATCTACATTCGGTTTGAGGGAGAGTGGGTCTATCTCTGTTACATTCAGTTTGACGGGGGCTATAACCACTTCTATACAGGATACTTCCTTTTCTGGTCTCGCGCAACTCCAGGTTTCTTCTGATTTTGTATTGGTGTAACCTTTTTTGGTGTCCCCTTCCTGTTTGGATTGCCATTTAAACCTGGGAGCAAGGTTGATTTTTAAGTTTGGAGAAGGGTTCCCATTGCCAGTTTGTTCTCCTATAGAGATGGCAGTGATGTCTGGGACTTGGTTATTCTTGAAATGCAATTCTTCATTCTCAGAATGCTTACATACTTGGTATTCATTTTAAATTTTATATGCCGGTTAGTCTGGGTCCAGAGTACCATTTTTACACTGTTGATCGGATGTGATATCCTCCTCAGGAGATCGTTCCCCAGTAAACAAGGTGCTAATTCACACTGACCCTGCCCCCTGACAAATGCATAGAATCGGCCTTCTTCCTCCTCCAGGGTGCAAAGAAAATGTGAGTTATTTGTCAGCCCGGTAGTCATTTTGTTAATATTGAACTCAGACACCATGTGATCTTGGGCCATTTTCTGTGTTGGAGATTGGGAATCTATGATGGAAATGTTACAACAAAAAATGGGTGAATTAGGGGAATCCTCTTTTTCCTCTCATTTTTTGCTGTCCCTGTTTTTGTGGGGGCAATTCTCAGAACCTGTTTTGGGGAAGGACACCACCTCAGTTTCAATTCTATCTGGCTCATCTTTTTGGGGTTGAAGAGTTTCTTGTTTTGGGCTGGTCTCCATACTGTTGGACCAATTTGGACCAATTTTTCTTTTGGAGGGATCCCCTGTTTTTGAATGAGAAGGTCTGCTCACCTGAATCCTCTGGGGACTCTTCTCTTTTAAAAGGGATGATCTTGATCTCCCCCACAAAGTGGGTTCTTCTTTGACCTCTCCTACTTACCCTTTGCTCTCTTTGGGGTCTAACATTTTGGGGGTAGAAGAGACACTTTCAGTCTGACAAGTCTTTAGGCGTTCTGTCTGGGTGACAAAGCCTGCTCCTCCTTGAAAGCTTTGAAATCCTCCTCGTCCTTCTCTAGGTGCAGTTCCCTCAGCCTCATGACCAACAATTGTACCCACTATGATTTATAGCGTTCACTACATTACATTGCTGTGCTGGCAGTACTCCTTATGTCACCATACCTTCACTACTTGTCAATACCGTTCCTTCTATGACAAACATTGACAATCATTTCTGAACTAAAGTTGCTTCCTCTTGCTTTCTACCCTTTGCTTTTTTCCAGTTTTTCACTTGCAACAATCAGCAATACTGAACAATAGTCAACTGTATTTGTGGCCAGGGTTTCGCTTCCATTCCCACCTGTTTCTTCATTTGCCATTGCACTGGCTCAGGCAACCCCTTACGCAAAATGTGGTAAGATAATGCCACCGTTTTATCCCACAATTCTCTCATCTCAATCCTCCAGCAGCCTTGAATCTCTTGAATAAAGGCAACAGAGTCTTCATTCTCACCCATTTTCCTTGCCATAATCGCACCCATGTCTGATGTGTCGGGATAATGTACTCTAAGCGCTTGCCATACATCTGCTCTACAGTTATTTAATGGCGCTCTGTCATGTGTTGTGTTCTGTGCAGTTACACTTGCATACCCTGCTTATTTCCAAATGTTGTCAGCTCTCTCGTATAGCATGGCTGCTAGCAGTCCTTTTACATCACCCACTGCTAACATCATTTTCGCTGTCATTCTTTCTAACCCATAACTCCATTTACCTTAACTTGCAGTCAAACTAGGCAATTTACATTTCATATTGTCTTTATCCGTTTGTAGCCATGGACTATATTGCATTCGTCCTACCCCTTTCTCTAATAATGGGAATTGTGTATACCCTTGCCCATAATCACACTGACCTATGCTTTTCGTTTTCCAGGTGCAGCTATTTTTTCCTGTCTGTCTTCATCCTGGCAGCGACCTTAGCCTGTACACATGTATAGTGGGGACATATCCTCTGCACTGCGTGATTGTGCTGATGGTCATTTAGAATATGGTGCTTGTTCCAGTGTTTTCTCTTTAGAGTCTTCTAAGTCTCACCATTTCACCCCTTTCTCTATACTCGGGTCTATTGAAAAACCAGATGCACCCTCTTGTTGTGCCTTCTATTGTTGTTCCCTTTCTTTGTCTGACATCATTTTGCCCCAGCTAGTATGACTATTATCCCTTTCCTCATCGTCAAAATCTAGTCTAGTTAGGGAAAGCGCTCTATGCTTGTCCATCAACATATTATCTGTTCTGCTTCCTGTTTCCTTTTGCAGAGATCCTGTGGTGCTCCCCATAGCCTTGTAGCAGTCTTTCTCTCTCATCTCTTTATGTAGATCCCCAATCCTTTTCCCTATGCCTTCTGCCTCATGATCGTCAGCCCACGTCTGTACCCTCGGTATCCCTTGCAACTCCCTGTGGGGCTATTGTGACCCTCTCTGTTCCTCCCATCACTCTCACGCTTCAATGGGTACCATACTTCTATTGACAATACAATCTATTTCGTCATCTCTTCGTTCCCTGATCCTCATCTCCCTGTCTTCTTCTTCCTCTCACCTTCTTTGCAATGTATGTTCTTTCATTCTCTGAACTTCTATTTCTCTTTGTTTACTATTCTCCGATCTCTCCTTCTCTTTCTTTTATTCCTCATAACTTCTTCATTCTTCCCTTTGTTTGCCCTCTTTCTCCTTCTCCTTTTTGTATGCTCTATCTTGCTCCTTTTTCATTTCTTCCTGTATTTCTCTCTCTTCCCTCTCTCTAACACCATCAATGCCCTTTCCATCTAACTTGAGTAATATCTGTCCTCCCATCCATTCATTTTGTGCCATAATCCCTTCCTTGGCTTTATCCGTCTCGTCTGTTTGTCTTTTCACTTCCTCCTCCATTTCTTTCTGTGTATTTCTGCATCCATCACACTCTTTATGTTTGAGTGCTGATATATTTTTCTGTACCTTAATCTTACTTTCTTCCATGCTGTCTTCACTATTATAAGTGGAGGGTGCGTATAATGGATAAACACACACCGCTGCTGCCTTCAATTATTTTAAAGCACAAATTCCCTATGTATCTTCCATTTTGCTATCTTTTTTGAGAGAAGTAAGAGGAGCTGAGGGCGTTACGTCCTCCTCTTTATGCTGATTAAGCATCCACTCCTCGGGTGGGTCGCCTTTCTTATTCCGATCCATCTTCCATAATTCTAAAACAACTAACCTCTTTTGTAACTTCTTTAAGTTGTATGTAGCATACAAATATGTTTTCACATGTCGCAATACCGTTTTTGACAACTAACCTTCTTGAGGCCACAGCATAAGTGTTTTATTAGTCATTCCCTTCACCCACTCCACGTGATACTGCCTAATTTTAGGTGTGTACGCTGGTAATGTCCTGCATAGATGTAAAAGGGGTGTGTCCCCCATGATGGCTAGTCAATCTCGACTGCCAATATTTACCAGGTTCTTAAATCACTCACAACACAAAAATCAATTTGGGCAAGCACTATCAATCTCTGCCTTTTTAGCAGAAAACCAACATTTTTAAGCAATTTTAATATCTCTATGATGTAGTTTCTCTTTATTTCTTTGTTCATAATTGTATCAATTTTTGTTGGCCTGTTGTTCTATTATTGCCATAGCATGAACCTTTATTTGATTTTACTTATTTTTTCTCAATTTGTGTCCTTCTCTGATTGATGTCAATCACATGATTTTAAGGCCTGATAATTAGTACATTTTATTACAACCCTTTTATATTTCTTAGGTTAGACACAATAATATGTTTTACACTGACATATTTATAACCTCAAATAATCGTGCACTGTTCTTTTTT
The DNA here is from genome assembly GCF_040938575.1 of Ambystoma mexicanum. Taxonomy (NCBI): domain Eukaryota; kingdom Metazoa; phylum Chordata; class Amphibia; order Caudata; family Ambystomatidae; genus Ambystoma; species Ambystoma mexicanum. The sequence continues at coordinate 993,112,316 of NC_090932.1, read as the reverse complement.
CTGTGATCACCTTCCTTTACTTTCCATTCGTAAATGTATCTCATCTCACCATTTACCCCATTTTGGAGTGTAATATGCATTCTTTTGAATTGCCATTTGCCTCAGGAATCCCTATCATACACTCTGCTTAGAGTTTAATTTGTTTTCTGTACTCCCCTTGGATCCTGGAATCGAGGTATGTATTTCTTTAAACACAAATCCCATTACCATATAATTACACTTATGCCATAGCCCCTCGATCTTATTTTCCACTTTCAGTGCTCTACTTACATCCGTGCTTCAGCTCGAGTCCCCTCGGCATCGCCTCTTCCCCAATCGACCAGTTCACCTTCAGTCTGGTGGAGGGCACCTGCGGGAACCAGACAAGAATTTCTTCAGAGGGGCACCTGCTGACCGATATTCTTTTCACGTGTGTATTGAGCGCCGCTCCCCACAGGAAGCTATGGTTTTATGGCTAATCGCGGAAGTCGTTGGTTGTCCGAGAGTCTACATCTGGGCCCAGGTCGACTGGATGAGAACCATCCGTCCCGCAACCAAAAAGTGCAATAGCACCTTGAACCATCTCATATGCACTATGGAATTACCAATAATGATCTCAGACCCAACAGTACTACTTTTCTATCAGCTTAATAAGTAGGGCAATCAGATGAACAACAAGTCATAGTCCATGCACTCACTCTTCAATTTTGATTACACAAAGGCTTAATACTCCAATGTATGTCAGCTATGACATAATCCTATGTGGCAAAAGAGAAAAACCTATCGAGTGAAGGGATTGGTTAGGGGAACATATATACTTATAGTATGTGTAAGTGTTAATAATATAATTGGCTGCCTGTTATCCAGTAGACATGCCTCAAGCTACCTGAAAATATGTATAATACTTTTATAGCAAAATACTAACAGCAGAATGGCTTTTGCAATATTGTATAGCATGCTGCTTCATAGCCCATTATGATTAGTTGGCATTCGACTCGCTAGCAGCACGTGAAAATATTGAAACCCAGGTGCAGAGAGCAACATCAGACTACTACGCACTTGCCCAATTAGTCCATCATCTCTCATCAGTCAGGCCCCAAGCCAAGGCTTCTTCTTTATAGTTGAACTTGCAGCCTGTTCTCTGCTCAGGGAGTGTAGGCCCACCATTATCTTCATCTACATCTTAATGAATAGTGCTTGTTTTCAAATCTGAGTCACAAGTGAGGAGACAACAATTTTGTCCATTTCAAACTTTTATTTACTGCTTTTTGATTTAATTGTGCTGGGCGTTACTACTCCTTTTGGCCTCTGGAGACTTGTTCACTCCACCTTGCATATGCTTTTTGCTTTCTTAATTGCAGATGTTTTCTTCTTTTCTTAATCCAAGAGAAATATGTCTTGCGTACATGGCTTATCCGCTTGACTCTCTTTGTGCATTGCAATTATTCCTTCATGTGGCATCCTTGATCATAGGCCAATAGACTCCACTGTGTTCTTTGCACAAAGCTGTTTTTCCAGCATCTCCTAACTCTGTGGCCCTGATCTGTCTCTGAGGTAGTTTTAACACGATCACATGTCAATTTTCTCATCATGGCCTTTCTATTTACATTATAGTTTCTATTGCATCAAGCTTCTACATGTCTTGTCTACCTTGCGGTTCTGCATATGTATATTCATTGAGCTTCATCTCACTCATCTTTTCAACTTATACGATTTCTTCATCTCTCTTCACTCGATCACTTTGTTACTTCAATTGCACCTTAATTCTTTAAGTATGTGCAGATCGTTTCAGTACATCCTTGTATCTTCCTTTTATGATGTCACTTTACTCATGTTAGTTTGCACTTTCGCTCTTCAATGTCCAATGGTGTATGTTGACATCCATCCACCACTTTAGTATGAGGGTACATCTGATACGGCTATCTAAGTCCATAACATCTTTCATATCTTCAGTGCGCTATTGGGGATACCTGGCATCACACACAGTGCTCTCTTGCTATTTTTCCAGTATGATGGAGCTGAGGGGTCGGACACTAGAGATGATGTAATCTGCTCTTCTACAGGTGCACCTTTGTGAATGTTACTACTTCATTTAACTGTGTTGTATCCTTCCTGTTCCCATATTGTGTCTCCCGCTTGCCCAGTAAACCTATAAACAAGCTCTTCATATCACCAATCGAAAGGTAATCCCTGCTGTTTCTTTCTCAAGGGTATATATCCATTTGCCTGCCACATAGGATGACAAGCTATACATCAAATTGTCTCTGGCCGTACTCTGCCATGATAAATACTGCCTTCCCACCCTGCCCTTCTGTAACAGGGGCAGCTGTGTGCATGGCGCTGGGGCTGCCCCGCCTTTGGTGGTGTTAGCTAGCATCATCCTTCCTGTTGTATTCCTAAGGGTCTGGTAGCAGTCTCTGCCCATCTCCCATTCTTTCTCTCTTGTGTTCTCCTTTTCTCCTTCCCTCTCTCTCCTCCTTCTTCTCTCCTCTTCTCTTTCCATTTCTCTTTTGTCGTCCAATTCCTCTTCATCCCACTGCATCCCTTTCTAACCTCCTGCTCCTCTGTCTTTGTTGGTATCCTCGGGGTCCAGTTCGGACCCTGCAGACAACTCTTCCTCTTCCTCTGCGGTCTTTATTTCTAATTTAAACATTATTTCCATATTCCAGACACCTGGAATTCCTGCCGACCCTCACTCCTCCTCCTTTTTTAGGAATTCCCTCTCCATCTCACTCTCTGCTGCCTTGAACACAGTCTCTAGATGCCAATGCACACTTTTTCTTTCAGATAAGTACTTCTTGTTACATACTGCTGTTCTTTCAATAGTTGTGGTCCTAACCTCTTGCTTTCCCTTCCCTATTTCCGTCTTGTGGACACCTGTTGTGGGTTCATGTACCATGCTGCAGGCTTCAGCGTAGGGCAAAGCCCATAGGGAGGGGCAGTGCAGTGGGCAGCACATCAATGTCACTACCTTTCCCCACCTCTTTGATTGGTTCCTCTTTTTTCTCTTCATACAGCTTCCATAGACCTAAAATGTTTGTATACTCTTCGGTGTGGTACCTCTATATGTTACCAATAAATATGTGAACATATTCAGATAGTATCGCTGTTGAACATTCCTTCTCCTGGCCATTCTTGAAATCACTGCCTTGCAGTGTCCTGCGCCCACTGGAAATTATAATTTACTAATTTACCTTGATATTGGGGCAATTTAGTGCAAAGATGCTCCAAGAGCATTTCCATAATTACAATCAACCCCATGTTTCTCCCTTGTGTCAACTCCAACTTACTTAACACACTTGTGAGTGTCTCTCTCCTGGCCTCATGCAATTAAGCTTCCCTCTCAATTTGCCAAAAATATGCCAATCACAATTGGTTCACTAGTGCAAGTCTCCAAATTATTAATACAAAATGAACATTACACACAGCCCTACATACAGACTGGCCTTTTGCACAGGCCCACACAATTATTTTTACAAACAAATATACCTTATTATACAAACTACCTGCCCCTCCCTCCTCAGGCCACCAGACTACATATACACTCTCTAAGCACTTCTATTTACAGCAACAATCTCATGTCAGCCCTTTCACCTCGACCTACACAATATACCACAATATTTCTAATCTAATGCGTGCGTTCCTCAACAATAACCAGCAATTATCAATCATTTCTTACCTCAATCCCTAAAATAAGAAGAAAAAATAAAAATGACGCAAGTATGCAATCGCCTGCACTACACACCAGTCCATCTCATGGAAGGCTGGCACTATCTACGCACTCATCTACTCTTGGACCAAAATCACATTGACAACCCTTGTGGTGTAACAAACCTTCCCACACCACCCTACAATTACGTTATTGTGCTGATTGATCACAAAACAATTACCGGCCACTGGCTGGCACTGTTCAGTATTCAAGTGGATACCCTACTGTGTGCTGATTGGATATGGCATCTTGGTATGGCATGGGGCGAGACCTTTTTGCAGAGTCTGACCAATGATGCGCCACACATCAGCGAGGACACTTTACAACGTAGCACCCTAGGAACACTAAGACCTCTTTCCACTGATTGGCATTCTGTCACACGCCCCTCAGCCCATGCCCCATTAGTCTAGCCCCACAGGTCTCTCCTTACACCTCGCTGCCAGGTGTTCTTGTCAAAACATTTCCGACACCGTGAATATATTTGAATTAACTGTATTTGATTCCTTTTCCCTGCCAATTCTTCTCGGACACCTAGGTGCCTTGCTCTGTGGCCTGGAAAGTATCTCATGAAGATACTTCTGTTAGGACTGTGTTCTCAAGGGAAACTTCAGACTTGCAACATTACTGTTCACTTTGCCTGCTCAGTATTCAAAACCTGAACATTGCTGTCACACAAGCCTGCAGCACTTTTTTATGAGCGGTCTACAAAGATGCTTTACTAACATGGGCCTAGAAAACATGGCTCCTCTAATGTTCACATATTGTTCAAAATTCTCATCCCCAAATACCCCACAGGCCCCCTTGCACTGCCACCCCTGTGCCTGTGCTGTGACAACTACCCCATCACTAAAACAAAACACACACCCTCCATTGAGTTCCCTGTGGGACCTCTCGTGCTGTTCCTGCTCCTGTGACTTAACAACCTATACCTTTGCTACCAGCGCCTGGTTCAATGACGTCCCCACTCCTGATGTCACCCACTGTGTCAATTTTACGTTACGTGCCTAACTGGTACGTGCGATCATCTTGACAGCGGTGAATCTGGACCGTAACAGCACAACAAAGCACAAAATAATCAGCGGATGGCCATTTAGCAAATTGCAGCGTGGTAGCACACTGTTGCTCAACCATCTGCTCAGAAATAGATGGGTAAAACCCTGTGTTTTTTGTTGTTTTTTTTAAACCAACTCATTGCATTCTGTCTTGCTTACAATAAAGTAAAACAGTTTTCTCAAACCAAAAAGCACCTGTCGATTTTCGTAACATAGGTTTACATTTTCTGGGAATATAATATGTATGCACAGCATGCATACCAAGATGTTTGAACCTCAAGCAATGCTTTACAGCAAATAATGTTAACACTGCTGTATACCGCAAAATTGAGTTGTCTCAATTTAGTCGATTTCAGTGATGTATTCTCTTCAGTTAGTCTTTGATTTGAATTTTTGATCAAATTGAATTTTGCTGCATTTCTGGTGGGAAAATGAAACTACAATGAAACTACAAACAACGTTCAAGAAACATCATGACGTGGGATATACTGTTAGTATTTGTTTTTAATATTTTATTTTAATTGTGCATCGGTTCCATCATAAGAACCTTTGGGACTACAAAAGAGGTACATACACTTAGTATACAAGTTCAGGTCAAAATATAAACGAGAGATATTTCATACATTTCATCTAAAAATAACAATGTTGTCATTTATATCATCCTAAGGTAATATTGCAAACGATCTAAATGAAATGTTAAGATTGTATGAACTATAAAAACAAGAAAAACCTTTGCAAAACATCTCAAACCATGCCAAGGACAACTTGCCAGCTATGGTTCTGCATATGCTTGGTGAAATGAGTGTAAATATTCAGATCAGTCACTGGGCTAATCATTGATTTGCCTTCCTACAGACTGTTGGTATATTTAGATATGACAGGATGGAGGACCATGGAATAATGTATGTCAAGTCGAATAAAGATACTCATTTGAAACACACTGAGATATCGTAGCTGCACCCTTTACATCAACCTTACATATTTCAGGCAATTCACCCTTTCCAGTGATGTCACTTCTAGCTCAGTCAAAGGTTGTGCATTCGGATTGCGTTTCATTCACCCAACAATGAAAATCTAGAAGCTGCCGACTGCACAAACGATACAATGGGAACGTGCAAACATAACGCTGTAAAACGTTCTTTGGCTGGACTATTTCGGATTGCTGAGAAATGATTCTGTTAAGGGTGAACTATACGAAATGCCTTACTCACACATTGAGATATCGTAGCTGCACCCTTGTCATCAACCTTACATATTTCAGGCGATTCACCTGAAATTGACTCCACCATATATAAACATAATATTGATAATTCATGTAGCACACACCACAGGCTGATTTGCCCAATCACGTTGTTACTGTTACAATTTGTGAAGTATTTTGATCTATAAGCTTTCACACACTTCTGTCCCCTAGATGTCAGGACCTGCAGAGTTATACATGGCGTGACGACTTGCACGTCTTAACCATATATTCCACTAGCATGGATATGGGTCTTTTCGGGAATTATTTGACTGTTTTCTCCCTTTCATAACCCGCCGTACTTTTGGGCTTTGCTCCACGTAGTATGATGCCCTTACTAGGTTGAGCCTAATGTGGTGCCCGAATAACGGCACCTACACTTACTCTGCAAAGAGGATGTTGATCCACATACTCCGTTACCAGTCCGGAGTTATATATATTTATTTTTCAACAACCTCCAAGACGATACCATACAGTTGATGATTACACTAGGTAAGGTTCAGTAAGATGTGGACCCTTCACGTCTCTTTCATTGTCCCAGACGTGCCTGCACACTCATACAAGATGGCGTGTGCTGGGAACTAGTCCCTCTTTTGTGTCCCTGGCCGTTGCCCCGGCGCTGTGGACACTTTGTTTAATACATCACTTAGACGCGACAGTATCTACGCGTAGCCACGAACATATCCGCGCACGGACCGGCATCTTCCGCGGTGAGCCGTCCCTCCCCGACTTGATATTTTCAAAGCGGCGAAGGTAAGCCCATCTTGAGCATGACACGAGGAAAAGCTGAATTTACCGTGCAGGCACAGTCTCCTGTCCCTGCCCTTTTTTGTTTGTCCCTTTTTTGTTCGTTATGGGCTCTGAAGTTTAATAGGTCAATTAGTGGACCCTTCTGCCTTACAGTTTCGCTTCCCACTTGCCAGTACTCCCCGTTGGTTGGTTTACCCCAGGGGATTCTGGCACTGCATGATAAGCCATATACGCTATACTTATTGACACTTGTCTAGCGTAAACATGTCTAGCCTCGGAGCTCCTTGAATGAAAATATGCTGTGGGTTATTTTGAATATGACCCCTCTTAATAAGCACTCATTTTAAACTACTTGTGATATATTACACTACTGTCCGCCCTCTCTGGTTAAAACATCACTCCCCTCTTTGTTTTCCAGATTCCAGAGCATGACAATAGCTTCTTGCTTTTCGTGGGAAGTACAAATTCTCTCCTTCCAACCACATGGATATTCGTGGGGACCCCTATAACTAGGTAAGACCTAGGTTGAATTTTCATCTTGAGAGCACTGATAAACGACTGTGACACTGCTTAAAAATCATCATGGTACCACTCACTCTCCTCTTTTTGTCTCCCCTCCCTCTTGTTCCCGTCTCATCTGCAGGTGGGATTCCCTGGCACGATACAACCAGTTACCTAGACATCGACACATTAACCCTTAAGTGTCTGTCCAGCCCTGATGAATTTGGCCCTTGTGCCACTGAAACCGGTAGGCTTCAAATATCAGGAAGAGTCCCAGACGAGTAAAACAATGAATTCAAAAGCCGCCTGCGCCTCCTGATTCAGGACTCCCCATCAAAAAGATGGGAATCATTTACTAACCTCTAACCTGGATTCTGAAAATTAATCATGAGAAAGATCAGAACAGAAGAGGAATACGGGAGATTCAATAGAAATATGTTGATCTGTACCTCCTTTTTATACCCTGTGGATAGAGAAATCAAATAAAATTACTATTTTTTCATCTATGAAGCAGCCTTTTTTGAAGTAATCCCAAGTACCTCTCTAGAGGGCGAACTAAAAACAAAAATGAAAATATTTTGTGAAAATATCCCCACAGAATTAATCAACCTGAGTTCTCTATTGTGTGAATGTATAAGGGTACACTCAGGCTTGAGACCCTTTTCCATGGTCCTTTTGTGTCAAGTGTCCCCCATTAGTGCCTTCGTCTGCCCTTGATTGTTTCTGGACACCATTACTGCCTTTCCACCTCTTCAATGTGTCTTGTCACCCCTTGATGCCTTACTGCTTCCTTGTCCGCTTTTAATGTTGTTCGTCTCTTGACCATTTCTTGAGTCCCCTGCCCCCAAGAGCATTCCTTCCACCTCGACTCTTTCTAGTCTCCCCTAAGTGCCTTACTACCCACCCATTGTTTTCTGTCCCCTGGCATATGATCCTTACTGTTTCACAGCCCCACCTATAGGCATACCACCCTTCTACACAACTGCCCCCATCAGTCCGTCACCTGCGCACATTCAATCAATTCTCCACCACAACCCCTGCTCTTTTCACCACTATCGTGGAAGTCCTGCCAACCTTACTCTCCTCTTGCCGTTTGACACCATTACCCCATCATCTATTGTCCCCACCAGTTCCAATGCACCAGCCAATTCCACTCCCCTTTCAGACAATTCACATCACCCCTCCTTGCCATGCCAGTGTTTCTACTTCAATGGCTCACAACACTGGGCACCCGGCGAGCAACATTCCACATTCCAGGAGCACATGATTTTCAGATGACAAGCTGCATTTCCTGTTGAAGGGTGTCACGAAGGAGGCAGCATCTCTCCAAGGTTTGAAGAGACACAATTACCATTCAACCAGTGTAACAGGATCTGGAATACTGGCAGGATATATGGTGCGTGTCTGGGATTTGGTCGTAAAACACTGCATGGAGTTCTTGGCCATGGGAGGTGGCTTGCCACCGCTACCTTTGGAGATGCAGCTTTCAGAGGAACTGGCGCTGACAGTCATTGATGTCAGCAACCTAAACAGAATTGGAGGTGGGGAGACAAGAGCAGAATGGGAGTACACTGAATGTATGCATGACAATAAGACATGTCATGCTTGCTCCTTATATTGGGTGTTCCTGTGCCTGTCACATACTACACCGAAGCCATGGAGAGTACTTCCAATATTGTAATAGTCTGGATATCCCATGACATCATGATAAAAACCCAATCCAAGTATCAACTGGCTACTCGCATCATGATGGTAACAAACATGCACTCAATCTCACTAAACATGCGCAGATAATGCATCTGCATGACTGTAATGACCTCTACACGCCCAACTCTAAGTGTGAGGCTGAATGGCAAAAACTGTGTTCAAGGATACGGTAACAACAAGGGCACATGAACATGTCAACACAAAGTGCCTTGTAAGACACACCAGTACCTGTTACCAGAGAAAACGAATGACCCAATCAAAGCAGGCCATGTTAACCCACTGGACACATCATATAACCCTTGGCAGCATCTCTATCACACACACACAAACGCCCCTGTATCTCACACACATCCAACATCATTTCCACTCACATGCACATGTAGGCGTGTTGGGTCCCATACAAGTTACTGCCGCTCGTAGGCTGTAAGCAAACTGAGATAAACATGGGGGCATCATTCAGCATTAAAATGACTTGCTTAGGAACATGGCAACACTCACTCCTTCCACCCCTCTCGTCTCCTATTCACCCCTACACTTCCTCATGTGCACGTGACATTTCTTGTTTGCTGCATTCCCATTGTCAGCAAAGACCAGGGAAGGATGGAGCACATACATTCATCCACATTCCCCTTTCACCCTTCCCCCAGACCTCAAAAAACCTTGATGCTGGCCCAGTGGACACAACGTAGTCAAGGTCTACACCAATGGATTGATACAAACTTCAAATCTCAGGAACTAACCTCTAAATCCCTCATCTCACAAGTGAGCCTTCACGCTGATGTGGCACACAATATTCCCTCTTAGCAGTGTTCCCTATTGTCATTGCTAAATGTGTACTCCCGAAACAGCCAATCCAACTGCATCACTCATCTGACAAAACCCACACTGTCAAAACCGACTTCCAGACTACTGCATGACATTCTGGACTACACATAATGATCCCAAACGTCATATATCACCTACGATTCTCATTTTCCAACACCCAAGCCCCACAATACGAGGTTGCACATCCCTTGTCACTCCTGACAAAACATTGTAATGGATACCCTACAGCCTCTCAGACTATACCATTACAAGCTGAAGGGGCACATAGTGATCCACACATTAGAATCTATCTTGATGTTGGCACTCCTTCTCCAGTGGGGCTACTCCCCTATTCAGCTTCCATAACCCCAAGCTATTTTGAATGTCTTATTGAAGTTGACAAACACTGTCTATTCATTGCAACTTACACTCGTATCCCTGGCTCATTACCCATACATAGTATGTTTATCTGAAAATATCAACAGCAGAAGTGTAGAGATAAGGTAATTTCTCAGACATACCCCAACACAGCCATTCATGTATCGAAAAACGCAATTGGTCAGGTTATCATGACCAAAATACATTATCCTCTCTGATTGGCTACATATGCTTCCTGAAATGCATCATTATTTTCTCTCCCAATGACCTCATACGCTGTTGACAAGCATACAACTTGTTATTCCTCTTTTGATGAACACAGGACATGTTTTGCAACTTAGAGGCTGGATATGATATGATATGATATGATATGGCATTTGTAACGCGCCTATACACAAGTGTTTCAAGGCGCGACGAGGCAGGGAGGGGGGAACAAGGGGAAGACAGACAACGATCCTACTAGGCCAGGTGTCATTCAGATCGTGCAAGTGCAGGGGTAGGAGGAAGGGAGAAAGTGCAAGGGGAGGGGGAGGGGGTGAAGTGCAGTACAAAGTAAGTAGAATAAAAATAAATAAATAAATAAATAAATAGGGCCAGCTGGTGGCAAGTGCAAGGTAAGTGCAAACAAGTGCTGGGAAGGGGGGGGGGGCTGTAGGGATGCAGAGACAGTCCCGTAGTGCAGGTGTTGCCAGGGAGGCAGTGCAAGTGGAGAGTGGCTGGGCCCAGGACCGAGGTCGGTGAGAGTGGCCCAGTTGCAGGTTGCAGATTGAGAGCAGTTTCAGTGAAGAATTTAGCAGGGGAGAGGGAGCGAGAAAGCAGAAGCAAAGAGGAAGGTTTTGAGGAGCTGGAGATCTGGAGGGAGAGTATTTGGTGACAGCAAGTTGTAGATAACGTAGTCCCCAGACCCAGACAGCCTTATGGATGATGCAGAGGGATTTTAATTTGATCCTTGGAGAAACCGGGAGCTGTTGGAGAGATTTTAGTGCTGGAGCTTTATGGTCTCTGGGCTTGAGCCCAAGGGTAAGTCTTGCAGCCCTATTCTGGATTAGCTGGAGGGGGCAGAGAGAGGAAGAGGGTAGATTAAGGAAGATGCCGTTGCAGTAGTCCAGCCTAGAGAGTACCAGAGCTCGAGAGACAATGGGCCTCATTACAAGTTTTACGGTAGCCTTTCCGGCACCCACGAAGGTGCAATTACCGGGTCATTACGGCCCCGTTGGACCCGGTAATTGCCCATTCGCGGGCACTGGAAAATAATGCTCCCCATTCCCACTTGAGCCCAATAGGGCTCAATGGGAACGGGGAGGTTGGATGGTGCCGGTGCATCCGACATGCTCAGCTTGCGAGTGCTGGTATGCCCGCCAGGTAAGACCTGGCGGGCGAAAAGGCATCGTGAGCAGAACTTGTCGTTTTCCAGTCCGTAAACAACAGTACCGGCAAGCTTACCAGTACCGTTGTTACCGGACCGGTAAATTTATAATGAGGCCCAAAGAGCCTCTGCGGAAAAGTGAGGAAAGGGAGGATACCTCTAAGGAGGTGAGTTGGAAATGGGCTTTCTTAGCCAGGTCCAGGATGTGAGGAAGGAACGAGAGAGAGGAGACAAAGATGACTCCAAGGTTTCTGGCTTCAGAAGAAGGAGAGGGGGGAGACCCCATAGAGGGGGGCCAGAGTGAAGGGAGGATAGAAGGAGCAGGAGTTCCACTAGGAAGGATTTTAGTCCTGCTGGCATTGAGACAGAGATCATTAGAGGCATACAAGGATTGGATAGCGGATAGGCAGTCAGGAATGGTAGAAAAATAGGAAGAGGTTCAGAGGAAAGTTTAAAGAAGAGCTGAGTTTCATCTGCAGAATGCTGGAATTGCAGATAGAAAGTGAAGATAAGGTGAGCAAGCAGGGCGAGATAGATGTTAAAGATCCAGGGTGAAAGGTTAGAAACCTGGAGAATACCACAAGTGGAGATAGAGGTGGGAGAGGAGAATGAACCCAGGATAACCTAGGACGGACGGCCAGTGAGGAAGTAGGTCAGCCAGTCCAGTGCCTGCTCCGAGATGCTAAGGGTATCATCAAGCATTTTTATGAGGATGGAGTGGTTGACCAAAAGCAGAGGAGCAATCAAGTAGAATGTGAACAGAGGGTGAGTTAGAGTCAAGCGATGCGAGCAGTTCTTCACAGTGTTCAGGAGAGCAATTTCCATGCCTCTGGATGCTCGGAATCCAGATTGTTGGTCGTGTAGCCAGCCAACGAGCTGAGTATGCTGGGTTAGTTGGGGGACAACCAAGTTCTCCAGAAGTTTCCCAAGGAAGGGAGTGATAGAGATGGGGCAATAGTTAGAATGACACAAGGGGTCAGCAAAAGGCTTTTTCAGGAGCGGGTGCACAAGGGAGTGCTTGGGGAAAAAGGGAAAAGACCCGGTAGCAAGAGAGTGATTGCAGAAATCAGTAAGTGCAGGGGCAAGGGAGCCAATGTTGTCCTTAATAGTTCTTTGAAGAACAGCGGGTGGCATGTTTGGATGAGACCTTCATTGAGCGGACAACTCTAGTGACCTCATCCAATGTGATAGGAGAGAGAAGGAGGCGAGAGTAGGTGAGGGAGGCTGAGAGGCCAGGGGTGGTGGGGGGTATTGGAGGACAGGAAGGAAAAGGGGAGGAAGAAAGAGTACTCAGAATGTCCTGAGTTTTTGCAGTGAAGTGGGTGGCCAGTGCAGTGCAGAGGGCCTGGGAGTGAAGAGGCGAGGTGGAGACTGCAGAAGGATTGGCTAGTTCCTTGTTGATTTTAAAGAGTTCAGCCATGTTGTTGGATACTCCTGAGATGCAAGTCTGTTAGAGCGATGCAATCCATGGCTGCTAGATCAGAATTGTACCAAGTGTTACGCTTAATGTCATGTTTCAGGCAGATCCTCTTGACAGGGGCAAGAATGTCGAGAGTGTTAGTGATGGTGAGGTGGAGGTTGCTGAGAGCAGAGTCAGGGGTAGAGTCTGCAGTGGGAGGAGAGCGGGGAACGAAGGTGGATGCAAAGGCGGAAACTGACAAATGTTTCGTTGGGCGGATGTCCATGAACAAGGTTGGCAGAGCTGATGGAGGTCCGGTCAGAGATCTTGAGGACCCAGGGTCAAGGGGAGGAGGGAGTGATCTGATCATGAGAGCAGGGTGGAAAGTGGGGCAGAGAGCAAAAGATCAGTATGGATGAAGGCATTGAGATTGTGTCCAGGTGAGTGAGTAGGACCAGAGGAGAGAATGGAGAGGGAGAGAGGGGTGCAGAGGCCACGGAAGACAGTGGAAGCCATTATTGAGGAGTCAAGGTGGATGTTGAAGTCACCCAGAAGGAGGAGTTTAGAGGTAGATGTCAGGAGAGATGAGGAGACATCAGCCCTTTCTGAGAGGAACAGGGGGATAGAGCCAGGCAGCCTGTAAATAGTGGCAATGGTTGGGGAAGAAGTAGGAGAGATGCCCAGCTTGCAGACCTGGCTCTTGAAGGAGGAGTTGGGCTCAGTGGGTATGAGCGGAGAAGCGACCCACTCAGGAAATATCAAGGCTTAGAGATGATCTTGTAGCCATCGGGGAGAAGGGAGTCAAAAGCAGTGACTGAGTTGGCATTGAACCACGTCTTGATAAGAGTGAGGACATCGATGTCAAGGTCTTTGAGAAGGAAGCAGATGTAAGCAAAGTGTTTGATAGCAGAGCAAGCATTAAGCATGGCTGAATGAAAGCAGGTCTGCGCCTTTAAAGGTAATCTGAGAAGGGGTACATGGATGTGGTACACCTGTTGAAGGAGGAGGAGGGGTAGAGAGAGAGGAAGATTGAGTAGCAGGCATAGGAAGGAAGTTGATGAGGGACAGAAGGCTGCAGTCAAAGAGGAGAAGGTTGTATTGAGGCCCCTGGTCCATGATAGTGCATTTACAATAGACATTAATGATACGCTTGGATGAATAGAAGCACGCCAAGGGTACTTCTCATCTAGTGCCACCATTAATGGGTGAGGACGAGAAAGGAGAGGGAGTGGAGATCGCTTGAGGAGTCCATAGATCTGGAGAGGGGACGGAAAAGAGGATATCAGTAACAATCTGTCTGGAAGATGCACTGACGTAGGTGCCTGTGATGGGTAGACCAGGGTTAGTGGCCAGGAGGTATTTTTTAAAATGTTCTCTTCCAGACTTTGTGAGAGAGGGAGGATAGGATATAGTATAGCAGTTAGAATAGATAGGGGAGATGGAGAATGCCATAGTTGTGGAGGAGAGGTAAGGATGGAGGATAGAAGGAGAGACTGCACGGAACAAACACAAACTCGCCAGGCGGCCTAGCAGCCGAAAAAAGGTATAAGGCACACAGGTGTAAGACAAACCAAAATTCGAAATAGCCAGAGAGCACACAAATGCACTACAAAATAGGGGTGCAGAGATGTAAAATCACACCTAAGTTTGACATTTCAGAAAGCACACAAATGCATTACAAAATGGGGATGCAGAGATGTAAAATCACAACCAAGTTCGAAATGTCAAGAAAGCACACAAATGCATTACACAATGGTGGTGCAGAGATGTAAAATCACAACTAAGTTCGAAATTTCCAGAAAGCACACAAATGCACCACAATATGGGGTTGCAGTCATGTAAAATCACACCCAAGTTCGACATTTCCAGAAAGCACACACATACATTATACAATGAGGGTGCAGAGCTGTACAATGACACTCAAGTTCGAAAGTTCCAGAAAGCGCACAAATGCATTGCGAAATTGGTTTACAGACATGTGAAATCAAACCTAAGTTCAACATTTCTAGAAAGCACACAACTGCATTGCACACTGGGGGTACAGAGATGTAAAATCACACCGATGTTCGAAATTTCCAGAAAGCATACCAGTGATTACAAAATGGGGTGCAATAAGGCATAAGAAAACAGCAAAAATTGTCTAAGGCACAGCTAGGTTCTACATTTTTACAAGCACATTAGAGTGCAGGTTATAAAGAACAGCTAGGTTGATGCAATGTCAAGGCATAGACTGGGTGTATTACATAGAACTATAAACAGTGCTATGTAGGCAATGTATGGGCAGGAACCTGAATGAAAGAAAATGACAGGTAAATATTGATTAGGCATCAAGGTAGTGCAGAGCATTACTCACAGGAACACTTGAAATGGGAGATCCAAGCTCCAGAGGAGGATCAAGTTCGGAGAATGGCTAGCTGCATGCTGGGGCACTGTACCAGGAAGGCCAAAGTTGGCAGGCAGCATGAGAGGTGTGGAGGAGGAGATGGGTGGCACTTTGAGACCTCCCCATACCTGGACAGGGCCAGACAGGGTAGACCCTGGGCCTTAGGAGGAAGGTCTTGTAAGAGGGGCTGGCTAACCGCCTGCCGGCTCCTCTGGTTGGGCTATGAGCGGTAGGCCAGCCAATTAGGTAAGGCGAGGTGGGCTCTGGCAGTTCACAAAGAAGAAAGGCCAAGGAAAGAAATGGCAGCAGCCCTTTTCAAATAACATGGCTGTGGTGCTGGATGGGCATCAGAAAAGAAAAATGCTGCAGTTTTCAAATACAATCAGGATATCACTGCGGATGGATTCTCATGCATCCAAGGACAAAATGGGCCGTGAGCAACAGATTTTAGGTGGCGATTTTCGGTCAATGCCAACTAGCACAGAAAGAGGCCTCAGTGTGCTCAGCAATTTGCACATACCTCACAATGCTTTCAGGCAGTTGGGTGAAGGTTGCTTAGTGCTCCTCACTGCTCCGGTGGTAAGTGAGGGTCAGCCATGTAGACCCTCGGTCTTTGAGGAGGGCTTTGTGAGAGGGGCTGGCTAACTGCCTGCAGGCTCTTTTGGTTGGGCTATGATAGGTAGGCCAGCAGTAAGTGCACAAGCTTTAGTAGTGTCCCAAAGTTAGGTGTAGATTGGTGATTTACACAGGATGAACACACACACAAGGCATACGAGGTTGCTCACCCTTAAACCCAAGAAAAGGGACAACTATAATTTGGTAAAGATGGTCAAGGCATATGACGACATAACAGATCAGCACAAATTGTTCAGAAATACAGAGATGTTTATTACATCTCTTTTAACCCCCGGGTTTCACGCCATAATGAATGCTAAATTATTTTGAATAACGTGATGGGAACTGTTGCAGACCATAAATATGACTGTAAATGGCATTAACACCGTAAAAGAAGAGCTGAGAACAATAAGGCTCATGACCGTCCAGCACAGATGCATCCTTGATCTGATAACGGCTATGGAGTGTTTTGTGTGTTTGCAGAAATTGTGCGTTCTTGCTGCACATAACACCCCATCCACGATGAGGAAAATTGAACCCTTACAGAGGCAATAGCCATGTTGACAGAACTGCACACACAATGGTGGAAGAGGTGAAAGACATTGCAGAGGATGACTGGTTAAGGAATGAAAATAGTGATACACTTGAATAATTAGGTGCATGAGTATACACAAATGATGACTTTCCCCGCTCCCAAATAATGAGAGCCCTATTGCACCTCCCGGGTCAAATGTATACATCATAAGGACCCTCACATTTACACCAACCACTGGGTATATTCTGATTCCAATGGCGAGTGCTGCTACATGACCTGGAGTACAGATGAACATGTGAGGCATTGAGGTAGCTTGAGAGTGGGGACTAAAATATTGATACCCAAAAAGCCCTATGTAGGGAAGAGCAGAAGGAAGAGTGTGGTTGAAGACTCTACCAGAGGGGAGAACATTTAGAGGCAGATGAATAGGCCATCTATGGCTTCTGCCCCTCCCCTGGCTCCTCCCCTGGCCCAATACTGCACAGGTGAGAAACATTACTTAGCACTCTTAGATGAGGCAGGTGGAGCAGGACATAGAGACAGTTTAAGCTGAAGGTGGCAAACTAATGTTGAAATAGTAACAAATGCATGCATTAGACTTGAAGCATTTATGCAATCCACATGAAGAACATGTATGATAGGTGATATATATGCATTTATACATGAACAACACCAACATAGCATCCACTAGACATGGAGGACACTAACATAACCAATGTATGAGTTGAATGCAACATGACAAACACGCAAGTATAGCTCACCAACATAGAAACACAAGTATAATTTGGCAGCCATCTACTTAAAAATGGAAGCTGCAGCATGCTTTAAAATAAACAAAGGCCTCAAGATTTCGAGAGATCCCAAAATGCTGAATTGACAGAAATAAAGATCTGTGCATAGCTCAGACAGTAGCTAACAACCCGGGCCAAGGCTGCAGTGAATTAAAGTAAAATAGGAATGCTGGAGCGAAGGCACGAGATAGCAATTCCCAAGGTGCAAGCCGTATACTCCCAGGTTAATTAAACATTATAAGAGCACATCCCACCTTTGTTAGCCAGATGCAGCAAATAGTAAGCCAAAAGACTTCATAAAGAATAACTAAAGAGTGACTCAAGCGGCAGCAGAAAACACAGCATTTACATTAATATTAGCTTAAAAAAAACACATAGTAGCAAGATCTATTCAAATACGGTCCCATCACACGTGACCCACAATTGCAGAACACATTCTTTAGAAATATACACAGATATGACACATACAGTACTCTCTACAAGCACACACAGAGACTAATCACCATACACGGTCAAAAAAAAGATTGTCCAGACTCATGGGCTGAGAATAAGGGATGGTAATGTCTAAAATTGAACAAAGAGCATTCCATGGGCCTCTCTCACCCTACTATCTGCCTGGCTCTTATCTTGACAAGCTTTCAAGTGTCCAAGGTTGGTTAGCAAGAAGCCAATCTATAAGAATCCCTAGTGTTATGTCGCCCATGAAGTAGTGTGCCAGCCAATCATTTATTGTATTTTTACCTTTTTCAATTTGGAAGTAGTCCTAGGTGGAGCCATCAGATAGTTGTAGCCCAACAGAATGTTTAACACCTATAGAGTCTATATGTAGTCAATCCCACTAACCTATCCCCATTCCCCATAGGTTTTTCAAATTGATAATGTGCAATGTCATTTAGGATGAATGTGTACTACTTAAACCATTGTTTTTAATTGATGAGTCAAGAGACACACAATTTAAATGTGTGTATGCTGTCCCTGCTTTATTTGGAGGATAATAAAGTTGGGTTTGCTGTGCCTCTTGTCTACTTCTTCATTTGGGTCTGGTTTGGATTGACTGCAGGTCCTCTGGGATATTAGGGACTTGTTTGGACCGTCTTAACATTATTGGCCAGAGAGGGCTATTGCAGCACTACATGTGCAAGTGTGACAATGCTTATAAGATCCATAGTGGGTATACACACACTTAACCACCTGGCAATTGTTCCCAGAGCAATGTAATGCATCAAGATGTTTCTCAGGCAAAGTATTTGCATGCCAACATGTTTAAACAAAAAGCCTGACCAACAATGAGATTGTGAATCCAATGCTAAAACCTCACAAAGTCCCCAAGAGGCAGGACAATTGGACAGATATTTGATAGGGGTTTGTGGTATCTGCCAAAACATTGATGTAACCAGCACAAGTATATTGACATGTTGGAATGAAATTATTATAGTGTACTGTGCCCCAGACCTTGTTTGGAGTCAGATTGTTGATGACAGAACATAACCATGGTTGTGCCTTCATGTCCAAGAACACCTTCAATGAAATGTAGTAAACTAGCCATTCACACAATGTACACCATGTACTTGCCTAGCTGGCAAATTAGTCACAACCTAGCATGCAGTTCTGTGAGCAAACATGTTCTCTGCCATACTTTCATATCCAACTCACCTCAGACAGGCCCACAAATCCATCCTCAATCATATTCCACAACCTCAGACACATGTAAGTGATTTCAACCCAGTACTCCACCTAAGCCAATGCCTAGCGTTTGATGCACAGCTGGAACCCTTAATTATTTATTTATGTCTATAAATTCTTTTATTTCTGAATGATATGCCCTTATATCACGCCCCTCTCTTTGAATCCTCCCCGGTCACACTGAACCAGGAAGCAGGCTGTTTTGCAAAGTTAAAAGGATTTATTTTATGTATTTCACTATATATTCAGTAAAAAAACTTTGTTAAAGGGACGTTATGGTTAAGTTTCGCTACTAAAAACCTATGAAATTCAGTAAAAAAACATTGTTAAAGGGACGTTATGGTTAAGTTGCGCTACTAAAAACCTATGAAATTCAGTGAAAAAACTTTGTTAAAGGGACGTTATGGTTAAGTTTTGCTACTAAAAACCTATGAAATTTAGTGAAAAAACTTTGTTAAAGGGACGTTATGGTTCAAAGTAAAACCGAAAAACCCCACAAATTCAGCAGTTATGGTAAGATAAGCAACCATAACTCGCGCCACCGTGCACTGCTAACACTAACACCCAGGACATCAAAGATGACATCATAAATGTCATTGATGACATCACTGATGACATCACATGTCTGGCTCTCCCTTTTTTCCCTTTACTGACATATCTAGGCCACATAGTTTTCTTCAGTAACAGTCAGGAAGTAAAAATTGAAAAGGTACTATATTTGTAGACTTAGGGTCAAGTCACATCATATGAAACATATACATAGCGGAAGACACAGGCTTGAAAGAGAGAAATCTTTTCTGTGCATGAAGATAATCATTAGGGTTATCAGCACTTTCTCATAGTTTTATTTTTATTACTCTACCTTCCCTGTATATGCTCATATTTGTATACGTTACACTCACTCTCCTTTCCTTTGGGTGCAGTCACATCATGTGATACACATACATATGGTAAGTAGCAGCTTTGAAACAGAGCAATAGTTTCTCTGCATAAAGACAATCAGTTAGGTTATGAACTCTTTCTGCTACTACTTCTGCTTTTTTGTTTACTTCACTGTCCCTGTATATACTCATATTTGTATGTGTTGTTTTCTCTTTGTGTTTTGTCTGTAATAATTATGTATTGAGTGGGTTTTATTATCTACTTATTACATGTTTCACAGTACGCAAAACTCTAATAAGAAAGCAGTTATCATTTCACTATTCAACATGGCAAGATTATGAATATGGCACCTTCATCATGTATGCTGCACACACTGCCTATGTTTCTGCATGAGTAGCTTAGTATACTGGATAGAACTTCATAATAGAATGCTATTTATATCAATGCATTGCTTAATGCACTAATTAGCTCATGATATTTATCCCAATGATCCTTGACAGTTTTTGGTCAGCATTATAAGAATCCCTTGTACAGAGTTTTTATGAAAAGTAAATGCACATGTGATGTCATCAGTGATTTTACTGAAGTGATCAGTTTTTTTACTGAATTTCATAGGTTTTTAGTAACGAAACTTAACCATAACCTCCCTTTAACAAAGTTTTTTTACTGAATTTCATAGGTTATTAGTAGCACAACTTAACCATAATATCCCTGACTTTAAATACATGTAACATAGAACATACTGAACCCCTAGCTAGTGATTTCGATGTCCGCGGACTACCGCCATGTCTGCGGACATATCGAAAATCTGAGCGTGGTGAATGTAAATTTAAATAGTGTGCCCCATTTCTCCTTTGAGGTTGGCTCTGAAAAGAGACGTTTTTTTTTGGTTTTTTTGCAGATGCTTGACAGACACCTGTTATTTTGTATTTTTTTTCTTCTTTTTTTCTTACTTTACCCCTAAAATCTTCACATAACCTTCTCCAAAGCAACCCTTACATTCCAAAACAGCATGGCATTTCCCATAAAAGATAAGGAAATGCCATCTTCTTTAAAATAAACAGCATTACTGGAATCAATATTATCATTATTACAGAAGAACATACCAGCTCTAAGCATGAAGGCACACATGCCTCGGTTGATTACACACCTAGCATTGTTTTGCTGAGGACAAAAAACCTAACCTGTGTCCCATATTGCCCTAGGTAGTAATCCAGAAAAAATTACTTTGGCATTTGGAAGGATGTTCATTACTGCTTGAACCAAGTGTTCCAAATCTGCCAACAAAGTAGGGGCACTGACATAGCCCAAACGGAAAGCACCATACTGCAAAACTACCACATGGGGACTGTTGATCCTGCCCATATCTTCACAAACTTGTACAATTCCCTGTACATTGCAATCAGGCACAGTGCTCCACACGACCTCCACTCCTTTAACATCAAAATTCTTTGCAACATGCCTGCATTGAGCATACTGTTGTAAACCATGCACAAACATATCTCCGAGCACCAACACCCTGACTTTCTCCACTTCTGCCATCTTCACTACACACAGTCTCTTTCAACACAAATCCACAACCTCAACATCTGATTGGCTGATCCCTACAGTCTTCTTTCCATGCTGGATTTGCTGGAAAACCCTGGATGTAGCATGGCATGTCCACAGACAGCCGTGGTGTCCGCGGACCTTGTAACTCTTGGACAGCCCTTCTACCATTTCCACTTCACTCTCTGTGCCATTCCCTCATTGCATACAGCTAAGCAGTCACACAATACAGAGAACATCCTCAGAACACCCCCATTTTGTTTATTTTCAAACATTTCAGGACACTGCGAGTGTTCTTATAACACATTCAACTTGCCAGCGAACAATACATACAACGTCCTGAGAACACCCCCATTTTCTTTATGTACGAACATTTGAGGACACTGCAAGTGTTCTTCTGGCTCACTCTTTTTTCTTTTGCTGACATATCTAGGCTACATGGTTTTCTTCAGTAACAGTCAGAAACTAAAAATTGTATTTTATTTGAATCTTTCTTCCCATTCAGAATATCCGATGCAGTACCATTAATTGGCTTCTGGCTGGACGAATTTTGATGAATACTGTTACTTTGTAATAAAAGTCTGATGCCACATTGCTTGCAATGCGGTACTTTAGGCTGACGTTTCAATAAAAAAAAAAAAAAAAATGATTTGTAGACGTATCCTACAAGTAGGTTCTTATAGTAATTCCCTTAGAGTCCAGTCACATCATATGAAACATATACATAGGGGAAGACACAATCTTTAAAGACAGCATTATTTTCAAGAAAATAAATGATGATTTCTCTGTTTCAAAGCTGC
Organism: Ambystoma mexicanum; assembly: GCF_040938575.1. Lineage (NCBI taxonomy): Eukaryota > Metazoa > Chordata > Amphibia > Caudata > Ambystomatidae > Ambystoma > Ambystoma mexicanum. Next base: position 993,090,194 of record NC_090932.1, on the reverse strand, counting down.
TATTTACCCTATGTATATGTATATTGGTATGTGTTCTTGTCTCTTTCTGTTTTCTCTATAGTAATGCAATTATGTAATACATGGGTTTTATTAGCTACTTATTACATATTTCACAGTACACAAAAATCTATTAAGAAAACAAATATCATTTCATTATTCAACATATTAACATTACGAATATTATACCTTCATCTTGAAGGCTGCACACAATGCTATGTTTCTGCATTAGTAGCTTAGTATACTAGATATAACCCCATAATAGAATGCAATTTACATCAATGCATCGTTCAAAGCACTAATTAGGGTATGATATTTATTGCAATGATCCTTGACACTTTTTTCGCAACATTATAATAAGAATACCTTGTACACATATTTCATGAAAAGTACATACACATGTGATGTCATCAGTGATGTCATCAATGACATTTGTGATGTCATCTTTGATGTCCTGGGTGTTAGTCTTAGCAGTGCATGGTGGTGGCGTGAGTTATGGTTGCTTAGCTTACCATAACTGGTGAATTTCAGGGGTTTTTCAGTTTTACTTGGAACCATAACGTCCCTTTAACAAAGTTTTTTTTATTAGCACACAAACAATATACAAAGATGGAGTGTAAAAAGCAATTTCTCAGAGATGGCTGTACACAGAATGTTGCAAACTAAGAATTTATGGTTGTTTACAGTGAAGGTCAGCTGCTTCCATTTTTTGCTCGCGTGCCGGAGAGGCCCACGACTCGCACTATAAGGTTCTATTGTTTTTTTACCTTGACAGACAGGGATCGTGCTAAAAGACTTCTTTTGAAGGAGTGTTGCAAAAACGTAAGACACGATAAGGATGAAATTTCTGAAACAAAACCACTTTTATATATTATATCACTATGAGAAAGATCGTTGGCACAGACAAAGTCGTATTTTGGGACTTCACTACGCTAAGACAATGGAAAATGCCAATATAATGTAAGTAATCCTTTAGATTATTTTATACCGGAATATAATAACAATAGCATGGCGTTAAAGCCCGGTTAAGTTGTACTTGTTCGTTCAATGTGGCATAGTGTTTTCTACCGCGCACTATCACTGCCAAATTGGTCCCCTGTCTCTTAGAGGGCTCTGAAAAAGGCAGAGGACAGAGGGTGGGTTAATGGGAATAAGTTAACATACTCTGTTGCACTATCCTCGCTAGCAAATAGTTTCACGCCCTAATAATAAAAATGAATATTTTTAATGAAGATCGGCTGGTGAGACTAATTTATGTTTTTAAAACAGGTATGTCCTTCCGTACTGTCAATGCCATGATTTTCAGACCCCGGCCGACGGATTTCTTAACTGCCAGGTGCAGCTACTTCTAAACAACTTCATGACCCTCACCATTTTATGGGACAATCGCCAAGGACCAATATGCCCTTACGCGGTACTAGCGGCTAGAAGCAACATACCAACCATTATGGTGGTCTAATGCCTCGTTGTTGGAACAGCCTTCCGATTATCAGTGCGACCATCGTGCTTCTTTTATCATAAACCAACACCCTGTGTAACGCAAAGGAACAGCGCGTGCCTCAAGATGAACTTTTGCGGATCGATAGCAAAGACAAATGCAAATCGCTGAATATTCTCTAAACATTTGATGTCACAGTTTCATATTCCGAATTGTTGCGCGCTGTGTTGTGAGATGATCTGTGTTGTTTTCCGGGTTCTGTGTAAAATTGCGTAGGACTGGAGACGACTGGGCGCTTTTGGCTACGCACCCTGTACCGTCACGGAGAGAGACGGGGAATATGAATGCTTTGATAATGTCAGGCTTAGGGGCGGGAGATATGATCTAGTGTCGCAAAAGCAGGTCAGCCAGGTCGATGGGGCAAGTGATAGGATTATCACATAATGTCGACGCACAGCAGCCTGATTTATCGTTTGTTTAGTGGACAAAAAGTCGGCTAAGGGCCATAGGAAATTGTAATGTCAACGGACATAAGGAGGGTTCTTAGAACACTTTCAACCTGACAACGAACAATACGAACAGCGTTCTCAGAACACCCCCATTTTGTTTAATTGCAAACATTACCTCCACGTCCACTCTTCTTTGTCCCAGTACTTACTTCATGAGGCCCCTGCCTCCGTCACAGGACCTTCTTCTATTTCTTTAAATTCCTATAACTCCTCCCCCACATCCACATCACTCAGTTTTATATTACCAAGCCGGAGCATGGGTCCTTCCCCGCAGGGAGGGTGAGGAGGGTCGTCAGTACTGTGACGAGGAAGAGTAGGACTAGGAGTAATGAAGATTACCGGTATGTAATCAGAGCATTTCAGGACACCGCGAGTGTTCTTAGAACACATTCAACTTGCCAGAGTACAATACGGACAGCGTCCTCAGGACACCCCCATTTTGTTTATGTACGAACATTTAAGGACACCGCGAGTGTTCTTAATTCAATTTTAGCTTGCTTGCGAACAAAACGGGCACATACTCTGTCCTCAGAACACCCCACCATTTAGTTTATATAGAACATTTCAGAACAGCTGTGTTGTCCGCAGACAAATCGAAACACAACAAAAGTGTCTAGCATATAAAAAAAACAGAACATTGAACCGATCTCATACTCCACCTCCCTCCCCAAAAACTCTTACACACCAACACTCGCCACTAAATACAATTTTTAATCCAAGTTTCACTGCGCTGTCCGCGGTCGTCCGCGAATGCAAGATGGCGGGCGCCACATAAAATCTGACGCACTTCACGCACCACGCCGTCCAATCAGCGAACACGTCGCATGTCCGCGGACATCACGCAAGCCGCTCGGCCAATCAGGGCACTGTCCGCGGAGCAAACCGGAAGTCGGTCCGCGGAGCGTACAGAGATATCACTAATTTTTTTGCCTTACATTTTGGTCATTTTTTTAAAAAACTACTGGACGGATTTACACCAAATGTACAAAAGCACGCTTTCGGGACCAAGCCCCCGCTCCTGCCGCAAATTTGGTGTAAATCCGTCCAGCGGTTTGGGCTGTAGGCGTGCACAAAGTTTTTTCCCATTATGTCTATGGGAAAAAACAAAAGTTTTGGGACCCCCCTATAACTTAGCCCCCCCGGACGAATCCTCACCAAACTTTGTAAAAGAATTCTGAGTGGGCCATATACTTTTTTTGAAAAGTATGGTGAGGATTCATCCAGGGGGAGCAAAGTTATAAGCCTCCCAAAAAGTGCTCTTCCTATGGAAACACCAACTTAACCATAACTACATGGACGCTACCGCGTCCATGTAATATATATCACACTATTTTATATTTATACAAGGATCACCAATGGGGTGATGTCACAACGACTCTCTTTAACCACACGGAGTAATGATAGGAAAAAGAATGCAGCGTAGAATAATACTTTGTGTGGGTTCAATCAAAAAGCAATATGATCACTCTTTCCCCCTGCACACTACTCAATCCCCCTAATATGCAGTTTAAAGAGATGGAAGGATTGAAAACAGGTTTCAGGAATACACAATTCAACAAAATAGCATCAATCCCAATTTCCTCCCATCAACACATAAAAACACAGAGATGATTGCAAACTTGTCAATTGGTTATGAATTTAGCTTTGAATGGAATGGTAAAAACACTGAAAATGTTGTGTTAATACTAGTGGGAGCCGCTTGGTATGGTATCAGATAAACACTATCAATGATTATTGAGTAACTAGCAGGTTGAAAACTTAATTCTGAGGTCAGATGCAAGGAACAGCTATTTCACACATGAGAGATTTGAGCCAAACGAAAAATGTGCGGCAAACTTCTCTGCGTGCGGTAAACGCGATTGCAGAAAAACTATAAGGAGTTGGGATGCGGTTTGGGGTTAGTTGGAAAGCTGAGGATGTTAGCTTCAATTAAGCACTTAAATAGTTTTGTTTCTAGCATACACAGTGAGGATGTCCCTCCAATTCATTTCCAGTATCACATAATGTAGCATAGATAGCCAAATATTATAGCTTTTTGAGAAGTGACAGAACGAGTAGCTCCTGAAGAAAGTTCAAAATGAAGGCTGAAATATGTTGAGCAGAAAGAGAGGGCGGACAATTTATTAAATTAACTCACCCCACCCTATTTTATGACATTGATTCAACTGTGGATAGGAAACAGAATTAGTCACTCAATTTTTACGTAATTAGTTATTTCACTTTTTAGTTGCGTTACACTGTCTGTTTATGGGTTGTTTATGTGAAATGTGCAGAATGAATTGGGATCTAACTATGTGTCATCACTGAATCACATGTATTGTGGAATGTACTGGAATTACATATACTGTAGATTGAATTAGGATTACATGATGTGTTATTATCGAATTATATACACTTTTGATGATACTCAGTATTTTGTTAATGCAATTTAAGTTAAAATGTTTTTAAACCCTTCAAGGTGCAGTTATCTATGATGCACTATCACTTAGATGGACTTTAAGTGTACAGGTTCATAACCCTCCTGTTTATTTCTAAAAAGAAATGATGGCCAGAGGCCCACCTGAGGTTTCTTTTCTGTGCTTCCTCCAAGTTTCCAGAAGTAACTTTATTCCACTGAAAATTAGAGTATTTAACGATCAGAATTGCATTTTGACGCTAATTCTGTTAAACTAAATTACCATAACCACTGATGGTTGCTGCACAATTTATTGTACTTTTGTAGTCATACATGTAAGGTGAAGTTGCTTTAGCTGATATTTCCCGTGCACAGATGTGTTTGCACGTTTCAGATGAAAAAGGTTGTATTATGTTTATGCACATTTTTCATAATTTGTAATTTAAAATGATCACAAATGTCTGTAGCACTAGTAACCCACTGAGTTGTCTCATAAAAGTTGGTTACATTGGTCGAGTGCAAATCAGTATAACCGTTCAATTACACTTTGGTAAGCAACTCAGTGGTTTAACTGACCTGCTGCAGTCATCAGCGCGAAACATGGAGATCACATGTTTGAAAGTAGCATGGAAAATGCAACCATTTTAAAGTACAATAATTGAGTACCAATGAGCTGGGGACTGCATCTGTATCTACGTGTCTATAGTTTGCTTAATACCTTTGCCCCAAGCAACAATTCCATTAATACTGTGCATAACCACCAGCCCATCATCCAGTTCACAAGCCATGTTGTCGTCATTCACTGTGATTTAATTGGGGAGAGGGTAACAGTGCGACCGTAACACGGGCTATTATACTATCAAGGTTCGACTTTTGCAAAGCCCCCCTGATTGGTGCAAATAAGAAATGCCTAGTTCAAACCACCCAGATTGATGCTGTAAGTATCATAAAAAAGGATATCAAGGGGAGAACATGTCTCCTCTAGCAGACACGTTCTGCATTGGCTCCCCGTCCTAGCCCACATACAATTCAAGGCAGCCATCCTTGTCCATAGATGTATTCATGGAACAACTCCAGCAAACCGGAAAACCTTGGTGACCTCTTATGAACCGAAAACCCTCTGCTCATCAAAACTGGCGCAGGTTAGCTGCCCTAGCTTCAAATGGGCCAATGGGCTAGGCAGGTCCTTCTCTCTCTTTTCATTCGCTTCCTTTGGACCTCAGGCAAGAAGGAAAGGCAAGAATGCCCCTGTGATTGCTAAAAGCCCCACTCTTTAGGAGAACCTAAGTCTGATTGGATCCCCCTGGCCCCTGATTCTTTCGCTGTCACGTTATTGGTGTGTGTATATCTCTGTTAGTGTGCGCCCTGATGCCTGCGGGCTTTCGGCGGCATATGAATAAATAAATAAATAAATAAAGAACTAAGCAAATAAAGGAAATGTCAAAGGGTGTGTGATGTTAAACACACTTGTCCGATGCTTTGGTTGAAATTTTGCAAGAGCTGCATTTGTTCAGGTTGCCCCTCTTACCCAATCCACCCTCAATAGGTTCTAATTGGAAGATGTGCCTCTTCTACTCATCAACTGGCATGTTACAAGCCATAGAAATGCAACGATTTTAATCCAAATATGTGCATAGTCTCACTGCATGTTAATTTCAAATGAAGAAATCTGCAATTTATTTTATTCCAAATAATGCGTGTGTTACGAGGGAGTACATGTGCACAGCAATGAACTTAAAGTACTAGGTGAATAAGAGAAAACACTTCCCTTACTTTCCTCTATATCTGGGCGCACACACTGGACACATTAAATGCCAATGATACTTATGGTGTTCAGCGCTGCGTCATAAAATTCACACGCAGCTGTGCCTGCAATTGATATAGTGTTGCAGGAAAACCAATAGGAGTTAAGCAAATAATATAGCTTTATTGAAAAGCCAAGGCTGAAGTCGTCCTTTTAAAAGCCGGGTTCTGCGCGGTGCCACGGATTTCCCGTGAAAGGTTTTTTTTTCCTAATTTGAGGTTTGGCAACCCTTGACTGCCTTCCGCCGCCGGATTTTGGGTTAATCTTGGCATTTGCAAACACGCGCCTTGTTGATGTAAGCTGTCTGCCAGGGCAAGAAGACTTCCAGCCATTAAGTTAAATAAGCTGCCCTTAGCAGTCATTGCTAACACCTCGAGCTGTGTTCTGGAAGTGTTGCAGAAGTGGAGGAAAGTGGTAGAGCAACACACATGGCGAGCTACATAGCGGGGACCATCTTATGGAAAACGCACAGGGAGGGCAAAGGTTATAAATAGCCATGCTTGCACTTTCCGTGCAATATCCTAAGGAAAGGGCAGCAACTGTTTGCATGGTTCTGACGGAAGGACTTCCTCTTTGTAAGTTTAGAGGGATAAGCAGTCGTTTACCCAGCCAAACACTAACCGTAAACCGCAGTGGTCCAATTATAAAGGGGAAATAGGCAAAGCACGAATGGAACACCTCCTTGGCCTCGTTAAGGGACCATGGTACAAGGGTTCGCTTCCCACTTCAAAAAGGGTGTGAGCCAGTGTGGAAGCTTCGAAAACAATGGTACTTTGGTACCAAAATGAAAGAAATGTCCAGTCATGGTTCTATAAAACATAGAAGTCTATAATTTAACTAAACATGCAAAAACACATGTCAAAACATTACCAAGTCAACCCTGTAAAGGAATACACTGAATATGCAGACTTTTGAATGAAAGGGGTAAGGTATGAAGACAAGTATGTCTGCAATTTAGCCACATTTAGGTTCAAATGCTTGTCTAAGAAATGCCACAGTCTTAATTGTCATTAAACCCATTTAAACCAGGCCAGGAGGACATAATCACTGTGGAATACTTAACATTTTCTTTTGGGGACTCAACAGTGTTGAGCTGGGCTTTTGGGAGCTTTTCCTAGGGACAGGTCAATTCCCTTTTTGGTGGAGGTAACTGCACTGTGTTTTTGGCTGAATTATCACTGATTTTCAGTGATAATCCAGTTGTTTTTCAACTTGTAATACAGTGGTAATGCCATATCTGTTTCTGGTGATTATTATTCCACTGGCGGAATTAGCCCTGGTGCTAATTGCACCGGATCTTAGTAGTAATTCCGCTGGCGGTGATTCGGGCAGTGGTAATTCTCTAGTGAAACTAGCGAAACATCCTTAATTCGGCATTGTGGTAAAAGTGGCAGTTAATCTGTTACCAACACTTTTACCACTTACCGCCAAACTTGTAATGAGCCCGCTTTCCTCCAAACCTCAGACATTTTGATTCTGTGGTGGCAAATAAGATCAGCTAAGACAATATGAGAGAGTTGTGGACATGGGTCTGAATCTGTGCACTTTTTTGCGCCTGGTTCTTCCCACTTAGGATATATGCTTCTTCTGCCCACCTGAGATATGTCTCTAGGGCTGCAGGAGGAGAGCCGATTTGCTTGTTGGTTAGTATCATGGCACCAGCCTCAAAGTAGGAAGTATTTGGTGCGGCTCCTTCATACAGGGGTGTTAATGTCCCCGTTGTACATTATTCCCTTTGTGGGGGCCAGGTCATTAGGAGCCCCAGCCTAATTTTTCAGGCTCTTTTTCGAGTACCTGCGCTAGTGCTCAGTCAAAATACTTTCAAACGATTGGACAGACCTATGCTTGGACTACTCAGGCCCTCAGGGTCAGTCATTTTTCAAAGAATCAAGCTGGGGCTAGATCTCTGTTTTCAGCGGGGGCCTCCCTCTGGAACAGCCTCCCTGACACTCTAAAACTTGAGGACCATCTCTGGTTCCGGAAGCACCTCAAGACCTTCCTCTTTTCTTCTGCCTTTTCTCCCCCTCTTCCCTGCTGATCTGTTCTCTCTTGGCACCGTGCACCTGGCCACCCTCTGTCCTCCGGGCCAGGTGCTTGCTCAACCTGCCACCCTCCCGCTCTGCCTCTGGGCCACCCCTTACACTGGGGTCTGTATCTGTACCCATACAGTCCCCCCCTTTTTCTTCCTGCACTTATCAGAACTACCCTGTCTGCTGCCTTAAATCTAGCACCTGCAAATTGCTGGATGCACTACCACTGTTTGTTGCCTTTATTATTTATTTATTGTTATTTATCTGTTTCTCCTCTGCTTCGCTCTTTCCACTTCTCCCCCCTTCCATGCACTTTTCCCCTCTCCCTCTCCCATGCACTTGCACGTTCTCAATGTCACTGGGCCTAGTAAGATCGCTGTTTTGTTCTCCACTGTTCCCCTCCCTTGCCTTGTCACGCTCTGAAACACTTGTGTACGAGCGCGATAGAAATAAAATATCAATATCAGTTGTCATTTGGTTAATGTTGGTTAAAGAGAATTTTCTGGGTGGGCTCTTCCTGTTCCTCTGGCTCTAGGAATGGAGTTGTGGTTGTGGCACTTTTATACTGAAGGGAGTGCTGGGCCCCTCTCCTGCTCAGGTTTCTTTCTTAGGGCTCCTCGAGTTGTGATGTCTGCCTGGGGACGCCATTTTCTCCGGTTTTCCTTGGACTTCTGTGATTCTTTGGCAGTCTGCGGGTTTGGTCTGTCTAGTAAAAGGGTCCCTGAGTTCCTTGAAGTTGTCCTTTTGAGCGGCCTGGATTCATGAATATCCATGGAGCCTGCCATTTTGTCTCTCTACTTTGGCCACTGCGAGGGATATCCTCCAAAATATACTTTCTTTCCTTGGTAGTTTATCATGATGCTCCATGGACTGGCCATTGCTCCTGCTGTAGAGAGGGAGGTCATTCCATTTCAATTCAAGTATGTGAATGTCCAATCTTGAATCTTTGTTATACTTCAACAAGCAAACTACTGTGACAAGAAAGAGGACTATAGGGGTAATGTTCTGATTATTTGCCAATAATCTTCATTTATCCTAGTCTTTTGCTTCCTCTTCACAGTACTGGCACCCTCCTCTCCCTACCCAGTAGTAAGATCGCCCCAGTTTTTTTGGTATAGACAGGAGGATTGTGGGACAGGCTAACTGTTTTGTATCCAGTCTGTGTGGAGTTATGACAAATATATGAATAATATATATATATATATTCAGTAAAAAAACTTTGTTAAAGGGACGTTATGGTTAAGTTGCGCTACTAAAAACCTATGAAATTCAGTGAAAAAACTTTGTTAAAGGGACGTTATGGTTCAAAGTAAAACCGAAAAATCCCTGAAATTCTGCAGTTATGGTAAAATAAGCAACCATAACTCGCGCCGCCACCGTGCACTGCTAACACTAACACCCATGACATCAAAGATGACATCACAAATGTCATTGATGACATCGCTGATGACATCACATGTGCATTTACCTTTCATGAAAAGTCTGTACAAGGGATTCTTAGTGTTATGTTAATAAAAAAAGTGTCAAAGATTATTGGAATAAATATCAAGTGCTAATCAGTGCATTAAGCTATGCATTGATATAAATAGCATTCTATTATTAACTTCAATCCAGTATACTAAGGTACTCATGTAGAAACATAGGCATTGTATGCAGCATACATGATGGAGGTGCAATATTCATAAGCTTGCCATGTTCAATATTGAAATGATAACTGTTTTCATATTAGAGTTTTGCGTACAGTGAAACTTGTGATAAGTACGTAATAAAACCCACTTACTACATAATTGCATTATTATACACAAATCACAAAGAGACAACACCACATACAAATATGAATATATGCAAGGGAATTGAAGTAGGAAAAAGAAACAGGAATAGTAGCAGAAAGTGTTCATAACCTAACTAATTACCTTTATGGAGAGAAATGATTGGTCTGTTTCAAAGCTGTTACTTACCCTATCTATATATATCACATGATGTGTCTGGACCCTAAGGAAAATAGTGTGAGTACAACATATAAAAATATGAGCATATACAGGGAAAGTACAGTAATACAAAAACATCAAAAGTATCAGAAAGTGCTGATAAATCTACTGATAATTTTAATGCACAAAAAGGATTGCTGTCTTTCAAGGTTGTGACTTCTCCTATGTATATGTTTCATATGATATGACTGGACCATAAGGGAATTATTCTAAGAACATACTTGAAAGATAAGTCTACGAATATAGTAATTTACAATTTTTAGTTCCTGACTGTTACTGAAGAAAATCATGTGGCCTAGATATGTCAGGAAAGGTAAAAAAGGGAGGGCCAGCTATGTGATGTCATCAGTGATGTCATCAATGACATTTGTGATGTCATCTTTGATGTCCTGGGTGTTAGTGTTAGCAGTACACGGTGGTGGCGTGAGTTATGGTGCTTATCTTACCATAACTGCCGAATTTCAGGGGTTTTTCGGTTTTACTTTGAACCATAACGTCCCTTTAACAAAGTTTTTTCACTGAATTTCATAGGTTTTTAGTAGCGCAACTTAACCATAACGTCCCTTTAACAAAGTTTTTTTTACTGAATTTCATAGGTTTTTAGTAGCGCAACTTAACCATAACGTCCCTTTAACAAAGTTTTGTTCACTGAACTTCATAGGTTTTTAGTAGCACAACTTAACCATAATATCCCTGACTTCATATACATGTAACATAGAACATACTAACCCCCTCATAGTGATTTTCATGTCCGCGGATTACCGCCATGTCCGCGGACACATCGAAAATCTGAGCGTGGTGAATGTAAATTTAAATAGTTTGCCCCATTGCCCCTTTGATGTTGGCTCTGAAAAGAGCCATTTTTTTTTTAACAGATGCTTGACAGACACCTGTTATTTTGTATTTTTTTCTTGTTTTTTTTTCTTACCTTACTCCTAAAATCTTCACATAACCTTCTCCAAAGCAACCCTTACATTCCAAAATAGAAAGGCATTTCCCGTAAAAGATAAAGAAATGCCATCTTCTTTAAAATTAACAGCATTACTGGCATCAATATTCTCATTGTTACAGAAGAACATACCAGCTCTAAGCATGAAGGCACACATGCCTCGGTTGATGACACACCTACCAATATTTTGCTGAGGACAAAAAACTGAACTATTGTCCCATATTGCCCTAGGTAGTAATCCAGAAAAAATTACTTTTGCATTTGGAAGGATCTTCATTACTGCTTGAACCAAGCGTTCCAAATCAGCCAACAAAGTAGGGGCACTGACGTTGCCCAAATGGAAAACACCATAGTGCAAAACTACCACATGCGGACTGTTCATCGTGGCCATATCCTCACAAACCTGTACAATTCCCTGTACATTGCAATCAGGCACACTGCTCCACACCACCTCCACTCCTTTCACATCAAAGTTCTTTGCAACATGCCTGCATTCAGTGTATTGCTGTAAACCATGCACAAACATATCTCCGAGCACCAACACCCTGACTTTCTCCACTTCTGCCATCTTCACCACACACAGTTTCTTTCAACAGAAATCCACAACCTCGACATCTGATTGGCTGATCCGTACAGTCTTCTTTCCATGTTGGATTTCCTGGAAAAACCCGGATGTAGCACGCCCTGTTCACGAACAGCCGCGGTGTCCGCGGACGGCGTCCACTTTACTCTCTCTGCCATTCCCTCATTGCATACAGCTAAGCAATCACACAATACGAATAACGTCCTCAGAACAACCCCAATTTGTGAATTTTCGAACATTTCAGGACAAATATTATTTCATTATTCAACATATTAACATTACAAATATTATACTTTCATCTTGTACTCTGCACACAATGCTATGTTTCTCCATTAGTAGCTCAGTATACTAGATAGAATCCCATAATACAATGCTATTTATATCAATGCATCGTTCAAAGCACTAATAACGGTATGATATTTATTGCAATATCCTTGACACTTTTTTCGCAACATTATAATAAAAATCCCTAGTACACAAATTCCATGAAAAGTACATACACACGTGATGTCATCAGTGATTTCATCAATGACATTTGCAATGTCATCTTTGATGTCCTGGGTGTTAGTCTTAGCAGTGCACGGTGGTGGCGCCAGTTATTTTTTAAAGCTTACCATAACTTGCGATTTTCAGGGGTCTTTCGGCTGTACTTAGAACCATAACGTCCTTTAAACAAACTTTTTTTAATATCACGCAAACAATATACAATAATGGCGTGCAAAAACCAACTTCTACAGATGGCTTTACACAGAATGTTGCAAAGTAAGAATTTATGCTCGTTCACAGTGAAGGTCAGCTGCTTCCACCACTTCTACAGATGCTGTACACAGAATGTTGCAAATTAAGAATTTATGCTCGTTCACAGTGAAGGTCAGCTGCTTCCATTTTTTTCTTGGGCCCCAGAGAGGCTCACGAAGCGGACTATAAGGTTGTATTGTGTTTTGACCTTGACAGACAGAGATTGTGATGGAAGACTTCTCTTGAAGGAGTGTTGCTAAAATGTAAGAGAAGATAAAGATGAAATTTCTGAAACGAAACCACTTTTATATATTATATCACTATGCGAAAGATCGTTGGCACACGCTGACTCATATTTTGGGACTGCAACACTCGTAGACAATGGAAATTGCAATTGTACTGTAAGTAACCCTTTAGATTATTGTATACCAAATATAATTACAATAGCGTAGCATTAAAGACCGCTCAAGTTGAACTTGTTCGTTGAAAGTGGCATAATGTTTTCTGCCGCGCACTATCACCGCCGAATTGATCCCCTGTCATTTAGAGGGCTCTGAAAAAGGCAGACGACACAGGGTGGGTTAATAGAAATAATTTAACCGGTCTATAGGCGGTCAAGCACTCTACTCGCTGTGCCACTTCACTGTAGCCTGTCAAGTGGCACAGCGAGTACAGCGCTCGCTTTGAAATCCGTGCACAGCTTGCTAACGCAAGTTTGAATCCCGGCAAGGCCAAACTCAGCCTTTCATCATTCTGTGGTCGATAAATGAGCACCACACACCATGGTTAATAATAAGCACTGCTTCGATACCTCACGGTTCTTAGCACTATATGAATGGGAAAATATTATTATTTTATTATTAACATACTCTGTTGCACTATCTTCGATAGCAAATAGTTTCACACCCTAATAAATAAAATGATGATTTTTAATGAAGATCGGCTGTTGAGACTAATTTATGTTTTTTAAAACAGGTATGTGGCTCCATTTTGCCTATGTCACGATTTACAGACTCCAGCGGATGGGGTCTTCAACTGCCAGGTGCAGGTCCAAATATGCAACTTCATAACCCTCACCATTTTATGGGACAATCGCCAAGGACCAATATGCCCTTATGCAGTACTAGCGGCTACAAACAACATACCAACCAATAGGGTGGTCTAATGGCTCGTTGTTGGAGCAACCTTCCGATTATCAGAGCGACCATTTACTGCTTTTATCATAAACCAACAGCCTATCTACCGCAAAGGAACAACGCGTGGCTCCAAATAAACTTTTGCTGATCGACAGCAGAGACAATAGAAAATCGCTGAATATTCTCTAAACATTTGATGTCAAATAAATGTACTTTACAACATTTACAATCTTGCTGTTTGCTTTTAAATCACTGTTTCATATTCCGAATTGTGGCGCGCTGTGTTTTGACATAATGTGTGTTGTCTTCCGGGTTCTGTGTAAAGTCGCGTAGGACTGGAGACGACTGGGCGCGTTTGATTAAGCACCTTGTAACGTCACGGAGAGAGGCGGGGAATATGAATGTTTTGATAATATCAGGCTTTGGGGCGGGAGATATGATTTAGTGTCGCAAAAGCAAGTCAGCCAGGTCAATAGCGCCAGTCATAGGATTATCACATAATGTCGGCGCACACCAGCCGGATTTATCGTTTCTTTAGTGGACAAAAAGTCGGTTGACGCCCCTAGGAAATTGTACTATTAGCGGACAAAAGGAGTGGTCTTAAAACACTTTCACGCTGACAACGAACAATACAAACAATGTTCTCAGAACAGCCCATTTTGTGTAATTGCAACCATTTCGGGACACTGCGAGTGTTCTTAGAACACATTCAACTAGACAGATTACAATATGGACAGCGTCCTGAGGACACCCCGAAGTTTTTGTATTTACGAACAATTAAGTACACCGCGAGTGTTCATAGCTCATTTTTACCTTCCTTGCGAACAAAAATGACACATACTCCGTCCTGTAAACACCCCACCATTTAGTTTATTTACAAAATGTCAGAACAGCTGTGTTGTCCGTGGACAAATCGAACGCAACAAAAATGTCTAGCACATAAAAAAACAAAACATTGAACCTATCTTATATTCCCCCACCCTCCCCAAACACTCTTACACACCAACACACGGCACTAAATACAATTTTTTATCCACGTTTCACTGCGCTGTACGCGGTCGACTGTGAATACAAGATGGCGGGCGCCACAGAAAATCTGACGCGCTCCACGCCCCTAGCCGTCCAATCAGCGAACACGTCGCATGTCCGCGGACATGACGCAAGGCCATGGGCCTATCGGGGTGCTGTCCACGGAGCGAACAGGGAAGTCCATCCGCGAAGCGAACACAGATATCACTAATTTTTTGGCCTTACATTTTGGTCATTTTTTAAAAAACTACTGGACAGATTTACACCAAATTTACAAAAGCACGCTTTTGGGACCAGGCCGCCGCTCCTGCCGCAAATTTGGTGTAAATCCGTCCAGCGGTTCGGGCTGTAGCAGTGCGCAAATTTTTTTCCCATTCAGTCTATGGGGAAAAAAAAAGTTTTGGGACCCCCCCCTATAACTTTTCCCCCCCTGGACGAATCCTCACCAAACTTTGCAAACAATAAAAATCAGAGTGATCCAACTACTTTTTTTGCAAAGTTTGGTGAGGATCCGTCCAGGGAGAGCGAAGTTATAAGCCGCCCAAAAAGTGCTCTTCCTATGGAAACAGCAATTTAACCATAACTACATGGCCACTACAGTGGCCATGTAATATATTGTACAGGGTCCACGTGGTAGCCTTGCAGTTATGGTTAAGTTGTTCAACCCATAGAAAGAGCACTTTCTGTGTGGCTTATAACTCCTCCGACACCCCAGATGAATCCTGCTGAAAATTTGCAAACAAAGTATATGGCCCTGTCAGATTGATCCTGTGATGTCTGGTGAGGTTTCTTTAAGAGAGGGCAAAGTTATAGGGGGGGTCCCAACCAATTTTTGTAGGTTGAAAAAGGTCAGGCAGGTGTCGTAGACGTCTGCAGACACCGAAGTAGTTTGCGGACAGCACCTTGAACAGACAGCTTGGGAAAGATGTTTGGGGTTATTTGATGGCTGAAAGATGGCAAAGAAATGGGAGGGAAGTAGAAAGTAGGTAATGTGGATCAGTTTTTATAGGTGAAAAAAGGGTTGGAAATGCTGCCAGGTCCACATCATTTCGAATGCAGGGGGTCAGGGTGAGATTTATTAGTTGGCAGTGTATCTTATGTACTTCTGATATAGTTAATTGTATTGTGGTGGTTGAGGCAAGTGGCTAGATTCTGTGGGGCATGGCCACAGGCCTTGACCCCAAGAATATGCCCACTGGCCACAACCACCACAGCAGTAATATATGTATAGTAATTAAAGGTAATGTAGTAGGAGCATGGGCAGAAAAAACATAGTAGTAATATGTGTTTAGTAATTATAGGTAATGTAGTAGGAGTACAAAGGGTTTCTAATATGGAGGGGTGATGTAATTGAACTGTATATGGTACTTATGATTTTAGTACAATTGAGATAGTGCTCATGGAATATGTATTTGAATATAATTGCTATGGTTACTTAGTTTTATAGCGTTATGAAGCTGAATCTAGTTTATTTTCTGCGGAAAAAAACAGCACAATGTGTTAAGCAGTTTAGTTTAAAAGCTGTAGTTGTATACAATTTTACATATACATGTTTACTTTCTAAGTACTATGTTTGGTACAATATTAGTGTATGAAACACTGTCTTGACATTAAATTATCACGGGGTCATTGGGAAAAAAAAATCCATATTGGATTAAAACAACCTGATTACAGTTTTGTAAGTGTAAGGGCGATACTAAGTTTGTTTGAAGTATGTTGTGATTAAGGGAATGCTTGAAGTAGTTAGATACCTGTTGGCGTATTCTAACTACATTAGAGGTTAGAAGTTGTTTTGTTGTATAGGTATTGAGATGGCGCATTTGAAGTGTTTTGGAATGAAGGGTCCAGCAGTTAGATACCTGTTGGTGTATTCTAACTAGATTGATTTTCAAAAATACTATTCTAGTATTAGGGATGCAGTTACACACCTGTTGGCGTATTCTAACTGTTAATTGTGCTGTAGTTAGGGACTAAATTTGGGTTGAAGGAATATTAAGTAGGCATTTGTTATATTTGCCGGTGATCTAGGTTTTGGAGTAACAAAGGTGTTATTACATTCAAACCAATCCCTTCTTTTTTTACATATGCAGTAAAGTACCTGAAGTGGTTGTGGCACCAGTCTGGTATATTATAACTACTGTTGGGAAGGTTTTCTTGTCAAGGGGTAGCTTGGCCGTGTGTGAAGCTAGTAAGCTTACAGTTATTTTTGGTATCATCTGCATTGTACCTAAGAGGCATTAGTATGACTTGTTGCCTATGTTAATTGATTTGCATACTGGAAAGATTGTCTGAATTACAAAAATGTCATAATATGCCATGATTTGCATTCTGCAGAAGCTGGTAAAATGGAATGGATTCACAATTTAGCATGGATAAATATACACATCGTTCATTAGGGATGTGCTTTTGAGAAACATGGTTGCAGAGAGTGCATGTATGTTTCCACGTGTCTGAAATCTGGAAGATTTCCTTCATAAGGATGTTTTTGGTTTCCATTACTTATAATAAGCACATTAGGAATTCTTGTGGATCTCCCTGTGTGTTTATGGTACATTTTACCATTCCTGCACAGTAGTCCAATTGTTGCCCTATACCTGAGACACTGCAAGTGTTGTCAGGATTATCTGTGGCATTTCTATGAAGGTCGAGCATTTGCAAACACATCTGGTCCAAGTAATTTACGTAAATGTAGTGAACAATTGGTGGCAGTTGGAAGAGACAATTGATTGTTATATTTGCATACCTATTTACTCCAGTTGTGTTGCTGAATTTAAATGGACATGAGAGTTGTATGTCTGCATCGTTTGATGGGCCTACAGATTTTTTTGGAGATGAGATTTGTCTCTTTCTTTTCTGCAAGATGTGCAGTTGAGTTTGTAGGAGGCCGTTTTGTGGTTGTATTATTTGATGAAGAAGGAGTCGGTTGTTGTTTCTTTAGTGGTATTGTTGGGAGATCTGTTGTAGATTCTGTTTGCATTATTTTTCTTTTTAATTTTTTATTTTTTTTGGTACAGGGTACATATCTAGATGGTGGTGTATAGTGCATGTAGCCTGTTGTATTCTAGGATGCAAAGGAATGTCAGTGTTGACTCTTTGCATCAAAGTTAACTAGGAATGGAATAGACCATTGATACGCAGACGTGAAAGTGCTACATAACTCATACCTTCCTTAAAGACTGCAGCCAATATCAATCAATGTTATGTTATGTTAAAGGATATTTATACCACACACTATCTCCACTGTAGTGGTCCTCTGGCGCTCTGGCAGATCTGAAAAGGAAAGAGGGTGGGATGGGTTAGTAAGGTTGAGCGTGAACAAGAGCTAGTTAGCTGTGATGTGCTGTTGGTAGCCTCAGTTAGGTTAACACTGTTCGCTGAGCTTAGGTGCGCTTTTCAGTTGGTAGCCGTCATGTGTTGTTATGCAAGGCTATGTGTGTTATGTTTTGTTGTTGCGATGTAGTAAAGTGCATGCGGTTTGGAGTGCTTTGGAGGTGTGGTTGTGTATGTGTAAAGTGAGCGATGTGTATGCAGAGGGTTGGCATTGTTTAGTGGGGTTGGTTAGTGGCATTGCTATTTTGAAGCACTGCATGCTAAACCTCACAATCCTGTCTAGATGTGGCACAATGCTAATCTTTATTATTAATCTAGATGTGATGCAGCTGACATTCACGATTATGTCTAGATGTGAAGCGGGCTGATCTTTACAATTCTATCTGGATGTGACACAAGCTAGTATTACAATTCTGTCTAGATGTGATGCAATGCTAGTCTTCACAATTCTGTCTATACATGACGCAAGCTACTATTACAATTCCGACTAGATATGCCGCAAAGCTAATCTTCAAAATTCTGTCTAGATGTGACACAATGCTAATCTTCACAATTCTGTCCAGATGTGATACAATGCTATTATTCTCAATTCTGTTTAGATGTGACGCGAGCCAGTATTATAATTCTCTCTAGATGTGACAGAGGCTAATCTTCACAATTCTGTCTGGGTAAAACACAGGCTAGTATTTCTGTTCTGTCTAGATAGGACACAATGCTAATCTTCACAATTCTGTCTAGATGTGGTGCAAGCTGACATTCACAATTCTGTCTATATGTGACATAAGCTAATCTTTACAATCCTGTCTAGGTGTGACGCAAACTGACATTCACAATTCTGTCTAGATATGACGCAAGCTATTATTTGTATATATGACACAAGCTAATCTTCACAATTATGTCTGGATATGACGCAAGCTAGTACACAGTTCTGTCTAGATATGACGTAATGCTGATCTTCACAATTCTGTCTAATTGTAACGCTGGATAATATATGCAATTTTGTCAGAGTATAGTCTACCTAGTGAGATATTGCTCACTAATAGTTATCTTGATGTGAAAGGTCTGAAACAATTAGTCTATCTGGCACAATCAGGCTAAACTTGAAATGATGCTATCTGGCACAATCAGGTTATCTGGCACAATCAGGCTACATGCGAAATCCTGCTATCTGGCACAATCTGGCTAAATGCAAATTGCTGCTATCTGGCACAATCAGGCTAAATGTGAAATAACACTATTTGGCACAATCAGGGTATCTGGCATAATCAGGCTAAATTTGAAATGCTGCTATCTGGCACAATCAGGCTAAATGTGAAATGCTGTTATCTTGCAAAGTCAGGCTATCTGGCGCAATCAGGTTGTATGGCACAATCAGGCCAAATGTTATGTTATGTTAAGGTTATTTATACCATATACTATTACCACCGTAGTGGTTCCGCTAGCACTCTTGTGGGTCTGATAGTTAAGAGGGTAGGATTGGTTAGTAGTGTGTAGCGGGATAAAGGTAGAGCGAGATTTGAGGTGTTCTGTTGTCAATGGCAGAAAACATCTGCTGATGACAAAGCTAACTATAGCCGTGCAGCTAAAGATCACAAAGAGGCTATCTGTGCTGCAAAAAAATGCTCCAACGAGAATAGGATCAAGCCTGCCGCGTCAGACATAAGGGAACTTTTAAGATCGTAAAATAAGTGGAATACCCTGCCCCATCAACGTCACAGTCGTGAAAGACTCTGGTGCACCCAAATTGAAAAGTCTATGGCCAGTAAGCTCTCCATGATCAAAGCGGATATTGAAACCAGGCTTGCCCAATTGAATCCGCCGTCTCTCTCGACACATGCTCAACAACAGTCACCCCGTATCAATCTGTTTACCTTTCGAGAGGTGACTGAAGCAGAAGTTCAGGGTATACTAAGCAGGATAAAACTCACCAGTTGGAGGGGAGATATCTGCCGTGCTAATATAGTAAAAGCATGTGCCAAGTTGCTTGCCCCACTGATTACCACGTTTTTAAATGTGTTGTTTAATGATATGACAGTGCCCTTAGATGTCAAACAAGCATGGATCACTCCTCTTTTGAAGAAGCCCTCATTGGATCCATGTATTGTGGCCAGTCATCGCCCAATCACGAATTCGCCCAACCTTCTGAAGGTGTTTTGATATGATATATTTTATTTATATTGCGCCGACACACAAGTGTTTCAAGGCACGACGAGGCAAGGGAGAGGTACAAGGGAGGAGAAAACAATGATCCTACTAGGTCCAGTGACATTAAGAATGTGCAAGTGCAGGGAAGATGGAAGGGGGGAAAGTGCAAGGGGCAGAGGAGGAGTGGAAAGTGCTGAACGCATCATCAAAACAACAGCAGGTAGTGCAGCAAACAGGTGGCAAGTGCAAGAATTAAGCACAGACAGCGGTTGTCTAATAAGTGCAGTTAAAGGGACTTTAGGATACTGACCCAAGTTCAAGGGTTGCCAGAAGGCAGTGTGGGTATGCAGCTGAGTAGGCAGGGATCTGGGCACAAATTCAAAGGGTAGCCAGGTGCCCAGTGCAGAAACAGACAGATGAGCAGGGGAGACGAAGAGAGAAGGCAGAAGCAAAGAGGAAGGTATTGAGGTTCTTCTGGAACCAAATTTGGTTCTCCTCAAGTCTCAGAGAGAAAGGGAGGCTGTTCCAGAGGGAGGCCCCAGCTGAAGAAAGAGATATACCGCCAACTTGTTGCTTGGAGAAGCGACTGACCCTGAGGGATTTAGAGGTGGAGGAGCGAAGAGCTCGAGTAGGAAGGTATTTTCAAAGGGAGAGTTGAAGGTATTGCTGACCCAGACCACAGAAGGCCTTGTAGACAATGCAGAGGGTCTTGAACTTAATCCTTGCAGTCACTGGAAGCCAATGAAGAGATTTTAGGGTTGGAGAGATACGATCCCTGGGCTCGAAGCCAGTGACAAGTCTTGAGATGCTGTTCTGGACGAGTTGCAGAGGAAGGAGCGTAGTAGCAGGCAGATTTAGAAAGAGGCTTTTGCAGTAGTCCAGCCTAGAGAGAACCAGAGCTCTAGAGCCAGTGAGCTTCTGGGGGAATGAGAGGAACAGAAGAATACCTCTGAGGAGGTGCAGTTGGTACTTTAACTTCTTAGAGATGTCAAAGATGTGTGGAGAAAAGGAAAGCATGGAGACAAAGATGACCCTGAGGTTCTTAGCCTCACAGGTGGGGGCAGGAAGGGGGCCAAGGGAGGCCAGACAGGGAGTGACAGGAAAGGAAGGTGCAGGAGTGAAAATGAGGATATTCCCTGTCTTACTGTCATTAAGGCAGAGGTTGTTGGCGGCACACCACTCCTGGATTGCTGAGAGACAGTCAGAGATGAGAGAGGGAGAAGAGGTGGCAGAGGGGAGCCTGAAAACAAGCTGAGTGTCATCCGCATAGCACTGAAAGTTGGAGCAGAGAGCAGCAATGCAGTGGGTGAGGGGTGACAGCTATTGGTTGAAAAACAAGGAAGAGAGGTTAGACCCCTCGGGAACACCGAAAGTGGTAGTGAAAGAGTGGAAAGTAAGGACCCAAAGGTCAGTTGTAGAGGAAAGAGGTCAGCCAGGCCAAGGCCTGATCAGTGGTACTCAGGTTATCATGGAGGTAGTTGAGCAGGATGGCATGGTTGACTGTGGAAGGGAAGAAGAGAGATCAAGTAGGATGAGGACAGAGGGGAGATTAGCATCAAGGTTGGAGAGAAGGTTTTCACGATTGTTCAGGAGAGCAGTTGCCATGCTTCTGGTTGCTCTGAGGCCAGACAGATGGTCATGGAGACAACCAACAGAATCAGTGTGGAGGTTAATCTGGGAACTGGCCAGCTTTTCCAGGAGTTTGCCCAGGAAAGGAGTGGTAGAGATCGGCCGATAGTTAGCCGGGCAGGAGGGGTCGACTGTGGATTTCTTGAGAAGAGGGTGCACAAGAGAGTGCTTCAGAGGGGAGGGGAAGAGAAAGAGGGAGGAAAGGTGGCTGCAGGGGGGCCAGAGGTAGCAGAGAGAGACGTGGGAAGAGGAGGAGAGGATAAGAGGGTGGACAGGATGACCTGGGTATTAGAGATGAAATGAGAAGCCAGGCACATGCAGAGGGACTGGCAGGCGACTGGAGAAATAGAGACAGCAGCAGGATTGGCTTGCTCCTTGCAGATTGTGAAGAGTTTGGCCGAGTGGTTCGATGCCACAGAGATGCAGGCTTGGATGTGGGCTCTCGTCTTAGTGCAGACAGAGAGCTGGTATTTACTTTGGAACAGGCGGCAGGCCAGTTTGTCAGAGGATGCACAAAATGCCTGCCATTTCCTCTCAGCCACCCTACATTTGCGTTTCAGGGTGACTAGGTCAGAGTCATACCAAGAGTTGCACTTGGCTTTGGCCTTCAAGCGGATCTTCATGACAGGGTCAAGAACATCGAGAGTATCAGAGATAGAGCGGAGCTTGGAAAGGACAGTGTCAGGATTATAGTCAGCCAGAGGTGGAGGAGGGGAAGAGAAAGTGGCAGGAAAACCCTCAACTGAGACACACTTCTTGGGCCAGATGCCCGAGAATGTAGGTAGCAGTGCTGGAGCTGGCTTGGCCTGCAGGTTAGGGATGGAGAGATAGGAAGGAAAGAAGAAAGTGATCCCTTCAGGATAGAGGAGTGGTGAGAGGGTTAGAGAGGGGGGAGATCAGAGGAGATGAGAACATCCAGAGTGTGCCCTACAGAGTGAGTCAGAACAGAGGGAAGAATAGAAAGAGAGTCCAGGAGAGGTACAGGAAGCATCAAGGTGGATGTTGAGGTTACCAAGGAGGAGTGGTTTAGTTTTTGAAGCCACGAGGTCAGAGGAGAGGTCAACCCACTCAGAAAGGAAAGAGGTAGTCTGACCAGATGGCGATAGATAGTAGTGATGGTGAGAGAGTGGTAAGGAGAGAGAGAAAGCCTGCATACAAGGCATTCAAAGTAGGAGCAGGCGTGTATAAGAATCACAGAGGCAGGAATCCACAGCGGGTAGATCAAGGCTACACCCCCACCAGGACGTTTGGATCTGGGCACAAAGAGGATCTTGTAGCCATCAGGGAGGAGAGTGTGAAAATTTGTATCAGACCTGGCCATGAACCATGTCTCTGTGAGACCGAGGACATTGAGGTTGAGTTCTTCCAGGAGGCGGCAGATGTCAGATGAGTTTTTGACAGCTGAGTGAGAGTTAAGAGTGACAATATGAAGAAAGTTGCCAACCTTGAAAGACATCTGGGGAGAGGTATGAATCAGTGGTACACCCTGCAGAGGTGTAGAACGAGCCCGAGGTGGGGCAGAAAAGGAAGTAGGGGAGGGCAAGGTAGCCAAGGTGGAGGCAGAGTAGGGATGCAAGGAAGCCAGAGAGGAAAGAGAGGGCACAGCAGGGGAAGGAAGGAAGTTGATGAGGCATGGGAAGTGTCTATCAAAGAGGAGAAGCTTTGCCTGCCGTCCTTGGACCAGGACGGTGCCATTCAAGAAGAAATTAATGGTTAGCTTAAAGGAGTGGAAGGGGTCCAGGAGATCCTATCACCGGGTGCCACCATTAATGGGAGAAGAAAAGAATGGAGGGAGCACAGAGACCATATGAGGAGTCCAAAGGTCTGGTGAACGAGCGACTCAGAGGATGTCTGTGAGGGTCTGTCTGGAGGATGCGCTTGTGTAGGTGTCAGCGATAGGAATACCGGGGTTAGAGACCACAATATCCTTTTTTAACTTATTCCTACAAGGCTTAGTGAGAAGGGTAGTATAGTCAATGAAAAAACAGTTAGAGAAGATAGGAGAAACATTGAGCGCGATAGATGATGTGAAAGATGGGGAAGAGCAGAGAGAGGGGCATGGAGTGAGAGAAGAGCAGAGGCGGGGGAAAGCAGAAGAGGCAAAACAAAACAGAAACAGCAGGACAGAGTAGCACAATGCAGTCACTGGGCACAGCCAAAATCAAAAACACAGTAAAGCCACAATGCACAGCTAGATTCAAAGTTTTGCAAAAAAGTGAAACACAGTACAGCCACAGTGACAGCTAGATTCAAAGCCTTGCAAAAAGGTGAAAACACAGTACGGCCACAGTGCACAGCTAGATTGTACGGCCACAGTGCACAGCTAGATTAAACATTTATCAAAAAGGTGAAAACACAGTACAGCCACAGGCAATAAGAGTGGGAGTTCAGTTGGATGGAGTGAGGGTGGGAACATCAGAAGGGTAGGGGCATTTATAGGCACAGGCAACTAACCCATGATGAAGTGAAATGACACAATAGTTCCAGCTTCTCCGAGGAGTGTAGGAGTGCCAGCCACAATGCGCTAGTAAGGGGTGCATGAGGACTTCCCAGAACCAACCAGGCAGCACAGTGGACAAAATAGTGCATGGACAGATTCAGGCGTTTCTGAGTGCACATTGCATACTAGTCCAAAACAATGAGGCTTTCGGATTGCACATAGCACTGAGTCCACCCTGTTGGGCCTCAAGATGAACATTCTTCAATATAAGGATGAGGTAAAACATCTCTGCTCATGCTCCTAGACCTAACAGCTGCCTTTGACTTGGTGGATCATTCCATATTAGCCAGCAGACTGCTAGAGAAGGCCTTTTTTTCTAATGAGGCAGTCAGCTGGGTACTATGGTTTCTGTCAGACCGAACATCCAAGGTCTTCCATGAGGATACCATGTCAGAAGGCATGGTCATAAAGTGAGGAGTACCACACAACGTGTGTCTGTCACCTACCCTCTTCAATATATTCATGTTCACACCTTTTGATCAACTTGAGGCTGATGGTACCTGTTACGCTAACTATAATGATGATACTCAGTGTCCTTTTTCACTTTCAGGTGATCACATCAAAGACACTGAGGTCAGCAATGCCATGTATAACCAAATCCATCTCTGGATGTTGCTTATTGGCCTAGCCCTCAACAACTCTAAGCGAGAGATCATAATCCTGGACACTGGCCCTAAATTGTGCCATCTTGATCAAGCCTACTCCTCATTCCAAATTGCAGACTGCCTTCTTCCTACCCTCAGCAACGTGAAAATCATGGGTGTTACCATTGACCAAGAACTCTCAATAAGGGCCCATTTCAGCTGCCTAGTGTCAAACACAACATATTACATCAAACTACTGGTACAAATCAGCCCGTACCTTGATGTGGCCAGCTGTGTCACTTTAGGCAGGGTTATAATTGGGAGCAGCCTAAACTATTGTGCCGGTACCTTACTGGGCATTTGTAAAGGGGAACTAAACCATCTGCACGTTGTTCAGAACAACAGAGTGAGGGTTGTAATGGGTCTGCATAAAACTGATAATGTGTCAACAGCTCGGAGAGTGTTACATTGGCTCCCTGTAGGAAAGAGCGTCATGTTTCACACGCTTTGCATCTCACACTCCTGTCCTACGTAGCAGCCCAGCTTAAATGGCAACTGGATAGATGCTGCCTTAGATCAAACAACACTGGTCTACTCCATATACCCAAGGTGAAACTGACACAGGTAAAAAGTGGATGTTTTCCATTTTGAACCCCATGCCTTTGGAACACCCTTTCCTTCACCTTGCCTACCACCAACTGGATCCCCCAAATGATTTATTTCTATTCATGTTTTGTGTTGTATGTTAGTCCTAGCGCTCCCATGCCTCTTGGCTTTTGTTCTAGTGCTTTAGAAATAAACAAAATAAATAAATAAAGCTTCAGTTCGGTTAGCACCCTTCGCTGAGCAGGGGTGCGGTTTCTGGATTTGTGGGATCCCATGCGCTGTTGGACGATACTATAAGTGGCTTGTTTTGTTGTTGCCGTGCAGTGAAGTGCTTGTGGTCTGCAGTGCAGGGAGTGTTTGTCTTGAATTTGAGAGGTGTGTTCCAAGAGTTGAGGTTTTAGCAGTTGAGCTAGTGTGGTAATCTCGCTCCTTCGGGCATCTGCCTTGTGTTTCTTTCAATGGTCTTGCTAGCTGTTGGAGCAATCCCCTGTGTTTCATTTGCCCGGTTCTGCACGAGGCTGCGGCCTATCTCTGGGGTTTTCTAGTGCTCCATGGGAGGGACAGGAGGTGCTGGCCTGCCCCACCCATGGTTGAGATTGCTAAGGTTATCAGTTGTTTTTTGGTCATAAGAGTGCTCTGTCTAGCAACATCTCCCTTTGTTCCTAGTGGGTGGTCCCCTCCCTATGAGTTGTGAGCGCTCTCTCTCGTGTTGGTTGTCAGTGTATACTGCTACTTCGTCTCTAGCAATGGTCCCTGTCCCTTGGGTTTAGCCTAGCGATTAGGCCTGGCTTGGAGGTATCAGATTCATTCTGGTTCTGTGGCGAAGAGCCAGCTTTTGAGTAGTTTCAAGGTTAGACCTTGCGATTCGTGAATAGTGACAGCATATGCAAGAGATAGCAAAAATGATTCTCTGCATACGTACATGCCAATCCAGTTGTGTTGGAGAGAGATTTTTCCAAGGTATTTAGTTGTGCGGTTGCATGTTGACATATAGGGAGTGTCATGCCATGCACTTCTAGTTTGTCTGTGGAGCTGATATGCAGTATGGGGTGCATTTCTTTTTTTGAAAATGTTCTCATTGAATTGACTTCAGCTTGCAAGGGTTGGGGCATGGGCGTAATTTTAGGGGGGACAGGGGTGTTTGTCCCCCCCAACTTACATGGCACATGATTTTCTCCCCAGCCATTCATTTGGCTGGGGCACTTTTTTTTCAGATGTCATGTCCCCGCCAACATTTTCAGCAAAGTTACTCCACTGGGTTGGGGCTTTTCATTTTCGATTTTGCAGAGTTAATTTCTCCATTACATCAGGAGCAGATGTGTTTCAACCATATAGCCCATGGATTAGTCTAGTTTTTATGATAGATTCTTGCATCTTTTGTAAGCAGACCAGTTGTAATGTTTTTTAAAATGTTAGCGTAAATGAGGTATGCAGACTGATGCATGTTTTGAGTAAGTTCTCTGTACTGAAAATGTTGCCAGAGATTTACATTTCCAATGCTGTCAAGTGTGTTGCACCATTATTCGTGTCCTAATGTTTGAAAATAGGTTGACCTTTTACTGTAGGAGGTCTCCGAAAACAATAACATGTTTTTCTCCAAACAGTGCTTCAAAGTCGGTTTTTATGACTTTTTGCATTTGAGGTGCATTAAAGCCAATATGAGGTTGGAAACCATGCTTACCTCATGTATTCACTATCATCAGCAATCCTCTTTCAGAAGTAAAATAAAAATGGAAAACAATGAGCAAAAACTAGTACGACAGAGGCCTTTTGAATGATGTTGAATACAATTTAATGAACATCCAATATCCACGAACGGCAACAATCTATTTCATACCCAAAATTCACAAAGAGGTTAAGCATTTCCCACCATGCAGACGAATAGTGAGCGGCATAGAATCATTAACGGAGAGCATCTCTGCTTACATTGATGTTCATTTACAGCCATTGACCTCAGGCTTAGCCTCATACATCAAAGATACAACCCATGTTTTACAATAACTGGACTCTATTATATGGCTGAAAACATACACACTAGTCACCTTAGATGTGACTTCATTATATACCAGCATCAAACATTCAAAAATTGAAACAACTAATTATCAATAATCACTTTCATATGATGAACAGAATAGAATGATCATATCTATTCTAAAATTCACGTTAACAAACAACATATTCTGTTTCAATGACAAAATATACCAACAAGCACAAGGAACAGCCATGGGGGCCAAACTGTGCCCCCTATGCCAATTTGTGTATGGGACACTTTGAAATAGAGCATGCCTGAGTACACACAGCTTTTATGCAGACACAAGCCAATGTAGTATTTTCTGGGATGGGGATCGTCAATCACTTCATCAATATTTGACATATTGAAATTCCAATGATTATAATATCAATTTAACGATGAATAACAGCACTGAACAAATTAGCTTTTTGGATCTGGAAATATATGTCAACAACCACACCATGCAAACCACACTATACAAAAAAAAACATACAGCTGCCAATAATACACTGCATGCCCACAGTAATCATCCTAAACATATGAACAATAATATCCCATGTGGGGAATTACTATGAATTAAGATGAATTGCAGAGAGGAAACTGAATTTGAACATCACAAACCAAAACACATTGAAAGATTTTAAAGAGAGAGGATATCATAATACAATCCTCAATAAAGCAGAACTCAGGACATTATCAAAGAACAGACTGGAACTCCTCAAAAACAAAGAAAAACAACAAATCAGCAAATCACACAACAAGGTGAGATTCATTACCACCTATAGCACAAATACGCGCATACTAACCAAAGCACTAGGTAAGCATTGGAATATATCATAGCTAGACAATCAACTCATATCAAATCAAAGCCTTCAATCACCTATCAGAAAACCACTACAATAAAAAACCAAGTGAGTCAGTGTTTCATATGACCAGACCAAAAAAAATGAGCACATTGGAACAATCATGACAGTTTACTACATGCATAATCAGCCGTGGTGGAGGGTGGCGCAACACCAGTTACACCCCCAACCACGCCCCATGCGCCAAAATTATTGTACAAATCCATTACATGGTGCAAAGGCCAGTGGACCAGCATACAGCCCCCCAACCACGAAATCGCATGTAAAACTCCATGCGCACCCCCGGAATACATGTACCCCACTCGCGCCAGCGAAATTGTGTGTAAAACTCCACACACACCCCTCGGAATACACGTATCCCGCTCGTGCCAGCGAAATCGTGTGTAAAACTCCATGCGCACCCCTGGAATACACGTACCCCGCTCGCACCAGCGTAATCGCTTGTAAAACTCCACGCACACCCCCGGAAAACGCGTATCCCGCTCGCGCCACCGAAATTGTGTGCAGAAAGTACCCCTTTGGTGTGGGCTGCCTGGAGGGTATGCCCATGGGTGGATGGGCTGCCTGCAGGGCATGCCCAGGGGTGGATGGGCTGCCTGCGGGCCATGGGTTGGGTGGATAGGCTGCATGTGTGTATTCCGGGGGTGCGTGTGGATTTCTACACGCGATTGGCCTGGTGAGAGCGGGGTACGTGTATTCCGAGGGGAGTGGATGGAGTTTTACATGCGATGGGCGAATACGCTCCAGGACCCTCATCTGCTGGGTGGTAAGCTGGACCCGGCACCCCACTGCATCAGCTGGTTCAAAGAGGCACCAGGCCTTCTTGAGGGTCCTCGACTTGTAGTCCTCCCAGTGCTTCAGGACGTGCTTGATGTCATGGAGTGCCACCCCCTCTGCGTTATTGGCACCCACTATGTCCTTTCAGTTCCTCTTCCATCCTTCCTTGTCGGCGCGCAATGGTGTGAAGAGGGCATCATAATGCCCCAGAACTTGCTCCACCAAGATACCAACTTCCTTTTCACTGAAGCCGGTAGCCCTCTGCCTCTCTGCTGGGGGGTTGCCACTGGTGCCGGAAGGTGTTGTGTCGGACATGGCAACCCCTGAGGCAGGTGTGGGTGGGCAACTGGGTCCAGGGGCTGGCCTGTGGAGTGATGGAACACCAGTCGGGAGTCTTCTGTTCCAGCAGGGGTGGACACAGCAACTGGACCCCTGCAAATGGCAGATGTGCAGGCACCAAATGGCAGGGCACGGTGGCAGCTGGCAGGCAGGCAGCAGCAGATGGCTCGTGGGAGGCTGCTCAGAGCAGGAGCGTGCTCTTCTGTGTGTTGTCACGTGGCCAGCTTGATACAGAGTGATTTGGCACGTGAAAAACAGCATGTCCGAGGGAAGGCCCTTAGCGCATAAGCGCGTAGGTGATGTAACATGCGCATGGGCATTTCCCTCACCTCGGATTGAAGGTCCCACGTGGGTTTCCATCGCTTTGTACATGCTTTTTGTGGAAAGCGGTGCGTGTGTTTTCCAGACATTGGGGTTCACACGCGATTACTTCACAGCGGCTACAGTGCATACTTCTTCTTTTGTTGTGGGTGTTGGCTACGTGTTCTGCTTCTACACGCAAGGCAGATGGTGAATTGCACATGCTATTTTTCCTTCTGCGGGTGTCCCTGTTAGTCGTGTACCCCTAATTCTTGGGCATAGTAGCCTGCGTGTTGATCACGTATGCATTTTTCGTGTTCCTCGCTGCCACAGCGTACTGCATGTGTTTTTTTACACGCACATGGGCTACAGGGGTCGCATATCTCTTTTTCTTGCTTTTTTGTCATTTCTCCTAAGGGGCCACAGAATGGGACATTCATCGTAGCTGTATGTACATGTTTGTTGTTTGTGCGCCCTTTTATACTGCGCGAGGATGCTTCCACCTGCCTTTGTGTGGCGGATGTGTTTAGGCCTGTGAATGTCTTTTGGCGTGCGCGTGTTTCCCCTATTTGATTCGATGAATACGTGTAGTTGGCGTGCGTCTGGGCGTTCGGTGTATTTCCCAGCAGTACATGCCCAATTACGCCCTCATTTTCATGCATTGTTCCCCATTCTGCGTGTTCTGCCCTGTGTTAATGCCCCTTTTGGTGTGTGCTCTACACGTTGTGCGTTTTCGCTGTGCGCGTCACGCATGGAGTTCGGGATGTTGCAGTGACGTGTACGCCCGTTTGAGCCACGCGTGGATTTGGCGCACATCCCGGAGAAAACACACACAGGGCCTTCCATGAATTGCACATGTGCGCATGCGCTTGCTTTTTCACGCTTACGCCAGCTTGCGCCACAAATTTTGGTGCACATTTGTTCCATGAATCGGCCCCAAAATATCACATCAATTTGGAAGAAATCATCGATTTGGATTATTAATTTCCCTTTTTCTGATCCTCGACCGCTCAGTTAAATTCTTGATGAGTTTAACTACTATAAACAGTTTTTGATCAACAAAATGGCTGACAGTCCCGTGAACCATGAAAAAGTAATGACGCTTAGGACGCTTGCTCAATGAGATCAGACACGCATATAAATAGCGTCCATTTTAGAATGCTGCATCCTAAAGGATCGGCAATTGACTGGAAGTAAGCAATCCATCGTTTGCTCAATGCTTGAAGGTAAGACCACCTCACAAAGAATAAGGAGTTTTAAGGCAAAAGGGGAGGTACACTGTGCAATTAAGGTGCATAATATGGCCAATCATGATTATTATTTTCCAATTGTAATCCACAGGGGCTTATTCGACTGACCAGGGAATCCCCTCAATCATCTTTGGCGTAACAAGGCCAGGAACACCTATGGGTGAGTTAAACATTTATATATTACTTATCAGTTGGTCATTTTAACAATAGCACATCTTAACATACAATACAAATCAAACTTTGTCTGATAGACATTTATTTTTTGTTCTACAGACAACTAATAAGAATCCACAATTAATATTTATTGTACTTTATTCAAAGCAGCAATATTTTCCTCCTGAAGAGTAATTCTACACAGGATGGTGAAACACGTGTAGAGGATAGAAAATACTTATGAGAATAACAAAATTAAAAAAATAATTAACAAATACAAATCAAGCAGGCACATGAGGAAAAGTCTATGAGGTTACAGATTACTTATGAGGACAAATAAAGGAAAAAGATTACAAACATTAATCAATTAGACAAATGAGGAAAATCTAATGAGGATAACCAACTAAAGAAACAAGGTAGCATAATTTGATTATCTGATATCTGAGAAGAGGAGAGAGGATTCAAGCTGTATAAAGCAATGCAAATATTATTTTCAAAACCGTACTATCAGCAGAATCTTTATTGCATTACTACCATCTATACACCCATTGGGACATTTCTATTATGGGTATTGGCACAGATTGTTGACCTCACCTTCGCATCAATTTACCTCACCTATTAGGAGCACTTGCCTTTGTTTCAGAATTCTGTGTACTTCAGTAACAGCCTCTGCTGATAATTTGTAGTATTCTGATTTATTCTGGTGTTTTACTGAAATGAGGAGTACTCGGTGTAAAGTTACACCTCTTATTTTGTGGCAACTAAACCAGTGGGGGCTGTTACAACAGCCAAAATATTATTTGTTAATGTTTGTAGAAATGTGCTGATTATTTTAATTAAGAATGTTTTACCAGAACCAGCTTCACCGCTTACATATAGGAGCAGAGGTTTATAATGTTTACAGCTACACATTTTAGTTGCATGTTTAAAACCATGCTCAATTTCTTCAGTGACTTCTAGATAAAGGTTGAGTTGTTCATCATTTAGCTGTGATTTGAGCACTGACAAGTCTTCTTCAGTACACAGTAACAGTGCTCTCTATGTTGTGGAGATTTAAATGATAACTTAAAAAAATGTTATTGTGTTTTAGTTCACAAGGAACTTTTTGCAAAAGAATACAAGATCTCACATAGAAGATTCAAATTAAAAAAATACAACAAACATGATAAAAAGACTTTCCCTAAAACAACAAAAAAAGAAGAAAAAAATACTTTAATGCCACAAACCTTCAACATAACACTCTTTGTTAAGGACCAGAACTTCTTTCATAAAACGAATGGCGGCCAAAGACCATTTAAAAGACTTATCCGTAAAATTCCTTTGTGAGGTGCAAGAAAAAAGGTGAGGTGCAACAACAACACCATGCAAACCACACTATACAAACAAAAAACATACAGCTGCCAATAATACACTGCATGCCCACAGTAATCATCCTAAACATATGAACAATAATATCCCATGTGGGGAATTACTATGAATTAAGATGAATTGCAGAGAGGAAACTGAATTTGAACATCACAAACCAAAACACATTGAAAGATTTTAAAGAGAGAGGATATCATAATACAATCCTCAATAAAGCAGAACTCAGGACATTATCAAAGAACAGACTGGAACTCCTCAAAAACAAAGAAAAACAACAAATCAGCAAATCACACAACAAGGTGAGATTCATTACCACCTATAGCACAAATACGCGCATACTAACCAAAGCACTAGGTAAGCATTGGAATATATCATAGCTAGACAATCAACTCATATCAAATCAAAGCCTTCAATCACCTATCAGAAAACCACTACAATAAAAAACCAAGTGAGTCAGTGTTTCATATGACCAGACCAAAAAAAATGAGCACATTGGAACAATCATGACAGTTTACTACATACATAATCAGCCGTGGTGGAGGGTGGCGCCACACCAGTTACACCCCCAACCACGCCCCATGCGCCAAAATTATTGTACAAATCCATTACATGGTGCAAAGGCCAGTGCACCAGCATACAGCCCCCCAACCACGAAATCGCATGTAAAACTCCATGCGCAAGCCCGGAATACATGTACCCCACTCGCGCCAGCGAAATTGTGTGTAAAACTCCACGCACACCCCTCGGAATACACGTATCCCGCTCGTGCCAGCGAAATCGTGTGTAAAACTCCATGCGCACCCCTGGAATACACGTACCCCGCTCGCACCAGCGTAATCGCTTGTAAAACTCCACGCACACCCCCGTAAAACGCGTACCCCGCTCGCGCCACCGAAATTGTGTGCAGAAAGTACCCCTTTGGTGTGGGCTGCCTGGAGGGTATGCCCATGGGTGGATGGGCTGCCTGCAGGGCATGCCTAGGGGTGGATGGGCTGCCTGCGGGCCATGGGTTGGGTGGATAGGCTGCATGTGTGTATTCCGGGGGTGCGTGTGGATTTCTACACGCGATTGGCCTGGTGAGAGCGGGGTACGTGTATTCCGAGGGGAGTGGGTGGAGTTTTACATGCGATGGGCGAATACGCTCCAGGACCCTCATCTGCTGGGTGGTAAGCTGGACCCGGCACCCCACTGCATCAGCTGGTTCAAAGAGGCACCAGGCCTTCTTGAGGGTCCTCGACTTGTAGTCCTCCCAGTGCTTCAGGACGTGCTTGATGTCATGGAGTGCCACCCCCTCTGCGTTATTGGCACCCACTATGTCCTTTCAGTTCCTCTTCCATCCTTCCTTGTCGGCGCGCAATGGTGTGAAGAGGGCATCATAATGCCCCAGAACTTGCTCCACCAAGATACCAACTTCCTTTTCACTGAAGCCGGTAGCCCTCTGCCTCTCTGCTGGGGGGTTGCCACTGGTGCCGGAAGGTGTTGTGTCGGACATGGCAACCCCTGAAGCAGGTGTGGGTGGGCAACTGGGTCCAGGGGCTGGCCTGTGGAGTGATGGAACACCAGTCGGGAGTCTTCTGTTCCAGCAGGGGTGGCCACAGCAACTGGACCCCTGCAAATGGCAGATGTGCAGGCACCAAATGGCAGGGCACGGTGGCAGCTGGCAGGCAGCAGCAGATGGCTAGTGGGAGGCTGCTCAGAGCAGGAGCGTGCTCTTCTGTGTGTTGTCACGTGGCCAGCTTGATACAGAGTGATTTGGCACGTGAAAAACAGCATGCCCGAGGGAAGGCCCTTAGCGCATAAGCGCGTAGGTGATGTAACATGCGCATGGGCATTTCCCTCACCTCGGATTGAAGGTCCCACGTGGGTTTCCATCGCTTTGTACATGCTTTTTGTGGAAAGCGGTGCGTGTGTTTTCCAGACATTGGGGTTCACACGCGATTACTTCACAGCGGCTACAGTGCATACTTCTTCTTTTGTTGTGGGTGTTGGCTACGTGTTCTGCTTCTACACGCAAGGCAGATGGTGAATTGCACATGCTATTTTTCCTTCTGCGGGTGTCCCTGTTAGTCGCGTACCCCTAATTCTTGGGCATAGTAGCCTGCGTGTTGATCACGTATGCATTTTTCGTGTTCCTCGCTGCCACAGCGTACTGCATGTGTTTTTTTACACGCACATGGGCTACAGGGGTCGCATATCTCTTTTTCTTGCTTTTTTGTCATTTCTCCTAAGGGGCCACAGAATGGGACATTCATCGTAGCTTTATATACATGTTTGTTGTTTGTGCGCCCTTTTATACTGCGCGAGGATGCTTCCACCTGCCTTTGTGTGGCGAATGTGTTTAGGCCTGTGAATGTCTTTTGGCGTGCACGTGTTTCCCCTATTTGATTCCATGAATACGTGTAGTTGGCGTGCGTCTGGGCGTTCGGTGTATTTCCCAGCAGTACATGCCCAATTACGCCCGCATTTTTATGCATTGTTCCCCATTCTGCGTGTTCTGCCCTGTGTTAATGCCCCTTTTGGTGTGTGCTCTACACGTTGTGCGTTTTCGCTGTGCGCGTCACGCATGGAGTTCGGGATGTTGCAGTGACGTGTACGCCCGTTTGAGCCACGCGTGGATTTGGCGCACATCCCGGAGAAAACACACACAGGGCCTTCCATGAATTGCACATGTGCGCATGCGCTTGCTTTTTCACGCTTACGCCAGCTTGCGCCACAAATTTTGGTGCACATTTGTTCCATGAATCGGCCCCAAAATATCACATCAATTTGGAAGAAATCATCGATTTGGATTATTAATTTCCCTTTTTCTGATCCTCGACCGCTCAGTTAAATTCTTGATGAGTTTAACTACTATAAACAGTTTTTGATCAACAAAATGGCTGACAGTCCCGTGAACCATGAAAAAGTAATGACGCTTAGGACGCTTGCTCAATGAGATCAGACACGCATATAAATAGCGTCCATTTTAGAATGCTGCATCCTAAAGGATCGGCAATTGACTGGAAGTAAGCAAACCATCGTTTGCTCAATGCTTGAAGGTAAGACCACCTCACAAAGAATAAGGAGTTTTAAGGCAAAAGGGGAGGTACACTGTGCAATTAAGGTGCATAATATGGCCAATCATGATTATTATTTTCCAATTGTAATCCACAGGGGCTTATTCGACTGACCAGGGAATCCCCTCAATCATCTTTGGTGTAACAAGGCCAGGAACACCTATGGGTGAGTTAAACATTTATATATTACTTATCAGTTGGTCATTTTAACAATAGCACATCTTAACATACAATACAAATCAAACTTTGTCTGATAGACATTTATTTTTTGTTCTACAGACAACTAATAAGAATCCACAATTAATATTTATTGTACTTTATTCAAAGCAGCAATATTTTCCTCCTGAAGAGTAATTCTACACAGGATGGTGAAACACGTGTAGAGGATAGAAAATACTTATGAGAATAACAAAATGAAAAAATAATTAACAAATACAAATCAAGCAGGCACATGAGGAAAAGTCTATGAGGTTACAGATTACTTATGAGGACAAATAAAGGAAAAAGATTACAAACATTAATCAATTAGACAAATGAGCAAAATCTAATGAGGATAACCAACTAAAGAAACAAGGTAGCATAATTTGATTATCTGATATCTGAGAAGAGGAGAGAGGATTCAAGCTGTATAAAGCAATGCAAATATTATTTTCAAAACCGTACTATCAGCAGAATCTTTATTGCATTACTACCATCTATACACCCATTGGGACATTTCTATTATGGGTATTGGCACAGATTGTTGACCTCACCTTCGCATCAATTTACCTCACCTATTAGGAGCACTTGCCTTTGTTTCAGAATTCTGTGTACTTCAGTAACAGCCTCTGCTGATAATTTGTAGTATTCTGATTTATTCTGGTGTTTTACTGAAATGAGGAGTACTCGGTGTAAAGTTACACCTCTTATTTTGTGGCAACTAAACCAGTGGGGGCTGTTACAACAGCCAAAATATTATTTGTTAATGTTTGTAGAAATGTGCTGATTATTTTAATTAAGAATGTTTTACCAGAACCAGCTTCACCGCTTACATATAGGAGCAGAGGTTTATAATGTTTACAGCTACACATTTTAGTTGCATGTTTAAAACCATGCTCAATTTCTTCAGTGACTTCTAGATAAAGGTTGAGTTGTTCATCATTTAGCTGTGATTTGAGCACTGACAAGTCTTCTTCAGTACACAGTAACAGTGCTCTCTATGTTGTGGAGATTTAAATGATAACTTAAAAAAATGTTATTGTGTTTTAGTTCACAAGGAACATTTTGCAAAAGAATACAAGATCTCACATAGAAGATTCAAATTAAAAAAATACAACGAACATGATAAAAAGACTTTCCCTAAAACAACAAAAAAAGAAGAAAAAAATACTTTAATGCCACAAACCTTCAACATAACACTCTTTGTTAAGGACCAGAACTTCTTTCATAAAACGAATGGCGGCCAAAGACCATTTAAAAGACTTATCCGTAAAATTCCTTTGTGAGGTGCAAGAAAAAAGTATTTCAGGCTGTTGTTGATTTACCACAATGCAAGAGAAGGTGATGGATTGTTTCTATCAAACTTCCCAGTTTGCAGAATGTGCAGCTCCTTAGTTTACATGCTGTACCCCCACGTGCACACAACATTTCATTTGTGGGGAGTAAATTTAGACGGAAGCTCAAACACTGAGAACGCCAGCATTATCCTCCGCATTTCAACAAGTAATAAGACAAAGCATTATAATGCCTGGCATCCAGGAGTATATCTCTATTGAGGTGGTAATTCCTGACAAGGTCTATTGCGTCAATCCAGTCAACCTCCCATAATTTCTTTTTTACCCTCATTGGGTACATTAGAAGGTATTCGACTGTGGAGTCCACCCTTGTTAGTATTGCATGGCAGTGGGTTGACGATTCCATTAGGCCGACCATGGAGCTTGCCTCTAAGGCACTCTTTAACAGCCCCCATGTAGATCCCTCTTTCGCCAAATATATTTTTTTCAAAAAATGTAAATATTTCCAGTTTACCAAGGCTTCCAATGACACCAGACCCAACTCATACCTTAAAACAGGTGCCTAGGACACCTCTTGGCAAGCCCATCTCTCTCCTCCAGAAATCTCCCTCAAACGTCACCCATTACCCTTTCAGGATGAATAACATTGTCTTTGCCCCATAGACTATTATCGGCACCACCTTTTTGCAATAAAATTCTCGGACTGGAACTATTGAGAAGTGGCCCAGTTTCTTATTTAGAGTAACAGCCTCTGCGGCTAAAGCCTTGATCTTCAACAGTTTTCCTGAAAACAGCCAGGTGTTGGTTCCCTTAGGGAAAATTTGAAAGCCCAGGTACACAAAGGAATCCACTTTCTTGAGACGGGTCACTTTGATATGCCATTTGAAGTGATCACCTACTTTTCCCAAACCTTTATGCTGGGATAGGATTTTTGATTTTGGGACACTTATTTTCAACATGTTCTTGTTTGTGTGTAGCTCCAAGGCCTTCAACTGGCGCTGCAACCCTATTGGCGTATCATCTAATAGTATCAGATCATCCACATATACTAAATAATTAATTGGTTGCTCATGGAGTTTAGGGGGGAAAAATGTGATGTTAAAAAGGCATCCCCCAAATCAGAAATGAAAAGGACGAATACAATTGGGGCCAATAGGCAACCTTGCTTCAATCCTCTGGTTGTATGGATTGGTTCAGATATGGTCCCCTCTCTATCCAAACGGACACATAAGGCAGTGCCTGTAATCAGGACTGGCAATAAGGAAGGGGTAGAACCCCATTTGGCTAATTTGACCAATAGGCTATTTCTTGACACAGTGTCAAAGGCCATAAAAAAGTCTATGAATGCGGGCTGAAGTGGATTGTTATTTTTTGAAACCCCCATTTTCAAAAGTTTCAGAATAAAACTCTTCATCTCGGTTCCCACTCCCTGGCAAAACCCTGTTTGGAAAATATCCATTCTACCATTCTCGTTTGCCCACTTTCGCAGGTCTCTTAAAACAAGGCCTGTGAAGATCTCTGATGAGCAGACCAGAAGGGAGATTGGTCTATAATTTAGGGTAGAAGCTCACTGTCTCCCGAGCCCTGGTTCTCTCAAAGCTGGAATACTGTAACAGTCTCTATCTTAATCTGCCTGCCTCCACTCTCCGTCCTCTGCAACTCATTGAGAACAGAAATGCGAGACTTGTCCTTGGCCTCAAGCCCAGGGACCGTATCTCTCCAGGACTGAAATCTCTACACTGGCTCCCAGTGGCTGCGAGGATTAAGTTCAAAACCTTCTGCATTGTCCACAAGGCCTTCTGGGGCCGTGGGCCTAAATACCTGCAACTCTCTCTTCCTAAATATCTTCCTTCCCGAGCCCTTCGCTCATCCGTCTCCAACTCCCTCAAGGTCAGTCGCTTCTCGAAGCAACGAGCTGGGGGTAGATCTCTCTCCGCGGCAGGAGCCACCTCTGGAACAGCCTTCCTGCCTCCCTGAAACTTGAGGAGAACCATCTCCGGTTCCGGAAGCACCTCAAAACCTTCCTCTTTGCTTAGGTTTCTCTCTCCCTCTCCCCTGCTAATTCTTCACTAAATTCTGCCCTGAATCTGATACTTGGCCACTCTCACCGACCTCGGTCCTGGGCCCAGCCACTCTCCACTTGCACTGCCTCCCTGGCAACCCCTGCACTGCGGGACTGTCTCTGTATCCCTACAGCCCCCCCCTTCCCAGCACTTGTCTGCACTTACCTTGCACTTGCCACCAGCTGGCCCTATTTATTTATTTATGTATTTATTTCTATTCTACTTACCTTGTACTGCACTTTTCCCTTCCCCCTACTCCTGCACTTGCGCGGTCTGAATGACACCTGGCCTAGTAGGATCGTTGTCTGTCCTCCCCCTGTTCCCCCCTCCATGCCTCGTCGCACCTAGAAACACTTGTGTATAGGCGCGTTACAAATGCCATATCATATCATATCATACTCAAACGGGACCCCTTTTTAAAAATCGGAACTACAATGGTGATCTGCCATGAAGGTGGTACATTTTTTTTCCCTGAGCACGATTTTAAACATTCTGTCAAGGACAGTCACCCAGGTGTCTGGAATATTTTTTAGCACACACACGGCCAACCCATCTGACCCTAGAGCCATCAATTTTTGGGATATTAATTAGGACAAGTCATCCAGGTCCCAAGTTAATTCCCACACTGCCCTTTGTATCCGGTCCCCATTCAATGTCTGCTGTTAGCACCCTCTAAACCTATAGATTTTAGTGAAGCGGGTCTTCCAACCTTTTTCAGTTATCTGGTTTATTTGGGCCCCTGTTTGACCGTTTTCATCAACTTTCAGGAGTTTCCAGAAGTCATGGGAGTTCTTCCTAACCATGACCTCCAGCATCCTACGGGCATCCCTTAAAAGCAAACGGTGATGATAGTGACGTAGCCATAGTTTATAAGACGCCCTCAGATGAGACCTGGTCAACTTGTCCTCTTTTACTAGTCCTCTTACATCTTTCTGTAGAGCTCTCTTTTTAAGTAAGATGTAATATCAAATGTATGTTTGTGCACCACTTTACCCAAGTCCCTTTTCGGGAGCCTTTCAAAAATCTTTTCCCATTAAAGACAGACACCAGTCCCTTTAAACCGCTCCTCAAAAACATGTTAGAATTCCCCAGTGGCCAGGATTCTATTAAATGTTGTCATTCTGGAATCATTCCACCGTATTTTATTTCCCCCTAAATGCACCTCTAAATTGAAGGTATAACCTATGTGGTGCTGTTTCAGAACAGGTATTAACCATTTAATACTAAGCAGTAAGCCATTTAATACTAAGTGGTAAGTGATCACTCGCAAGAGTATCCACCATCGTTAGTGATTCACACTCAGGGAAAATATCCTCAGAAATAAATAGGTAGTCTTAATTGTTGCCTTGGAGACTTCTCTTCCAAGTATTTTGTGGAATTGCATCCCCCTTTATGTTCCCATTCAGCATCGTTAAACCCCATTCTCCCATAAGTGCACCCCATCCCCTGCCTCTAACCCTACTTGCCCTATTGGTGCACAAAAGTGTTTTATTTGCAGGCCAATCCAAGCATCTGCAATTTAAGTCACCACAAATGATAGTGGAAGTTGGACCTCTGCCCACCTAGCCGAACCTAAGGTCTTCAACTGCCTCCATCATCTCCTGCTCCCTGATCTTTAAATTATTCCAATATATTAATCAACAGGGTATCCATTCTACCAGGGGACACATCTTTATTCCACACAAGTTTGGCTCCCTGGACAAATGGGTTAGAACTGGTCAGGCATTCAATTTCCGACCAAATTTTCTTTGTGGCAGAAATCAACAAATAGTCGCAAGACACCTCGTTTCACCTTTAATTGCTAGATTTAAAAGAACCAAATACCCATCAATGGCCAGGGGATCTGATATCCAAAACTCCTGAAAAGTGAATAGATCATAGTTTAGCAACTTCACACTGCCAGGTTGAAACAAGTGTGTAAATCCTCTACAGTTACAGGATACAAATAGTCGCAAGACACCTCGTTTCACCTTTAATTGCTAGATTTAAAAGAACCAAATACCCATCAATGGCCAGGGGATCTGATATCCAAAACTCCTGAAAAGTGAATAGATCATAGTTTAGCAACTTCACACTGCCAGGTTGAAACAAGTGTGTAAATCCTCTACAGTTACAGGATACAAATGTTAGTATAAGACCTGATTTATGCTTTAGGCTGCATCTATGTTGGTCTGGTTTGCCTCGCATTCAGAGCGGCTGCCAGCCAAGACCAGTCCTCTTCTCTTACTGGGCGACTTAACCCGTCTGTTTGCACTGAGAATTCTCTCAAGTTGGCTCCTGTCGCTAGCGTTTTTATTACGAGAGTAGCGTTTTACCCACCCGGGACCACATTTTGTTGCCCCACACAGTATGATATGGATACTTTTGAAGGGAGCCCCATCTTGGTTGGTAACTTATAGAGATTGTAACCCCATGCTCTTATCGTATATGCTTCTACTATCACCTGGTTAAGCACCATGCCTGGGGCAAAATGAAGTATAACTTTATCCATAGTAAAGCGATTTCAAAATTTCACCCGGGTAATACCACTAGAAGATAAGTCAGCTAGGGCCTGTGATTTCCATAATACTGCAAAGACGCTGGAGTGGTTTAGAACAACCTGCTCCTGATCTAATGGCAATTTGAGAAGAACTAATTTGTTTGTATACTCCCCCTTTCCCCTAGTCGTTGTTCTTCAAGGGTCCTAAAGGGCAAAGCCCCAGGACTTAACTTGGAGGATTTCACCTTTATCAAGTGATCTCATTTTACAGAGACTTTCCCTATTTCGTGAGACTGGCTGCTGGGTTTCCCACACATTGCACATGACACATAAGATCAATGGCCTCCTCACCCACCACTGGTTTTCCAGTTTTCCCACAGGTTCCCTACCCAGGTCAAATGAATCCATGTTATCAACCTGGGCATCTATCTGGGCACCCCTGGACTCCTCCAGGTCAGTAACTCCTCCACATATACAAGGTTGTTAAAATTCAATGCCTCCCGCAGAGATCTACTAGCCCGTATCCTAGTGCACTGGTTAGGTGGTGGAGGCGTGGATAGCCTTTGCATACACTTGTTTACCCCCTTCCAGCTATTTCTCTTCACGCCCTTTGTGCTCTTGGATTTTGGCTCCCTATTATTCTGGTTTAACAAACCCTGCCTTTTCTTCAATTTGTCCATGTGGAAAATCTCATATTTACCCTGATCGGTAACCACCTCTTACACGTCGGGATCATCTGGCTCAATCTTGTTAATCAGGTCCTCGGCCACCGGAAGGGTGTCCGGGTATACCTGAATATGAGAAAGATACCTCTCCCCAACCTCACAAGTAAGGCCATCTGCCTCCTGTTCTGTTGACAAGGCTCCTTCCTCTAGAACGCCTGTATGGAGGGGAACCTGCCATGGACAAAACCCTTGAAACCATGACTGCAACAGAATGATTTTGGAGCGTCTCTCCGTTCCCTTTATATACTCAATAATGGAGGTTATTTTTGACATCATGGCTGCAATACATTTTTCGTGGTTTGTTACCACCCCTATTAGATCCCTCTGGGAATTTTTCATCACAGAGAGGTCTGGTTGTAAAGCCCTAGCCACCGCATTATCTCATTCTGCCCCATGGGAGGTGACTGTATATCAAATTTACATTTTTGTTTGAAGAATTTTGACTGGATTTTGGGGGATCCATTAAGGTAGCGTCTGGTGGCAGGCAGGGAGGTGCACTGGAGGATGTCAATACAGCGATGGTGAAAGTACCTTGATACATTGACAGGGCTAAGAGAACAGAGTTCTCCTGCTGTTCTTCTATCTATTCCGCCTTTGTTTTGAGTTGCAGTGCATAAGAAGTTGTGCAAGTCATCCCATGCATACTCTGCACGGCTTAAAGTAACAAACCATGTAGGTGGCCCTAGATTCCTTGGCATACAACGTATATCAGCATGACGTCAAAACCAGTATTCTTTTGTACCACGCATGTTTGCCAACAGATTTGTGATACTTGAATGAAAAATCTCATCTTTGTCTTTTGTTTTTTTAAGCAGTTGGATAGCTGACATG
The DNA here is from genome assembly GCF_040938575.1 of Ambystoma mexicanum. Lineage (NCBI taxonomy): Eukaryota > Metazoa > Chordata > Amphibia > Caudata > Ambystomatidae > Ambystoma > Ambystoma mexicanum. Next base: position 993,047,099 of record NC_090932.1, on the reverse strand, counting down.
TTTAAAAAATTAGAGCCTGTTTTTAATGTGTGTGCCACTCCACAACATAGAGTTGCTAGTTCACTTTCAAATGGGAGATGGAAAATGTATTCTACGATTTGTCTGAATCTGGGATCTTCATAATTCTTCTGTAAAGAGCAATATACTGATGCTCCTATTTGTGTAGATCTTTCGTCAAATCTTCCTCCTTTTCATGCAGGAAGAGTAAAGGAAAAAGGATGTGCTTCTACACTTTTTTACCATATGCTCATTGGGGATCCATTGACTGACACATTTGATGTGTTTCTAAAGCATCGTCAATGTTGTCTTTGAAGGAGAGTAGGTGAATTGTATACTGGTCTAACATGTTGGCTGCAGTAACAGGATCTATACATTCAAATTGGCCAGTTTCTGGTGAAACTTGAATTATTTGGGGTGTTTCTTTTAAGTTTTCCTCTAGGTTTATATCTCTGTAGTATTAGTTGTTTTCTTTTAAATATTGTAGGGCTTGTCAAACTGTGTTTAAGACAACTAGTTGTTGCCCAAAATATTTTTATTTTGCTGGTACATCATTAATTATTACAATCAAAGATTGATCTATTGGTCGTTGCACTGTAAGAGTTTCTACATTTCCATTAAGATTTAGGGGGTAATTCATAGAATTCAGCGCACAAGTGGCGCACGCGGCTGGCGCACAGTGTGCGCGTGCGACTTTCTGCGCCAGCCGCGTGTGCTAAAATCCATTTCCGCGCACAGCGTATTCATGGATTTTAGCATCCAAAACCAGCCGTGGCACAGAGTGGCGCATCGACCCTGCAGCAGGGCCAGTTACGCCCCCAACACCTCCCCGTGCGCCATGTACAGCGCACAAATCCCGTACATGGCGCACAGGCTCACAACCTCGAAAACGCCTGTAAAACTCCCCGCGCGCCCCTCCGAATACACGTACCCTGCTGCGCGGGTAGTCTCGCACGCGATTGTCCCTGTGCGAGCGGGGTACATGTATTACTGGGGTTCGTGGGAAGTTTCACACGCTATTGGCCCTGTGCGAGCGGGGTACATGTATTACTGGGGTTCGTGGGAAGTGTCACAAACGATTGGCCCTGTGTGAGCGGGGTACGTGTATTACTGGGGTTAACGGGAAGTGTCGCACGCGATTGGCCCTGTGCGAGTCGGTATGTGTATTTCTGGGTTCGCGGGAAGTGTCACACGTGATTGGACCTGTGCGAGCAGGGTACGTGTATTACTGGGGTTCGCGGGAAGTGTCACACGCGATTGGCCCTGTGTGAGCGGGGTATGTGTATTTCGGGGGTGCGCGTGAAGTTTCACACGATTTTGCTGTCAGAGCGGGGTACGTGTATCCAGTGTGATGCGCGGGGAGTCCTACACGTGAATTGGCAGTGTGGGTCCTCCCAGGTGTCCCCTCTACCCCCTCCATGGCCCCTGCAGGCAGGCCACACCACAGGAGACTACCCTGCACCCCTCGTCATGTCCCGCAGGCAGCCCATCCACCTTGGGCATTCCCCCTAGCCAAGCCACATGTCACCTTGCAATATGATAACCAACTTATGTCCCTCTGTACCCCCACCCCCAGCAGTGAGGGGCACCTGCCAGCAGGCCCCCACTCATGTCCCCATGCACCCCCACCCCCCAGCAGTGAGGGGCACCTTCCAGCAGGCCCCCACTCATGTCCTACTCATGTCCCCCTGCACCCCTACCCCCCAGCAGTGAGGGCCACCTGCCAGCAGGCCCCCACTCATATCCCACTCATTTCCCCTGCACCCCCACACCCCAGCAGTGAGGGGCACCTGCCAGCAGGCCCCCACTCATGTCCCCCTGCACCCCCACCCCCCAGCAGTGAAGGCCACCTGCCAGCATGCCCCCACTCATGTCCCCCTGCACCCCCACCTCCCAGCAGTGAGGGCCACCTGCCAGCAGGCCCTCACTCATGTCCCACTCATGTCCCCCTGCAACACCACCCCACAGCAGTGAAGGGCACCTGCCAGCAGGCCCCCACTCATGTCCCACTCCTGTCCCCCAGCACTCCAACCCCCCAGCAGTGAGGGGCACCTGCCAGCAGGCTCCCACTCATGTCCCCCTGCACCCCAACCCCCCAGCAGTGAGGAGCACCTGCCAGCAGGCCCCCACTCATGTCCCCCTGCAACGCCACCCCCCAGCAGTGAGGGGCACCTGCCAGCAGGCCCCCACTCATGTCCCACTCATGTCCCCCAGCACTCCCAGCCCCCAGCAGTGAGGGGCACCTGCCAGTAGGCCCCCACTCATGTTCCCCTGCACCCACACCCCCCAGCAGTGATGGGCTCCTGCCAGCAGGCCCCCACTCATGTCCCCCTGCACCCCCACCTCCAGCAGTGAGGGGCAGCTGCCAGCAGGCCCCCACTCATGTCCCCCTTCACCCCCACCCCCTAGCAGTGAGGGGCACCTGCCAGCAGGCCCCCACTCATGTCCCCCAACACTCCCTCCCCCCAGCAGTGAGGGGCACCTGCCAGCAGGCCCCCACTCATGTCCCACCCAACATGTCAACATGACCCACAATCATGGCTACCAAAATCCCACGGCACGCCACCCCTGCCCAAATAAAAAACCAAGCATAACATACACCCCACATTGAAATGCACATTACATGAAACAACCCAAATGGCATGTATGTACATCAACACACACAATTGGGTGCCAGTGAATGTGAAAAACCCACATCGTGACATGCATGAAACCAATGAGAGAATACCACACATTGAATTACGGGAACAAATGTATTGAACAAAAAATGTGGTGAAAGAAATCCAAAGACCAAACAATGTACATAAGGAAAACAATGCGGAATGGCACATAATGATGAAAAAAGGAAATCAGAATCCAAAATATATGAAATCAAAAATGTCTCCAAAGTCTCCTTCCAGCAAAGCAAATCCAAATAGAAATGAAAAAGTAAAATCCATTGCTCCATGGAAAAATCAAAAAAGAAAATGCCGAAAAATCCACACTCCAACTATTTACAAGGATGAAATCCTGGGTCCATGAGCCCAACTGTTCAAATGAAACCTACAAAAATACACTAACTAATGAAGAACTATATACAAAAATGTGGGGTATTGTCCAAGCGCCGCCAAATAAAATGAAAACCAAAATTAAACCTAACACTGACTAACTAACTAACTATTTACAATGGCAGCGGGCTAGTCCGACGGCTCACTTTTGGATGTCCCGGGCCAGGGCATCATCGAACTCCCGCTCAATGTCCTGGAGGCGGTCCTCTTCCATGGCACGAGGGTTCGCAGGGACGATGACATGTTGGCCTCCAACTCCCTGCGAATTGCCTCGAGGCACTTGGCCCGCCTCAGTGCCCTCTGCATGGAGTTCTCCGCCCTGACCATTGTGAGCCGTGCCTCTTCCGCCCGCTGCCGCTCCGCATCTATGGAGTGGCCCAACTGCTGCCACACGGAAGATACTTGAAATCTAGGGTCCTCCTGCCCTCTGGCCGATGCCTGCCCCTCCGATGTTGAAGCCCCCAAGCCATAATTACTCCCTCCATGTTGCTGCTGCTGCTGTGCCTGTGCCTGCGCCCTGGCTCTTGCTGCCTGCACGTCCTCCTCCGGCTGGGGTGCAGTTGTCATGGTGGCCACGCCTGCTGGACGTCCGACTCCCGACTGTGGCAGGGATGTGTCCTCGACCAGCCTGGCTGCTGGGTCAGAGGTAGCTCCACAAGGTACCCAGGTGATACATGGGTGGGAAGATGGCTTGGAGGACGACTGGCATGTAGCGGGTACAGGTGAGGAGGGGGTCGCAAGAAGGTTCAGCACATGGAGGAATCCAGCACTGGTGACCCGTCCCAGTAGGTCAACATGGTCAAAGAGGCATCCGAGATGACGTGCAGTGTCTTCACGAAAACACCACAGGTCAACTCCCATGCCCCGTTGATGCAACGCTATCCCAGCCAGGACAGGCTCAACACGGTCCCGGATAGCCACATCCGCAGGGAGAGGAAGGCAGGTTGTTGTGTGCCCATCCCCTCCCTGAAAGCGGGTCTGGACATAGGCATCCCTGCTGGTGCCGGATGATGCAGTCACGGGATCAGGGACAGGATTACACACAGGCACCTCCGCGGCGGCATGTGCTGCCTCCTGTCCCTGCCCCTGCACTGCACCACTGGCAACAGTGGAATCCCCACCTCCAGACCCCGTGTGTGTCCCTTCCACGGCCTCCTCCTCCTCCAAACCCCCCACCAACCTGGATGACTTCATGCCATCTTCCTCCGTCGAACCCTGTGGGGTCTCAGCTGCCCCTTCTGCTGCCGAGGAGTCCATCTCCAGCCTCTGCCTCTTGGACCTAGCCTTGGCAGCTGCGGCCTGGGATGCGGCACCAGACTCCTCACTCCCCGAAGAGATGACAATCTGGGAGGGGAGCCGGGCCTTGCGTCACCGGCTGGTGGTGCGATCGCTGCCGCTTTCCTCCACAGCTCCCGCTCCGCCCTCTTCATCAGTTGACGCAGCAGACAGGGAAAGATAGAACACAGGCATCAGGGCACTGTACAATGGACTGATACACACATGACCATTGTACATGAGTGGCAGTGTCAAACTTCAGACATGGCATCACACTCCCTAACACACATGTCATTTCTACTCACACACATGAGCAATTCCACAGCAATATTGCACCAGGCAGCACCATCCATACACATAACAGCATCAGCATCCGAAGGTGAGCCTGACGTCACATTAAACATGGGAGTACACAACACATGCACACACACCAACACACTTACATGCATGTGTGCATGTCCACCATCATGACCACCATGCATTCAGCCATCTACATGTCAGTGCCACATGCATCCATGTTGCATCACAGTTGCACACTTGTCAAATACAAAAACATGCACATGTACACAGTGCAGATACATGCAGCTGGAACCAACATCCATGTGTGACACCACAACCATGCCAACGTACATACACAGTAATTCAAACATGTGTGCTCCCACATCTGCATTTGGCCTGCATGCTTACCCACACATACACCATCCATGTATCTCACACATGAGAGGACTCGCATGTGTCAGCTTCACGCCCCTGTACATACACATCCATACATGGCCCTACAAACACACACATTCAACCTGCACACTACTGGCACACCACAACATGCACAGCATCCAATCAGTATGCATGTACACTTACTGCTCGACTCCAGACGGGTCTGCCTCTCAAGGACCTGGACGTAGAGCACTGGACATATGCATTCCAGGACCCTCATTTGGTGGTCGGACAGGTGGCCCCGGCGCCCCTTGGCATCCGCTGCCTTCAAGAGGCACCAGGCCTTGTCAAGGGTCCTGGACCTGAAGTCCTCCCAGTGCTTCTTGACATGTTTGATGTCGCAGACTGCCAGCCCCTCCCCGTTGATGGCAGTCACGATGTCCATCCAGATCCTCGTCCGTCCTTCATAGTCGGCGCAGGAACTTCCAAAGAGGGCATCATACTGCCCCAGGACTTGCTCCACCAGGACACCAACTTCCCTGGCACTGAAGCTGGTGGCCCTCTGCCTCTCTGGGTGGGGGTTGCCAGTGGTGCCAGATGGTGGTGTGCCCGACATGGCAACCCCAGAGGCAGGTGTGGGTGGGCAACTGGGTCCTGGGGCTGGGCTGTGGCGCGATGGTATCCCAGTCGGGAGTCTTCAGTTCCATCAGGGGTGGTCACAACAATTACACCCCTGCAGATGGATGATGTGCAGGCAGCAAATAGCAGGGCATGTGGGCAGCAGGCAGGCAGCAGCAGATGGCAGGTGGGAGCGAGCTGGGGCTCTGGGGGGCAGTAATTCAGCCTTCTGGGCAGGAGCGTGGTCTTCCGTGTGTTGTTGCATGACAGCTTGATACAGAGTGATCTGGCATGTGAAAATCTTGCACGTCTGCGTGTAATTCGAGGAAAGGCCCTTAGCGCGTAAGCGCGTCTGTGACATTACGCGCGCAGGCATTTCCCTCGTGACGTGGGCATAGTGGCTCATGGCACGTGAAAAAACTGCACGCCTGCGTGTGAATGCATGTAATCCAAGGAAAGGGCCTACGCGTATGTGACGTGATGCACGCCGGCGTTTCCAACAACACAGGTGCATGTTCATCGTACACGTCCAAAAACTGCACGTCCGAGTGTCAGCTCGTGTAATTGGAGGAAAGGGCCTTAGCGCGTACACACGCAAGTGACGTTGTACGTGTGGGCCGCTTTAAAAGGTACGTGTATGACCCAATTTCCTTGCATGTGCTTTTCGTGGAGAGCGAGTGGGTGAATTCTGTACTTCTTGTCGGTTCACACGCGATTACTTCACAGCGTTTCAAGTTTGTACTCCCGATTACCTCTGACAGCATTAATTTATTTTGTTGGGCCTGTTTCCTCAAACAGCGTTCACTTCTTCTTTTGTCCTGTCTCCTCAGACAGCGTACAATTATTCTTTTGGGGGGGGTGTTGCCAATGCGCACAAGCGTGTCTTTTTCACGTTCTTTTTCCAGGCAGATGGTGAGTCGCGCACGTATTTACCAACTGTCATTGCCCCGTGTGTCGCATACCCCTTCAGAGGTCATTGTAGGCTGCGTGTAACACGCGTACGCTTATTTTTGTGTTCCTGTGTGCCACAGAGTAGTGCAGGTTCATTTTTCAATGCTCATGGTCTACGAGGGGTTGCGTGCACGTTATTTTTTGTTTTCGGGGTGCCTGTGCATTGCGTGACCCTTCATCTTCCCCCAGGGGTCACAGACAGCCTTGCTAGAGCACTAGGGTATGATTTCCATCTAGTACCCTATTCTTTTCACCCCCAATTGCACAGGACAATCGTTTACTGCTACTCCCATATGCACAACAACATCAGTGCCATGGTTGGGAGGTGACCAAGCGGTAAGGGAGGTAAAGGTGGCCAACCTCCAAAAGGTGGGTGTGGTGGGTGCAGTATGGGACGTGGCCTGGAATTGCGGGGTTCTCCTAGGCCCGCATGTGTGGAGGACCAATCAGGGACACCCATGCCCCTCCCCCATGGTTGTGGGAAACGAAGCTGACACCATCCCAGCTCAGCCATTGTTGGACCAGCCCATTGTGGCACCTGAACCGGCACAGGATGACTCCCAGGCTGACTTCCAGGTCAGCAAGTCTAAGCCACGTGTGGTGGTGCAAGTTGGTGTCACCAGGCCACGTGGATCTGGGGCAGCGATGTCATCTGCTGCCCCAAGTAGGCAGGGTGGGGAAGCTGCTTGGGCAGCTGCAGCTCTATCCACCCCAGCTCTGAGTCTCCCAGCCGGGACAGTGTCGGTCCAGGTGCATAAAACCGATGTTGCCCCTGCCAACATCACACTTCGGCCAATGCCTGCACCAAGACCTATGGTCATTGTGCATTCGCACACTCCTAGTACCCAGTACACCAGCGCTTCTGCCCCTACTGACCAGAGCGGCGTAAGCCACTCAGGCTCCGCTCCACCTTTGAAAAAGAGGAAGAAGGGTTTTCTGGCACTACAGGCTGAGACCCCAGACACGGCTACACACACCGGCACGTCAAGGAAGCCTAGCTTTAATGACGCCGAACTTGATGCACTTGTGGCCTATGTGTCGGCACATAGCTGCGAAATGGTGGTGACTGCAGGGTGCAAGACCACACATGGTCAACATAGGGCACACTGGCAGACCATCGCAGACCGCATAAGTGCCCTTGGATTTGTGAGGCGCACAGATGATGATTGCTACAAGTGGTGGAATTACCTGAAACGCAGAGCAAAGAAAAAGCTGGTCTCATATCATGCCGCTACTCTGGTGACTGGTGGTGGGTCTCCACCAGAGGACAACAAACTCATTGAACATGAGTCTGTTGCTGGGACCTTCGTCACAGCGGAACAGATACAAGGCATGGGAGACCTACCTGATTACGACGCATTGTCCGGTGAGTACCCATACATGTGTGTGTAATCCATGTGTATGTTGTTTGGGAGACGGGTTCTGATTGAGTGCCAGGTGAGGGTGTGTACTTCTGAGTATCATGGCTCACCCATGTGCTTCCTCCAATACATTCATGTGCCTTTGATTTGGGTATGACAGTATCCCTTCCGCCCACAGTAGCCAATTAGCCCCACATTACTGCTGTTGCCCTTGAACTATCATCTTGCAACAACATTGCTCAGATTTTTTCTATGTTCATTCAGGCTGATTGTTTAGATCATCCCATTTTTCATATGCTTTTTTCATCCCTAATGCCACATATGTGACATGCTTCTGTCATTGTTTACACCCCACATTGTGCAACATTCGGTACCTGGTCAAGTGAATGATTAGACCATTCAGGGCGAGAGAGTATTGGCCTGCTTGCATGTGGAACATGATAGTTGTTTCCTGTCATGTTGAAGTGATCAACCATTGATGTGTACATCTGCCTACAATCACTGTATTACTGTACACTGGATGTGTTGCAGTGTGTGGGACATGCATATTTTGCAACAGTATTCTGCATTAATCTTCTCATCATGTCCATGTGACATGGATGTGTGACAGTACTCATTCACTGACATATCACTGTAGTTGTCTAATTTACCATGGCTATGCTACATGACATCTGTGTGCTGGCATGTGTCATGTATGTGTATTGGACATGCCATTCACAGGCTGATGTGTGATGCCAGTGCTACACAACATGCTGCAAATGTGTTGCTTTTCCATCTTGGTGTCCTCATTGTCTGCCTTTTTGATTCCCCTTCAGACTCATTGACAGTGCATGTATGCCAGGGTCATAGTCATGTGGAACATGTGTAAACCATGTACAGGATCTCTGTCTTGTCAGGCCTATGTGTGTGCTATGGTGCTCATGCCTGTTTCCATTTCTTGTATTTCATGTTTTTGCAAGTGACAACGCACTTGATGCTGGTGAGGTTCAGGAGATGGTGCAGACCCAGGAGGATTCTCAGCCACGACAAAGCACCAGTGGGGGATGTGGTGTGGTGGTGGGTGAAAACACTTTGGTACTGCAGACCATACTGTCGAGGGGTGTCTCTGGGTGCAGCTCCCCAGACCTCTATTCAGGTGCTGAGTCGGATGATGAGACTTATGTGCTGTTGCAGGTCAGTGCTTCTGGCAGGGATTCTGTTCTGTCCAACCCACCTGCACCAGGGGTAGAACCCTCTATGTCAGTGTTGGTAGGCCCGCCTTTGGCGGTTACTGATGCAGGGTCACACTCCACAGCATCTGATCCTGTTCCTGGGCCAGCAGATTAGAGGGGGAATGCAGTCCTGCAGCCTCAGGCAGTGCCAGCACAGCAAGGTGCAGATTGCCTTGCCCGAAGAGGTGTGGTGCCCGCCGACGCGGTGGGCGTGCGCCACCAGGCAGTACTGTATGGGAAAACTCCATGGCACCCAACAGGCAGCATCAGTAGAAATGATGGCTCAGGCAATGGAGAGGGTGGCCAATTCCATTATCCCCCCTGAAAGGCAGATGGAGCAACAACAGCAGGCACAAGATTCCATTTGCCAATCACACAGGGAAGACATGTTGGCGTCCAACAGGGACCGATGGGCGGCACTGGAGACTCTGCGTGAATCCATTTCAATACAGTCACAGGGCCACAGGGATGCCCTGAGGGTAGAACTCCATAACCTCAGGCAGAGTCTGCTTGAACTTGAGGCTTCCCAAAATGTTAGGGCAGAACAGCAGCTGGAGCAGCTCACACGTTCGCTCTCAGCTGAGCTGCAGGCAACACGTGAGGAGATCCGGGCATCACGCAAGGCCATGCATGCAGAATTGCAGGCAACCCGTGAGGTGCTGCATGGGGATCTCTGCACTTTAATCCTCCAGAATCAGACCTTCCAGACCTGCATGCTTGCTGTCATGGAGGACCATACCAGGGCTTTGTGTGGGCTGCCTCCCATAGTGCCACCACCTCCTGATGCAGCAGCAGAGGGTGAAGAGAGCGACAGCAGTTCTCCTACCATGGCATAGCCGTGCAGGCCATGAGCCCCTGGAGGTATTTTTTTTTCCGCAACATCCACGCAGGTTGGTGTTGGTGTGCACCCTGTCCTCGAACCTCCTGGCTGGCCCCCCTACCCCACATGCCCATTATTTTTATTTTTTAATTTTTTACAGTGTGTTGCCTTGTGTGGCTCCCGTGGGCATCCACTGTATTTCGGCTGGGCACATGCAGGCTTGTCCTGAGTTTGGGTTAGATGCATGGGTTCGTGACACGCACACCCCTCCTGCTTCCCGTTTCCATGGGCTTGCAAAGGGTGTGACCAAGTGACAGTGACTTACACAGTGACATTGGGCTCCCATGAGCTGTGTGGGCAGCCTGTAGTCAATACTGTGTGGACATCCCTAGTGGGTATTGTTGTTGTATTGTACACTGCATGGTGTATTGATATGTGCTTGTGCATCCATGTCTTCCTCCTAATTTGCAGGTTCCTTCCTCATGTCTTCACAAGGCCGTCTCCTTTGCAGATGGAGTTCATGTTGTATGCAGTACCCTGACACATTTGCGTGGCAGCAACACTCTACAGTTGGAAGGGGTCGATGTGCTGGCTTATTCAGGTTGTAAGACTACCACTACTTTGACTTAGTACTGTCATGTTTTTGCAATGTTTCATGGTGTGTTGCTGTATTGTGTTGGTGGTAAGTATTTGCTCATGTGTGCTATTTGTTATTGATTACTGGGAGCATATTGTCTGTGGGCAGTTTCCATTTCGGACAGTGCACTTTGTGACACTTGTGTCAGGTCTTGTGCATTTCTTTGTTTGCTTTCACATTGCATGACATGCCATGGTGTGTTGGGTGGCGGAGCTGGGGAGGGGTTGGGTGACATGGCGCTGTTTTCATGTTGTATTTTGCAAGGGGGTAATCAATTTAGCAGCATAGATGTATGTGTTATAATGATACAGCATTGGTGGTGTTTCGGTAGGTAGGAATGCACACAATGTAACACTTCCAGGTGACCAATCTCAGGCTGGTATGGTTGTGACCGTTGACTGTCCCTCATGTCATCATCATTGATTGTCAGCTGGTATGTGCCAGGGCTGTGTGTACTCCAAAGGGGTGTGATTTTAGGTGAAGTAATTAGCCACCAGCTGCGTACAGGCTGCCTCACCACGTGCCCTTTCCCCTCCCATGCGCAGTGGCCGTACATTTGGTTGGGGATGTGGGGCCACCACCATGTCCACCCGCAGGCCGCGGCGTGTTGCAACGTTGTGCAGGACACATGCTACCACTATGATCCTGCACACTACTGGGGGAGCGTATAGCTGTTGCCCACCAGAGCGGTCAAGGGAGCGAAAGCGTGACTTGAGCACTCCAAATGTGCGCTGACTATGCCCCGGGTTGCAAAATTTGTTGGGTTGTATCTTACCTCGGGTGGTGTGGTGGGGTTCCGAATTGGCGTCATCATGTGGGTGCTCAGAGGGTAGGCACTGTCCCCTGGGGAGGTGGTGATGGGTATCATTAGTGGGGTTGTGACATTACTCAGTATCTGACATGCATGCATGTGCAGTGGCATTTATACTCACCAAGCAGCCATGTATCGCCATGCCGCCCAGCTTCTAGGTCCCGGTTTAGGGTTGACATTCTGTAAATGAAACTGTCATGGGTGGACCCTGGATAGTTGCTATATACTGAGGTGATGATTCCCTTGGCATCACATACTACCTGCACGCTGATGGAATGCCAGTGCTTGCGGTTTCTATAGATGTGCTCCGTTGCCCTGGGGGGACGTAGAGCCACATGGGTGCAATCAATGGCACCTAGCACTTTGGGGAATTGTGCCACTCCGTAGAAATCCTGGACAGCAGCCTGCCTTTCTGCAGGTGTTCTGGACAGGTATTTGTGCCTGCGAACTGATGGGCGTGCAGTCATGATGGCCAACACCTGGTGTAGGCAGAGTGACTGCGTGGCCTGTGACACCCCCCCACTATAGCACTTGTCCGCTGAAAAGATCCAGTGGCCAAGAAGTGCAGTACATTAAGCACCTTTTCCAGGGGGCTCAGTGCATGGGAGCACAGGGTGGGTGATGTGAGGTCATCCTCCCACTCACTCACCAGGTCGAGTATTATGTGAGGTGGAAACCTGTACCTCCCATACACCTGGTCATCAGGCATCCCAAAAAGGCTGGTTCTAGGTGTAAAAATTGTGGACCTGACTATCCTCCTTCTCCTCCTGCAGTATCCCACGACCACTGCTGCAAGGAACGGAATATTCATCTTAGCGTCTGAGCTTGTTTGTTGTTTGTGCGCACTTTTATGCTGCGCAGGTCCACGCACGTGTCAGGCTGAGATCCTGGTGTCTGCAGAAGCTGCTGAGCCCCCGACAATCCACCCAAAATGTGGCACTCTGAGCTGATACTATAAACTGCTCAGTTTACCTCACTTCCAGGGGAAAGGTGGAAGGGACAAATTAACAAACACCAGGCTGGAAGCTAAGACTAGCTGGTTCTTCACCTGTGGTAAAACATAAACATATAATACACCTTGTTATTCATGAGGCACTATACTAACCTTAAGTATCAATATCCTTTACCAAATAAAGTAAAAACCATACCTGGAACTTCTCTACAAAATGCCCAGAGAAGTGATAAGCTGACTAGACTTCCTTACTAGTTGACTTGAATCTCAACGATCATTCAGCCTTCTTAGTAGGTCCATGAATGTGAAATTAACTTTGCAGGAAATCTTCTTTAAACTCAAGAAGCTTGAACAAAGTCTTAAGTTCATTAATAGTAAATGGAAGTTCTAGTGTTTCTAGAAAGTATTTATATTTCTTCTTATTAATTTCTTTTTAGAGTGTTTTTACTTAAATAAACAGTTCTTGAAACTTGCGTCAAAAATCTCACGTGGAAATCTCTTGAACTCGCATAGGGATCCAAACTGAGTGAAGATCTTTGAAGCGCTGCAGTCGAAACCGCGGGAAAAATCCACACGCGATTAAACGAAAACACGCACACGCGTTGAAGTCCAACCGCGGGAAATATCCACACGCACTTAGTCCAAGATGCGAGCACACGCACACGCGTTGATGACAAACCGCGGGTAAAAATCCACACGCGCTTAGTCCAAGATGCGAGCACACGCACACGCGCTGACGACAAACCGCGGGTAAAAATCCACACGCGCTTAGTCCAAGATGCGAGCACACGCACACGCGCTGACGACAAACCGCGGGTAAAAATCCACACGCGCTTAGTCCAAGATGCGAGCACACGCACACGCGCTGACGACAAACCGCGGGTAAAAATCCACACGCGCTTAGTCCAAGATGCGATCACACGCACACGCGCTAAAGTCGGAACAGCGGGAAAAATCCACACGCGCTTAATTCAAGATGCACACGCGCGGAAATCTAACCGCGGGTAGAAAAAACACACACACAAGAGTATCACGCGACACCATAGAGCTCGCGCAAGATTCTCAAGCGAAGACTCTCACGCGCAGGTTTCTCTTAACGGAAAAACCGCGCGCTTGATAGAAAACGTAGCGTAGCAAAGCCAAACATGCGACAGCAATATAGTTCTTAGTAAATATTTTTCATATGAACCTGAAAATCATATTAAATCTTCTACAATGACATCATAGAAAGAGTCTTGAGTTTTAAAAGGACTTATCTTGTGAAGAGTCTTTGAAACCTTGTTTTCTTTTCGGATAACTCGAAAATCTTCTTACTCCTGTTCAGTGCAAAAATGAATCTCCTCAAGATTCCTGTTTGCTTTTCCAAATAAGCCGCTCGACCGCTTGAAACTTGAAACCCCTGAACAAGTTAAGCAGGAGCAGCTTAATACACGACCTCTCAGCTGGGCAAAGACGATGAAAGGCAGTTTAGAATGTTCACTGTCTTCCCTATAAACAATCACCAGCCAATCAGAACTTAGACTGAGGACCTCCATCTTGGCTTGGGGCATTCTCCATAGACTGCAATGAATGTTAAGGGCAAAATTGGCTGTTTTAAAATTAAACTCATAATAACTTCCAAAAACCTTTCTATACTAATTTTCCCCAGACCTAATGTCTCAGAATATGTCACTGTATCCTAACAGTACCTGACAGTACCCCCCTTCTAACGCCCAGTCCCTGGGCCTTTCTTCAATGGAAATTTCTTATGGAATTTTTCAACCAAATGAGGAGCATGTACATCACTTGCTTTCTCCCAAGTGCGTTCTTCAGGACCAAAACCCTCCCAATCAATGAGATACTGTAGCTTTCCTCTCACTATTATAGAATTCAGAATTTTCTTTACTACAAATTCTTCTGAATCATCTTCCTCAAATACAACTGGTGAAGGAGTAGGTGTCAATCTAGTTCCTTTAACCACAGGTTTCAACAAGCTAACATGAAAAGTTGGGTGAGTTTTCATATGTCTTGGTAATCTAAGGCGAACAGCCACTGGATTTATCACCCTTTCAACAACAAACGGCCCTACAAAACGAGGGCAAAACTTATTTCTTCCCTTAATTCTCAAAAATTTGGTTGATAACCATACCAAATCACCCTCCCTATACTGGGGACTAGTCTTTCTTTTAAGGTCCGCAAATCTTTTATATTTTTGTTTACTCTCCACCAACACCCCTTTTGCCTTCTCCAAATTTCTTTTCATGATCTCTAGTCTCTTTTCCACTTCCGGGTTTTCAGCATCATAATCGATCTCTATACTAAGAAAACGAGGATGAAAACCTCGTCCCAAATAAAATGGAGACATTGAGGTGGCATCCTTACGACAGTTGTTATATGCAAATTCTGCCACCCTCAACATATCTACCCACTCTTCCCCTGTCTGTAGATAACATCTCAAATATTTCTCCAACTCCTGATTTATCCTTTCCACTTGCCCATTGGTTTCGGGATGGTAACCGGATGATAGACATACCTCAACTCCCAATCTCTTACAGAAAGCTCTCCAAAATTTAGAAATAAATTGAGACCGTCTGTCTGAGATAACCTGACTGGGAATTCCATGCAGTTTAACTACTTCTTGCAAGAAACTGTGAGCTAAACTATCAGCGGTAACCTCTCCCTTCATTGGAATGAAATGTGCTTCTTTAGTGAGTAAATCCACTACAACCAATACTGATGTACACCCCTTATCTAGTGGTAGATCCGTGATGAAATCTAAAGACACTGAATACCAAGGCCGCGGTGGAACTGGCAACGGTTCCAATAACCCAGAAGGCTTTCCGATGAGGTTCTTAGATCTAGCACAAACTTCACAGGTCTTAACAAAATTAAGAGTATCTTGTCGAATTTTCTCCCACCAAAAATGTCTTCTGACCAACTCAAGTGTTTTTCGATATCCTGGATGTCCTGCCAGAACAGAATCGTGACATTCCTTCAAAATCTTTTCTCTAAGTTCAATAGATGGTAAATAAAGCCTGTCGTCTAGATAAGGTAAACCATCTTTAATCTTGCGAGCTGGATCCAAACGAACCCAATGTTCAAGTTGTCTCTCAGATATGGATTCTCGTACTTGTTTAAAGATTTCGTTTTCTTTCTCAATTCCAGCAAGAACAAAACGTTCTGGAGCGATCAGAGGAAGTGACTCACAAACCGACTTAACTTCACTGTCTGGAAATTGCCGTGACAGAGCATCTGCTTTTTTATTTTGATTTCGTGGCTTAAAAGTAACTATAAAATCATAATCTGCAAAAAATAAAGACCACCTTAGTTGTCGAGGTGTCAGAGTTCTTGCTGTCTTCAAAAAAAGTAAGTTTCGGTGATCAGTTAATACTGTCACAGTGTGACGTGCTCCTTTTAAAAAATGTCGCCATTCTTCAAATGCTGCTTTGATAGCAAGAAGCTCGCGATCTGAAATGGAATAATTTTCTTCCGCTGGTGAGAACCTCTTAGAAAAGTAGGCCACTGGATGCAATTGTCCAGTAACATTATGCCTCTGCGACAACACTGCTCCCATTGCCACATTGGAAGCATCAGCCTCTACAAAGAATGGCTTGGAAGTATCAGGATGAATCAAGATAGGAGTAGTTATGAATTTCTCCTTCAATACTTTAAAAGCCTCATTAGCCTTAACGTCCCAAACAAAAGGAACTCCTTTCTTCAAAAGTCGAGTAATTGGAGTCACCAAACTGGAGAAGCCTTCAATGAATCTTCGGTAAAAGTTGGCAAATCCCAAAAAACTCTGGATCTCCTTCACCTTCGTTGGAATAGGCCAATCACGAACCGCTTCCACCTTTTTCGGATTCATTTCCAGACCACTAGGAGTGATCACAAAACCTAAAAATTCCACTGAATTCGTATGGAACTGACTCTTCTCCAATTTAGCGTAAAGATTATTCTCTCTCAATTTTCTCAAGACCTGCCGAACGTGAATTTTGTGTTTCTCCAAACTTTGGGAAAAAATCAAAATATCGTCAATATAAACAATAACAAAAATATCAAGAAATTCCCGAAGAACCTCATCGATAAAAAATTGAAAAGCCGCTGGGGCATTGCAAAGACCGAATGGCATCACTTGGTACTCGTACAGGCCAAATCTGGTCTTAAATGCCGTCTTCCACTCAACCCCCTCTTGAACTCGTACAAGATGATAAGCCCCCCTTAAATCCAATTTAGAAAAAATGGTGGCACCTTGAATTTGATTTAACATCTCAGAGATGAGAGGGAGTGGATACCTATTTTTTACTGTCATTCTATTTACCACCCTATAATCTATACAAGTTCTGAGGGAACCGTCAGATTTTGGCACAAAGAACAATGGTGAGGCAGCCGGCGATTGAGAGTGCCGAATAAAACCCTTAGCCAAATTTTCCTTTAAGTATTCTTTCAAATAGGCATTCTCTTTTTCTGTCAGGGCATAAACCCTACTGCTAGGTAAAATAGCTCCAGGCTCCAAATCTATCCTGCAGTCAAACAGTCTATGAGGAGGCAACTCTCCAGCTTCCTTTTCATCAAATACATCCCAAAAATCTTGGTAACAAGTAGGAAGTTCACCCACTACTGCTCCAACATCAAAACCAATTGCCCCTCTTTCTGCAAGTGAAAACGAAACAGAATTCACAAATCTTTCTTCCTCTCCATGACTTTTCCCTAAGAAACAATGTTCCTTACAAAAAGTTGATTCTAGGGATACAAGTCTTGCACTCCAATCAATTCTAGGATTATGCAGAGTAAGCCAGGGCATACCCAAGATTATTTTCAAGATTGGAGCATCAATTAATTCAAAAGAGATAGTTTCCTTATGACCTCCAGTTAACTCCATCTCAAGTACCTCTGTATTATGAGTGATTGGACCTGAAGAAAGAGATGTACCATCAACTGCCCTTACCTGCTCAACTTCTTTCTTAGCCACTAAAGGAACACCTAAACTCTTTGACAATCCTCTGTCCATAAAATTTCCTGTAGCCCCTGAATCAATAATAATTGGCCCAGAACCTAAGATTTTCTTTTCAAACATTAAGGATACGTTCACAGTTATATGAGGAACAGCTGTCTGTATCGTGTTAGCCACTTGTTGTACTCTGCCTGAAGAATTGAAGATCTTCTTGGAGGTAAAAGGACAGTTTTCAAGGAAATGACCACTCCTACCGCAGTATAGGCACAAATTATTCTCCCTTCTTCTTGTCTTCTCTTCCTTTGACAACGGACCTCTCACCCGACTCTGCAGCTCATTTCCCTTTGACTTAACTTCCCTGTTCATCACCTCAACCTTAGATCTCTCTACTCTTCCTGGAAACCTAACTTCCCCTTGAGAACGTCTACGCTCTAAACGTCTTTCGGTTAAACGAAAATCTAACCGAACTACCAAATCAATTAGAGCATCTAAAGTAGTTGGTCATTCCAAAACACCAGCCAAAGCATCTTTCAATTCATCTTTTAAGCCCCGATAAAATAAGGAAGCCCTCTTCTCCTCTGGCCATCTACTCTCTAAAATTAAAGTTCTAAATTGAGTGATATAAGAAATCAACTCCTTTCCTCCCTGACGCAGCTCCAGTAGTTCTCCATCTACCTCTAGAGATACCTGTCTCTTATCAAACATCTTTTTAAATTCGGCCTGGAACAGGGAATAATTATTCAAAGCCAAACTCTTTTGACTCACCAAAAGACTTCCCCACGCAGATGCTTCTCCTGATAAATAAGATAATGTAAATGTGACCTTGGAAGCATTCGTTGAAAATAACTCGGGACGACTTAAGAAATGTAATTCACACTGAGTCTGAAAAATTTGAAACTTTCTCGGATCTCCCAAAAAACGCTCAGGAGCAGCCAAAGGAACTGGCATAACTAAAGTTCCTAAACCACCCACCACTTCTCTTGAAAGTCTATGTTCTTGTTCTTCCCCTACTCTCACCAACTCAGGTGGGTTTCCTGCACCTTCCGAAACTTCCACTTCCTTTTCTTGTATTTGTGTTACCTTTAAATTTAACTCACCTATTCTTTTATTAAGATTTGAGTATTCTCGATGAGCCACCCGTAACTCTTCTCTAATTTCCCTAACCATTTCTCCCAACGCCTCCATGGCTGTCTCGTCGGGGTTCATACAGCTTGGGCAGACTTTTTCTTTTTTATTGGCCTTTCATTCTGTCAGGCTGAGATCCTGGTGTCTGCAGAAGCTGCTGAGCCCCCGACAATCCACCCAAAATGTGGCACTCTGAGCTGATACTATAAACTGCTCAGTTTACCTCACTTCCAGGGGAAAGGGGGAAGGGACAAATTAACAAACACCAGGCTGGAAGCTAAGACTAGCTGGTTCTTCACCTGTGGTAAAACATAAACATATAATACACCTTGTTATTCATGAGGCACTATACTAACCTTAAGTATCAATATCCTTTACCAAATAAAGTAAAAACCATACCTGGAACTTCTCTACAAAATGCCCAGAGAAGTGATAAGCTGACTAGACTTCCTTACTAGTTGACTTGAATCTCAACGATCATTCAGCCTTCTTAGTAGGTCCATGAATGTGAAATTAACTTTGCAGGAAATCTTCTTTAAACTAAAGAAGCTTGAACAAAGTCTTAAGTTCATTAATAGTAAATGGAAGTTCTAGTGTTTCTAGAAAGTATTTATATTTCTTCTTATTAATTTCGTTTTAGAGTGTTTTTACTTAAATAAACAGTTCTTGAAACTTGCGTCAAAAATCTCACGTGGAAATCTCTTGAACTCGCATAAGGATCCAAACTGAGTGAAGATCTTTGAAGCGCTGCAGTCGAAACCGCGGGAAAAATCCACACGCGATTAAACGAAAACACGCACACGCGCTGAAGTCCAACCGCGGGAAATATCCACACGCGCTTAGTCCAAGATGCGAGCACACGCACATGCGTTGACGACAAACCGCGGGTAAAAATCCACACGCGCTTAGTCCAAGATGCGAGCACACGCACACGCGCTGACGACAAACCGCGGGTAAAAATCCACACGCGCTTAGTCCAAGATGCGAGCACACGCACACGCGCTGACGACAAACCGCGGGTAAAAATCCACACGCGCTTAGTCCAAGATGCGAGCACACACGCTGACGACAAACCGCGGGTAAAAATCCACACGCGCTTAGTCCACGATGCGATCACACGCACACGCGCTAAAGTCGGAACAGCGGGAAAAATCCACACGCGCTTAATTCAAGATGCACACGCGCGGAAATCTAACCGCGGGTAGAAAAAACACACACACAAGAGTATCACGCGACACCATAGAGCTCGCGCAAGATTCTCAAGCGAAGACTCTCACGCGCAGGTTTCTCTTAACGGAAAAACCGCGCGCTTGATAGAAAACGTAGCGTAGCAAAGCCAAACATGTGACAGCAATATAGTTCTTAGTAAATATTTTTCATATGAACCTGAAAATCATATTAAATCTTCTACAATGACATCATAGAAAGAGTCTTGAGTTTTAAAAGGACTTATCTTGTGAAGAGTCTTTGAAACCTTGTTTTCTTTTCGGATAACTCGAAAATCTTCTTACTCCTGTTCAGTGCCAAAATGAATCTCCGCAAGATTCCTGTTTGCTTTTCCAAATAAGCCGCTCGACCGCTTGAAACTTGAAACCCCTGAACAAGTTAAGCAGGAGCAGCTTAATACACGACCTCTCAGCTGGGCAAAGACGATGAAAGGCAGTTTAGAATGTTCACTGTCTTCCCTATAAACAATCACCAGCCAATCAGAACTTAGACTGAGGACCTCCATCTTGGCTTGGGGCATTCTCCATAGACTGCAATGAATGTTAAGGGCAAAATTGGCTGTTTTAAAATTAAACTCATAATAACTTCCAAAAACCTTTCTATACTAATTTTCCCCAGACCTAATGTCTCAGAATATGTCACTGTATCCTAACAGTACCTGACAGCACGCCTGCTTCCTGCTGGCATACGTGTTTCCGGATTAGCGCGTCTTTTTTGGCGCACGCGTTAGCCCCGTTCATTTCCATGAATATGTGTTGTAGGCGCGCATGTGGGCGTTCTGCGCATTTGCCTCCTGTACTTCCCCCATGATGCCAACATTTTCGCGCGTTGTTCCCCATTCTGCGTGTCACGCCCCATGTTACGCCTACCTTTGTTGTGTGCGCTGCGCTATGTGCGCTTTCGCTGTGCGCGTAGCGCACGCTGTTTGAAGACGTGTGTGCCAACATTTTAGCGCACATCCATGGATTTACACGCGCACGGACTTCCATGAATCGCTGTAGGTGGGTTTAAATGCGATTTTCGCACATGTGCTGCGATTCGCACGCTTTTGCACGCTTGCGTGGAAATTTCCAGCGCACATACATTCCATGAATCGGCCTGTGAATGGCAAATATACTATGTCGCCACAGATGCCCTCTAGTAGCTCAGAGGGGGTTAATTAGGCTGTTTTCAGCTGAAGGCATATTATAGCTTGAAATGGATCTACTGTTTGGAGTATAATGCTCTCATACAAATTAAGATGTTGGAGAGCCTTTGTAAGTGGGAATATGATAGCACGCAATGGCATTTCGCAATGGCGTTTGGTTATTGACAAGCTTTGTGTTACAGTACTTGCAAAGTTTGAGGGGTCAGTTATTTTCTATTTATTTTCTGCTGTTAGATATAAAGCTAATTGGAACCATTGCAATTCTTCATTGTCCTCTATTTTGTAGGCCATTGCCACTGTTTTTGTGTTTTTTTTATGAAGAGTTCTCCCACAACAGACACATACTATTTCTGCAGATATGTTTTGAAACTTAACAATTTATTTTTTGTATGTGTTTGTTTGGAAGTTGGTGTGTGTGAGGTTTTCGGTAATGTTTTCTGAAGTTACTGAATTGTCTACGTTAATTTCAGTTCCAAAGTACTTACTTTGAATGTGCTCTATTTTTTGAAGGAGTTCTTTGGCTTTTCCCTGTAAGAGAATGGTATTTAAATGTTGTAGTTCTAGAGCAGGATTTTTTGCACAGTATAGTCTATGCACAAGATTCTGTATAGCAGAATGATGTGTTGCTAACATTTTGATGTAGTGGAAGGTACTTTTGCAAGCAGCTCCTGAAAGGCACGCTAATGAATGTCCCAAACCGCACTGGACAGTAGTCCATGGTTTGTAACATTTTCATTCTACTTGTGTCTTTTAGTTTGATGTAGTGATTGAGAAATTGTCATAAACATTTAAAGGATTGTTGCTTTACGTTACACATTCAGCTGCAAGTCCATTTGTACACTGGACAGTTTGTTTGGGTGAAAGGAACATTTGTTTGAAAGCTTGCTGGGGATGTTTTTCTTTAAGGATCACTGTTTATGGCAATTGTTTTTTTTTTCTTGTTTATAAGGGTGTGATTTTAGAGATGAATAGCGTGTTGTGTGATTGTGTAGTGGGATAATAGTTGTGCTTGTGAAGGTTGTAAGTGTAAGAGTGTGTACAGGTGTGATGGGTTTGGGTTAGTGAGTACGAGAGTGGTGGTGCAATTGAATAAGTAGGGACATTGTCATGTCTTGAGGAAAACAGTGTGTGTTGAGTTGGGAACAGAAAGAGTATGTATGTTACAATATAATAAGTTAGAGTGAACTAAATGTTGATTTGAAATGAATACTCTAGGCTAAAATGTAATGACACTGCATTGTTACAATAGTAGAGAAATGAATACTGCTTTAAGGTACTTACTTTGTAGGATGTGAAGAGTGTTATTTTTTCAGTAGCTGTGTTTTGGGAATTTTTTCTTTTCTGTAATTGTAAAAGAAATTTGCTAGGTATATATGGTAATGGCCAAGTACTTCTAGTAAGAGAGGTTGTTGTTTATGAAGGTAGGAGGAGTTGCTGGGAAAAGGAGTTAATAAAGGTGTGTTATGGATTGTGTACTAAAGTATGTTAAGTATGTTCTTAGAACAATTGGAGTATGAGTAGTGATGTTTGGGGATTCAAAAGAACAGGGCAGAAATGGGTGTAAGAAAAAGGTGCTAAAAAAATTTAGTGCTGCTGATTTTAATGAAAGAAGTGCTGTGTTTGTAGGGCAATGTATTTGTAATGTGTTGCAGTGTTTTTAAGAGAAGGGATAGTGTGGCCTAATAGTCATGCAATGGTGGATTGCTGCTGTGGCACTTTTGGTGTATTGTATTAGAGGCTCGAAAAGAAGAGTAATGTATGTGTAAGGTGAAATGTGGTATATATATATATACTTTGGCGTTATACACATAGCTGTGACCAGGCAGACAATGGTGGCAGTGTTAGGGTTGTAAGGAGTGAGGTTGGAAAGTGTGACATGTTTGTGGAATGGAAATTTGAAAATGCTGAGCGTTTACTAATGTATCTTTTTAGGAGTATTTTCATGAAAGTTAAATAATTCATATGTGCATTTATAGTAGCACTATGTGCAACTGTTTTGTAAAAGAAAATAATCACAGATGGAAACGATTTGACGCACTTGGTGTGTGTAAGTTTAATATGTTGGCAGTGCATGCATACTTGCCAAAACATTCCATTCAATTCTGTATGTGGTTATGTAGTCCTAGTATTATTTGTTTGGCTTGTGGGAGTTGTAGTTCGACTTTTCCCATTATAAAACTTGGTCTACAAGTTCCAGATTGTACAGAAAAAAACAGGACTGGATAAGCACCTGCAGATTGGAATGGGTTATGCTAGCAAGTATGCATGTACTGCCAACATATTATACTTCCACATATCAAGTGCAACTTAAAAAAATGTGTAGAAATGTTTTTCTTTCTTTTAGGAAACATTTACACACAGTGCTGCTATAAATGCACATATGCATGTTTTTACTTTCATGAAAATGTTCCGAAAAAGAAACATTTTTAAGCACACAGTATTTCATATTTTCCATTTGAGATAAATGTCACACTTTTGAATATTCCATTCAAGTCCTGTTTTTTTCTTTGCATTGTGGGACTTGTAGTCTGAGTTATATAATGGTTGAAGTGCAATTACAAGCCATAAAATTCAAAGAAAGAAAATAAGACTTGATAAGCACGTACAGATTGGAGTGGGTCTTGTTGGCAGGTATGTATGCCAAAATATTAAACTTGCACACACCTAGCCTGACTCAAAAATATTTTACACATACTTTGCATCTGCTTTTTCTTTCTGTTAGAAAAAAGGTTACATACAGTGCTGCTATAAATTAACATATGAATTTGTTAACATTTATCAAATTGCTTCTAAAAAGAATCATTTTAAATGACATCACTCGATATGAGCAGGTGATGAATGCTCCAATGCATGGATTTGACTGGATTGGTTAAGACGAGAATATGCTTATTGAAAAGCTTATTACAGGGTAAATAGGAGGAACCCCCTCTCTCTCTCTCTCTCTCTCTCTCTCTCTCTCTCTCTCTCTCTCTCTCTATCTATATATATATATATATATATATATATGGTGTGCAGTCATAATGTCGAAAAAAAATGTCGAATGACAAAAATGTCCAAAAAAAATTGTCGAAAAAAAAGTCAAATATATTATTTTTTTATTTATATGTATTTTTTGGGTTTGGTAAGTATAAAAAATGGGTAAAGTATTAAAAAAAAAGAGAGGGGGTTGGGGGAACCCCACATTTGGAAAAAAAAACGTATTGAAAAAAAATGTGACTTTTTTTTTTACATTTTTTTTCGACATTATGACTTTTGACATTTTTGTTTTCGACCAAATGACTATAAACCTACATATATATATATATATATATATATATATATATATATATATATATATATATATATATATATATATTCAGTAAAAAAACTTTGTTAAAGAGACGTTATGGTTAAGTTGCGCTACTAAAAACCTATGAAATTCAGTGAAAAAACTTTGTTAAAGAGATGTTATGGTTCAAAGTAAAACCCAAAAACCTCTGAAATTCAGCAGTTATGGTAACATAATCAACCATAACTCGCGCCACCGTGCACTGCTAACACTAACACCCAGGACATCAAAGATGACATCACAAATGTCATTGATGAAATCACTGATGAAATCACATGTGTATGTACTTTTCATGGAATTTGTGTACTAGGATTTTTATTATAATGTTGCGAAAAAA
Organism: Ambystoma mexicanum; assembly: GCF_040938575.1. NCBI lineage: Eukaryota > Metazoa > Chordata > Amphibia > Caudata > Ambystomatidae > Ambystoma > Ambystoma mexicanum. The sequence goes on along the minus strand of NC_090932.1, from coordinate 993,022,671 downwards.
GTGTCAAGGATATTGCAATAAATATCATACCGTTATTAGTGCTTTGAACAATACATTGATAGAAATAGCATTGTATTATGGGATTCTATCTAGTATACTGAGCTACTAATGGAGAAACATAGCATTGTGTGCAGTGTACAAGATGAAAGTATACTATTTGTAATGTTACTATGTTGAATAATGAAATGATAATTGTCCTGAAATGTTCGAAAATTCACAAGATGGGGGTGTTCTGAGGACGTTATTCGTATTGTGTGATTGCTTAGCTGTATGCAATGAGGGAATGGCACAGAGAGTAAAGTGGACGCCGTACCGTGGCCATGTAATATATATATATAGTTATGGTTAAGTTGCTCATCTCATAGGAAGAGCATTTTTTGGGTGGCTTATACTTCACTCCCCGTGGACGACTACTCACCAAACTTTGCAAAAAAGTATATCAGCCACTCCGAATTTTTTTGCAAAGTTTGGTGAGGTTTGGTCAAGGGGGGGCAAAGTTATAGGGGGGTCCCAAAATTTATTTTTTTCTATAGACTGAATGGAGAAAAAAATTCTGTTGCGCCTACAGCCCAAACCGCTGGACGGATTTTCACCAAATTTGCGGTAGGAGCGGTGCTTGGTCCAGAAAGCGTGCTTTTGTAAATTGGGTGAAAATTTGTCCAATAGTTTTTTTTTTAAACTGACCAAAAATTAGGTCTAAAAAAATTTGTGATATCTATGTCCGCTCCATGGACACACTTCCCTGTTCACTCATGCAATGTGCTCTCTGATTGGCAGGGATGAGGCGTGAGGTACGTCAAATTGTTTCGATGCGCCCGCCATATTGGATGCACTGACATGCGCTGGAAGTGAGCATAAATCCAATTTTGGAGAGTGTGTTGGTGTGTATGTGTGCTTGGAGAGGGTGGGGGAGTAAGAGATGGGTCAAATGCTGTATTTGTTTAGGTGGGAGAAGGCCGTGATGTATTTGTGGACATACTAGACACTGGGCGCACTACTGGCTATTTCAGTTTAGTATGATGTTGGTTTTGGGTCGTTAGAAGAGCATTGGGAGAAGTATTGGGAGAAGAGGGTATGTATTGAAGAGTGCGCTCGTAGGTTGTAATTATTTTTTTGAATGTTAATTGAAGTGCATAGTTTTGAGCTGGATGTATTATGTTTTAGGGTTGTGGTCGTTTGGCAGGTGTTTGTTTCTATGGGTGTGTTGTTTTTGGTACCATCTGCATTATAACACAAAAGCATTATTATTTCGTATTTACTATGTGTCTGAATTTGTAAGGTGGAATGATTATCGGAATTGCAGGTAGTACATAATCAGCCATGGTTTGCATTTTGTAAAAGTTGCTGAAATGGAATGAATTCACAATTAGGTATGGATACATACACAAAGCATTAATTAGGAACTTCTTCCTGTACTACATGCCTGCAAAGAGTGTGTGTATGTTTCCACATGTATAAAAGCCGGAAGATTTCATTTATAGGTATGTTTTTGTTTTCTAGTACTTCTATCAATTAAATTAGACATTTTTGTGGATCTCCTTGTGAGTTTATAGTGAATTTGAACATTCCAGCACAGTAGTCCAGTCTTATTCCATGAACACTGTAAGTGTTGTCAGGATTGTTCGTTGCATTTCTATGAAGGACTAACATTTGCAAAATCAATTGGTCAGTACCGTGTAAGTAAATGTTGTCAATAATTGGTGGCATTTGGAATAGAATATTTATTGCTACATTTGCGTAGCAATTTACAGCAGTTCTATTTTGAAATTTGAATGGACCTGACAGTTCTGTGTGCAAGTCATTTGTTGGGAGTGTGCGATGCTTCTTTGAAGAGGTAGTTGAGTTACTTTGAGCAGTAGATTCTTCTTTGGTTGTGGTACTTGATAAAGTATTACCTTCTTTTATTTTCTTTGGAGGATTTGCTGTGAGATCCTGCATAGATTGAGTCTGAAGTAGTTTTCTTTTACAACGTTTTGCTTTTTGAGGACAGGATAGGTTTTTAGATGGGGGTGTAGAGTGAACGCAGTCTATTGTATTCTAGAATAGAACAATTATAAAAATGTACTTTACTTGCATCAAAGGCGATTAGAAATAGTCTGCCAAGTGTCCATAAGCGTGATAGTGCTACATAGCCAGTGCCTTCTTTAAAGACTGTGCTACCAATATCTATCAATGCTTTATCTAGGGTAAGACCTTGTGATTTGTGCATGGTGACTGCAAGAGCGAGAGTTACAGAAAATTGTTCTCTGCGTACATACATGTCTTTGAAAAGAAGGAAGCGGGCAGTTGAGCGTCCTACCCTTTTAACTTCAGATAGGTTGTCAAAGAGAATATTGACAAATTGAATATTGTTGTCACGTGGGTATGTTTGAAAGCCAACAACTGTACCAAGTGCTCCATTAACTAGTCCTTGGTCCACATCAAGGTTACGTTTAAGCATTACTCTACAGTTTAAAAATAATTTAAATATTTACTCCAAACCAGCTGTGTTAGAGATAGAGTTTTCCAAGGTGTTTAGCCTTGTTGTAGCTTGGTGACACATGGGTAGTGTCATACCATGTACGTACAGTTTGTCTGTGGAAGCAATTTGAAATATTGGTTGCATTTCTTTTTTTAACATTGTTTCATTACATTTTGAACAGCTTGCAAGAGTTGGCATCAAGGACATAGAATTGACATTTGTGTGTGCTAATTGTTCCATGACATCAGTAGCACATGAGTTATGGCCATAAAGTGCATGGATGTGCCTGGTTTTTAATATTGTTTTTGCTTCTTGAGATAGTACACCAACTCTCATACTTTTGAAAAAGTTGGCATATGTCAGGTCTGCAGACTGTCACATATTTTCAGTTAATTCTCTGTATTGGAAATATTGCCAAAGGATGGCATTTCCTATGCTGCCAAACATTTTCCGGACAGTTTGTGCCCTAAGGTTTTAAAAATAGGTTCAGCTTTCACTGGTGTTAATTGAAGAAGATCTCTGAAAACAATAATGTGTTTTCCTCCAAGCTCCTTGTAGTCTGTTTTGAGGACCTCTTGTAGTCTGAGGTGAATTAAAGCCAAAATTAGGCTGGAGACCATGCTTGTTTGAATATTCTGCGTAGTTCAATGCACCTTCTGTAGAACGTTTGTAATCGTTTAATTTGTTTTGGTTTTCTACTGGAAGGAGTAGTAATCAGTGTAAAGTCACACCGCCTATGTTGTAGGCAGCTAAACCTGGGGGGGCAGTTACAACAGCTGACAGTTTGTTGTTTGTCAATTGTTGGAGGAACTTGCAGATGATTTTTTTTAATTAAGAATGTTTTGCCTGAACCAGCTTGACCCCTCACGTATAGCAGATAGGTTTGTAAGCTTGGCAGGTACAGTTTTTATTTTTATGTTGCACACAATGTTCAATTTGTTTTGTTATTTCTTGGAAAATGCTATGCTGCTCAGTGTGTGGTTGTGATTTCAGTACAGCAAATTCTTTTGTAGATTGTTCATAATGACTCATGGGGGGTCATTCTGACCCTGGTGGTAAGGGGGTAACGGCACCGGTAAGGATGCTGTTGATGTTAACCCCCTACCGCCACATTCCGAGGTCCCTTAGCAGGGCCCACCAGGGCTGGCTGGTTTTACCAGCCGCCCTTAGCGGGACTTGTTATGGGACCAGGGAGCTAATTACGGGCCCGCATTTTGCGGGCCCGTTATTAGCTCCTTCACCATTCCCATTGAGCTCTATGGGGGCTCGAATGGGAATGGGGAATGGTTTTCAGAATGGGGACTTCCCGGGTCCTCCAAGGTTGGAAGACCTGATAAGTCCTCTTTCTGACTACCTGGACCCGAACCCGAGTTTGGAGGCAGCCATGGCGCTAATAGCACCATGGCTACCTCCAAACTTGGAATGATCCCCATGGTGTTTTCTACTTCTGTCATGGCTAATTCTGCCTCATTTGCTATTAGTGGCTGTCCAAGTGGTTCTTGGCTTCCTGTTACAGAAGGTTGACTACTGTCAGGAGTGTCCACAACTAGTTGGGCCTGGGGATCTTCTTCCTTTTGCTGTTCATTGTGCAACATTGTTTGGTACTGTGTAAAGTTTACGTCTGTTATAGTGCTTTCATTTTCTTTGAAAGTGTTTTCATAGGAGTCATAGGTATCCAGTAACTCTTCTTCTTTTCTCCATGGTTTAGAGATCTGTAGCAGGGACATGTAATACAGTTCTTAATGTTGAGGAGTTTTTAATGACAATTTGATATGATTAATTAAGCTGCATTTGGTAAGTTTCACTAAGCTGCCTTCACAATTTTCTACTCTGTATCTACCTGTCTTTTCATCTGGTTTAATATTATTTTTGTATGTGAAGTTTTGGGCTAAGTGGGAGAGACACATGGTTTCCAAAGTGGTACTCCTGTTTGGGTAGTATGTGTCTAGTAAATCGTTTTTCAAAATGTCTTGGCTGTTGGGATCATTTTTGGCTATTGTTTCTATGTTCTTTTATGATTTGAGAGCTCTTTTTCTAGATTTAGCAGGACCAAGACTTAGCCATACTATATTGTCAGATTTTACATACAAGGCAGTACCGGTTAAATGGTGTGCAGCTTCATAGCAGCCACTTTCTCTATGAGAGAGCATTGTTATGCTTAAACTGTACAATTTATGTGATAGTGTTTTGTCAGATGATTTGTCACCCGAGAGGTCCTGAAGCTCTGTTTTCTCTGCTTTGGTTAAGTAGGCTGTGACATATAGTGCAAATGCAGTGTACTGCACATCTGTGTTTGCATTCCATAGGAGGACAATGATTGCATGAAATCATTGATGTATTTTGATTCTTCTGTTTTTTTAATGTAATATGTGTTCTTAGGTGATTTACAATTGACAATATGGGCCTCATTATAAGTCTGGCGCTCACGGAATGAAGGGGGCTGGTACGGGACCGGCCCCCTTCATTCTGTCAGGGCTGATTATGAGGTTCCCAGAGCGACACACGGATTGGACGCCTGGTAAAACCAGTTGTCCTTTCTGGGTCCCGCGAGGGGAAGAGGGAGGTAACAATGGGACACTCATAATGTGCCCGTTGTTACCTCCATCCCCATTCCCATTGAGCCCTATCGGGGTTAAAGTGGGAATGGGGAATGATTCCTGCAAGGAGGACTTACCGGGTCCTCCTATGTCAAAATGACCCGGTAACTCCCTTTGAAGGAACCTGATAAATTAGCCCGGTGTGGTGGCAGCCATGGTGCTAAAAGCTCCATTGCTACCGCCAAACTCCTAATTAGGCCCTATGTATAACTGAAGACATGAAGTTGTTTACTTGACCTGTTGTTGAAACTCGTCTAGGGAAACCAACGCAGCATTTGGGGCAGTATTCCCCATTGTTTTTATATTTGCGACAACAATATTTCCCATATTTGTGTCTTTGGAATTATAACACCTGTGCATGAAGGTCACTATGTGCTGTTTATGAAGGGATTTCACAAGTGACATATTTTTGGATGAACTGCAAAACAGTGGCATCACTATCCTGACAAAATTTAGGAGCATCTTTATTCCACATAAGCATGGGGATGTGTGGTGCTCCTCTGGCCTGGAATTATTTTCTCCAAAAGAAGTGTTGCATTTCTCACAGGGGAGGAAAAGTTGTATTACAAATGAAGTGTAGCATAGCAATGAAGCAATGATGGAAATATCTTGATACATTCACAGGATCTAGAGAGCAGAGTTCTCCTGGTGTTTTTATATCTATGTTTGTTTTATTTTTGTTTACTATGCGTAGGAAATCGTGTAAATCTTCCCATGCATATTCTGCACAAATTAATGTCACAAACCAAGTGGGTGGGCCAAGGTTTATTATCATACAGCGTACAACTCTGATGTCGGAACCAGTATTCTTTTGTACCACACATGTTTGCTAAAAGATTTGTAATGCTTGAATGTAAAATCTCATCTTTTTCTTGCACTTTATGTAGTAACTCCATAGCTAACATATTTTGAAAATGGGTACCTGATTTCAATGTGTGTGCAACTCCGTCGCATAGAGTTGCTAGTTCACTTTCAAAGAGAAGGTGAAATATGTATTCCACGTTTTGTCGGAATCTGGGGTCTTCAGAATACATTCGTAAAGAGAGGTATTCTGATGCTGAGATTTGTGCGGGTCTATCATCGTACCTTCTTCCTTTTCCATTAGGAAAGAGTAGAGGAAAGGCACGTGCTCCTATACTTTTTTCCCATATGCTGATTGGAGATCCTTTGGCTTGTTGCATTTGGTACTTTTCCAGTGCATCATCGATGGTGACTTTAGATTGAAATGGGTGATTTGTGTAATAGTCTAAAATATTGGATTCTGTAGCAGGATCTAGAAGTTGAAATTGACTAGTTTCTGATGACTCTTGAATTATTTCAATGGTTTCCCTCAGGTTTTCTTCAATATTAGTTTCTCTGCATGTATTCATGTGGTCTTTTATATATTGCAGGGCTCGTCTATCTTTATGTAAGTCCACGAGTTGTTGCCAATTTATTTTGTTTTTTTTAGGTACGCCATTTAATAAGATAATTAAAGATTGATCTACTGGTTGTTGCACTCCCAGAGTGTGTAGGTAGAAAAAGGGGGTAGGGGAAGCCTTCTTTTTTGTTAAAGGGGGGCTTGACTCAAAAGGCGTTTTAGGATAAGGAGAAGGAATGGAGTCAGCAGCTACCCCTGATCAACCGTGTAGGATAAGTAGGTCAAGACAGGCTGGAAGCTACTGTTGAAGCACTAGCTAATTAGGGTCATACGATTGTTTTAGGTTTAGAAAAACAGATTCAATTTATTCATGGGTTTGGGCACATCTATTTTAAAAGTTAGTTCACAAAAAGAACAAACACGAAGAAAAACAGATTAGAACTGTCACATATGAGCCTCATTCGGCTTATGATGGAAGGTGAAAACAAATAAAAAACTGTTGTTAACATCACAGTTGAATTGAGTGAGGGTTAGTAGCATAAGTGTATCGTATTTGTTCCAAATACTACTATTAGATTTTTTTTAGTATGGTATTACAGTCGACACATATAATATTCAGGTATTTCTGGTTCGGGGAATAGTCAGCCTTCACTGAGTAGAGAATGTTCACAGATGAAGGGTCCGAACTGTCATCAGGACGTTGTTTGGGACTGCTGAACGCCTATAGAGACAGGTGACACATAGGGAAGAGGGTGTGTTATCAGAAGTTAAAAGGGAGACCATACAGATTGAGTGCTGTATCGGAACTGCGTGCTAGACACATACCTATATCAATTTACGGAACATCAGACTGGATGTAAAAACGGCACCTCAGTTGGTGCGGGCATCTATAGCAGGATGTCTACAGGGGAAAGGATAACAATTAGTTACCGTAATAATATGACAAATCATGAGTGACTATTAATAGATAGTGGAAAAAGAGGCATACCTTAATTAGCAGGTTTGTAGTCCAGAAATGGTGCTGGAACTTAGTTCACAGGCAGGGGTTGCCGTGAGAAATACAGGGCCTAGTTCAGGTTAGAAAGATGGCCATGATCGCTGTTAGGAAAATAGGTCGAGGAAGTTCGTTTATAGTCAGGATACTGTTTTGTTTGAACTTTTTGTACACATTCTGCTAGAGGTGGATGCTTATTTTTGAGGTTTTAGTTTGATTTTATTTACTTTTACTTTGCTTTCTACGGAGTTGCTTTTTGGTAGGCATTCGTGGGGGTCTGTTGGAGAAAAAAAGAAAGTGTGGGTTGGGATTTTGTGCAGTAAATGCGTGCTTTGTGCATGAGTGTCTGAGTATGACGGTAAGGATGTATGTAGAGGTGTGTGATTGTGCAATGGGCTGCTACATCAGGTTGGGAAGGCTATTCTTGTATTTGTGTGTTAGTATACTGGTGTTCAGATTGCAGTAGAAAGTATGGAGCACTACTGCTGAATCTAATGTTGCAGTGTTAATACAATTGTTTGTTCTAGAATAGTATAATTCTACAGTGTTTGACTAACAGTTAGAACATTATGGCAGTATTGCATTTACTTCTTTGGATGGAAAGAGTAGGTTTCTTCTGATATCTCGTTCATACTTCAGACACTGCTGCTTTTCAGGAGTGTGGTCTTCACTGTAGTTGTGAAAGAAACAAGTTAGTGAATATGTGTGTTAATACCACTGTTAATGTAGACATGGATTTCTTTGTTTTGGCAGAATTATTGCTTTCTGATAACTGTGCATCGCATGTACATGTACTTTTCTTTGCCTATGTACATTCTGAATATTTTATTTAGAATCTGTTAGTTGAAGTGCTTTGGAAATTAGTACAATAGTAAGCGCACAGAGCACACTTGGCTCCATAAGGCTGTGTTATTGGATGTTAGGAGATAGAAGAAATAATTGTATGCTTTGTTTGCTATTTTTACAGGGTAAATAGTGGGAACTGTATGGAAAAGTATGGAGTGTATGTATTTGTGAAAGTGTGGGAAATAAATAGAAGGATTTGATGGGGTCAGCAGCTTATTACTCAGAAGGTGATTACTAAACTACTGGGTGATTCGGTAGTGCTTGGAGATGGGAGAGTCTCAAATAAAGTAAGGGATGCAAGGAACGATCTGGTGCTTGTGTTGCAGACTAAAGGGAAGGGGGAGATGTTGTATGTCTTGCTTTACAACACAGTACATAGTTGTAGATGATTTGATCGATATGACTGCACCTGTGCATAGTTGAAAGCTGTTTTGAAATCTAGAACAGAATGGGCAACCAGATGGAATGAGAGAGCTGTGTAGACTGGAAGAACAGTTGTAGAGGCAGTGGTGTTGTTTCAGCTGGGAGCCTTTCAAATGATATTGGCTATCTGTGTGCATAAATAAAGATGCATGTACACATCCTGGCTGCGTGTAATTTCATAACACACTAGAAAGCCTTTTTCCATTATTATACTGTTATTTCTCCCATATTTTAACATGAAATGGCACTGTGTTAGATAGGTGTGCGTGTTGTGTCTGATTACTAATATAGTCATTTGTGAAGGAAGTTGAAATGATAGAATATATGTGAAAAATGCAGAATGTATAGAAATGAAATTGTATGTACATCTTATGCACTATAATGCATTAAATGCTATCATGGTTGAAATGTGGTTAAATACGTGGCAGTGGTTACAGAAATGATAGAATGAATGAAGAAAATAACAGTTTGCACATTGCAGTTAATAATATGGGTAAATAAAAAATTGGAGAGCAGACAATTTTGCAAGTAACACTTTACTATAGCAGATGGTAGAAATGACAGTAAGCTTGTTTTACAGGTTAAACAGGGTAAGTAGCAATTACTCTGTGTATGTGCATTTATACAAGAGATGTACATGCATGATACATGTCAATCCTCCCGATTTCACCGGGATACTCCCCATTTTTCTGTGAAAAATATTGTTATTTTTCACGTTCTCCCACCGAAAATACATATTTTCCCAATGCATTCTTATGACACAAATGTTGTCTCCCGATTTTTCCGTGGAAATATGCCTCCCAGGTGGGTCGGAATATTGGCATGTATGATGTACTGTGCAACATATATTCATACCTGTACTTTGTGTTCGTGCATGAATGTGCAAGTAGAAATGTTTGAGAGTTTACTAGTAGTTGCTGTAGGTGCTTGGCAGTCACAGCACAATTGTACTTGGAGTAATCAACAGTACATCTAAAGTGCTGAATTGTGATGATGGAGTTAGCTGTAGAGGTCTTGCATGTGATTGGTGGATAGTTGTGTGACTGCTTAACAGTAGCCAATGAGGGAATGGTGAAGAGTGTGAACTGGAAAGGGTAGAAGGGCTGCCCCAGTGTTACTTACGTGCTCTGTGGACAGCACGGCTGTTCGCATACAAGACATGCCACATCCAGGGCTTCCGAGCATGAAATGGGAGTTTATTTTGAGGATTAGCTAATCAGGTGTTGAGGTTCTGCTTTGTATTGAGAGAGGCTGTATGTAGTGAAGATGGGGGAGGTGGAGAAAGTCAGGGTGCTGGTGCTTGGAGATAGGCATGTCTTTATCTTTTGTGGCAAATGCAGTGCTGTTTTGGAACATAAGGGTTGCTCTGGAGAAGCTAATGTGAAGATTTTTGGAGGAAAATAAGGGAAAAAAACCCTAAAAAAATCAAAATAGAAGGTGTTTCTGAAGCAGCTGCAAAAACCCCCCAAAAAAGCTCTTTTCAGAGCCAACCTCAAAGGGGAAATGGGGCACACTATTTAAATTTTAATTATGCAAGCTAAGATTTTTCTATGTGTCCGCGGACACCCGCGCTGTCCCCGAACATTTCGAACACCAAGAAAGGGCTAAAAAAATTCCAAAGAGTAGGCAGGTCACCAGGGACATTGTGTGGGACATGTGCAAAGCTGAACTCTCCCAGGAAATTACCTTGGATGCTGAAAAAAACACTTTTTAGGTATCCGGGTCCCCGGACATGGTTCGTTTTGCATAGCGCGGGTGCGGTCACATGATGATGTCGAGGACACGTTGGAGAATGGGATGGCTGTCCATAGGACACCAAATGCGTGGGGTCGGGTCTACGCATGCATGCAGGTGTTCTACAGACAGTGTTCCAGTCCCCAAACTAATTAAAAATGCCACAAACGTGCAGTGGACAATTGCGGACAGGTAAGATGTTCGTAGGGGCAAGGGTATGCTTCACATGCTCGTGGGTGTTCTACAGACAGAGTTCAGGTGCCCGAACAAAACAAATGTGTGTCACAACTTTGCAGACAGGTGGATGGGCTATCTGTTCTATGGACATATTCATTCTGGCTACAGACAAGGCGAACAGGGGGCATTTTCTTAGGATACTCTATTTTGCATACCTACGAACATGTGGACATCTTCAGTGTTCCCCCATTTTTACTACGGCCAATTCAAACAGGTATAGTGTCCTTGGGACTCCCCCATTTTGGTTAATTGCGGACAGGCGGACATCTTTTGTGTCCTAAGGACACCTCCATTTTGATTGCGAAAATATGAACAGGTATAGTGTCCTTAGGACACCCCCATTTTGGTTAATTGAGGACATCCCGGACAGCCGCGCTGTCCGCGGATACCTTAACTGCCTTTTAAAAAAAAATAAGACACAGATGAATATACTAACAACACACTTAAATCTCATATTATTTTATAAAAGTATAAAAAATATGAAAGAGAGGTTTGGACATGATGGATGGTAGAGGAGGAAGGGATTGAAGTCTCATCATAACGTTTTTCTTGCTGGGGAGGTTTTGGGGATAGTTGGCTGGGACATGGAGAGGTGGAACAGATACATGTGGGGCAGTGATATTTATTTTTTTATTCTATATGGTCCTAAACAAAGTTTTTTATAAGAATGACATTTTTTATGAACAGATCAATTTTTAGCTCCATTTGCTGCAGAGGATTTTCTAACGTCTCTCTTGGTATAATATCTTTAATGTCTGTATGGTCTGTTAATAAAAAATGTTAAGTACAAATAAAGTAATGGTTATTAATTGGCTTACATAAAGAAATGTAGTTTCTACCATTAGTATCACTCTCTTCACTCATTTCATACCGAGGAACATTTTCTTCCAGCCATTTCAAAGTACTGGACATTTCTGTGTAAAAAAAAAAAATAATATTAGTTTTAGTGTACCTAATTCAGAACGTTTATAAATATATACAATAATGTAGTGTACTCACGAGTTTCTTGCTAAATTTTGATGTTACTGCTGCATAGGTGTCCTGTTGATTTTTGCTGTGCAATTTCTATGAGGTAATTCTGTTGCAGGCATATTTATTGTGTTTTGGTATATTCCAATATGTTGCATATGCTATGTTACTGGACTGTTATTGCCTTACATACACAGTTTCACTTCTTATTTATTATTGAATGTAATTTATTTATGTGCTGTTTTTTGAACATGTTTAGTGTTTTTTTTTGTTTTGGATGATATAACAATGTGAGATATCACCTGAGTTTTTGGATAGTGTTGCTGTTGTCCGAGTCCGTCCGCGAACAGGCGCATGGTCCGCGGAAATCAGACCCACTAGCGCAGGTAGGGGGTTCAGTATGTTCAATGTTATATGTATATAAACAAAGGGCATCCTAGTAAACATTTATCAAATTTACATTATCTCTATATCTATATTCAGTGAAAAACCTTTGTTACAGGAACGTTATGGTTAAGCTGTGCTACTAAAAACCTATCAAATTTAGTAAAAAAACGTTGTTAAAGGGACGTTATGGTTAAGTTGCGCTACTAAAAACCTATGAAATTCAGTGAAAAAAACTTTGTTAAAGTGACATTATGGTTCCAAGTAAAACCGAAAACCCCCTGAAATTCCCCAGTTATGGTAAACTAAGCAACCATAACTTGCACCACCACCGTGCACTGCTAAGACTAACACCCAGGACATCAAAGATGACATCTCAAATGTCATTGATGACATCACTGATGACATTACATATAAAAGAAATTCACATATAAAACGCAATTAATTCCAATGAAAAGTCAGTATAAGGGGTTGTGTGTACAGTGTTGGTCCAGTGTCCATGGACGTAGTGGCCATTCAATGGGTGGGGGAGACTTTAAACTAAATTTCAGTTAATTGTTCTTTAGTGGTGGCTTCTGGCAACTGGTTCATGCACATCTTCAGCCGAAAACTATGCACCAATGGACTTGGGCAGAGCAGTATATACAATTGGGGTTTCAGGCACCTACGAATAATCTGGCTGACATCCCTATAACCCTTTAACTGTTCAGGATGGTCATAATTACAATGCCAATCCCATTTTGCCACTCTACAAAATAATGTGCCATTTAATGTGCCAAAAAGGGAGCACCGCTTTAAATCAGGATACCATCCAATCACCAGTGTCACCAGTATAGGGCAAGTAGGAGACAGTGTTGCCCTAAAAAAAATGGCACCTCTGCACATCAGCAGCTGCGCCTTTAATGAGAGCACCTCCAACTCTAACCGTACATATTCAATTGCGGCAGACTTGGAAAGACCCAACACCCTCCTCCAAAAAACGGCCTCCAAAATGTCTAACCACTTCAGATCCCTCATCACCAAGGCCTCCAAACCGTACAAGATCGAGGTTGAGAAATACTGTTTATGCAGCACCAACACTCCCTTCAATGAGAAGCCTGCATGGTTGATTGCAAACTTTTTAACCAAACACGTGATTTATTTTGCTCACGTTGATTTGGTTTCGACTATATGGTCATACCCAGAGGTTGCCGACATCTCAAGGCCCAAATACTTGTATGATTCAACATAATCAATATGCTCTACTCTGACATTTAACTTGCATCTATTGATTTTCTTGGCTGAAACCAACCAAATTGTCTGCGTACAGCATCCCAGAAACAGTAGTAGCCCAAATCTTAGGAGAGCAGCCAACACTCCCTGTCAATCATTCCAGCAGATCATAAATGTAAATGTTGAACAGCATGGGAGCAAGCATGCATCCCTGCTTTACTCCCCTGCTAATTCACATCTGTTTCGAGAGTGATCCATCATCTCTCAAACGGATCTGGGCCGTAGTGCCAGAGTGTGAAGCTACAATTACTTCTAGCAACCAGCTTGGGCAACCCCATCTTCTCAATTGTGTCAATAAGATGTTGATATCCACTTGATCAAATGCAGACCTAAAGTCCACAAATGTAATATGTAAAGAGGGATAATTGGGCTGTTTTGCCTGAGTGATTAACGTATCCAGTGTCCTGAGGTTAGGTGGCATGCAAGAACTGTGTCGAAACCCCAACTGAAACGGATTAAGAATATTTTTTCTGCCAACCCATGTCAGTAGGTGTTCCAACACAGAAGTGGCAAACACCTTACCAGTGGTATCTAATAGGGATAGTAACCTATAGTTTTTGCGGATAAACAAACCCCTGATTTGAAGACGGGACAAATATTGATTATTTCCAAGAATCGCGTTTCTCCTTTATAGCACAAACCATTTGATACAGTGGACACAAGGTACTAGCCCATATGCGTATATCCCCTTTTAATACAGCAGCTAAAACTCGTTTGACCTGGCGCCCTAGAATTATTAAGCTTTGTCAAATGTAAATACAGATTTTAAATGTTAAAAACAATGGGCCACTCCAGGGTAATATGACCCCCAGTCTCTATGAAGTCCAACAGGTTAAACATTGCATCTTCAATATAGGTGTTCCATGCCACTTCTGCTATAGTGTTTAAAATAGAATACTCAGATGTCCCTCTGGCTGAGGTCAGGACCATCCGCATATTGCTTGCGCTGCCACTCTGCAAGGCCGCCACCATCCCTTGCCAGTTATATGTTAACCCATCATGCCGTCTCCTGGCATGCCAGTTTCTATAATTATTCTTGTTCCTACATGAATTTTTCTCCAATGAATATGAAGAACTGGAAGTCTATTTTAAATCTCTTATTTGTCTCCGTAGGCATTTCTTAGCTTTATTTATCTCAGGGTCGTAAGTGTGTACCGCCTGCTTAGAAGACACCATAATGTTTTTACCCATCCATATTCCTGTTCTGTGTGCTAGCTTCTTAAACCATAGTTCTATTCAATTTACAGTTTTTCATTTTAACTTGGAATTCTTCTCCTGCATTTCTCTCCACATTATGCTACAGCCCCTGTGAAAATTTCTTTCAGATTGTCAATGTTTTCACTCTTTCATTTAGTGTGTTATTACAACCCATCATACCAAGTAGGTTCCCCTGGAATGTCACCAGTGGTTCTCCCATTTAGGATCACCATTTCCCAATCCATCAGGAATCACAACCATCTTGTGCCTCTGGCGTTAGCCACTTTCAATACCATTTTATTAATCCCCACTTCAGTGCGAGATTTACCTGTAATCAAATGTTCCCTGCATCGAGCAATGAGGTCACCCCCAAAATAGTACAAAATTCAGTAAGTACATTTATCCAGTTCGTAATCAATTCATCAACATAGTTGAATATGTCTCTGGTCCCACTCCCTCTAGGATGGTCATAGATATTAAGCAACAGCAGTTGTTTTACTCTAAAAGCTCCCCCAATAGAACTTTTACCGCTAAAACGTTGCCAACTGGTTCAGCAGGAGCACTATGCAAGATGTATACTCAAGTTTGACCCCTATAAGAAGCCCACCATACAGACACCACATAGTGCCCTTCTTGGCCATCACCTGATGTATTGCAAACCCATCCACTAAACATGTGTAGTTAATCGGTTTCCTGCAACATGAACACTGAGTGTCCCAGCAAACACTCACTATAGGGACCCTTCTGCAGAAAGTGTGAATGGGCTCTGGTATTCCAAGAGGCCAGTACTAATTCTCACTTCACCATACCATCGATCCCTATTAAAATATCTTTTAGACATAGCCAGCCGTGGGGATTTTTTGAATCCTGACGGAACATAGTTATCACTGTTTTTGTGGGTACCTTATTTTCAAATGCACTTACACAATGATTACAACAGGCATCCATTTCCAAGGATAACGTAACGTTGTATAATTCAAAACCAAAGAACTCAAGAGATTCATACTGGGCTCTTATTAATGAGGCCATTACAGGTAAGAAACAATGAACATGTGCATGCCTCCCACCAATGCTTTACTGGTTCAATAAAGTCAAAGTCAAAGTCACATGAGCGTAAAATATAAAGATGCCATCCTCCCACATGCTCTCAGCAGTTCGCTTCTCATTATATGATTCTCACGACCCTTCCACTCTTTCTTGCCAATTGTGAAAGTTCTAGGGTCAAGAGGCTGGGCAGACAACAGAGTTGGTTGAGAGGTGATTAATAAATCCACAGGAACAGTATGCCCAGCATTAGTTATTGCCGGCCCCAAGGCTGTCGCCACCATTTGAGGGACTGACGGAATCAGATCCACTTCGTTGACCTCAATTATAGATGGACATCATTGCGATGCCACAGATCTTATTGGAACAGCATCAGTACCTTTAATTAGCCAATGGGTCAAAGTCCCCCCACACAACTACTGCCTTTTCTTTTTTCGTGCAGCTTTATTTGCGGACTTGCCTTGTCGACATTTGCTGGTTTGACAGTATCACAGTAGTGGAATTCAGTGGGTGATTGGAGTCAACCCCAAGAACCCCCTCAGATTCAGTTTTACGTGCTGCTTCCCTTTTTTTTGTTTTTTCCTCCATCATCTCTGTGAGTTAGATAACAAAATGGGATTGAAGAGATGTCTCCAGTTTGTCACCCCCATCCTCCGAAAGGTGGGAGTGAATTATAATGGGTGGGGTGTAAGGAGCACCGTCCCATTAAATTTCAGATGACCCTCTTTTGTAGACCAGTATGTCAAACAACCTATACAAATCGAATGCCACAAAACAAGACTGCAATTGTGCGATCTGCCCATTTTGCTTCAATACTTCCTCATGGATCCACCTGCATACTTGTGGAAGTATTTTCACAGCAAAATGTAAAACATTACACAAAGAACCCCCATCTGAGAATGCCGCCACATCTGCCCAATCTCCCTTCCCTACTGCCCATTCATAGCTTCCACTACACAGTGTTGCAGGGAATAAGAGAGATTTGGACTCACTGAGAGCATCTGAGAAATGGTGGGAACCTCAAAAGTAGGAATGGTAGTGGCAGGATTGCTTATAACAGGATCCAACCTGCTTGGCTTTGGAATTCCAGATTGGGTAATTATGGGAGGTTCCAACACTCAGGCGCAGTTACACACGAAGTAGTACAGCTTTAACAGTTAATTGTTATCTATGTCAGCAAACATTACATTTAACTCAACAGGAGGCAAAGCCTCCCCCACAGAGGTCTTGGATGTATCCACAGGAGGACCCACCAGTACTGCCGGCCCCATCTTTGTATTGTTTGTTTTAAAGTAGTTAGTTATCTGTCCCGCACTGGTGGTTACAATGGCAGTAGGCGAGCCTTGCTGGTCATTAGAAGGCCTGATGGCAGGGTCCTTAGGCAATGTTGCCTGAGAAACACAACACACAGATCATTTATAACTGTTAATTTTGCTGTACAGCTTACTCTTGCTTTTGCAGAGGTTATGTGTCCTTTGCTTTGTTGGATCCCTGGTATTTTTAAGTGGGAGGAATGCAATTGACTTTATGCCCAATGTACACGTGTGGACAGACCAATTCACAAGCTTCAGCCCTGGAGACCGAAGCCAGTCCACTTCACAAAATCATGTCTCTCACCTTGGCGTAGCCTTTCTCTGTTTACTGCTTAGGTGGAAACAGGTAGAAACATGAGAACACACTCCACCACATTCTTCGTTTTAAAGACATGAACCACTGCAGCAGCCGTAGAAAGGGTAGACAGATTCTCCAGCAGCCAGTCCACACAGAGAACACACTCCACCACACTCTGCAATGCTCTGCATCCAGCTATAGTGTTTTAAATAAGTGAATCGCTGCAGAGCAGTAGAAAGGGTAGACAGACTCTCCAGCAGCCTGTCCACACAGAGAACCCACTCCAACACACTCCACCACACAGTGCCAGTATTAGTTGATCTCTGGATGTTATCCTACTTTAAACTCCCATGTCTATGGACAGGAGAAACAGAAAGGTCCATGGACGGTTCCTCTGAAGGTGCCCACTGATTACTTTTAGTCATTCTCAATCTGGCAGAGATCCTGAGAGCACCATGTTTTGGAGAACTGAAAGAGAGAGATATCTGTCTGGAAATGACACCTGGCCTGGACATGGGAACAGGGGCACTGAAGCAGAAGAGGGGGAAGAGAAAGATGAAGGTGAGGTAGATGAGATACCTACCACAAGCACCAACAAGGAATTATTCATGTGGCATCATCTTACCACCTTTGGAGGTTACCAAAGCCTCAGGCTGTTTTTGTGAAATACACTGTTGTGGAGCCAAACTCAGTTGTGGACAACACGGGTAGTACTTCTTTGGTACTACCTCTATGCACTGCCACACCTGCATATTCCACTACACATTCCACCCAGGTGCTCATGTAAGTGAACGTCACTTACATGTACTGCAAACATATTGGACTTCCTCACACCAACTTCCACTTAATAGTGTTCTACAAATCCTTTGCAACAGCAATCCCCTTGTAAAAAGAAGTTACAAACAGTGCAGCTATAAATGCACATCTGCGTTTTTATTTTCAACAAAATGCTCCTAAAAAGAAACATTTTTAAACCAACAGCATTTTTCCTTATGTATAGATAATATATTTTCATCCTTAGTCATCAGATCCGTTATAGTGCAACCATTCTCCACCTGCTCACAGATATGTGTATAGTGCCAATACATTTTTTGTTTCAATACATTTCTACTCCAAAAATGGTAACTTAAATGCAACACTTTTTCTTAGATAAACAAGCCCAGTCTTTTGCAAACACTACTACAGCACAACAGCAGCTGAACGGGTAGACAGACTTTCCAGCAGCCATCCCACACAGAGAACACACTCCACCACACTGTGCGATGCTCTGCATCCAGTTATGGTGTTTTAAAGAAGTGAATCGCTGCATCAGCAGTAGAAAGGGTAGACAGACTCTCTAGAAGCCAATCCACAACAAGAATACACTCCAACCCACTCCAGCACACAGCGCCAATATTAGTTGATCTCTCAATTTTAACCTACTTTAAACTCACATGTCCATGAAAGGTCCACGGACGGTTCCTCTGAAGGACCCACTGATTACTTTTAGTCATTCCCATTCTGGCAGAGATCCTGAGAGCACCATGTTTCGGAGAACTGCAAGTGAGATATATCTGTCTGTAAATGACATCTGGCCTAGACAAGGGAACAGGGGCACTGAAGCAGAGGGGGAGGAGAAAGATGAAGATGAGGTAGATGAGATACCTACCACCAGCACCAACAAGGAATCATGGATATGGCATAATTTGACCACCATTGGAGGTTATCAAAGGCTCAGGCTGCCATTGTAAAATGCACTGATTACAGAGCCACACTCAGTCGTGGACAACATAGGCAGTACTTCCTTGGTACTATCTCTATGAGCACCACACCTACATATTCCACCGCATATTCCGTCCAGGTGCCCTGAGAAAGGCTGCTCACATTAAGTGGCAGTCACTTACATGTACTGCAGACATATTGGACTTCCTCACACCAAATGCCACTTGCAGTGTTCTACAAATCATTTGCAACAACACCTCCCTTGTAAAAAAAAAATTACAAACAGTGCAGCTCAAAATGCACATCTGCATTTTTTATTTTCAATAAAATGCTCCTAAAAGAAACAATTTTAAACCAACAGCATGTTTTCTTATGTATACATATCATATTTTCAAAACGTTTGTCATCACATCCTTTATAGGGCCACCATTCTCCACCTGCTCACATATATGTGTATAGTGCCAATACATTATTTTGTTTCAATAAATTCCTACTACAAAAATGGTAACATAAATGCAACACTTTTCCTTGGATAAACAAGACCAGTCTTTTGCAACCACTGCTACAGCACACCATATACTAACAACATACATTGCTGCAACTGTTCCAAGTAGGCCACAGTTTTCCTACTCTTTGAAAACACTGCAACACATTACAAATCCATTACACCACAATATATTAGAAGAACCAGGACAAACATTGCCCTTCTACAAAAACAAACAAAAAAACATACGTGTTTATTTATTTTGGATTCAAGGCTAATTTTGCTGTACAGATAATACCTTTCTATATTAGTCATACTGCAAATGTTACTGTGCTGCAAAAGGTAACTAAATATGCACCCTTTTCACACTATGCCCTGTTGCTTATAATATGCCAAACTGCACTTGTCATAGTTTTATCATTCCAACAGCACATTTTGTTCCAACAACACATTTAACATACTTTAGCACTCCAACCATCACACAGCTTTATTCACTCTGTTTTCACAATAACTCCTCCTTCCTTAATAAATAACAACATTTGCTACTGAAACTACTTCACCATTAGCACACATACCAGCTAACTTTGTTTTACAATTTCAGGAAAAAATAAGATTGACAAACACAGCTAATGAGCAAAGAAAACTCTTAACATCCTCCAAAGTAAGTATATTAATATAGCATGTATATCTTTTTAATTAATATAGCATGTATGTCTTTCTAATTGTAATAACATCCAGTTAATTATTGTATTTCACTCGTACTCAATTTAGTGTGGCAGTCACACCTTTTCTAATCCTATCTCAACATTGTTCTTTAGTCAATACACCACAAATTCAATGTTGTCTAACAAAACATCTACCTCTAATACCACAATTTAATTTGTATTCTTCCATACCCCTATCCACTTCAAGTCCTCAATTCTAACCCAACAACTTTCACACTCATTGCATTCCAAATTATTAACACACTTTACCACACATACACACTCTTCCTCACCCCTATACACTTTACAGCAACCACTATTTTCCAAAACACATCATAATATTCCTACTTATGAAATCAAACCACCACTCCCTTACCCACGAATAGCATTACTGCTCAACACATTCTACTATCAATAGTTTATTACCCATTCCCCATCACATGACTATACCTATTTTATACAACACCACCTGATTTCAATGTCAAGCCCATCACACCTATACAACTTCTTACTCGTACAACCTTTCCAATCACACCTATCATCCCACTACACAATTGCACAGCACACTTTTCATCTCTACAATAACACCCACACACCCATCATTTTTATACACAAATACACCCATAAACATTCCACAACTTTGAAACACCCACTTTCCTTTTTCCTAACAGACCCAAAGGAATGTCTACTAAAACCCAACTCATAGAAAACACAGAAAATATAGAGCAGATACAAATTGGAACAAGCCATATAGTCAACCATCTCTAAAATAATGTATAGAAAACATGAAAAACAGAACTGCTAGTAACCTCACTCAACAAAAATAAAGCAGCTAGCAGTAAAAATGTAAGCCACATCTTGCAAAAAATAAAAGTAAACAAAGATGTAGAAAGGAAAGCAGACCTAAAAATTTAACTAACACTATATCTACCAATGGTAACATAGCCACAATAAAACAGTCCGGAAAATAAATTTTACAAAAACATTTCCACTGTAAAGTTCTTAAAAATATCATCAATCATCAAAAAATCTAAAAAAGTCACATTCTATGCTTAAAAACTACTGCAGAAAACGAATCCTTGAAGCTCTGATTGACAGCACATTTCTTCTGAAGAAAACGTTGTTTATATTGATTTTAAACAGAATAAAAACATTAACTAAACTAATAAATATGTTACAAAAAGTACTTCTAAAAATGTGCAATGTCAATATACATACCTTTCAAACTTCAGCATACAAATAAAGTTAAATGGCCAGTGTGTCATACTAATGCTTCTAAGGTACAATGCAGATGGACCAAAAATAACTGTAAGCTCATCTAGCTCTACACACCTTCACAACAGTAGGCCTAATCTACCACACTGGTGCCAGAACCACTTCAGGCTACTATAATGCATATGTAAAAAAAACAAAATAGTGTTTGGTTTGATTGTAACAACACGTCCGTTACTCAAAAACATAGGTTACCAGCAAATCTACGACATGCCTACCTAATATTCTTGCAAGCCAAATGTACTCACTGAAGTATACTACAATGCACAGTGCCTCATCACCAGTTGGGTGGTAGCCTTTAAATCCGGTGGTAACATATTAGCACTGCCAGTACTGCTCTGTCGGATCTCGACTGCAATCCAGCTGGCAGTATTCCAGTCAAGAGCTATCACAGCAAGCTGTAAAAGCGCTGGCGGTAATTGCGCCGACAACACAGCATGCTATCACAGACCTATCACAAGTACAGTATGGGCACTACTAGCGCCGGAAAACCAGCACTAACAGTGCTGAAAATACCCCTGGACAAAAGTTGGAGGTAAATGAACATAGGTAACAAAGCAACAGGTGGAAACAATGCACACAAGAGGCCTACAAAAGACCCAACCACACTGCAAACACATTATCCAACATCATGTTGCCATTAGGAGCAGGGAGATGAGAGTAACAAAGCCACAGATGCAAACAATGCACACAGACTCACCCAGTCCCCAAACACACTACCCAACACCATGTTGCCTTTAGAAGCAGGCAGGAGAGAGTAATAAAGGCACAGGTGCAAACAATATACACAGACCCCCCATCCAGGCCCCAAACACACTACCCAACACCATGTTGCCATTAGGAGGTGAGAGTAATAAAGGCACAGGTGCAAACAATGCACACAAGAGGCCTACAAAAGACCCACCCAGTCCCCAAACACACTTCACAGCACCATACTCCCATTCAGAGCTGAGAACCTTGACATGGACACCTACATGCTACAGAGGCCAGATAACCAGCCCAGCTCACAGGGAGCACCGGGGGAGGTGATGAGGAGGAGGAGGAGACCAGCCCGGCAAGGTGGGCAGCCATCCCCAGGGTTAGGCCAACACACTGGACACTAACTGATGGTCAGTTGGTAGCAGAGTACAGGCTGGATAGGGCTACCATCAGCCAGTTGCTGGACACAATCCAAGGTGACATTGGTAGCCATCAGCACCGCTGTCCCCCCACTCGTGAAGCAGGTGTAATACCTTGGCACGGGCAGCTTCCAGCCCACTTTTGACATGATGCATGGCATGGCCCAGTCCACATTCAGTGCAATATGTAGAATAATTTAGCGTGTATTGGAGTGCAGCGCCACTGCATGAGGTCACATTATTACTGTGCTGTGGTACAGCAAGCCATGTGTTGGCAGGGTAAAATATGGACATGTATATGGAGACAGGCTATCTATTTAAAAGCACTATATGAAGACAGGCTATCTATTTGTAAAAGCACACCATTTTGTTCTCATTTTTTTTCTCACTTACAGGAGACACGTTAGATACTTGATTAATTAACTTAACTAACAAATACTAACACAATTCTAACTACTTAACATTACAATGTTTTCTCGATGTGCAAAATGAGGCAGGCTGAGATTAATTTTTAAACGGGCAATTTTTCTTTGCCCTGTTCACTGTCATTGCAGGAAGCAAACATCGAATGCCAGGAAATCAGTTAGATAGAGTTGCTTTCTGTAAAAGTGAGCTATTGTTGAGGAAGGAGGAGGCAATAATCTACATAGACCTAGGAGAGGTAATAGAGGTTTTTTGGAGTGTCTCTGACAGAATTACCAGAGAAGACATTTTGCGGAGTTGCAGTGAGGTCGCCTTCGTTCTGCTGCTGTGAAGAGCTGGACCACTGACCTTCAGAGACTGGGGTTTCCTAGTCCCTTGGCACCGGCTTGAGAACTGCAGATTGCAGATTGAGCTGCATGTTCTCGCTGGGTGCTTTAAAGAAAGAAAAAAAAAGAGAGCCCTGGGTCACTGCTCAAAGACAACAAGCCAGGAGATTTTGCGTGCTGATAAGCTACACATAGCTGGTAAATATACAAATGGAGTGAGATTGCTGTGACTGCTAGACAAATGATCTACTATTAGACAGGCAATGTAGCGATAGGGAATCCTCCTGTGTTTAACTGCCACGTTATAATGTTGCAAGACACATGATATACTCTCTCTTTTGTTTGTTGCAAACATGAAATGAAATTCGTTGTATTATTGTATTTGTTTCTCTTTAGTTTATTTCAGAAAGGATTGTCTCACCAGAATGGTAATGTATCATTTTGAAATGAAATTGTGATAAAACACAGTCTGCCTGAGAGTATTCTTGCTTCTGTTCTTCATTTGGTGCCTATATAAAATAGAAAATACTTTGTAGGGGAGGGAATGCTGTTTAATGTGGCAAGTTTCTTATACAGATGAAGCAATGTCATGAGCCATTATAAATAGTTGTGCGTGTGATTCCACTCAGGGTATGTGTGTGTGGCTTCTGAGTGGAATATAATGCAATAGTCTGCTGAGCGTGTATGAATCAGCAGAGAGAGGCCTATGGAAACATAGTCTCACTAATGTAAATAAATTAGTGATAATACCACATGTTATTGTGAATACCCTATGGAAACATAGTCTCGCTAATGTAAATAATTACAACATGTTATTGTGAATACTCCATGGAAACATAACAGCCATAGGTGGCACTCCATATGAAAATGTGGTGTTTCTGAATAATGCAGAGGTCTGAGGCCTCTAGAGATCACAAGAACAGTCTAAACAAAAGAAAGGGGTTTTGTATGTTGGGGCCACAAATAAAACAAAGAAATTATGCTCACCAAAATACCACCAACAAAATGTATTCCACTATAAAGCCAAACCCAGTCTGAATACAAGGAATAGTCACTGTCAAATTACCATTGTTTTTGGCGTTAAGAAAATACCGCCAATCCCCAAGTTTATACAAAATACCCTACAAGTCCTGGGCCCGGTGCTGGATGCACTGCTGCGCCATATGAACAAGCACATTGCATTGCCCACCACCCAGGCACAGGTCAACAAACTCAAGGGACAGTCAATGTGATTGCCCAGGTTCCCAACGTCATTGCAGCCCTAGACTGCACACATGTTGCACTTGTTGCACCCGGGACCATGAGGAAGCCTACAGGAATCAGAAGCATTTCCATTCGCTGAACATGAAGATGACCTGTTGCCCAGACCTGACCATCAGCCTCTACTGCACTCGCTACCCTGGATCCACCCACAACTCCATGTTGCTGTGCAACAGCCCACTGCCAGCCCGCATGAAGAGGCAAATAGGCCAATGCATGTGGGTAGTGGGGGAGTACAAAACCTGTCTGAAATGCACATTAAAGTCCAATAAATGTAGAGGGGGCAGAGCCACAGGAAGCCTTGCGTGCCACCAGGAGCCACAGCCAGCACCATTAAATCACCAATACCATATATGTGTGTCACACAAGGTCACCTGCACACGGCCAACACACCTGGACCCACACAAGGTGATGGCCATACACTTCTCAAAACACCATAACACATGTCACCACAACAACCAAAATGCACCTTGTCTGTTTTGCAGTGCTGCTTTACACTCTGACACACAAGAGTAACCTCGCACAGGGCACCACAAAGGAATGCAAAGTGGGAGGAGTGCAATGAGCACCTTCTGAACCACTATAGATGATCAGGATCAAACCCGAACATGAACATCCCTGAGAGAGTGACCCATGAATGCACATTTACATGCATATGAAACAAAACTAAAACTGGTGCCATGTAGCTAAAGCTCCACCATCCACTGAGACAACCACAACCAAATAGAAATCACCACTGGCTCTAAACAGCCAGTCATGAGGGGAGCCTCAACCTGATGGTATGGATGCCCCACTGTGCCAATCAAACACATGGAGCAGTGCATGTAGAAAGTGGCCTGCAAGGGACATTTATCACATTGCAGAGCAAACTCGTGGAACATAAATACACCATATTCAAAGGACATGTGGTTGCATGCCAGTACTTGATGAGCAGGAGTGTCACAAACAAACCCATTCACATAGTGCATCATCCACTGGTGCAACATCATTCGTCCCATGTGCGGCCAACTGTAATCCACAACAGGACAGCCCACTCAATCACATAGGGTGCTTTTATGGGTCAGATGATGCATGGCATGAAAGATGATGGAAGTATGCTAATGAGCCAATCACATTGCATGTCCCTGTTACACACAAAGATGACCATCGTGCATAGTATATTGATGCTTAGTCCTTGCACAGCCATCGAAGCAACCCAGGCCTCGTGTACACATTTCATACTATGGAGGTCGTTCAGGATACCCGCAGCTCACCTGGCTGATGACCCATGCGCGGAATCTACAAACTCTGGCAGAGTTGGCATACAACAATGCCCACAGTAGAACCTGCATATGTGTAGAAAGGACAATTGGATTGTTGAAGGCATGGTTTTGGTGCCTGGACTGTACTGGAGGGGAACAGATCTATGCGCCAGAACAAGTTGGAAAGATTGTACTCATATTTGCCATGCTGCACAACATCTGCTGCCTTAGGAATGTGCCACTACCCCCTGCTGCAGATGGCCAACACCCAGGAGACGGGAGTGATGTTGGCCAGGTGCCTGTTGCCGGGGGTATTGCACACAGGGATGGGCAGAGGGAGTGGAGGTTGGCCAGACAGGCTTTGATTGAACATTTTTTCTAAAAAGGTGGATGGGCACATGTCACGAAGAGCACTTGGAAAATAAATAACACTTGTACACAATCATGAATGTCCCTGCTTTATGTCATGTTTGAACTGACTTTAATTAAAGTAGAACCAACCACCCTGCCCCCACCAACTCCCCAGCACCCATACCCCCTTCGGCCCACTAACTCCCAGCACCCCCCCTCATCAAGTCCCCAGCACCCATACCTCCCTCCCCCAACACAGTGCATATAGGTTCATGTGCTCAGCCCTCAGGCAAACAGTGCATTGTCCATCTAACATCAACGTTGTTGCTTCCCATGTGCACCACGTTCAGGTGAGCGGCGTTGCAAATGACGCATTGACCTAGGCCTGGGTGTCCCCTGTATGGAGCCCTCTGTGGGGGTGCTAGAGGTGTTTAGCACTGCAGCCAACTGCAGTTGCTGGTGGAAGAGCTTGTTTACAACACGCATTTGTTCTACATGTGCAGATTGCCCCTCACATAATTAACATACTTGCTGGCCAAACCCTGTGATTGCCACAGTACATGCCTCTACAACCTTGCATGTGTGGGCATTGTCACATGCCATGGTTTTGGCCGCCCCCCTAATTGCATTGCTGATGGCCTTGATGTGGCGGTTATGTTCGCTGGCCATGTTCTTAATCTGCATCTGGCGTGCCTCCATCACAATCAGGAATGCCATGACAGCATTGGCAGGACCTGTACGTGTGTCCCGTGCCAGACAGGTCTATGCGATGTTGAAGGGCTGCTGTGCCTGGCAGGGCTGCACGGTGCTGTAGTGCTGCTGTCTATTGAGGTGCTGGGCTCTCTGGTGGGGCTGCCGTGGATGGAGGGTCTGCCAGCAGATGACCCATATGAGGGTGTGTCCCCATCCACCACTGGTATGGGTGCACGCGGCGGCGTGCACAGACATGTGGACTGTGGATGGGAGTCACCACATGCTCAGGGGTGCCTTCGGGTGCACTGGACTGTGTATTGGTGTTATGACAGGTACAGCATGCTGCTCTTCACGGGATGAGGCACCCTCCTCTGGGGTGGTTGCACTAGTGGCAACTTCAACATCCTGTGTGCCCCTGGTGGCTCATGTGCGCTGAGGTGGTGTGACACTGCTGCAGTGGGATGGAGCGGGTCCTCAGCCTTGGCGGGGCCTGCCGGTGCCTTCGCGACATGGTGGTGCTGGTGGAGGCGCATCTGGGCAGACCTTGGGATGGGCCTGCCTCCTCATCATCCACATTGCACTCGGATGATGCCTGCGTGCCTGTAGAGGACATAGGGCATGGCATGAGGACAGGGCACCTCAAATTATTTTCATGTATTTCAGTGCTTACAGGGAGGGGGCATACTACGTGAGAGGGGAACACAGTTTGGAATTGTTGGCATAGCCTTTTCATGCATATAATGCCCATGCACAGCTGGCATGCTGCAGTCATTGAGGGGAGTTGGTACTAAACATGCACACCTGACATTGCTGTGCTCCCACCATGGATGTGTGTGCTGTGGTGCTTGCATGCGTCCATTGGCTACCCTACTCATGACTCTGGATCCCAGGGGTCACCTAGGTGCACTCGTACAATGGTGCTGTCGTGGGTGGTTGTGGTCGCTCACATTCACTGCACCCACGCACGGTGCCTGTCTGTTGGGAGTTGGGCATTCGCACTAGGGATGGAGAAGTGGCCTATTTACAATGCAGTTTGCAAGGGTGCGTGACTCACCTCCAGCCTCCTGGGTGCTGTTGCTTGCTTCCACTCCTCTAACACCCTCAATGGATGCCATGTCAATGAGGGTGGTGCACTGCTCCTCCCATGGTGCCAGCTCCGATGGTGGTCCTCCACCAGTTGCCATGCTCTCACTCTGTGCTGTGCCAGGAGGCAGCGGCATGGACCAGCAGGTCATTGAATCGTTTGTGCAGTCCGCTCCATCCTTGCGAACACGGGCCAATGCTGTGACCTTCTGCCCAGATGTGGTTATGCTGCTGTGAGCCAGTCTTTTTCTATTGGGGACCATAGAGTTCATCCTGGTGGGAAATAACCTCCTCCACCAGTATTGTGAGTTCTGAGTCTGAGAATTCTGGTATTCACACCCTGTCCAGGGCAGACTTATCCCTTACACATTCCTGGGACATTTTCTGATATTTGTTGGAGTGGATGGCTTCCAGGGGCTTCAATTTTAGGTGGATAACTATTTCCAAAATGGCCACCTTTTTTTGCCGTTCCGGTGGTGACGCATTTCCTGCTTTACTATTAGCGTGCGATACTAGCTTGCGCTAATAGCACGAGACACTGGCGGTAATGTGATGCTAGCTGAGTTATTGGGTTTCCAGCCACTATTACCGCTGAACTCTATTTGCGTTAACACCAGTGCTGTGTGCACGTGCCCGCCAACTCGTGATGGGGCATTGTTTGTGCCAGAACTCACGGCATTAAAGCAAATACTGCTCAGTGGTATATGCATCTAGATACTCCCCAACTCGTGATGAGGCCCACAGTTGGAATATGCCAACAAGTATCTTACTACTTTAAATATACCCTTCATTATAATACACTTTAAATATGGCATCACAGTTATATTGGCAAAATACATCCATAGTACTACAAAGGTACTTGTAAAATCCAATAGAGTTAGAATACACCAACTGGTATCGAACTATTTTAACCATGCCCTTCATTACTATATACTTCAAATATGCTATCACACTTATACTTACATAATATATCCATAATCCATAGTACCACACACATGTACTCTGTAACAAGTATATAATTTAAAAACATTTAAGTGCCTCAAAATGTATGTAAATACAGTATTTTTTTTTAATCCATCATGGATGTTTTTTCTCAATGACCAATGATTACTTCATGTTAACATAACACAAGTGTACCACGCACAGATGTTGTACCAAACATAGTACATACAACATACTATTTGTGATGGTAAAAACGTAAATCTATGTTTACAACTGTATGTAATTAAAGTTTTTAAATGATCTTTACGGAGAAACAACCAAAAATCCCAGCCTTCTTACCATATTCAACAAACTATCCACACCCAGTATCAATTATTTTCAGCATATTACTGTAGCCATAACAACTAAGGACAGAGTATTAAACGTTTGACCAGCGTCTACAGTTCTACATTACAGCCTTTTTATGGTATTCAAGAAAGCATCCATCCCCACTATTACCATAGCCAAAATCACTATTGATAAATAATTGTAACCATACGCAGTATACACAATGGTGGTAGGATTATAAATACCATATACACTTCAATGATATTGTTTCACCATATTACAACTACTAATATCCCTAATAACTACACTCCCCCTAGAGTAGCTATCTTTATATATAAAGTGTAATGTATCCACACCGTTGAACGCACATCTACCAAATTTTGCATGGATTCCTCTTTTGTCTGGGGCAAGATCGTAGTCTGTATGGATACAAAAATCTTGTTTGCAAAAAATAGTGTGTATGTGTGTGTGCTAAAAATGTACTCCGTATACACCCTCATTTATTGATGCTCACCCCGATTCACTACAGTAGGTCCTAAAAGGGGGCAAAATGCGGAAAATTGTCTGAAGCAAAATGTTCAATATGCTGGTTATTCCTTTAAAATGTATTACTACTGTATGCAGTTCAAAACTATTTTAAAGCATTTAAGGGATTTTTCTTATCAGACCACTCCAAATATGGGAAATGGCAAGGTTACAGTTGACTTAAGTTCATGTACGATAAGAGAGCACAATCAATCAATCTTTCTTGGATATTTTCTCAAATGTGTTGAAGCCATTAAGTGACTGAAACGTGGCACAAAAAAAACAGACATCACTTGGAAAAGCTCCATCTGATGCAAAGCAAAAATCAATATCAAGAGCTTCTGAAACACAACAACAAACAGCAGCACGACTTGCCAACCAGCAGACAAGAGCAACGTTCTCCAGGGCAAAAGAGAAGCCAATGCAAACTGAAGCAAGACTTGCTGATATGGGGACAAGAGCAACATCCTCCAGGGCACATGAAACACCACTCAATCAGGACACAGGCAACGCTTGCTACACCAGCTATTAATTACTATACACATATTACTATGACCATGGCCAGACCATGGCCAGAGGCCAGAATCTTGAGGGCATGGCCTGCGTCCACAGCCCCTAGAATTTGGCCACTGGCCATGACCACAACAAAATAATTGAACCATATCATAAATGCGCACAATTCACCTTCCAATAGCATGACTCACTCAGCAACCCTCCCAATCCCAATAGCGTCTGCAGGGACATGTTTGTGTACACGGTCAAATGTCCATGTCCATGGCTTGGAATAAGGCAACAGACAGTAAAATTGACCTGTGGACTTGGCAGCCCCTATTTGGCCTGTCTCCCCCACCCTTTCCAGACACACTTTCAGTGACAAAATAACGTCCAATGTATTTTCCAGAGTTTTTGCTCACAGCGCAGTCCACGGACAAAGGCTGTGGTCCGTGGATCCAACATGGCCACCATTTAAAAGAATATGATGCAGCTCACATCTTTGTGTCCTGGGTGTTATTCTTAGAAGTACACTGTGGTGACATGAGCTACGGTTACTTACCTTACCATAACTGGGGAATTCTGGGGTTGTTCAGTTTTACTTGTAACCTTTAACAAAGTTTTTTCACTAAATATATATATATATATATATATATATATATATATATATATATATATATATATATATATATATATATATATATATATATTACATGGCCACGGTAGGTTAAGTTGGTGTTTCCATAGGAAGAGCACTTTTTGGGTGGCTTATAACTTCGCTCCCCCTGGACGAATCCTCACCAAACTTTGCAAAAAAAGTATATGGCCCACTCTGAATTTTTTTGCAAAGTTTGGTGAGGATTCGTCCAGGGGGGGGGAAAGTTATTGGGGGGTCCCAAAACTTTTTTTTTCCCCATAGACTGAATGGGAAAAAACTTTGAGCACGGCTACAGCCGGAACCGCTGGACGGATTTACACCAAATTTGCGGCAGGAGCGGCGGCCTGGTCCTGAAAGCGTGCTTTTGTAAATTTGGTGTAAATCCGTCCAGTAGTTTTTTAAAAAATGACCAAAATGTAAGGTAAAAAAATTGGTGATATCTGTGTTCGCTTCGCGGACGGACATCCCTGTTCGCTCCGCGGACAGCACCCCGATTGGCCCATGGCCTTGCATCATGTCCGCGGACATGTGACGTGTTCGCTGATTGGACGGCGAGGGGCATGGAGCACGTCAGATTTTCTGTGGCGCCCGCCATCTTGTATTCGCCGTCGACCGCGTACAGAGCGGTGAAATGTGGATAAAAAATTGTATTTAGTGCCCTGTGTTGGTGTGTGAGAGTGTTTGGGGATGGTGGGGGAGTATGAGATAGGTTCAATGTTTTGTTTTTTTATGTGCTAGACGTTTTTGTTGCGTTCGATTTGTCCGCGGAGAACACGGCTGTTCTGACATTTTGTAAATAAACTAAATGGAGGGGTGTTTAGAGGATGGAGTATGTGTCATTTTTGTTTGCAAGGAAGGTAAAAATGAGCTATGAACACTCGCGGTGTACTTAATTGATCGTAAATACACAAACTGGGGGTGTCCTCAGGACGCTGTCCGTATTGTAATCTGTCTAGTTGAATGTGTTCTAAGAACATTCGCGGTGTCCCGAAATGGTTGCAATTACACAAAAAGGGGGTTTTCTGAGAAGGTTGTTTGTATTGTTCGTTGTCAGGGTGAAAGTGTTTTAAGACCACTCCTTTTGTCCGCTAATGGTACAATTTCCTATGGGCGTCAACCGACTTTTTGTCCACTAAAGAAACGATAAATCCGGCTGGTGTGCGCCGACATTATGTGATAATCCTATGACTGGCGCTATTGACCTGGCTGACTTGCTTTTGCGACACTAAATCATATCTCCTGCCCCTAAGCCTGTTAATATCAAAGCATTCATATCCCCTGCCTCTCTCTGTGACGTTACAGGGTGCGTCATCAAACGCGCCCAGTCCTCTCCAGTCCTAAGTGGCTTTACACAGAACCCGGAAGACAACACATATTATGTCACAACACAGCACGCCACAATTCGGAATATGAAACAGTGATTTAAAAGCAAACAGCAAGATTGTACATTTTGTAAAGTACATTTATTTGACATCAAATGTTTAGAGAATATTCAGCAATTTGCATTTGTCTTTGTTTTCGATCCGCAAAAGTTAATGTTGAGGCACGCGATGTTCCTTTGCGGTACAGAGGGTGTTAGATCAGCTTACAACTCAGTGCACCACAATTCGGAATATGAAACTGTGGTTTAAAAGTAAACAGCAGGATTGTTCATTTGGTAAAGTACATTTATTTCACATGAAATGTTCAGTGAATATTCAGCGATTTGCCATTGTCTCTGCTGTCGATCAGCAAAAGTTTATTTGGAGCCACGCGTTGTTCCTTTGCGGTAGATAGGCTGTTGGTTTATGATAAAAGCAGTAAATGGTTGCTCTGTTAATTGGAAGGTTGCTCCAAAAACGAGCCATTAGACCACCCTATTGGTTGGTATGTTGTTTGTAGCTGCTAGTACTGCGTTTGGGCATATTGGTCCTTGGCGTTTGTCCCATAAAATGGTGAGGGTCATGAAGTTGCATATTTGGACCTGCACCTGGCAGTTGAAGACCCCATCCGCTGGAGTCTGTAAATCGTGACATAGGCAAAATGGGGCCACATACCTGTTTTAAAAAACATAAATTAGTCTCACCAGCCGATCTTCATTAAAATCATCATTTTATTTAGTAGGGCGTGAAAGTATTTGCTATCGAAGATAGTGCAACGGAGTATGTTAATAATAAAATAATAATATTTTCCCATTCATATAGCGCTAAAACCGTGAGGTATCTAAGCGGTGCTTATTATTAACCACGGTGTGTGGTGCTCATTTATCGACCACGGAAGGATGAAAGGCTGAGTTTGGCCTTCCCAGGATTCGAACTTGCATTAGCAAGCTGTGCACGGATGTCAAAGCGAACGTTGTACTCGCTGTGCCACTTGACAGGCTACAGTGAAGTGGCACAGCGAGTAGAGCGCTTGACCGCCTATAGACCGGTTAAATTATTTATATTAACCCACCCTGTGTCATCTGCCTTTTTCAGAGCCCTCTAAACAACAGGGGATCAATTCGGCGGTGATAGTGCGCGGTAGAAAACATTATGTCACTTTCAACGAACAAGTTCAACTTGAGCGGTCTTTAATGCTAGGTTATTGTAATTATATTTGGTATAAAATAATCTAAAGGGTTACTTACAGTACAATTGCAATTTCCATTGTCTACGAGTGGTGCAGTCCCAAAATACGATTCCGCGTGTGCCAACGATCTTTCGCATAGTGATATAATATATAAAAGTGGTTTTGTTTCATAAATTTCATCCTTATCGTCTCTTACGTTTTAGCAACACTCCTTCAAGAGAAGTCTTTCATCACAATCTCTGTCTGTCAAGGTCAAAACACAATACAACCTTCTAGTCTGCTTCGTGAGCCTCTCCGGGGCCCGAGAAAAAAATTGAAGCAGCTGACCTTCACTGTGCACGAGCATAAATTCTTACTTTGCAACATTCTGTGTAAAGCCATCTGTGAGAAGTTGGTTTTTGCACGCCATGTTTGTATATTGTTTGCGTGATATTAAAAAAAGTTTGTTTAAGGGACGTTATGGTTCTAAGTACAGCCGAAAGACCCCTGAAAATCGCAAGTTATGGTAAGCTATGAAAAATAACTCGCGCCACCACAGTGCACTGCTAAGACTAACACCCAGGACATCAAAGATGACATCGCAAATGTCATTAATGAAATCACTGATGACATCACATGTGTATGTACTTTTCATGGAATTTGTGTACTAGGGATTTTTATTATAATGTTGCGAAAAAAGTGTCAAGGATATTGCAATAAATATCATACCGTTATTAGTGCTTTGAACGATGCATTGATATAAATAGCATTGTATTATGGGATTCTATCTAGAATACTGAGCTACTAATGGAGAAACATAGCATTGTGTGCAGAGTACAAGATGAAAGTATAATATTTGTAATGTTAATATGTTGAATAATGAAATGATAATTGTCCTGAAATGTTTGAAAATTCACAAAATGGGGGTTTTCAGAGGACGTTAGAGGGAAAGTACAGTAATAAAAAAACATCAAAAGTATCAGAAAGTGCTGATAAATCTACTGATAATTTGAATGCACAAAAAGGATTGCTGTCTTTCAAGGTTGTGACTTCTCCTATGTATATGTTTCATATGATATGACTGGACCATAAGGGAATTATTCTAAGAACATACTTGAAGGATAAGTCTACGAATATAGTAATTTACAAATATTAGTTCCTGGCTGTTACTGAAGAAAATCATGTGGCCTAGATATGTCAGGAAAGTAAAAAAAGGGAGAGCCAGCCACGTGATGTCATCAGTGATGTCATCAATGACATGGGTGATGTCATCTTTGATGTCCTGGGTGTTAGTGTTAGCAGTGCACGGTGGCGGCGCGAGTTATGGTTGCTTATCTTACCATAACTGCCGAATTTCAGGGGTTTTTCGGTTTTACTTTGAACCATAACGTCCCTTTAACAAAGTTTTTTCAATGAATTTCATAGGTTTTAGTAGCGCAACTTAACCATAACGTCCCTTTAACAACGTTTTTTCACTGAATATATATATATATATATATATATATATTTGGGAAAGGTCTCTGTCAAAAGGCAGATTGCCTTCAATAAATAAAGTACTGTCATGAGGGAGCATAGGACTAAGATTAATGAGGATTATTGGTAAATCATCTGCATTTAAGAATAGCAATATTCCAGCAACATGTATTTCAACATGACACTCGACCATAATTAACAAAACAAAGAGACATCTAAAACATGGTAGAACATGTTTACCTTAGTAAAGAAAAACGGTTCACTTTAACATTGAAACTAAAGCAAGTTTTTGCTAAAACTGTCACAATTCAACCAAGTTTACAAATAAAATGCTTGCCTTATGGAGACAAATTAGATATTTAATTGTTACAAAATGAAACCATATTTAAAATACTATTACTCTTTAAGTACTGTACGCATTATGAATCTAATATGTTTTACTACAACATCACAACTCCAAACCTGGTACTGCTACTAGCATTAAATGCTAATAGACCGCAAGAGGGTTCTTTATTACTTGCTATAATGACATTTTCTCAAAGCATGGCTCTCAGATTCGCATCAAGCAATAATTTGCAAGCAAATCATTATTTCTTTATAACGACCCCCTACCTCAGTCTATAAGGCTATATTATTTATAATTGCACATTCTGGGGCTTTTCCCGAAGAGAGAACATGGCCCTTAGTGCGTGGATGTTTGAGGACCTGTATACAATGTTCTCCAAGCAATGTGAACATTATTAAAAAAAACACAAGCCCTAGGTTGTCCTTGATACAAGTTGTAGCTACCAGTAATATTTTGCATAATCTTGGATTGATTTTTTGCAGACATGCAAAAATAGAGTAGGTTTCTGAATCCATTTCAAAACGATTTCATCCATTGGTTCTACATCATTTCACTTTTTTACAGAAACTATCTCGAGCCGTGTATGCACTCTTCTTAGGGGTATGCAGCCTGCAGCTCTCCAGCTGTTTTGGGCCATGACTCCCATTGTCCATCATCATTGACTGTGCTGGATAGGGCTGATGGGTGTCGTAGTCCAGAATATCTGGAGAGACAAAGAATGTAGTCCCATGCATGAGTATGGTTAAAAAACCAAATAAACGAAATCATAACTTTTTTTTTTTTGCTGGTCACATAAGAAACGGATGACATTTTTTTTTCTCTGAATTTGACAATTAATTCACATTTTAAAATTGGAAACTATGTTATTTGATCCATTTGTCATAGCTAATCATAACACAAATAATGTTTCATTTTCTGTGGGGCTTGTTCAGCCGTCCTGCCGTAATCAAATCCTTATGTACACTGAGTGGTGTAAAGGGATAGTGGTATCGGCCCCAGGGGTGCGTGCAGATCTAGTACATGTGCAATGACTTATTAGAAGTGAATATGCGATCATTCAGTAATTCAAGAATCTTCGAATCAGAACAGTGGAATTGTGCCATCTTCAGTATTCACGTGACTCGCTTGCAGAACCAGATCTCATAGCAGCGGAAACCAGATCTACCACTAAAAGTGACAATCGATGATGCCCAACAACATGCAGGTAGAAGCTTATTGGAACGTCTCTATTATATAACATGCTATGTGGTCTTTTTTTCATGTTACCTTGCTGTTTACCACTTGAAGAGAATGAAGTTGAGGGCTGTTACACATGGTAGTATGATAGAGATCATAACTGCAAGGCATTGTTCTGTCATATTTCTCCAACCTTCTGCTCGCCAGATGATTTGGACTATCACTCCCATGATCCCCCATTATTGACTATACTGACTATGCTGACTAGGATTCATGAGTGTTGCAGTCCAAAACATATGGGAAGTCAAAAGTTGCAGACTCCTGCTGTAGGTAATTTATGCTTTATATACTGTAATGA
Organism: Ambystoma mexicanum; assembly: GCF_040938575.1. Lineage (NCBI taxonomy): Eukaryota > Metazoa > Chordata > Amphibia > Caudata > Ambystomatidae > Ambystoma > Ambystoma mexicanum. Next base: position 992,986,060 of record NC_090932.1, on the reverse strand, counting down.
GGCAAACCACTCTCTGCTGGTTTGTCATGATTTATAAGATGGGATGCACTATCAGGGATCCAGTCCTCTAACAACTATCCCCACCAATGAGAATCCCTTACGAATAACATGACTTACACCAGATCCGTGGCTGTGTGTATTACCCTGGGATTCTCGTCGAGATCTGCACCGCCAGGATGAGGATCGGAGAGTCTCTCCACACATACATTGATCATCAGGAGGAGTTCTGGAGAAAAGAAGCTTGCAGACGATCACTGCATACAGTAACTGTCATCAACAGTTGGTATTCTAGTCAACATGCAATGCAAATTGTGTGATTTCTGGTTGATTTTTTTTTTTTCAGTGGTCACTATGCATAAAAAGAAACTATCTGCAGCTCTCCACTCTGTCCATGGTGAGGCACAGCACGGACCACATCGTGCCCATTTGCACAATTTTGCTTGCACTATGTAGATGGTGATGTGTGGGGATGCATTAAAGATCTTACATGCATCTACATGTTTCAGAGGTACATCATGGGGTTGTAAGGTGGTTAATAACAAGCGCCTCCAAATGAGAAGCACGGCTGAGATTATGAGACCTAGCTTTCCACACCACCTCCATCAAGGCCTTTTGAATTGGCCTGCTTTTGTTTTTTTTAATGCTATTTATTACAGTACTACAGAATTAAAAACACATATTTCTTAATTTAAATGTGTTTGTCACTTCTCAACATTACAAATGTGTCATAGACAACAGAGAATGAGGATGAAGTATATTTAAGCATTAAAGATCAGTTTTTGTCGGCCAGGGACCCACCCGAGTTCAAGGCCTGAGCGAAGCAAGCGCATTTAACAATAGTCACTGTGCTGAGAACACTCGATCCAGCATGCCGGAGATGGTGTAAACGCTATTAGCACCCTGGGTTGCCAATCCGGAAACTCGGTGTGCTGAAAGCAGTGTATGTTGCATGAATGAACGGTGCCCTGCTACCATGAAGATGGAACCGCTTCCATTTCCATGGCGTCTTGGAGGGAGAGTGGTGGTAGGAGAAAGCCGCTCTTTTTCCGAAACAAAAGGTACATGGGAGAAAAGGGAAAAATAAAAAAAAACCTTATGGGAAGGGGTGTGGGGAGTAAGATGGCGGTGTGGGGTGGGAATCAGCCAGCTGGCTGCTCGGAGTGCGGGCTGAGATTCGCAGTCTCAGCCTGCGTTCCGTGCAACCTGATTGGTTGGCTCCCCACACTGGTTGCTAATGAATATTTCAGTCATATGGACACAAACTGTACAGGATTCATGGTTGTATTATTGGGGAAGTGGTGAGAGATTTTGCCTCTGATATGAGAAACCATGGGAGCTGGGTTCGACTCACACATCCACCAATGCCTCTGGGAAGTAGCCTATTTTAAATGTATTTTTCTGGTTTTGTATTCACGTCATCAAAACTAAACAAATTACAAAAAACAGGTAAATCGTGTGCAGTCAAAGATTATGTGTCGGAGCAGCTGCAATTAGCCACAGAGCTTGACAGGCCAAGCGGAACAGTCTGTGCACTCTGGAGCTGTATGGGCAAGTTGTATCATAGTATAGTGGTACAGCACAAGAAGGTTCAGGGTCAGAGCCCTTTACGTTTCATTGGGATTATATAATTTACCTCTAATGCATAATGTGTGGCATTTTAAAATGTTATTTTATTCAGTTTTATGGTATTGGCTTTTTTATACAAAAGAAGGCAATATTGGATCAAAGTTAATCTGAAAATGGTATAAGCAGAATCAGTAATAGAAATGTTTAGACCGGCAATGAGTCTTTTGTGGTACAGAGCGATTATGGTGTCACCAGGGCTTGCCCTTGGATTTGCAGGGTCATGGTGGGCAAATGATGTGTGGGGGGCCTTCTATTTGCATCGCAGAAAATGAAGTCACAAAATTTGTCAATAATATCCATGGGGATAAAATAAACTGACATTCAATATCTGAATTTTAACTGTTAACATTATAGTTGTAGCAATATCAGGAGTGAGGCTTATTTGGAGTAGCTGACCGAGTGAGCTGAATCATTTGTAGAGATGGGTACCTCAACACAAAGTACTGTGATGAGGAAGATCAGGACAAAGGCCCTCATTACGACCCTGGCGGAAAGGGTTTTACGCCAGCGTAATGCATGGCGTACCTTTCCGCCTTACTACGAGTTCCCGTAGCGCCATGGTGGTTTTTTCGCCTGGTTTTTCCGGGCGGAAAAATCCATGGCGCTACGGGACCTGTTGTTAATTACGCCACCGTAATTTACGGTGGCGTAATTAACGCCTTCCCCACTCCCATTATACCCTATGGGGCAAAAATGGGAATGGGGAAGGGTAAATGGGGATTGGGGACTTACCGCCCGGCCAAGGTCGGAATGGGGCGGTAAGTCCGCCAACCCCCATGGCGGAGTTGGCAGCTCTGCGCCATGGACCATGGTGCAAATTGCACCATGGTCCTCCGCCAGGGTCGTAATGAGGGCCAAAGAGTAATAAATATCACCTGTAAGTATTCCAAACATACCTAATGGGACTGCACACTCCAAGGATGTATGGGCTGGTATTGGCCCTGGCCAGACAGGGCAAAGTGTGTTTGCTGCAGTATAGTGCAATCATAAGAAAGCCTATTTACCGGAAATGTACTGAGGCAGTTAATAATTCTGTGGGCCTTCAAATGTCATTAATAGGGCTCAAGTCCATATAAAATTGTGGGCGATCACTAATATGCGCAAATGAACTGAAAGTATCCTAAAGGGAAATACACACATTTAAATCAACTGGCCTTTCTAATAGAAGAACATTCAAAATAGAAATTAGCCTTATCTTTCACAAAATGATTCATCAATACGAGTGGGAAATAAAACAGCTAGAGATTTTCCCAGAACACTACTGGCAAAGTACAAAAAGTGTGCACCTTTTAACCCAAATATCTATATTGAAACATTATATGCAAAGCAAAATACCAAATAACTTTTACCCTGAAAAACAGCACAGGACCCAGAAGAACATCTTCAATACAGCAATCTCTCTTCACACATCAATGGACCAGGTAAATCACCACAACAAATGTGCGACCTGATCCTTTCCCCCCTTCACCACGACTATTGGTTTTCAACAATGCTCTGTTTTATAAATCAGATTTAAAAAATACACACATCATAAAGTACTCCAGCAATATAAGAATCTTTAAAGAAATATGTTAATCAAAAAGAGTACAAATGTTGCGTTATTTTCACCCCATCTTGAAGACTACAAATACCAGAATGCAATTCCACAAAATTATAGAAAATGGCTTGTACGCTGTCTTTCAAGACTCAATCATAACAAAAGATAATGTGAAATGGTAACCTTTTGCATCGTTTGACAAAAGGCAGGCTTTATATAATGCGTGTGAAATGTGACATTCTCCCAAAAAAGGAAAAAGGTATTTAACACAGAAAATTAAGACATGTGAATTGTATCGTGCACAACTCTTTTTTTATCAACTTATTTTAATTCTCTTCAAAGAAGACAGATTTGGGTGGCAATTATTTTTTCTGTATCTGCTTTCAGAATGAAACACTCATGGCAGCATGTAGCTGCGGGGCCCCCAAGAGCAATGGGGCTCGGGTGACAGCACAGACTTCCCAAGCCTCGGGTCGGCTCTGGTTGTCACACACTGGCGTGTGACAAGACACGTTTGTGGGAATAAATTGGTGCAAACTTCTTAAATTGCACCCTTTAACTACAAAGACATCTCCCTTGTTGTCCCCTTTTTATTTTTAATGTGAGGTTCTGGAGTGAGGGCATACCATTGATATTTCGATATTAAACGTGTGCAGTATCCCAGTATTCCATTTGACCACTTGCAAGATGTTCGCGCCATTTCCCTTGGACGGTTTAGGGAGCAGCTTTTTTGGGGTGCTTTGGCAGCTCAGCTCTTTTCTGCTTTGGGTCTGCAGTGGCTGTCCAAGAAGAAGGCTTTCAGATCTGAGTTTCTGTGGCAGGAAGTGGCTCTTGTTGGAAGTGCTTCCTTTGATGGCCGTGGAATAGTAAAAGTCCAGCAGCCATGACGCAGCATAGTATTGGCTGAGCTTTTAAGCACACAATGCCATTGTCCTGGGTTCAGACACATTTGTCTCCCAACTATTGTCATCTTCTATTATTGGGGTGAAGTCAGATCAGGTGCACGCAGATGGAATAGGAACAGGGAGGAGGTATTGCAAGGGTTGTACCAAAGTTAAGCATGCAAGTTCCATAATTGTATTACTCTTATTTGTGTCCCAAATGTACACTGTAATAGGGGTTGTGGGTACTTTCCTCATACTGTTCCTTGATAATCCTCTAAGGAATTTGCGATAGAGCAGGTTATGATATGATATGATATGGCATTTGTAACGCGTTTCAAGTGTTTCAAGGCGCGGCGCGGCGAGGCAGGGAGGGGGGAACAAATGGAAGATAGACAGCGATCCTACTAGGCCAGGTGTCATTCAGATCGCGCAAGTGCAGGGGTAGGGGGAAGGGAGAAGTGCAAGGGGAGGGGAGGGAGGAAGTGCAGTACAAGGTAAGTAGAATAAAATAAATAAATAAAGGGCCAGCTGGTGGCAAGTGCAAGGTAAATGCAGACAAGTGCTGGGAATGGGGATGTAGGGATACAGAGACAGTCCCGCAGTGCAGGGGTTGCCAGGGAGGCAGTGCAATTCGAGAGTGGCTGGGCAAGTGGAGAGTGGCTGGGCCCAGGACCGAGGTCGGCGAGAGTGGCCCAGTTGCAGATTCGGTGCAGATTCAGCAAAGAATTAGCAGGGGAGAGGGAGAGAGAAAGCAGAAGCAAAGAGGAAGGTTTTGAGGTGCTTCCGGAACCGGAGATGGTTCTCCTCAAGTTTCAGGGAGGCAGGAAGGCTGTTCCAGAGGGAGGCCCCTGCCGCGGGAGAGATCAACCCCCAGCTCGTTGCTTCGAGAAGCGGCTGACCCTGAGGGAGTTGGAGACGGATGAGCGAAGGGCTCGAGAAGGAAGATATTTAGGAAGAGAGAGTTGAAGGTATTTAGGCCCCAGGCCCCAGAAGGCCTTGTGGACAATGCAGAGGGTTTTGAACTTTATCCTCGCAGCCACTGGGAGCCAGTGTAGAGACTTCAGTCCTGGAGAGATATGGTCCCTGGGCTTGAAGCCAAGGACACGTCTCACAGTTCTGTTCTGGATAATGGTTCAGGATGAGGTTCAAGGTAAAGCACACAGTAGAAACGTTCTTATCACTCCAAACCTGTTTCCTTTGTGCATGCTGTGACATGATACTTCCTTGTTGCAGCTGAACTCATACAGTAGCTCAAATCATAACGTGCAGTATGCTCGTGAATTCAGTATGTAACTTTCCTCTGTGGTTTAATAAAAGATCTGCGTCCTGTATCTATACTTATTATTCTGATTCCACAATGGATGAAAAGTTTAAGGGAACTTTAAGGGGTAATGTATTTGTATTACTGGTCCAGCATTAAGCGATGTGGGGTTTCGACTGTGACGAAGTGAGAAGGAGCAGAACAGATTCTGCTTCATTATCTTTTTGGCAGCAAATTTGTCTAAGTCCAGTTTTAAAAAGTCCTTAAGATGCGCATAAACAGAAAGGGCGTATGCAGACAGCGGATGTCTGTTTTGGCTGTTGGGAGGGAGTGGGATACTGCCCTGTGGTTTTCCCATCCGCTAAAGTACAGACACGCCATTGAGAATGCCTACTCTGTCTTCACTAACAGCTAGTATGGTCCAGGGTGTTCTGTTCACTACTTTCAGCAGATATTTAATACGGCAAAAGATTTGCATTGTTTACCATTCTACTCTTGACTTGCAGAGATTGCATGCATGGTCTTGTGAAGTCCTTCACTTTTCCATAGCTGCCAACATTACCCATTATAATCTGTAGGTGCTTATCCAGTCTTGTTTGTTTTCATTGCACTCTGGGACTTGTAGTATGAGTTTTATAATGGGAAAAGCCGAACTACAAGTCCCAGAAGTCAATGGAGAAACAGGACTGGATAAACACCTTTAGAATGGAATGGATCATGTTGCCAACTATGCATTTTCCCAAACAAAGGAACATCACAAGAGATCGTCCATGTAACCTTTATGACATGGGAGACAGGATTTGCTGTTACTGCCCTTTCACTTATCAGTGAATAAATGCTTTTACATGTAATTATACTATGCAGTTATTTTTTTTTTAATTTGTTTTATTGTCATGGTTAAATAAAATTCAACCTTTCAATTTGAACTTACAAAACATTGACAAAATATTTCGTTAAAAATTAATCTCATTTTCTAGTTACAGATATTATTTCAATAATTTATCACGTCTTCTCAGACAATGTAAAATTCTCTAAGCTGAATCAGTAAACACTGCAGAGAAACATATCAAAGCTATAGCAGAACATTTCTCTTTAATAAAGGTTTGTTAAAATGCTTATAACACATAGTTGACCTATAAATCAATTTGTATAAACAATTAAAATTCTCTTATTGATATATTTAAATTTAAATTCATAATTCATTAGGTGCAACACATTTAGAAAAATAAATTGTGGCTATTTTGACGGCAGTGCGTGAAGTTCCAAAGATACGATGCCATAATATACTTGGATCTCGAATCAGGAAATCACTGAGAAGTGGTCTTAAATATAAATTCTGTTTGTCAGTGAGTTTAGTGCACTCTATCAACAGCTGTCTCAGGGTCTCAGGTTGATTAATTTGCCTGCAAAATCTGCATACATTACTAGTCTTATCAATTGTGCCATGTCTAGCTAGCATATCTCTAGTAGGCCATAGATTAAGTCTAAATCTTAGATATAGGCATCTGAATCTTGCTGACGGGCTTCTACTCAAGTAAGTGGCAATAGTCTGCAACTTTTTGCATTCAAATGGATTGGACTTAAAATCAACATATGCATTACAACTTTGTTGCGTAATAATCCAGTCATGAATGAAAAGATGCAGACAGGCTGCCATTTCTCTCCTAATAATCCAGGCATACTGATAAAGCTTCAACTTAGCTCACTTGGGATTTGTTACAAGAAGATCCAAAGTTATGTTTGCAGCCGCCATAATACTGACTATGGTTGATCTCCATTTTACCATAAAGTCATGAGGGGCATTAAATACATATAATGCAAGGATAACAAGCAGCGTTTTCGTTTTTGGAGCTAAGATACATTTTCTTAAGAGCATGCAGTGTTTCCACTTATAACTTGTGTTGAGCGAGACAAGACCTTATTCAAATCGTATAATCGCTCCGGGAACCGAATTCTGAAGTTGCAAAACTCTACGCCAAAATTTAGCCTCCAATGTTCCCCAAGTTTTTGCTTTATGATGTTTTTAGATCCTGCACTGTACAATAAAATAGGCACCTTTTATTGTTTATAATAGGATATAGCTGCCAAGCAAGAACACTTTCCATATTTGTACAGTATGATTTTGGCTTGAGAGATGACTGTTGCAAGTTTTATTCCATTTTAATGACATTTAGATCATCATTAGAGCGATTATTGAAATTGACTCCTAGATGAGTGTATTCCTGAACTATATGAAGCTCTTTAGATGCAACCTTGTTGGAGTTTTGCTCAGTCATTTGGGTTTAACACAATGCATTACTTTGATTTAAGATAAGTTTATCGCTAAATGATTGTCCTAAGCATATGACCCCAATGCGTCAAGTAGCCTCTGCAGGCCTTTGAGGGTTCAATATAGTAGTATCAAATTGTCTGCGTACAGAAACCAGGCAATCAAATACATTCCCAGTTTAGAAGCTGTAAGTGATTTCAATCCGGCACTTCATTTAAGTCAATGCCTAGCGTGTAAAGCACAACTGAAATGCTTATTTAATGTGTGTCTAAAATGTATTTTATTCTGAACGATGTACCACTTATATCGCACCCCTCTCTTGGAGCCCCCGGTCACATTGAAGCAGGAATCAGGCCGGTTTGCAAAGATACAATATTTATTTATATATACACAATATAATCACACTATTTTTAATGGGGATACAATAATCACCAATGGGGTGATGTCACACTAAGCAATCTCTTTAATCACAAGGAGTAATAATGAGCAAAAACAATGCAGCACAGAAATAATGCTTTTGTGGTTGTGTGTTCAGATCAAATGGCAATTTGGTTACTATTCCCCCCTGCAAACCCCTCAACCCCCCAATATGCAATGTAGAGAGATAGGAGGAGAGAGGACAGGTTTCAGGAATGCAGAATTCAAGCAATTATATCAATCCCAATTTCCCCCCAGCAAACACAAGAGAGAAACAGAACTGATTTGCAAACCTGTCAAAATGGTTTACTGTTGGCTTTGAATGGAATAGGTAAAACACTAAATATGGCTTAAATCACAGAAATTGTTGAAATTCTAATGAGAGCCGCATTGTATGGTTGTAGACAAGCACTATCAATGATTTGGTGGCAAAAAGCAATGTGAAAACTGAAATTTGAGGTTGGGTGCAATGAAAAGCTATTTTACACGTGATAGATTTTGCCAAAATGAAAATTTGCGGCAAACTTTTCTGTGTGTGGTAATCACGAGAGAACTATAAGCATTTGGGATGCGGTTCTCTAGAAAGCTTAGGCTGCTAGCTACAAACAGACATTTAAATTTCATTTCCAGCATGAAAATTGAAGAAGTTATGTCCATTTTTGTGTTGGTCATTTTTCTGAGATAGAGGCAAATTGTAAAACAAGGATGCGCTTTTAAAAGACAAACAGGGTTTCATTACACTAGGGGAGACTATGAAGAAGCAATTGCTACACAGAAGCTCAGCTACTTGATCAAGGCAGCTGCCAGCCGAGAAACTTTGTCTTCTTCAGATGCAATATATCAGCGCTAAGATAATTTTAACAATATTATTACAGAAGGAAGATAGTAGGGATGAGGTAGAGAGTTCAGGCAATTCAAAAAGATTTCTAACAATGCAGGTTTCTAAAGATAAGATAGGATGGATTTAGATAGGGATTACTATGGACAGTACATAGGCTGGTGACAATCCTATACTATGGATACTCACTACAAATATTTTGAACAGAACCAGAAGGGATTTAGGTCAGGGATTCTAGGATTCTGCTGGGCACACCGGACTGGACAGCAAGGCCCTCTGGTCTGCACAGCACTGCACGGAACAGCACGACTGGACTGGATCTGCAATGGCTCTCTGGTCCTGGTCACGGTACAGCACAGCGCGGCATAGGATTGGGTTTCATCTGCCCTTCTGGTTCTGAAGATAATTATTTGGCAGGCACACAGTACAGCACAGCCCGGCTGCTTCTTTGGTTTCCCCTTTAAGTTTGTGGGATGGGTTCTGAAAGTTAAGGCCCAGCTGAAATTGGTTCAGCAAGCCATGAACTTTTCTGCTTGCAAAGTTTCTGGAGTCTGGATTCTGGAATATGGATAGTTCTCCTACAGGGTGCTTCGCCAAGATCGGGATGGTGGTTGGATCTGTGTGCCTTTTTAAGTCCTCAGCTGGCTATATTTGTGCATTTGATAATGCAGAATTATCCTAAGCACACCCCCTAGATAGTCTTTTGGCTAGAATCCACTCTCTCCCTTGATTGGTGGAGAAAACAGGGTGTCACCATGATGATGAGGTTTTCTGATTCAGAACATCCTCCCCTTGCCTTTTGAACATAAATCTACTTTTGGGTATAATATATATTTACATGTGTGCAATCTTTATAAAAATAACATACACAGATCACATATTTTGTGGAGCAAATACTCTTGCAAGCCCCGTCTCTGTAGGATCTTGGGTCTGGATTTGACAGAATTTCACACTTTTTGTCCGGGACACAATATCTAGTTTTTCCACATTTTGTACACATGTGCGCAGTGTATCTGGGCATAAGCGTGTGAAGTTTCATGCTTCTGACATAAATGCATTTTCTGCAAAACCCGAATTTTCACTTTGCCTTCCCAGAACTTCGCAGAGTTCTGGCATCTCTTAAAATGTGCACCCAAAAATCACATTAACAATGCTGTTGATTCTATAATTTTTACAAATTCGCAGTCATGTATCAGTCTGTTTAAAAATATGCTTTCTGTGCTTGTGAATCCACAAATGTTGTCTGCCCCCGCCTCCTTTTCCTCCTGGCTGGTCTGAAGCAATCTGCCCCTTTCGTTCTGGGAGAGGCCATTTTTGACACTTCACAATCTGCATATCCTTTCAGCCAAAGAAATTCCATTGTGTCTTTCAGAGAGCAGCCCAAGTGATCCTCTCCTGATCTAATTCTCACAAAGGTGTGAATTCCTGGCCTTGGTGGGAAGCAGAAGGGAGATGCCTTTTGTTGGCGAAAGCTGTGAAACTGGTTTGGTTGGCTTTGAGTTCAACTTAAATTCAATGTCCTTTAATTACATCTTTCTTGGTTTAAAACAAAACTTGCAATTTTCAAACAAGCAGCTAGAACTCTTATTCCAGCTTCTAAACCATGGAAATTAAATAGTCACAGCCTAGGTTCCTTTTAATAGCAGGTCACTTTGTTTCCAGACATTTGATTTCAATTGCACAAGTTTAACTTCTGATGTAAACTAATGACAGCTGTCATACAGGCGGCGGCTGGTACAGCACCCATATTTTGACAGATTTCACAGGCAGGCACCTTTTTGCTGTGGATATTTTGATGACAGATTCCGCTTTTCATGACATCGTATGTTCATAATAATTTCTTAAATTAAGTGACGGGTAACACCCAGCAAGGATATTGGATGTTTTATGGTGTTTTGGACCAGCATTCTGTAGTTTCAGCAACCAAGAAAAAAGGATTTAAGAACAATTTCTGGGTTTCTTTCAGTAAAGCACTGCCTTTCATGCAGTTTCCATTTTTACTGGTTGGGCCGCCCAATGACAGGGTTCAGCAGTGAGGTCTCCGTTCCACCACTGGCAACAGGCAAGGTAGATTTGGCAGCCATCTTTTCATATTTCAAAGTGCAATTTCTATCGGTTTTGGCACACCCAGAGGTTTTGCGGCCATTTTGATAATTCCTGCACCAGCAGGACACAGGGAAGTCACAGGGCAGAGCAGAAGTGGGTTGATACATCCTACAGTGCATCAGAAGTTACATTAGCACATTTCTCCATCATATCTAAGATGAAGAAATTAAAAAGTGCTGTTAATAATATGGGGCCTTGTTTGAGGCCTCGATATGTTGGAATGTTTCTAGTCAGCAGCCCCTGAAAAGTTAGACGTACCTGTATCGAGGTATCAGAATACAGAAGATTAATCAAATTCACAATTGACAACGGGCAACCAGCATGTTTTAGTTTGTCCATAAGAAGTTGTCTAGACACTGAGTAAAAAACAGACCTTAGGTCTACGAAAGCAAGGTACAAAGATTATTTAGTCTACATGAATGGGCTTTAATCGATGCTAAGGTCAGCACATTTATACTAACAACCAGCCCCACCACAAATACAGTCTGGAAAGGTTCTTGATGTTTAGTGTTTCAAATAAATCTTGCGAAGAGCTTACCCAGAGAGCGTCTAGTAAGACTATTGGGCTATAGTTTGTAGGACATTATCGATTGCTCTTTTTAAAAATTGGTACTACATGGAGTGTCTCCAGGATGTTGGCAGAGTGTTGGTATAGATAGTATAAATAAAGATGTTTAACAGTATCTCAACCCAGACTTCTGGATACTCTTTAAACATGACATTCGACAGGCCATCAGGGCCAGGGGCTCTGGAACGACTAGACTTGTGAATAAAGTATATAATGTGCTCCTTTGCTATCGGAAGAGTACATGTAGGATCATCGGAATTAAACTGGATTGCCGTGAGAGGTAAGGGTTTTGCATATAGATTTGCATTACACATTGGAGTACATTGGAGTACAGGCACTTCATTTATCTGTACTGAATCTTGTGAGAAACGTCCATATCTGTCCACACCTGTCCTGAGTTCTTTTGTGCAAGAGCTTGAAGCATACATTCACCATCTTTTTGATATAATCGAGCTCTACGATGGCCAAGATAGTTTTTGTAGTTAGTTTTGATGCTTCAAAGCACATCATTTCGCAGTGACTCTGGGAGTGAACATGCTTCTCTTTTGTCTTTTCTAAATTTGATTTTCCTAATTCTAACTTTTCCCTATGTTGTTATGGTGAGTACTAAACATTTGTAGAATAGTACAATATTGACTAACATATGGTGTCTTGTCCCCATATGTATGCAAGAGGTGATTATTTAATTCATCTAATGTTGATGGTGACCAATGGAACTGATTTCATTCGTTATTCAACATAAGACTTCCCTTTGATTGAATTTCGGGAGCAGAAATGTGTGAAAAGAGATTAGGCCAGGTCAGTGTTAACATGTCATGGTCGCTATACTTCTGTTTAAACACCTACATCCTGATGGCTCGTGCAATCAGGTTCATGTTGACATAAATTTAGTCGAGTGCGGCTGCTTGAGAACCTTGCGACCAGATACACTTCGGTGGTATGTCACCCGGGAGTGAATTGTTAGTCGTAATCATATTGTGCTCTGTCATAGAAGTGATCCATCGTTGTTTGTCTGGTGTCACTTGAGTTGGGACCTTGGAAAAGTAATGTATGTTAGTACCCAGCGAGAGTCAAGCAGAATGCAACGCGCATTCTGATTGGCTCTCACTGGGTCGTTACCCGGCCGAGAATCCTTTAATTCGATTCTCGGCTGGGATTCCAGCCGCCTTGTCCTAGGCAGAGTGCGTGGCAGCCCCTCAGCCATTGAGGAGGCTCGAAGCAGGGCCATCCCCGCTCCGAGCCTCCCCACGGCTGAGAGGCTGCCTTAGCCCCCCTCCGGAGACTCGGGTAAGGCTTTTTATTTTTTTTCCTTTCCTCCCTCCTCCCTGCCCTCACCACCCGCACTTACCTTCTTGCTCTATCGTCCACGGTGGGGGTCGATGGCAGCCTCCAGCCATCTGGCGACTCGGAGCAGGGCCATCCCCACTCTGCGCCTCCACACAGCTGGAGTCTTCCATCGTCCCCTGCCGGGGATGCAGTTACATTTTTTTTTAAAAACTTTTTTCTTCCCCTCCCGTCCTCCCAACCCCACTTCTTCTGCTCCTTTTTTTTCAGGAGCGGACGCGCTGGGAATAGTTCTGTTCCCAGCACATACACTCCCGGTGGCCACCATGGAAAGGGAAAACGGACACCGTTTTCCCTTTCCCGGTGACTATTTTCTTGGTCGTTTCTCTTTTTTATTTCTTTCTGTCCCAAAACGGTGGAGCGTTTCGGGACAGAAAAAAATTCTTTTAGTGACCTGGTCACGCAGATATTGCGGGCCAGAGTACCAATAGCTATATGACCTTCACAGTGGGGCATTACCTGAGTCGGTAATGCCCCCGCCGTTCGGGTCATATTGCTTTATTCAAGCTCCCAGTAAGGACTATCTCATTGATATCATTGCTTAGATTAATTAGGTTAAATAAATACTCTAGATCATGGAAGAAGATGTCTGTTTTTATTCCAGCTGGATTCCAATATAGATGGATCAAAGCAATGTGTCAGAGATTTGCTGAGATTTTGACTAATTGCATGAACTTGTTGGGAGACGCCTAGGGAGAGACTGTAAAACTTGAACTCGATCTAACTGCCACTAAAAGGCCTTACATTGTTCTAGCTTTTTTGGCACGCTCTGCGGGATTTAGAATGATATCGTGATTGTCCCAAGAAGGGAGTTCTGATAACCAAGTCACTTGCAAGGTGTCTATGTCGTATGTATTTAAAAGATTATCCTGATCATTCAAAAGATGACTGAAGCCACATGTATTCTAGCTTGCCAGGGTAATGTTTGTGTTCTGTAGATGGGCAGGCTGTTATAAAGCACATACCTCACAATTACACAATATATGTGGAATGTTTGATGTTCCATTAATATTCGAAGTAAGGAAAGAAGTTGCCTTGTGCAGATGATTGTAAGATGCCTTGTTCATGCTTTTAAATGCATTTTCATTAAATGATTGTGGTATTCTTGACTCAAGATCTTGCATTACTAGAAATCCCAAAGCATAGAGTTCTACATTAGCTTTCCAAATTGTGTTGCATACTACGCTAGATTTTATCCATAACCTGGCTATTGTCCAAGTCTGAGCCCTCTAGGAACTCACCTTGATCCAAGTCAGAGGAAATAGCATCTTCTCGACCTGCAATATCAGCAAAGATCACCAAGGTGGAAGATCTATTTAGGTTGTACTCCTGGTAAGGTGCCGGACGACATTTTATTAGTAAATGATAGAATTGTGACCCACATGACAGTGTATGCTTTTATTTTTGGTAAGGAAATTTGTCAGAGTGCTGCAGAGATGGCACACGTTCAAAGATGTGTTTGTTCTCGACTTGTAAATGCATTGCCGGCAACTGGGACTTTCAGGAATTGTTGTTCACAATGCTGAGGCTTTTCACTGACTCTATTAGGATCTTGCTTAGGAATCATAAATGATTGATTTGGAGGTAAAGTACTCACGTGATTACGGTGTGATGTCTTTTCAGCATGAATTGGGATGTCAACGTTAGTAAGTTTACTGTGTTGTTGGGATTGGTGCTGATTAGACATATAAGTATCTATTTCCTTTCAGATATCAAGTCTCCTTTGTTATGTAAAGGATCATTCAAGAACTAAGGGTGTGGTTTGAACTGCCCCTGATGTTACTATAAATCTTTGGGGACAGATACATTTCGATAGCATTCGGCTTGTTGAATGAAATCATCAAGGGGTGCATAAGGCTCTATGAGTTCACTAGCTTCTTCGGCGTACATTTCATTCTTTTGTTCTGAGTAATTGTGACATACTTCTTAATTATGGCTGCCAAAGAGTTATAAGTTTGATTTTTGGGAGGACATATTTTAGAAAAAATTGCTTTGCAGATGTATTCGATTTTTGGGAGGAAGGTTTCATATTCTTTGTGTTTTTTCACTTGAGTTTGTGCTTTAGTAATTCTTTTTTTCATTTGTTGTTCTATTATTGGCTTTAGATGAGCCAAAGATGGTGTAGGCAATTTTCTCATTTTGGCTCTTCTTTTCAATTGAATTCAGATAAATTGAAGAGTTACTCTAAGGCAATGTTGTAATATCCTCAGAGATCTCCAATGACCATATAATGTTGTCAAAAGTAGGCACCGTGAAATTCATAAAATTATTGAATTTCACAAGCGAAGAGAGTTGGATCTTACTATTAGGAATGACTGAGTGTGCATTGTGATCCAGAGGGGGATTACGAGGTACAGATGAATTTGGACTTTATTCTTTAAGGATATTTAGTATGCAGGAATCCCGCTCCATTAGATCTACAATTCATAGCATTCAAAGTTAGATCAATAAGAGACATCGATGATGTCTGATTTACGGGAGGTATAGGAAAACAAAAGGGAAGATTAGTTTTACGAGGCGTTGGCTGCACATATGAAGTGGACAAGGAAGACATGTTCTGCAGCAATGTTTCAAATAAGATAGGAGATTGAGACAAAGCACTATTGGGGATAGAAGGCTACAAGTCATGCTCAGGTAAGTCAATTTGAAAATTCAATGCCTTAACGAGTAGAATCTCATGTCACGGGGCCTTGGGAATTTGGTCAAAAACATGTTTGTGTAGTGTGGACACTTCAGAAGCGAGGGGACACAAGGAGGTTGGGGCAGAGCCTACGTGTTCTTCATGAATTTCTAATGGCGGCAGTGTCTCTTCTGTTGGGAAAATGCAAGCTGACAAGGGAATACAAGTCGGCGCTGTTTCAAGAATAAAAAATGATCTGGGAATCAATGTATTGTTTGTCAAAGACAAAGGAGGTGTGGCAGTGAAGCCAGCTGTGATTAATGAGTCTGTAATCACAATCACGCTGTTTTCTTTGTCACACATCAGGGAATCTATGGGTTTCTGTTGGAGCGACAGCCCTTGACTTTTTGAAGATTTCATTTCCCCCACCTGATCGAATTGTCTAATGCTAGGGTTGGGCGCATGTATTTTTTTCTTGCGCGAGGGGGAACACGGGGAGTGGGAATTTGGAATTAAGGCACCTACCTTGATTATTTTAGTGATGGACGTATGAATGGTTCAGAATGTTTGGCACATTCATTAGTGGTGGGCATGCCTGATTTTAATGAGTATGCAACCTCCACATAGTCAGGCGCTGCTGTTCAGGGGGATAATTAACAACCTAGAATCTAGAGTATCCTACGCATACACTCACAGAGCAGAACGTTGAAACAGATTTCAAATAAAAAAAAACAAAGGAATATCTAAGTAGAGACAGAGGTGAAGTATCGGAGACACCGTTCGCCGTTCGCCGCTGCGGCAAAGCAGTACTTCTCTGGTACCTCAATTACGTGGGCACACGCTGGTGTGCGTGGCTGGTGATTTTTTGTCGCTTCCACAGGAAGTGGACGGGGCTTGTCACTCACCACAAATTGTCACAGCGAAATGTATCTAAATAACAATAATAATACAAAATAGTATTTGTATAATAGTCGAGTAAGTAACCCAGCAATTAAAAAAGAGTTCTAGGTGCAATTATTCCTCAAATGTAGAATAGTCCGATAAAACGATCCAAGAGGCACGGGGGAGAGCGGCAAAGCAGTACTTCTCCGATACTTCACCCCACAGTTAATACAATGTATAAAGCTCAGAAATCCCATAATGGAAGCACTGGTACCAAGACAAATATTCCAATCCCTGAGTCTGTTGCATATGAAGTAGTCTTAACGTATGGTAAAAATATGTAGCTCTGTGGCTTCATACCGTTGAGAAGAGGTATGTTCTGTTATGCTGTGCTCAGAATTCTGCAGTTTCCCAGACAGTGCTCTTCTTGTCCATCGAAACAGCATTCCATGTATTCTTAAAAGCAGTGCTTTTCATAATCAGTGAGTTTTTCATTGTCCACAAGGCCTTCTGGGGTCTGGGGCCTCATTACCTTCATCTCTCTCTTTCTAAATATCTTCCTTCCCAAGATCTTTGCTCATCCGCTTCCAACTCCCTCAGGGTCAGTCGCTTCTCCAAGCAACGAGTTGGTGGTTGATCTATTCCCTTGGCTGGGGCCCCCCTCTGGAACAGCCTCCCTGAAACTTGAGGAGAACCATCGCTGGTTCCAGAAGCACCTCAAAACCTTTATCTTTGCTTCTGCTTTTTCGCCTCCTCTCCCCTGCTGTCTTCCTGGCTGTTACTGAAACTGCACTGGTTACCTGGCCACCCCCAGATCTCGGGCCCTGGTCCCTCCCCACCAGTCGTGCACCTGCACTGCCTTCCTGGCAACCCCTGCACTTAGGGACGGTTCCTGTATCCATACATTTCCACTACTAGCACTTGACACCTGATGTCTGCACTTACAGTTGCACTTGCCACCAGCTGGCCGTATGTTACTTATTGTTTATTATTCTTTATCCCATGTACTGCACTTTCCTCCTCCCCCATCCCATGCACTTGTGCGATCTGAATGACACCTGGCCTAGTAGGATCGTTGCCTGTCTTCCCTCTGTTCCCCTCCCTTGCTTCGTCGCGCCTTGAAACACTTGCGTATAGGGGCGTTATCAATGCCATATCATATGATATCATTATCATAATCGTCCATAAACTATAGTAAGCGTCCGTTAATGGGCCATTATTAAAGTCGTTGGCAGGGGTGTCTTAAAGTCTAGTGAGAATGTACCACTTAGATGCAAGATTAGGAGTATGGGCAAAAGGTATGTGCCACTGCCACTTAAATGCAAGAGAAGGAGTGTGGCAAAAGGAGTGTACCACTGCCGCTTAGATGCAAGATCATGAGTGTGGGCAAAAGGTATGTGCCACTGCTTCTTAGATGCAAGAGTAGGAGTGTGGGCAAAAGGTATGTGGCACAGACGCTTAGATGCAAGAGAAGGAGTGTGGGCAAAAGGTATGTGCTACAGCCGGTTAGATGCAAGACCAGGATGGTGGGCAGAAGGTATGTGCCACTGCTGCCGCTTAGATGCAGGAGATGGAGTGTGGGCAAAAGGTATGTGCCACCACTGCTTAGATGCAAGAGAAGGAGTGTGGGCAAAAGGTATGTGCCACCACCGCTTAGATGCAAGAGAAGGAGTGTGGGCAAAAGGTATGTGTCACTGCAGCTTAGATGCAAGAGCAGGAGTGTGGACAAAAGGTATGGGCCACAGCCACTTAGATGCAAGAGAAGGAGTGTGGGCAAAAGGCATGTGCCACCACCACTTAGATGCAGGAGGAGGAGTGCGGGCAAAAGGTATGTGCCACCACTGCTTAGATGCAAGCGAAGGAGTGTGGGCAAAAGGAATGTGTCACCGCCGCTTAAAAGCAAGAGAAGGAATGTGGGCAAAAGGTATGTGCCACCACCGCATAGATGCAAGAGCCTCAGTGTGGGCAAAAGTTATGTGCCACCACCTCAACCACACTATATTTAAGAAATAAGGTTGATGATTGGTATAACATGCGTTGCCACCGGAGGGATGTGGGCCTTGTATCATAAAGTGTTCCCCCAACTTACCACCTTGCCACTTGTGACAAATCTGTTCTATAATACACTTTAAAGCCAATGGGCCTCATTACGGGTCGGGCGGTCTGGAATTTATTTATTTATTTATTTGCATTTATAAAGCGCACAAAACTGCCCTGGGGCATCGTGGCGCTGTTACAGCAGACTTAGTCTTGAACACAAACATAGGAATATGTTTACAGATGTAAACCGAGTTACAGAGTACGTTTCACATTAGTAATAAACATTGAGCTTAGGGGTTATGCTATGCTGTGGTTACAATGCAAGCATGAATGTGCATGTGGAGGACTTTAGCGGAATAAGAGGGTTTTGAGGTTTTTACGGAAGGTGTGGTATGATTTTTCGTTCCTTAGTGAGGTAGGTAAGGAGTTCCAGAAATTCCGCCGCCACTGTTAATTCCGGACCACCCGATCCTGAGTCCTGCAGGCGGGAGGTGATCTTCCTGCCAGGTCTGACCTGGCGGGTTGAACACCTCCCGCCTGCAGGCGGATGTGGAAACACCAGCACCATCACGAGATGGTGCCGGTGTTTCCATTTCCCCATTCCCATTGAGTCCTATGGGACTCAATGGGAATGGGGATTAACACCATTCCGCCTCCGTGACTCCCGGGACACCGGGGCTGTAATGCCCTGGTAATTCCGAGAGGCAGGGAGGCGGAATGGTAATACGAGTCCAGCGATAACCAGGCGGTTTTACCGCCATGGTTACCGCCGTACTCGAAATGAGGTGCAATGTACTTTAGGGTGCACAAACCACAACTCCCATGAAACATTGACCCCAAAGGCCACTATTTTCTCTGCACTCATCAAATGTTTCAGACTATAACTCCATTCACCTATATACATGAACTGCAATGGGTGGGTAAATGGGAGTTGTAGTTCACATTACCTGATGACCTACAATCACTGTAAGAATGTAGCCCTTGTCCCCTGGTTGAGATAAATTTAGTGCATACAGAATTTGTACGTATATGTATAGTATATCAACTGTACAAACAAAAATGCATCTGCAAGAATCTCTATCTCATAAAAAATGAAATAATAAACGCACTAATAACCATATTTGGGATACACATGTGTAGGGATCCCCATGTTAACGAGGCTAGCACCAGTTAGGAATGCTGATCCCCAGTATACAAAAGGAACACCAAGTAGGGTTTCAAACCTGCAATCATTGGTGTAGCCCCAGCCCAGGAGGTGAGGCTTTACCAGACTGTGCTGCTATACAATTGTTTTCCTTCTATGCCCCTTATACACCCAATGTACTTGCACCTTTCATTAATGCTGATCTTCATAATTACCTGCATCACTATCTGATGTATCGTCCTGCACATTGGGGAGAGGCTTTGCCAGCCTGTGTACTCATACCAATGTTGGCCTGTTACAACTAGCTATTTTCAACGTGCATTCACCTGTTTTCTCTCATCTATATGTCTGCACGCATGATGTAGTCCCCCATACCATTAGGTGAGGCTTTGACAGTTTGTAGTCACACACTTATTTTTGTTCAATTTGATTGTCTGCACACCTGCTGTAGCCCAGGTTAGGCATTGCCAGTCTTCATTAACACACCTATTTCGTCTCATCTGATTGCAAGCCTGATGTAGCCACCGTACCTTGAGGTGAGTCTTTGCCAGTCTGCATTCACACACCTATTTGGTCTCATCTGATTGTCTACACGCCTACTATAGCCCAGGTGAGGCATTGCCAGCCTGGATTCACACACCTATTTTGCCTCATCTGATTGTTTGAATGCCAGATGTCTACCTCTGTAAATTGAGGTGCGGCTTTGCCAGTCTGCATTCACACAACTATTTTGTCTCATCTGATTGTCTGCATGCATGATGTATACCCCCATACCTTGAGGTTATGGCTTTGCCAGTCAGCATACAAGCACCTATTTTGACTCATCCAATTTGCTCTATGCCTGCTGTAGTCCAGGTTAGGCATTGCCAGTCTGCATTCACACATCTACTTGTCTCATCCGATTGTATGCCTGATGCACACCCCCGTACCTTTAGGTG
Organism: Ambystoma mexicanum; assembly: GCF_040938575.1. Classification (NCBI taxonomy): domain Eukaryota; kingdom Metazoa; phylum Chordata; class Amphibia; order Caudata; family Ambystomatidae; genus Ambystoma; species Ambystoma mexicanum. Next base: position 992,965,586 of record NC_090932.1, on the reverse strand, counting down.
AGCCTTTGCCAGTCTGCATTCACACACCTATTTTGTCTCATCTGATTGTCTGTTTGCCTGATAAGCCCCATACCATGAGATGAGGCTGTGCCAGTCTGCATTCACACAACTGTTTTGTCTCATCCGATTGTGTGTATGCCTAATGTATACCCCCATACCTTGAGGTGCGGCTTTGCTAGTCTGTATTCACACACCTATTCTGTCTCATCCGATTGTCTGAATGCATGATGAAGCCCCTGCATCATGCTATGATGCTTTGCCAGTTTGCTTTCACACACCTATTTTGTCCATAACCAATATGTGTGTTTCTTGCATTGCTCAGAATGCACTATCCACCTTCTGTAACTAGCGCCTAGATGCCTATGGGTTTTGTGTGCTGAAATAAATGCAAAAATAAAGAAAAAAAATAAATGTGCTGAATGGATGCCTATGGGGCACTCTCCCCCATCTCACACCATGCATTTGGCAAGAGCTCTGGTGCTTCCACCCTTGTTTAATGGCAGAGCCAGATAGTGCTGAAATTGAAAACAACGCCTTGAAGGGCTATATAGGACGTGTACTGAAAATACTCTTGGGTGAAAATAGTGTGGATATGTGTGGATGATGGAGTCGATTCTCTCAATAAATAATTATCGATAAGTACAGATATTACTTATGGTAATGCACATGACTGTCTCCCTATTGCGTGCAATACATGATACAGAGCTGGGACAATGCCAAATGACCATGAGGCATTCACTTCAAGCACTGTGGGCCTCATTACGACCCAGGCGCTAAGTGGTTAACCCTGCTGTAAAAGGCTGCAGCGCCGTTAACCACTTAGCCCCTTTCTACGAGGTGCCTTTGCGGGACCCGACCAGAACGGCCAGTCTGGACCAGCCGTTAAAGTAGGGCAAAGGGACCTTCGTGGTAAGTACGGTACCACAATTTGCGGTACCATACTTAGCGCCTTCGTCACTCCCATTATGCCCTATGGGGCAAAAATGGGAATGGAAAAGGGCCATGGGGAAATTGGGAAATACCGCCCCGCCAACCTTGGAATGGGGCGGTATTTCCCCATTTCACCATGGCGGACACGTTACGATACCGGCACTAACCATGGTGCTAATAGCGCCATGGTTAAGCGCCGGTATCGTAATGAGGGCCATGGTGTGCTGCCACACTTTCTAATCTCAAAAAGTGACTATTTATGAGACTTAGCATTGACGTATGTGCAGTAATTTGAACGGATTTTGCCTGGTATCGAGAGGTGCACCAGTGGCTCGACATAAATTATCTTTCTCAGTGGATTGCTCACAAGTCAAGTGTTCTCCTCTTGCGTGGGCCAGCTTGAATCCCAGAGGTGGTAAATCCACCTTTTCACCTTTGAAGGTTGATAAATTGAGGTACATTAAATTGGATTATAATAGCTACTACTACAGAATTTAGAAGTGGGATGAGCCTGGCAATAATCGCGCTACCAAATAACTGGATAATAATGTCTGGCTATTCCTTTCATAGAAGAACTACTAGGTAATTTCAATGACCGACCAGGCACTACAATTAGATGTCATACACACAGCTTAGACAGCCGATCAAAGGCTGAGACACCAAAAATGTTATCAAGTTGTTTTCACTTCATCTGCCAAGTGGAGAGTTAAGACATTATAAGTTTCCCGGAATCCGGCGGGGATATAAGGATACTGACCTACCATTTCCGCCACCTGATATCCCGGTATTACCAGGATATACAGCCAGCAGAAAGGGTGGTAATTCCCCATTCAATGGCACGGGTATTCCAGGTACTGGTATTTCAGACATTTTGTTTCCGGTGCGGGCCTGATTTAGTTCCATCTCTTGACTGGAGGTAAATTAGCGTCCCCACCGGCAAACTTGTGTTTTCACTGTGTAGTGAAAGTGCCGGTACCGGATAAACTGGCATTTTTACCTGCATTTTTACTGCACTTGGAAAAATATAATGACCCCATATGGGGGTCATTACAAGTTTACCAGTATCCCGCTGGTAATACCGGCGGGATATTGGCAAACAGAATTTGCATTCCCGCCATGTGTAATATCCAGGTACTCCAGGAATATTACAGTTGGCGGGAATGCCGGTAGTTCCCCATTCCATGGAGTCCCATAGTACCAGCAGTGTATTGCCTGTGGAGGCCTGATTTCCCTCCAGATATTGGCTCGAGGTAAATCAGGTAACATCATTGGCAAACCTGTAGTTTGGCGGGGTTGTAAACATCCTGTTAACGGATTTACTGGCATGTTTACGGACACTTTTACCGCTCTGCCAAATTTATAATGAACCCCTATTAGTTCCGGGGTAATTTGGAACGTGTTCTGCAGAAGATTTAGAAACTGTTTGCTGCCAGCATCTCTCAACCAATTCTATGTCCTCCACTCTAGACAATGGCCGGATACTACCTATTGTGCACGAATGATGCATGCGTGATTTCAAGAAATGCATAGGTCACCTTATTCATGAAGGTGACTGTGCATTGCTGGGGCTGCGCACCATCACACATAATGCGCTGATCAACCCGTTTTTATATATTAGTGTTGAAAGCACACTTCGAAATGTAATGCATTATTGGTTTCCAGCACCCGCATGGGAGCTGTAAGCGAATTTCACTGCTAGAGGCCATTAGAGGCCCTGTCATTGTGAAATGGAGAAAACAAAAATCTATCCCCGTTTGACTCATATTGTGACTGTCATCTTAAAAAATGCATGAAGTGCACAAATCTGCAGCTGTTAGAAACAGGTGAGGGGTGAGTGTGTTTTATTTCGGCAGCTTTTAAAGCACATCTCTTTCCCGAAACACAATATGCATTAAAATACGCAAGCAGTCCCCCTTAAATAATCTGCTCTGTTCAACTGCACAGAAGGATGGAGAAATGACATTAGCATATGTGAATCTGTGATGTGCACGCGTGTAATTCCTTTGTGAAAGGGGCCCAACTTCTTCTGGTGCAAGTGAAGGGGATTGTGCTAGCTGACCCCATCAATCGCACCCGCAAAAAAGGTTTTGAGAATTGGGCCCACTTACAAGGAATGACACAGGCATGCCTTCCATGCACGTGGCATGTGCACCCAATCCCCAAACAGGAAGTGACACCTTCCACAAAGTGGGATCTGGATCGGAACAGATCTCAGCAATTTTCCCGGAAGCTGAATTTGATTTGTAAACACGTTTTCGCTATTGTTAACGGCTGAGTATATAGGTCCATGCGCTTCCACCACCCCTCGATTATACCAATACTCAATATCTCCTGTTTCCTGGGTATTGAAATGTGAATACACTTTGTTGTTCTGACTATTTTGGCACTGTATTCCGGTGAAATACTTAGATTGACCTCATTGTATTGCTATCCTCTGGCTCGAGTGGCAGAAAACTATTTTCTGGTGATGTACTGGACCCTCTACCCTTTCTACAATGGGACACACAGTGACTTTGGCACACTTCCTATCATTGGGTGTCCCTTTCCAACCTTAAAGAGAAAAAGAGTGACTCTGCCACAGCACTCACGCCCCCCCCCACCCTTTGACGGGAAGTAAATGACTCTGCAGTACCTATTCTCGTTTCAAGTGGACAAAGGGTGGCAGAAATGTCCTCTTTGATGTCCTTTCTATGATGGGACATAGAATGTCCCTGCGACAACACATATCCCCTCCTGTGAGGAAAAAAGAGTCGCCCTGCCAAGTCCTCCTTTCCAACCTGAAAGGGAAATATGAAGTTACATGATTAAGATCTATGCTAAATGCTATATTCACATCACCGTAGCTTATAGGAACTACAGGGCCAGGTGCTTTGGTTAAATTGCCTCTTTGGCTGCAGTATATCAAGCTCTTTGGCTCTGGTTAAGGTGCGGTTTGCCTTTGAGTCCAAACCCCTGGGACAAGGTGTAGCTTTAGAATGTGCTGGACTATTCCATATCGATTCTCATCTGGTTGATATTACTATTTTTACTGTCTATAGTGGCACAGATGATATATTTGATGCCAAGTTTGCATGATGTAATAAGACATTTTGTTTAAGTGCAATACAGAAAGTTAGATTTTATTTCATTATGTATAAGAATTTTTGGTATATTGATATTTGCTATAAATATGTGAAAAGTTCATGTTGAACTAAAACACAATAAAAAAGAAATAGAGTGCCCTTGACACAGCACACATCCCATCCTTATCGGGAAATAAAATCAATCCGTCATACTTTTCCCCTTCATGAGGAGGTAATGGGTGATTTTGCATAGTCATAGGATGTATGTGACTATATAAAGACCACTAAGCCCCTTTTTGATGGAATAAATGGTGATTCAGCATAGTTATAGGATACCAGCAAAAAGCACCCATACTGCACACGGGTTCTGTAGCCAGACGTGATAACGCTCATCCATTCTTCAAAATCAATTATCCTGTAAATCGCTGACCCGGGCCGCTTATCGCTTGATGTGCTTTACACCCTTAAGTAAACTGAACTGAGAATGGGCACATGTGCCTGAAGACATATGCCAGAGCAGATGTGGCGAGGAGGCGAGAGTGTAACGCTCACCTTGTATCCACAGGGATGCCACCCGAATCGGCTGGATCGCTTCTGAGTTGGATTCACCTCCGCCGGGGACTTGCACTGCCGTGGGTCTATTCCGGAAGACAGGAGTTCAGTTTTAGCCACAATCACCTTCTCTCGGGGCCCGCCTCCCAAGTGCCCCCCTAGCGATCCCCTTAGAGCCTTCCTCACCTTGTATTTCGATAAGGTGCGCTCTCCGTCCTGCTGTTCTGTGCAGGAGCAAGTCGTGGCTGGGCATCTTACGGCCAAGTTACTTCACTGGTGTGGGCCCGGGAGTTCAGTCCTGCTCTGACTCCGCTCTTGAGGTAAGTCTTTAGTTCTTAAAGAGTATGTGTCTGTATTAGTAGTTGCCCTGGTAACCTTCTCCTTCTCTCGTAGATGCAGAAGGGATGATGAAGACGTCGAGCTGATGGAGAGGGCGGTGCATGAGAAGGTAAAAGAATGCGCAAAGCGCAGCGCTATGACTGTCTTTTGAATCAGACTTACCTGTGCTATTCTTCCTTTCAGGTCGCCGAGAAGTTCCTGGAAGTAATGCAGCCAGATGGAGGAGGAACGTAGCGTGGAAGATGTCCGGACCGTTGTCGAATTCCAGGAGTGCTTCGGTAGGTAATTGTGAGTCTGAAAGGCGTCGGAATCGCAAGACGAACGCTTACTAATTGTCCTCTTCTTTTTCTCCTCCCTAGGATGTTGCTTGAGGGTGAGGACGAGCTCCAGGGAAGACTCCGGAGCAATTGGGGAGCTGGTTTCTGAACAAGTATGATGGAATAATGGTGTTCTTCTTCTTCTCCCTTTGTAGATGCAGGCCATGATGCTGCGCGCAGGTCTCCGTGAACGTCACGCTGCGAGTGCAGAACAACGCGAAGTGTGTGCCTCTGCTCGGGCGTGGCTTAAATAGCAAGCAGGTATCCCAGGTGCCTCCAGGGTGGACTACGCCCTAGATGCTAGACTGCATGGTGCAGTTCCACACCGAACCTTGTGGGGGCAGGCATGTTGGTCCATTCCCCAATGGAAACTCCACCTGCCATATGAGCCTGGTGCCAAAGGCGCCAAGACTCGCTCCAGGATAGCCGAGTGGGGCATGATTGGGCCCTTGGGGCCTTGCAGCAACACTGTGGTGAGGGCCAGAGACCCTGAGTTCCAAGGCCAGGGGCTATAGTCGTGACAGCACTCCCCCCTAAGGCCCCTCTCAAGGTGGTCCTTCTTTCTGGGTCCGGCTTGGTGGGGTACTCCTGATGGAAGCGCCTTATCAGACGTGGGGCATGAATGTAGTCACTGGGCTCCCATGTTCTGTCCTGTGGGCCAGGTCCTTTCCAGTCTACTAGATAGTAAAGTTTCGTTCTAACGTATTTTGAATCTAGGATGCCCTTTACTTCAAATTCTGGCTCTCTGTGAATTATTAAAGGTCCTGGTGGGGTAGTTACTCGAGTTCCAGGCTGAACTAGTTTCAGAAGGGATACATGAGACACCGGGTGTAACCACATGTTAGTTGGCAATGTCAGCTTTACAGCAGCAAGGTTTATGAGGGACTCGATGGGAAACGGCCCTAAAAACTGTGGGCGGAATGTCCAGGTTTCCTTTAGAGGCACATGCTTAGATGCTAGCCACACCTTGTCCCCTATTTGGTAGTCGGGGGCTTTTTCGCGATGCTGGTCCATGTATTTCTTCTGGCGAACTTTGGCTTGGCGCAAATGTTCAATGGCTCTTGTGAAAGCCTACAAAATGGTTGCGTGTAGGTTCTTGATGGCTGGCATTTCCAGAGTTGTAGGAATGTCCAGTTCTGACGTGCGTGGATGTCTGCCATACACAGTAAAGAATGGAGTCTGCCCGGTACTGCTGTGTAGTGAATTGTCATAGGCATCCACAATAAATCTTTCCAATTCCCTTCCAGTTGGTGAAGCATGCAGCCTAAGTATGGGTTGAGCGTCTTGTTCGTCCTCTCAGTTTGACCATCCGTTTGGGGGTGATGGCTAGTGGATAAGCGAATGTCTATTGGGCCATCGAGCAACACTTCCTCCAGATGTTAGACACACATTGGGTACCCAGATCTGAGTTCAAGACTGATGGGAACCCGTGCAGCCATACCATGTGTTCAAGGAAGGTTTTAGCTAGACCGGATGCGTTTGGTAGACTTTTAAACGGAAAAAATGGCCCATCTTGGAGAACAGGTCTACGATCACTAGGATGGTGTTATAACCTTGACAGGAGGATAGGTCGGTGATGAAGTCAAGAGACAACGTGGGCCATGGAGCCGGCTGGATGTCCAGTGGTTGCAGGAGCTCAGCAGGTCTTTGCTTTGACGATTTATTTTGAGCACAGATACCGCAAGAGGTGATGAATTGAATAACGTCTTTGCGCCACGTTGGCCACCAGTAATTTCGCTTCACCTTGGCCAGGGTTTTAGCAATTCCCTGGTGGCCTTCCATGAGGGAGTCATGGTACTTCGAGATAACCTGTTCTTGAAGTTATTTTACAGGCACGAACAGCCGATTCCTGTAGTAAGGTAATTGGTCCTTAACCTTATGGTGTTCTCCTCTTGAATACCATTCTTGTAGTTGCTCCTGAGTTAATACTTGTCGGACTTCATACAGCAACTCGTCTTGAGTCATGGTGGTTGTAATGCCTGAGAGTCTGTCACCCGAAATGATGGCCACGGGGTAGGGGGTGTGTACACCAGCTTGTCGGTGCCCATGCATGAAAGGACATCAGCTTTGCCATTTTTGACTCCTGGCCGGTACCTGATCACATAGTTGTACTCCGCGAAGAAAAGGGACCAGCGTAGTTGTCGAGAGGATTGAGCCTTCACACTCTTCAGGTATTGTAGATTTTGGTGGTCCGTTATCACAGTGATAGTGTGTCTGGCTCCCAACAGATAGTGTCGCCGGGCCTTGAAGGCTGCTTTTATGGCCAGCTGCTCCTTATCAGTGATGGCATAGTTCAGCTCAGGTGGGGAGAATTTTCCGTGACCAGAAGGCCACAGGATGTAGCTGGCCGGTGTGGGTCCCTTTGTGATAGTACAGCACCCATCGCCATACTGGAAGCATCTGTCTCCACCACATACGGAAGGTCTGGGCATGGATGTCGTAAGATTGGAATGGTAGTGAATTTCGCCTTGAGCTCTTGAAAGGTTTTTTGGCCTCCTCTGTCCATTGGAATGTTTTGTTGCACTTCCTTAACAGCAAAGTGATCGGGTGTAATATTTGCGAGAACCCTGGGATGAATTGGCGGTAAATGTTTGCAAAACCTAGCATGCTCTGGACTCCCTTGAATGAACTTGGGGCTGGCCAATTGAGGACGGCATCGACTTTGTGCATATCCATTCGAATTCCTTTTGGAGTTAGGATAAAACCCAGAAACTCTACTTCTGTAACGTGGAATGAGCATGTCTCAAGCTTGGTGTAGAGATGATGTTGACAGAGCTTGGTAAGGACGGACCGTACATGTTTAACATGATCTTGCTCTGAGGCCGAATATACCAGGATGTCGTCTATGTAGACTAAGGTGCAGATGTCAATCAGCTCTCTCAGAACATCGTTCATGAAATATTGGAATGCGGCTGGGTCATTGCACAGGCCGAACGGCATTACTTGATATTCATATAAGCCATATTTGGTACAGAACGCCGTTTTCCACTCATCCCCTTTTTTAATGCGCACAAGATGTTAGGCGCCTATAAGATCCAATTTTGTGTAGATTTGGGCATCTTTGACTTGGTCTAGCAATTCTGGGATCAGAGGTAGGGGGTAGCGATTCTTGGCGGTGACTTGGTTCAATGCGCAGTAGGCGATGCAAGTCCTCAATTTTCCTTCCTTCTTCAGCACGAAGAATAAGGGAGACGCTGCTGTTGACTTTGAGGGATGGATGAAACCATTGGCCAGATATTGTTTCAGATATGTCTTCAAATGTTGGTTCTCGGGTTCAGTGAGTGCGTAGATACGGCCACAAGGAATTCGGGCACCTAGTATCAGATCGATCTGGCAATCATAGGGCCTGTGGGGCAGCAAATTATTTGCTTGTTCTTTTTGGAACACATCCTGAAAGTCCTGGTATTGAGTTGGTAAGGTAGCAACCACACCTAAGACACTTATCAAACCTTCCTGAACGGATGAGCCGGCATGTTTACCCTTCGTTCCTTTGGGATAGCAGGGATGTGTGCAGTCATGGGAGAAGACCAACTCTCGGGCTCGCCAGTTGATCCGTGGGTTATGTGTGACAAGCCACGGCATCCCTATGATTAATTGGAACTGTGGTGCCTTGATGAGGTCAAAAGTGATGGATTCTCGATGACCAGGCTCACATAAGCGGGTGTGTTCAGTGGTCCATTCAGACACGGGACCGGAGGCGATTTTGGTGCCATCTACAGTGATTACAGTCTCTCTGGTGGGATTAGAGCAGAGTGGGAGCCCCATCTTTGCTGCAAGATACTGGTCCATGTAATTCCCCACGGCTCTGCTATCAATGTAAGCTTTTAACAAATGTATCTTTGATGGCTGTTGATGGGTGATCTGGGACATGGGTAAAGCAAAATGGGAGGTCTGGAATTGGACTTCTTTGCTCGACAATTGGACCCCTACAATTGCCGGGCTTGGTAGTTTTCAGACTCCTCAATTGGTGTCTCCTAGTCTGTGGCTCCTACGGTTCTTCTTGGTGGTTTTACTGGACACTCCTTGAGGAAATGGCCTGCCTTTCTGCAGACAAAGACAACAGGGTAAATTATGGCTCAGACTTATGGCACCCTTGAACAACACCAAAAGGACCCAGATGTGACAACTATCACGGCTGTACTGAGTTATTCTCCTTTATTTAACAAAATCAAAAAGGAGATCAAATCTCTATGGCCCATTCTCAACACAGGTGTGTCCAACATGCCCACGCCACGTTTTGCACTAAAAAGAAGACGCAACTTGAGAGACACTCTCGTCAAAACGGTGCAACCATATACGGACACTGCCCAGAACACACAGGTCACCCTATGGAACCAGACCAACCCTGTGGGCCATAGTCCCTGTGGCCTTTGTTCAATGTGCACTCAGACAGCTCGGAGCACCAGTCTTGACATCGGCTGGACCACTCCTTGGATTCAGAAATTTTTCACCAACTGCAACACCAAAGGAGTAATCTATATGATTACCTGTCCGTGCCACCTGCGCTATATTGGGATGACTGCCCGAGAAGTGAAAAAACGGATGATTGAACACAGATCTTGCATCCGCACTAAGAAACTTACAGCACCTATGGTTCCGCATTTTCTGGCAGAAGGACACACAGCAGAGTCTTTTCAATGGACCATTTTGGAAAAAATAAAACATCCGAAGCGAGGAGGCAACTACCATGCCATACTCTTTACTCAAGAACAGAAGTGGATTTTCCGTTTAAACACTTGCAAACAAGGGTTGAATGAAGCAATGCAGTGGCAAGAACTCGCGGTGCTACAACATTGAACCACGATTTTCCACTAATCACTACTCACCGGCAGATGTATCTGTGTGGTTAATGGGAAAACATATGCAATGTTTGATGCAATTTGTCTTCCCTCTATTACATGTTATTCTGGTCCATTCATCTATGTCTCCCTTTTTTTCCCACCACTCTTGTCTATTTTACTTTACTGGCCTTTTCTTTGATTTATCCACCTGCTTCATTCGGGGATCCTATACACCAGTTATTTACAGTTCCTTTATTGGTTTTTTATGGCTTTTTTATAGTTTCTTCATTGTCTAATGACTATTTCTTGGCATCACTTCCTTTGTTTCCATTCCTTCCTTACTGCTAGGCTTTAACCGCTTCAGCACCTCTCCATTGGTCACCTTCCACACTCTCTACTCATGATTCAGGCACCCTCCTCACAGCCCGCCCCCCTGTGGGCCAATACGTAAGCTCTGTCCCTCCTCCCCATGCCCGCCCCGTCACGAGCCCGGTCCTGTTGATACACACCCACCGACCATTGTCTGGCTACGCGCGTGCCCACGTCTTTGCACGGGCCACGCCCACCCGGCTCCTCCCCAGCGTTCCTACTCGGTACATGGTCACTCTTTCCCAATACGGCAGCAGGCCGCGCGCGCCCACGTCACCTCATGGGCCACGTCTTGCCCGGCTCTCCCTGCCTTTTTACTTTTTACTCTTCACATGACTGCCTCCGTCCCAGCCCGTCAGCAGACTTACACCATCCTTGGCGTGTTTAGATTGGCCGCCCGTGGGCCAGATCCCTGCCCGGGTTGCGCCTGTGATAGGCCACTCATCCTCGCAAACACCCGTGACGTGGCTTAAGCCGATTGGCTTACGCGCCCCTCACGCACGATGCCACGCCTCCATGCACCGTCAGATGTAGTTGGCCTTTACTGCTGCAGCCGCACAGCACACTCACAGCCTTGGGACCGAGCAGGCTGCAGCTCTTCAGTGCTCGCCCCCGTTTTTCCTCAGGTAGGCGAATTTCCTCGCGCTTCTCTCAGCGTTCCCCCGGCACATCCAGCCCCTTATCAGTCTCGCCTTCTCCGTAGGTACGCCATTGGAGAGAGATCATTTTCGGCTCTCAACTGACCTCCTGGATAGCACAGCTATCCCCTCCAGGTAGGCCCCTTTCCTCGCACCCCATTTTCTCGTTCCCTTTCCTCCCATTCCCCTCCCCCCTCCTTTCCCTTTTCTTACGTGCACAGAGCCTGTTACCTTTCCCTCTTTCCTCCACGGGGTTGATTTGTCTATGTTTTTAGCCACCAGTAGATTGGCTCTTTGCTCTGAATTGGCGAGCACCTTGTTTGTGTTAGCATTTATTTGCATTGTAACAGGTTCCTTAGCTGTACTCTGGATGTACTATTGTTGCAACATTGCAGTTAGAGGCCAATTCACCCTCTCTGCAATTATGTTTTTTATGTTTTTTGTGTCTCCCCTCCCAGGATCCACTTTGCAGCCTGTTATCGCTGCCCTAGTAAGAGGACAGACACTATTCAATAGAACATGAAGATTGATCTTGTCCTGAAGAAGATGGTCGTCAATCAGTCATGAACCATCGAAACCGGTCGACCTTACCTGTTGTGGCTCCACCACAACATTTTATGATACCCCCAAGACCAATAGGGGTTACTGCATAAAATTGAGAGAAAACCCAAAAAGTATTGGTTTTCCCATCCCACACCAAGTGGGACAGTGCATTTTTTTAGTGATTATTCGGTACTTTGGTAATCACCCCCTTGGACAACCACCCTTTTTGCAAGGAACTCTCTAGTCATTATTGGTAAAATAAAGTTACATGACAAATCCAATGTCTCAATCTTCGCAGTTTTGATTGCCAGCTGCCTAGATTTAAAAATGCGAGATTGAATTCCCCTCTCGCACTTTTGCATATTTGTGCTGGTTGCCCTCACTTTCATCCCCGCACCAGACCAGCTTCACACCCTGTGTCCAAGAGGACAGGACCACGGTCCACAGAAATATCATTAATTGTTTGGTCTTGCCCTTACCGGCAAGTTGATGAATTTTTCCCCAGCATACCGTTTCCTGTGTATCAGCTATTTCCTACGGTTTGGGAAGGCAGTTGCTAACCTGGCTCTTTGAGCCATAATTTACCCTGTTGTCTTTGTCTGATTTTCGCACAACTGTAATCAGTTGTTGGGTTTGATTTACTCAAATAGTAGAAAGGCCGGACTCTTTCCAGCCCTTCGACACATTTTTAGTCACTTAGCACATCTAGACAAACCCACCCCCCTTTTTTCTTCCCTCCCCCTTCCATCACTTCCACACCATGGCAGAAGGTCATTACCTAGCTTTTGCGGAAGAACTAGTTGACGACATCCTGGCCAATCCATCCCTGCTTGGGATTGATCTGGCACCTAACATCAACAGTAACACCGATGAATGGAATGAAATAGAAATTCTCAAGAAAAAGATCATCCGCTCTGAACTTCATGGAGCCCTCATGACAGAATACCTGAGGGCCCACGCTGCTCCAAATGGACTCATTATCCGTATAGAACCACAGATTTTCCTAGACAACCTCCATTTCAGAAAAGATTGGTCCTTCATTGCGAACAAATGCACTCGAGACTGGCTGATTCTAATTATCAATACAGCTAAAACAGTTACAGATAAATTATTAGCAGAGCTCACGATTAAAAGTAACACTCTTAAAACCAAGATTGCAATTGACGTATATACAGCAAAATTAGCTCTTTTGGAAACATCCTTGAAAGAATTTAAAGATACCAATCTCAACAGAAAAATATTGAAGCTCAAAAAAGACTTGCTGAACTTCACTCATGTAAAAGTCTACCCGTATGTTGCCGATGAATATTTCACAGATGAGGCACGACAGTCAAGGAGAGACGCAGCACAATTGCGATTTCAGAATTCACAGAGAAACCAAAACAGGTCATGGTCTAACTCCAGTTCTAACTCCAGCAACAGCTCTGGCGGCTATGGACGTCAAGGGTCAAGAGTCCATTACAACATTCCTGCACCACACAACACCCCTGCGGAACCTTTTTTAGGCCAGCGAGGCAGAGGACCACGCGGACCCAGATGGCGCGCACCACCACAGCCGACGGTTGTAACACGCAGCAGAGGACAGGCAACAACCTTTCCACCTCCCTTATTATGAACAAATCATCGCACCAACTGACCCGACCAGAGGAAAAGATCCTGCAGAAGGGCCTCTCATTCATACCTACAGCTAGATACGACCCCTTTCAAACCCGTATCGAATGCTATCAACTCTTACGGAAAATACATCTGCAACAATTTTTTGAAGATAAATCTAATCCACAAACGGATGTCACTGGTCTTAGACCCACCTCTCAGTTTAGCGTACCATCAAGCGCGTACACGGCCGAATCCATCACATTTGAACAAGCCCTTATGAAGAAACTTTCAGAAATTGAAGACACCATTCCATTCGTTCACAACAACTGCACCAAAATCCAACTCGATGCCCTCTCTGCCCTTGCTAAGAATCAAGCCATAACCATCAAACCGGCAGATAAAGGAGGAGCTATAGTCATTCAGAACACCAACGACTATAATGATATGGTGAATGCCCTGGTCTGCGACACCACCAGTTACAAAATACTTCGCAGTGACCCCACAGCCGCCCTGCAGGCTTTGATAGCCCCTATCATTGAAGAAGCGGAAGCAGAAGGATACGTCAGCTCAAGGGAAGCAGCTTTCCTTACGCCACTGCATCCTAGGATTCCAGCCATGTACGCCCTTCCAAAAATACATAAAACCACTCTTCCCACTCCGGGCCGTCCCATTGTTTCCGGGATTCAGTCTATTCTGGAACCTTTATCTCAATACGTAGACTTTTTCATTAAGGATGAAATTCCAAAAATGCAATCCTATGTCAAAGACTCCACAGCTATGCTCATCCTTCTTGACTCTGTACAATTCAACCCAGAACTCGATTGGCTAGTCACCATTGACATTGAATCTTTGTACACCAAAATCCCACAACAAGAAACTCTAACCATGCTCAAAGATCTCCTCGATTCAGGCATCGACCTCCACGAGGTACCTTCCACCTTCATATCCTCCTTGGCTGAAATAGCCCTCACGAAGAACTACTTTATGTTCAATGACCAATTCTATCAACAGATCTCGGGCACTGCGATGGGTGCGACCTTCGCACCGAGCTTGGCTAATCTCTATGTCAACTCCTTCGAGATCCAGCATATATATGCGCCAAACAATCCTTTTCGTGACAAACTGCTCATCTGGCGACGCTATATAGACGATATCTTTATCATCTTCAGAGGCTCTAATGAGGAGCTCTCGGCTTTCCACGAATGGCTCAATACACGCAATATCCACTTGCATTTCACCATGGAACAAGACAGAAGCCAGACCCATTTTTTGGATCTAGAAATTATGGCCTCACAAGGTGGGCTTATTTCTAAAGTTTACCGAAAAAACACGGATAGGAATTCCCTCCTTGCATACTCGAGTTACCATCCCCAATCTCTCAGAGATAACTTACCGTTTGGCCAATTTCTGAGGTACCGCCGTCTCTGTAGTAGGACGGAAGACTATACTGCTCAGTCTAAGACTCTCAGAAACCAACTCATCGAACGAGGCTATCCGCAGAGGATTGTCCGGAATACATACAGAAGGGCTAGAAGCATCCCACGCGCATGTACCCTTGAACAACACCAAAAGGACCCAGATGTGACAACTATCACGGCTGTACTGAGTTATTCTCCTTTATTTAACAAAATCAAAAAGGAGATCAAATCTCTATGGCCCATTCTCAACACAGGTGTGTCCAACATGCCCACGCCACGTTTTGCACTAAAAAGAAGACGCAACTTGAGAGACACTCTCGTCAAAACGGTGCAACCATATACGGACACTGCCCAGAACACACAGGTCACCCTATGGAACCAGACCAACCCTGTGGGCCATAGTCCCTGTGGCCTTTGTTCAATGTGCACTCAGACAGCTCGGAGCACCAGTCTTGACATCGGCTGGACCACTCCTTGGATTCAGAAATGTTTCACCAACTGCAACACCAAAGGAGTAATCTATATGATTACCTGTCCGTGCCACCTGCGCTATATTGGGATGACTGCCCGAGAAGTGAAAAAACGGATGATTGAACACAGATCTTGCATCCGCACTAAGAAACTTACAGCACCTATGGTTCCGCATTTTCTGGCAGAAGGACACACAGCAGAGTCTTTTCAATGGACCATTTTGGAAAAAATAAAACATCCGAAGCGAGGAGGCAACTACCATGCCATACTCTTTACTCAAGAACAGAAGTGGATTTTCCGTTTAAACACTTGCAAACAAGGGTTGAATGAAGCAATGCAGTGGCAAGAACTCGCGGTGCTACAACATTGAACCACGATTTTCCACTAATCACTACTCACCGGCAGATGTATCTGTGTGGTTAATGGGAAAACATATGCAATGTTTGATGCAATTTGTCTTCCCTCTATTACATGTTATTCTGGTCCATTCATCTATGTCTCCCTTTTTTTCCCACCACTCTTGTCTATTTTACTTTACTGGCCTTTTCTTTGATTTATCCACCTGCTTCATTCGGGGATCCTATACACCAGTTATTTACAGTTCCTTTATTGGTTTTTTATGGCTTTTTTATAGTTTCTTCATTGTCTAATGACTATTTCTTGGCATCACTTCCTTTGTTTCCATTCCTTCCTTACTGCTAGGCTTTAACCGCTTCAGCACCTCTCCATTGGTCACCTTCCACACTCTCTACTCATGATTCAGGCACCCTCCTCACAGCCCGCCCCCCTGTGGGCCAATACGTAAGCTCTGTCCCTCCTCCCCATGCCCGCCCCGTCACGAGCCCGGTCCTGTTGATACACACCCACCGACCATTGTCTGGCTACGCGCGTGCCCACGTCTTTGCACGGGCCACGGCCACCCGGCTCCTCCCCAGCGTTCCTACTCGGTACATGGTCACTCTTTCCCAATACGGCAGCAGGCCGCGCGCGCCCACGTCACCTCATGGGCCACGTCTTGCCCGGCTCTCCCTGCCTTTTTACTTTTTACTCTTCACATGACTGCCTCCGTCCCAGCCCGTCAGCAGACTTACACCATCCTTGGCGTGTTTAGATTGGCCGCCCGTGGGCCAGATCCCTGCCCGGGTTGCGCCTGTGATAGGCCACTCATCCTCGCAAACACCCGTGACGTGGCTTAAGCCGATTGGCTTACGCGCCCCTCACGCACGATGCCACGCCTCCATGCACCGTCAGATGTAGTTGGCCTTTACTGCTGCAGCCGCACAGCACACTCACAGCCTTGGGACCGAGCAGGCTGCAGCTCTTCAGTGCTCGCCCCCGTTTTTCCTCAGGTAGGCGAATTTCCTCGCGCTTCTCTCAGCGTTCCCCCGGCACATCCAGCCCCTTATCAGTCTCGCCTTCTCCGTAGGTACGCCATTGGAGAGAGATCATTTTCGGCTCTCAACTGACCTCCTGGATAGCACAGCTATCCCCTCCAGGTAGGCCCCTTTCCTCGCACCCCATTTTCTCGTTCCCTTTCCTCCCATTCCCCTCCCCCCTCCTTTCCCTTTTCTTACGTGCACAGAGCCTGTTACCTTTCCCTCTTTCCTCCACGGGGTTGATTTGTCTATGTTTTTAGCCACCAGTAGATTGGCTCTTTGCTCTGAATTGGCGAGCACCTTGTTTGTGTTAGCATTTATTTGCATTGTAACAGGTTCCTTAGCTGTACTCTGGATGTACTATTGTTGCAACATTGCAGTTAGAGGCCAATTCACCCTCTCTGCAATTATGTTTTTTATGTTTTTTGTGTCTCCCCTCCCAGGATCCACTTTGCAGCCTGTTATCGCTGCCCTAGTAAGAGGACAGACACTATTCAATAGAACATGAAGATTGATCTTGTCCTGAAGAAGATGGTCGTCAATCAGTCATGAACCATCGAAACCGGTCGACCTTACCTGTTGTGGCTCCACCACAACATTTTATGATACCCCCAAGACCAATAGGGGTTACTGCATAAAATTGAGAGAAAACCCAAAATGTATTGGTTTTCCCATCCCACACCAAGTGGGACAGTGCATTTTTTTAGTGATTATTCGGTACTTTGGTAATCACCCCCTTGGACAACCACCCTTTTTGCAAGGAACTCTCTAGTCATTATTGGTAAAATAAAGTTACATGACAAATCCAATGTCTCAATCTTCGCAGTTTTGATTGCCAGCTGCCTAGATTTAAAAATGCGAGATTGAATTCCCCTCTCGCACTTTTGCATATTTGTGCTGGTTGCCCTCACTTTCATCCCCGCACCAGACCAGCTTCACACCCTGTGTCCAAGAGGACAGGACCACGGTCCACAGAAATATCATTAATTGTTTGGTCTTGCCCTTACCGGCAAGTTGATGAACTGTACCTGCCTTTCTGCAGTACAGGCATAACTGCTGTTCCCTCCTCTTGTCCCGTTCCGCTTTGGTTAAAGGGGGTCTAACTCCTCCTAGTTGCATTGGTTCTACGGAACTTTCTGTTCCCCACTGAGCATGATCTTTGGGACGCACGAACATGGGGCGTGCATCCGGTTGACTTCGATCTGTTCTCTGATCTTGCAACTGATGGTCTAGTTGTACTACCAGGTTAATGAACTCGGCACAGTCCTTGGGTGGGTCCACTACTTGGTCCAATACATCATTTAACTCCCCTTGCAAGACCCGGTGGAACAAGGTGGTTCTTTTGTACTCTGGCCATTCTGCTTCGACCACCAGCCTATTAAAGGTGGCTATTTATGTCAACAGATCTTGGTTTCCTTGACAGAGGGACAAATGTTTATTGTCCAAGGCCTGTCCATGAGAGCGACAGGCAAAGAGTTTTTCCAGCTCCTGTTGAAAGCCCCCAAAATCGTGTAACAGTGGATCATCCCGGCTAATGAATGGCCCCGACCAGACTACTGCACTACCACTCAAGCAGGACAAAACAAAGGCCACTCACGACTGGTCATTGGGAAACGCCCCGGGTCTGCACAAAACGTGGAGGCAACAATGATTCATAAAGGTGGCATATCTTTGGGGATCCCCCAAGAAAAGCACCTGTGGAGCTAGTGGAACTGCCCCGTGTAGGTTGATCTGCACCGGATTACTCATGGGGGTTGGCATTGATGTGCTAATTCCAGCCAACTGGGCTTGTCCGGCCTGTGATTGAAGGAGTTGTCTGCCGAGATCATCAGTTCATTCTTTAGCCACAATTAGTTCTCTCCGCAAGGCGTTGGTTTCTTGTCGGGCTGAATGTACCTCTGCGCGTAACTGCCCCAACAACTGAGCCAACTGGTCGGTTTCCGAGGTTTCCATACTAGGCACCCGGGTGGATAAAAATGTTTTGGCTTTGCGTCCTGCAACACTCATCTTGTATCCACAGGGACGCCACCCGAGTCGGCTGGATCGCTTCTGAGTTGGATTCACCTCCCGCGGGGACTTGCGCTGCCGTGGGTCTATTCTGGAAGACAGGAGTTCAGTTTTAGCCACAATCACCTTCTCTCGGGGCATGCCTCCCAAGTGCCCACCTAGCGATCCCCTTTGAGCCTTCCTCACCTTGTATTTTGATAATGTGCGCTCTCCGTCCTGCTGTTCTGTGCAGGGGAGCATCGTGGCTGGGCACCTTACTGTCAAGTTACTTCACTGGCGTGGGCCCCGGAGTCCAGTCCTGCTGTGACTCCGCTCTTGAGGTAAGTCTTTAGTTCTTAAAGAGTATGTGTCCGTATTAGTAGTTGCCCTGGTAACCTTCTCCTTCTCTCGTAGATGCAGAAGGGATGATGAAGACGTCGAGCTGATGGAGAGGGCGGTGCTCGAGAACGTAAAAGAATGTGCAAAGTGCGGCACTATGAGCATCTTTTGAATCGGGCTAACCTGTGCTATTCTTCCTTGCAGGTCGCCGAGAAGTTCCTGGAAGAAATGCAGCCAGATGGAGGCAGAACATAGCATGGAAGATGTCCGGACCATTGCGAATTCCAGGAGAGCTTTGGTAGGTAAGCGTGAGTCTGAAAGGCGTCGGAATCGGAGAACGAATGCTTATTAATTGTCCATTTCTTTTTCTCCTCCCTAGGATGTTGCTTGAGGGTGAGGACGAGCTCCAGGGAAGACTCTGGAGCGATTGGGGAGCTGGTTGCTGTTCATGTAAGGAGGAATAATGGTGTTCTTCTTCTTCTCCCCTTGTAGATGCAGGCCAAGGATGCTGCAAGCAGGTCTCAGTGAACTTCACGCTGCGAGTGCAGAACAACGCGAAGCGCGTGCCTCAGTTTGGGTGTTGCTTAAATAGCCAGCAGGTATCCCAGGTGCCTCCAGGGCGGACCACGCCCTAGATGCTAGACTGCATGGTATAGTTCCACACCGAACCTTGGTGGGGCAGCCATGTTGGTCCATTCCCCAATGGGAACTCCACCTGCCATATGAGCCTGGGGCCAAAGGCACCAGGGCTGGCTCCAGGACAGCCGAGGAGGCATGCTTGGGTCCTTGGGGCCTTGCAGGAACACTGTGGTGAGGGCCAGAGACCCCGGGTTACAAGGCCAGGGGCTATAGTCGTGACAGAGAGTTGGCGTGCTGTATCATACTGGGACCTTCTGTGCACTGGCACGGTGCAGTGAATTGGGGTGCAAACATCTCAGAAACGGTGCGTCCTAGGTCTTTGGAATGGAGTTTCTGAGGTCCAGTAAAGACCTTGAATGTTCTTTCTCGTATCCAAATGCTTGCAATGAGCCTTTCCTTCTATGGCCACCTTGATGTTACGTCACTTCCAGCAACGGTCTCATGTGTGCTGGGGCTGAAGTCCAGGGAAAGGGGTGGGGTGTCCACATGCAATGTAGCCAGTGATGTCCGGAGGGTCCTAACAGTTAACTGCTAAATTTGGTGCAGAGTGGTGGAATGGTGTGGAATTGTATGAGGACCATACAAACCCACAATCACATTTTTACTTTTTGTATACATAGATAGATATGTCGCCTTGTCTATATACACACCAAGTGAGGGGATATTGGATAACCTAAATTACGAAGTGTGATTATGAAAAGATGCCCTATCCCCTTTTTATCTGTGGGTAGAGAGAGGATTGTCCCGACCAGTCCACCTTTGCCTTCACTAGGGGAATATGGCACACTGATTCTTCCAATTGATAGGATGCCACTTAAATCCTCTTTGATGGGATGTAGGAAGTCCCTGGCCATCCATCGTATTCCCATTTGAGGCATTGTAGTGTGTCCCCGAACATGTATAGTATGTTAGAATATCAGCAGGGTCACCTTTCCTAGATTATGTCCTCCCTTCTTTATTGGAGAAAGGCATACACCTCAGATCTCCTATTTTCTCCTTCAGGGGCTAATCTGGGACCCTTCTGAGACATTCTACCTGTATTATTTAAAGAAATGTAGTATGACCCAAAAAATGTATAGTGTGACACTGCATTGTCCTCCATCTCGGATGGGATATAGAGCGATCCTGTTAAGATTTTCTACACACATTTTAATGGGATAAAGAGAGAACCTCTCCATGCCTCTTAGGCCATCTTCTTCCCGTATCCAAGGGCACTACCAAGCGCTTATAAAGATAGACCCTGCCTACTAGGTCCTTTGTGTGGAATTCCTAGACATCTTCTGCCTGTATCCGAGGGTATCACCAAAGAGATTATAAAGACAGACCCTGCCCATGTATTTTGGGCCCTCTGTGTGGAATTCCTAGACCTCTTATTACCATATCCGAGGGTACCACTAAGAGCTTATAAAGAGAGACCCTGCCCATGTCTCTTAGGCACTCTTTGTGGAATTCCTAGACCTCTTCTTCCCATATCCGAGGGTACTACCAAGAGCTTATAAAGAGAGACCCTGCCCATGTCATGTAGGACATCTGCATGGAATTCTTAGAACTCTTCTTCCGGTGTGCAAGGGTACTACCAAGAGCATACAAAGAGAGACCCTGGCCATGTCTCCCAGGCCCTCTTTGTGGAATTCCTAGACCGATTTTTTCTGTATCAAGGGTACTACCAAGAGCTTATAAAGAGAGCCCCTGCCCATCTCTATTAGGCCCTCTGTGTGGGAATTCCTAGACTGCTTCATCCCGTATCAGAGGGTACTACTTAGGCCCTCTGTGTAGGAATTCCTAGAACTATTCATCTTGTATCGGAGGGTACTACTTAGGCCCTCTGTGTGGGAATTCCAAGCTTATAAAGAGAGACTCTGCCCATGTCTCCTAGACCCTCCTGGTGGAATCCTTAGACCTCTTCTTCCCGTATCCGAGGGTAGTACTAAGAGCTTATAAAGAGAGGCCCTGCCCATGTCTCCTAGGCACCTCTGTGTGGAATTCCAAACATCTGCTTCCCATATCTCAGGGTACTATTACCGAGAGCTTATAAGGAGAGACCCTGCACATGTCTCCTATGCCCTCTGTGTGGAATTCCTAGACCTTGTCTTCCCGGGGGTACTACGTAGGCCCTCTCTGTGGGAATTCCTAGACCTCTTCTTCGCCTATTGGAGGGTACTACAGACAGTGTATAAAGAGAAACCCTGCCATGTTTCCTACGCCCTCTGTGTAGGAATTCCTAGACCTATTCATCTTGTATCGGAGGGTACTACTTAGGCCCTCTGTGTGGGAATTCCGAGCTTATAAAGAGAGACTCTGCCCATGTCTCCCAGACCCTCCTGGTGGAATCCTTAGACCTCTTCTATCCGTATCCGAGGGTAGTACTAAGAGCTTATAAAGAGAGGCCCTGCCCATGTCTCCCAGGCCCTCTATGTGGAATTCCAAACCTCTTCTTCTGTATCTCAGGGTAGTATTACCGAGAGCTTATAAGGAGAGACCCTGCACATGTCACCTAGGCCCCCTGTGTGGAATTCCTAGACCTTGTCTTCCCGTATCGGAGTGTACTACATAGGCCCTCTCTGTGGGAATTTCTAGACCTCTTCTTCCCCTATCGGCAGGTATTACACAGAGCGTATAAAGAGAGACCCTGCCAACGTCTCCTAGGCCCTCTGTGTGGAATTCCTAGACCTCTTCTTCCCATATCTCAGGGTAGTATTACCAAGACCTTATAAAGAGAGACCCTGCAAATGTCTCCTAGGCCCTTTCTGTGGAGATTTCTAGACCTGTTCTTCCCCTATCAGAGGGTACTACAGACAGCGTATAAAGAGAAACCCTGCCCATGTCCCCTAGGCCCTCTGTGTGGGAATTCCTAGACTTCTTCCCGTATCTCAGGGCAGTATTAACGAGAGCTTATAAGGAGAGACCCTGCACATGTCTCCTAAGCCCTTTCTGTGGAGATTTCTAGACCTCTTCTTCCCCTATCAGAGGGTACTACAGACAGCGCATAAAGAGAAAGCCTGCCCATGTCTCCTAGGCCCTCTGTGTGGGAATTCCTAGACCTCTTCTTCCCGTATCTCAGGGTAGTATTAACAAGAGCTTATAAAGAGAGACCCTGCACATGTCTCCTAGGCCTTTTCTGTGGGAATTTCTAGACCTCTCCTTCCCCTATCGGAGTGTACTACAGACACTGTATAAAGAGAGACCCTGCACATGTCTCGTAGGCCCTCTATGTGGAATTCCTAGACCTCGTCTTCCCATATCTTAGGGTAGTATTACTGAGAGCTTAAAAAGAGAGACCCTGCACATGTCTCCTAGGCCCTCTGTGTGGAATTCTTAAACCATGTCTTCCCGTATCGGAGGGTACTACGTAGGCCTTCTCTATTGGAATTTCTAGAACTCTTCCTCCAGTATTTTAGGACAGTATCACTGAGAGCTTTTAACGTGAAACCCTACCCATGTCTCCTAGGCCCTCTGTGTGGAATTCCTAGACCTCTTCTTCTCGTATCTTAGGGTCGTACTACAGAGAGTGTATAAAGAGAAACCCTGCCCATGTCTCTTAGAACCTCTGTGTGGAACTCCTACACCTCTGTTTCCTGTATCTCAGGGGACTACCGAGAGCTTCTAATTCTTCTTTAATGGGATTGCCCACATCTCACATTCCTCTTTTCATGATACTGCCTATATCTCTAATTTCCTCATTGAGGAGATAAAGGCTGCCCGGCCCCACTTTCTATCTCCTATGGCTGTGCTTTCTATAACCCAAGTGCAGTCCCCGGATGTCCTCGTTCGACCTGCTCCAGATCCAGAATTCATTGTGAGCAATGTTTCAAGAAATGGTGAACATCACAAGGGCCAGGTTGCAGAGAATGAGCGCTAAGGAGTCCAACCCTGAAGATCTGGTTTGGATGTTGTGTTTGGAAGTGCTGTGCCTATATGCCTCCAAATGCATTTCTCTCAGGGGAATTGCAGCATGTGAAGGTTCAATAGACTGATGTGCTCATGCACTTGCTACAGCAACCCGTGTGCAAGGTCGGTTCACAGGTTCGATTCCCCAATGTGCTGGCTCAGGCTTTGTTCTAATGTCCACTATTGAGTTGGGCAAATGCAACACTGTTCCTTAGAGCCTAATTCTTGGAATGTTTAGCGTGGTGCAAAGTGACTTCAATGAGCAGTACAAAGTGTATTTTTGCAGAACAAAGTCACTTTGCACTGGAAAAGTACCCTTTGCACTGCGCTAAATAGGACTCATTCATGCAAAAAGTACTTAGTATGCACTACTCAGTGCTTTTTTTAATTAGGCCCATTCATTGCGATGCAAAGAGAACGTGTGCAGTGCAAAGTGGCTTTGCCCCGGTTCAACGTGTTTGTTGTCAGTGCAATGTCACTTTGCACCACGCTAAACGTTCCATGAATAAGGCCCTTAGAGTGGTAAGGAGCCGCAATGCTGCTGGTGCTATTTAAAAACTAAATAGTAACATTTCTAATAATAACAATAATAATAATAATAATAATAATAATAATAATAATAATAATAATAATAATAATAATAATACAATAACAGCAATAGCAATAACAATAATGATATCGCTAATAAAAAGAATAACAATAATTTAAACAATATTACAAGTACTATTGGTGAACATAATAGAATTAATTTAAAAAAGTAATAATAATATGTGTTATTATAGTCACCATCATCATCATCATCACATCTCAATTTCACTTCAGCTCAAATGCCCTTCATATGTATGTAACCCCAGCTGTGCTCGTGGAGCCGGACGGGAGCTTGACGCGGGAATCTGCATGCACGCAGCATTGCAAGGGTGCTAAAAAAAATCAAAGATCCAGTAAACAGACTCATTTCAATAAGAATTCCTCTCAGCAGGAACGACCCATCTGGCTTCCCCCAGCTGCCGCGACCCTCGGATCCATGGCGCGGCCCCTGATTTACCACCGGGTGAAGGCCATTAGAATCCTCGACGGAGCTGTGAATAATCCCAGCCCATTCTGGCGACTTTCAGCCACTTTGGCAAATTGTCGATCTCGCTCTCTGAACAGGCAGATGGATGGCACGAGCCGGGCGACCTTCATGGGTAAGCCCAGCACTGGAAGGCTCTCAGGGAGAGAGGGAGAGGGAGGCAGGGAGAGACAGGGAGGGACAGCAAGAGAGACAGCGTTTGAGGAAGGAACACGAAATAGAATGTCAAAGAGAGAGAGAGGAGAGCAGGAGAGACAGTGATAACGAGATTAAGACGCAGAGAGGGAGAGGCAGACAGGGAAAGACAGAAAGTGACAGAGACAGAGAGGGAGGCACAGTGAGAGTGGTTGGCAGAGAGAGGACGAGGCACAGGGGAGGTCAGCAATAGAGAACAAGTGAACTGAATATGTAAACCACAGGTAGAGTGGGGTAAGAAAGAAGTGACAGCAAGCGAGGGTGTGAGAAAACAAGACAGTGAACGAGTGAAATAAATAATAAATAATGTGTTGGAAGAAGTCTCTCCAAACAAAATTGGAGGGTGATGACTGGAAGGTTTTGAATTGATCATAACCACAGGCAACCCTCCAGACCATCGTTTTGAAGCCTGACAAGTCATATCAGAAGAGGAAAGATCATATACAAATCAGGCATGGCAATACAACAATAGGGCAGTGAAGCCAAAACTGTTAGGTTACATCCTCACTGCACTAGAACACGAGCAACTCCCGGCATGTGTTGGCCTCACTGGGTTACCCGTGAGCTATCACTTGGGTGTCCTGGCCATGCGGAGTCCTAGTACGTGCCCATGTCCTCAAGATGTCCTCAAGATGGCTGATATACTAAACAAGTAAGATCTGGCATCCTTAGTTCGTCATGTCTTGTTTTCACAACCCCTCATAGTTCTAACAGTTTTTCATGGCCCAGAGTCTAGCTGTACATAAATTCAAGTGCACCGTAGATTTATTTCCTTTGGTTCGACACTTGGCATCAGAAAGGGTTGGTGAGATGTCCAGTAGGATAACTATTCTAACTGCTTCTGATAGCAGGTCTTGCTGGAATAAAATAGACAAGTCTGATAACAGGGCATTCCATCTCTTGGAGTTGGCCTGCTTGCCTGTCACTTCTTTTGTACTTTTTAGTGATGAACCTTTGCTTTCCTTCTTCTATGTCTATCATATTGACTTTAAATAGCTGTCCCTTTTTTAATGTAACATTTGGTCACCCTGACCTCGAGTTGCAAGGACATACCTCAGCAGTACAACCATTCCCAAAAGTTTGCATAGAGGGTGACAGCAAAACAGGGGGCATGGGAGGGATACCACAACGATGTGTGTGAATCTTAATACCCCTCCTCCAACCCATCTCTGACAACTCAAAAGACACATTGGGACAGCTCATATTTTTGATGGCAGCACCAACACACTGGCTGTTGCTTGGGTAGAAACCCTGATTTGACTCTAAGAATTCCTCTCCCCTCCCCTCTGCAAAAACCATAGTCTTTTCAGGGCTTAGTCTATCCCCCCACAAATTACCATCTTGGCATAACACATGCCGTCTTCAACTTTGTTCTGAGCCCTGAACCCTGAACCCTGCACAACTCTTGACAAAGGGCCACACATTGTCAAGGGAGACATTTTGAAGCCAGCGGATTGTTTTTTGGAAGAGGGTTGGGGAGAGGCAGAGATTGGAAAAGAGCAATAATGAAACAAACATGACAACTTGAAAGAAAACGTTAAAGGAATAAAAGGGCAGACATATGAATTTTCTGTGAGAAATAGAACGATGAAATTAGGAGAGTGCCAAAGGGTATGAGTTAAAGACATTGGAAGGTTGCAGACAAACAGGGGAAAAGAGTCAAAAAGAGTTGAGGGACATGCCAGAAAATGGAGACTGGAAGAAATGACAGAGATAGAAACATAGGAATCTTGAAGGAGAGAGTGAAGGAAATATGGGAATGTGAGACCAAAGAGAGATGAAGGAGGAATATTAAAGGAAAGGGGTCAGTAGGGAAGTTAATACAAGGACATATTGAAGCAAAAATAAGAAAGAGAAAAACAGAAAAGAGAAAAGGAAAAATAATGAGAGAAAATGAGATAAACAGTAAAGGCAAAGTAGGAAAATTGGACAGAACAAAAAAAGAACAGAAACAAAAAGAAAAGGAAAAAAAAATGAAGAAAGTACAAGAGCAGAGATTATGGGCCTCATCACGAGCTTTGAGGTAACGCCGGCGCTAATAGCGCTGGTGCTATCTGCCCTACCGCCAAACCCACCGGCACTATTAGCGCCGGATCACGAGTTTGGCGGATTTGGAATTCCCCATTCCCCACTGAGCCCATTCGAGAATGCCCCATTCCCCATTGGGCTCAATGCGGATTTCCCGCCGGATGTATGAACGCAAATTTTCAGCGGATTTCCCCCCAGCTCAGAGCTGGGGAGAAATCCGCTGAAGTCCTGATTGGGCAGACCGTTAAATCTGGCGGTAACAGCGCTACCGCCGGAATTAAGGTGTACAGCCAAACTCGTGATGAGGGCCTCAGTATTAAAGGGGAAATAAAATGGAATTAAATGATATAACATGGAAAAAATAAGAGTAGTTGACATGTAAAGCAGAAAGAGTATACAAAGAAAGAGTGAGAATGCTAGCAGGAAGATGTCTAGAAGAAAGTGGATGATGGGGACAAAGAGTGTGTTAACGATAGAACAAGAGTAGTGTCCAGATGGTTGAATTGCATGTTGTGATATGATATGATGTGGCATTTATAAGACTCCTGTACACAAGTGTTTCTAGGCACGACAAGAGAAGGAGGGGGAAACAAATGGAGGTCAAAATAATAATCTTACTAGGCCTTGTGTCATTCAGATCTTGCAAGTGTGGGGAAGTGAGAAGGGGAGAAGTGCCAGGGGGAGGGGAAGGGGGAAGTTCAGTTAACTCACCAGTGCAGCGAGCAGGTGGCTCAAAAGTGCAGACAGAAGGGACTTCAGGGTTGCAGCTACAGACCCTTATGTGCTGGGGAGCCTGAAGGCATTGTGAGGGTAACTGGACATGCCGGAGCTTGAGCCCGAGTTCAGAGGGTGACCAGTGCATGGAGAAGTCAGGTGCATCTGCAGGGGAGAGGAAGAGAGAAAGCGGAAGCGAAAAGGAAGGTCTTCAGGTGCTTCCGGTACTGGAGATGGTTCTGCTCAAGTTTGAGAGACATAGGGAGGCTGTTCCAGAGGGAGGCCTCAGCCGAGGAGATAGATCTACCCCCAACTCTCTGCCTGGAGAAGTGTTTGACCCTCAGAGAGTTGGAGGTGGATGAGCAGAGAGCTTGAGAAGGAAGATGTTTTGGGAGAGAAAGTTGGAGGTAGAGTTGTCCCAGGCACCAGGAAGCCTTGTGGATGATACAGAGAGTCTTGAAGTTGATCCTTGCAGCCACAGGGAACCAGTGAAGAGATTTCAGAGCTGGAGAGATACAATCCCTGGGCTTGAGGCCAAGGACAAGTCTTGGAGCCCTGTTCTGGATAAGTTGTAACGGTTGAAGGCTAGAGGCAGGTCAATTTCGAAAGTGGCTGTTGCAATAGTCCAGCCTAGAGAGGACCAGAGCTCTGGAGACAGTGAGCTTCTAGCGGAAAGTGAGAAAAGGAAGAATACCTCTGAGGAGGTGCAACTGACAGTTTGACTTCTAGTGACGTCAGAGATGTGAGGAGAGAAGGAGAGGGTGGAGTCACAGATGACACCAGGGTACTTCTCCTCACAGGAAGGAGCAGGAAAAGGGCCCAGAGTGGGGAGCCATAGAGAGAGGAAAGGAGGGAGCGGGTGTCCCAATGAGGAGGATCTCAGTCTAACACTGGCGTTAAGGCAGAAATCATTGGAGGCACACCAATCCTCAAATTCAGTCAGACAGTCTGGTTTGAAAGAAGAAGCAGAGGTGGCTGAGGGAGCCTGAAAGAGAGCTGAGTGTTATCTGCATAACATTGAAAATTGGAGAAGAAAGTAGCGATGCAGTGGGCAAGAGGCCCCAGGTAGAGGTTCAAGAGCCAGGGAGAGAAGTTTTATCCCTGGGGAACACTACTAGTAGAGAGAGAGAGATAGAGGAGAGGAAAGACCCAATTTGGACCTGAGAGGGTCGGTTGGTGAGAAAGAAGGTCCACCAGGCCAGGGCCTGATCAGTAATACCAATTTTGTCACGCAGATGATTGAGCAGGATGGCATGGTTCACAAATTCGATGGACAGGAGCAAAAACAGAAAGGAAAGACAAGGAAGAGTGACTGGAGAACGATGAGAGGCCTACACATAAAGACAGTAGGATGTGGGGAATTAAACAGGAATTTGAGGGATCTGAGAGAATAACTATGACTATTGAAGGCCACAGGGAAACACAGATCAAGGTATGAGAGTCAGACTAGGGGGCGGTATACAGCAAATGGGAAACATTAAGGATGGATGTGAAAACAAAGAGGAAATTAGTGGAAGCCTGGGAGAAATTGAGTTGAGAGAACGAGCAAGGTGGGAGTGAAAGGGATAGTTGAAGAGCTAAAGGAGTACATAGGTGGAGGTCAGAGAAGAAGTGACAGGAGAGATGAGGTGGAGACTAGGAAGGATGGGAGACATGGAAGAGAAAGGTGGTGAGAGGTGGTGATAAGAGGCTGAATGGGAGAGATGGTGGTGAGATAAGGACACAATGGAACCCTGGAGGAGATTGAGAGGGTTGACTGAGGCCTTGGAATGAGAGTATGTAGATAAGGAAGGATGTGAGCGATAGGAGAAGTGAGAATAGGTATATATGTTGGTTAAAGAAAGTGTGATGGGTGGTGAGAAGAAGATAGGCTCTTGTTAAAAGTAAGCAAAAGCACAAGAAGGTATGGGCAACTTAAGTATGAAATGTATAGGTGGCTTTTCACATTAAGTAAGAAGGCAAATGTTTGTGTATAGATAAAGTGAGAGAAAGAGGCCATAGTTGCTGGAGTGAAGTAAGTGAGAGGCACGAGAGGGCTATGGGTACATGAGATGAAAAGTAACAGATGTTTTC
Organism: Ambystoma mexicanum; assembly: GCF_040938575.1. NCBI lineage: Eukaryota > Metazoa > Chordata > Amphibia > Caudata > Ambystomatidae > Ambystoma > Ambystoma mexicanum. The sequence goes on along the minus strand of NC_090932.1, from coordinate 992,936,260 downwards.
ATGTAATGTGAGAACATAAGATGAAATTGTGCAAATTAGTCCACACATTGATAGAGGTAATTTTGTGAGCTAGACAGTAGAGTCAACTCTAGGTTAGAGAAAGCAGCATGTATGAGAGAAAGCTAAGCTGTCTGATAAAAAGAAAGAAGACAGATTAGGATTTGTAGCAGAAAATGGCAATAGGGTCTGGTGGAAGTGAATGATTTAAGTAAGAGAGTGGCCGAGTGGAGCATGTATGGGTGCTGGTTGCAAGAAAGTGGTTGATTGAAGATGGATCAGTTGTGTGGGAGAATGGAGGGCAAGAGAGGTGACACAAAGTGGGTGTGTGTGAGAGAGAGGAAGAAAGAGAGAGAGAAAACCTGAGAGCAAGGGAGAGAGGAAGTGATTGACACAGGGAGATGGTGTGTAACGGAAGGAGTGGATAGGTATAGAGTGCAGCGGGTAAATAGAAAGGAGGGTAAAAAGGGAGAGGGTAAGTGCTAGAGGGGGACACCTACAAGAGAGAGAAAGATAAGAGTGAGAGCAAGAGGGAGGTCACTAAAGATGTGAAAGGTGAGACAGGAGAGGTAAATAGTGTAAGAGGAGACAGAGATCAGGTGAGTCAGAGGGATGGGGAGAACAGTAGGTTGAGTGGGAAAGATTAGGGAAAGACCAGGAGGATGAGGAAGAGGAACACAAAGATATAGGGGGTTGGATGCATAAGTGTGAAGGGACCTGGATGAGAGTGAGAGCCTGCACAACAACAAAGATATTTGTTGAAAAGATAAGAGATATCTAGTCCAGCACTTTTTTGTGTCTGCTCCAGGAAACAGGTTTTGTCTTGAAATGGTGCTACCCAAACGGGTCCAATGTGGCCCCTTAAAAAAGCAAATGTAATGGTTGTGTTTGTAACTCGGAAGGGCAGGCTTTCATAGCCAGCCAGCTATGTACATCTTTAAAATTAAGTGTGACATTTGGTTCCGCCAGGTCCAGGAATGTCACCAGTCTGCACATGTCGGTCGCACCTGTTATCAACCAGTGGTACAACTTGTGCAAATTGACACACAGTTTAACTGCAGATACATTAACTGATATGATATGATATGGCATTTATAATACGCCTATCCACAAGTGTTTCAAGCCGCGATGAGGCAAGGGAGGGGAAACAGAGGGAAGACAGAGACAACAATCCTACTAGGCCAGGTGAAATTAAGATTGTGCTAGTGCAAAGGAGAGGGGAAGGGGACAAGTGCAGGGGGGAAAGGGAGGGGGCAGTGCCGTACATAGGACAACAGTAAAATAAATAAAGACAATAAATACAAGTGCGGGCAGCTGGTGGAAAGTGCAAGGTTAAGTGCAGACATCAGGTGTCAAGTGCTAGTAGAGGCTGTAGGGATACAGAACAGTCCCTGAGTGCAAGGATTGTACCAATAACCAATGGGTTATTGAAGAGAGTGCAGTCATGGGCACAGTGCGTGTGCTTACTGTGCTGAGCATGATGCCTGCAGATTGTGGTAACTCATCATGTTACTCACCATGCAGAAACTGAAGGTAAGGTCAGTGCATTTGGGGCAGGGCAGGGTTGTGGGAGATACACTGCAGGTGCTGCTCGTACTGGTGATTTTTCTTTATTGGGTCTTGACCGAAGCCCAAGACAAAGGAAACATGCTCACTGAGAGTAGATGCATATATGAATACTATCTACAATGCTCTCTTCCTAAATACTCTCCTTCTAGAGCCCTCCACTCGGAATCCTCCAACTCTCTGTGTATGAGCTGTTTTTCTAAGCAGATATTTGGGGGTAGATCTTTATAATATGCAGGTGCCTCCCTCTGGAACAGCCCATCTGCCTCTCTCTGCATTGAGCTGGACATTCTTAAGTTCTGGAAACTCCTCAAGACCTCCCCTTCTATTCCTCTTTCTTTCTGATCTCCCTAACTCTGCTCAGTTTTTGTTGACTGGTCACCTGGCTCACCTCCAGAGACGCACAGGTGACATGCTCCCACGCCAGTCTTTGCACTTGCCTCTGAGCCTCTTCACTATGTCCAGCACGACTGCATGTTCAGCTTTCATTCCATGAGAGGGGTAACCCCTACTGCACTTCATCATATGGTTCATGAGAGAGGTAACATCTGTGTACTTAACCCAGGGCCCTGCTGGATTGGGCGCACTTGTTTCCCCCCTCCCTTGCACCTCCGTCTGTACACTTGCATGACCTAAATTACTAGGCCTAGTAAGTTCTGACTTGTCCCCCCTTTATCTCCCCTCCCCAATCTGGCTGCGCCTGTTAGACTTCATGCACTTTTACTAGATTAAATGCTGTCAGGCCGAGTACGCTATTTATCTTTTGTTAGATCATTCTGAAACTCAAGGCCTAAGAACTGTTTTCCCTTGCTCCCTTCCCGCCTTGAAGCAATTTTAAGCACTTTGCTTGTGCATTAGCGCTGTACATACAAACAATTGCAATTACAATATGAACTGAAACCTACATTTCACATTTGATTAATGACTCCACGGTATTGCATTACAACACAATAGCATCTGTTGTGTAATGGAAGGAGATACAACAAAAACACATTTTGACGCAAAGTAACATTGTGCACATCCCTGCAGTGTCCTCGTGCATAGTCCACATTAATTTTGCTTTTCTTTACATTAAACATATTAATGCATGAAGTTTGTTATGCAAGTCCCATTCACGTTGGAGATATACATCTATTTCATGTTGGTAGATGCTTCTTCGACACACTGAATCTAAAAACCACATCCAAACTGGTTCAAAGTCAGATAATATTTTGTTGAAACTATCCACGCTGTTCAAGTTGAATCTGTAACATGGGATAGTGAGCACAAGCTGACCACATAGTCAGCACAGTTATAAAAAATCTCCACCCTGCTGTCCCTTTGATTTTCAGATATGCAAGTTACAGTAAGTGCAATGGGAAAGCATGCACTATTGGGTAAAGTGCCTAAATAGCCTGAAAATTAGTAAATATTGAACAATACTGACAGTGTATGGACAATTTTCTCAGGTGTGTTCTGATTAGCGGAACAACATTAACTCATCCCACCTTACATTGCTAATAACCTCACACATGACACCACGCACACTTCATCAATACAATTGTTGATCACTGCCACTATCATCTGCAGGGCCAATCGTTCAAAATGTCCAGCCATACCAGTCCTATAGCGCCAAAAGGATACATCATGTGAACATGCCTTGGGCACACAGCGTATGACTACACTGAACGCAAGGCATGATCACAATGAACACACCCAGAACCCCAACTGTTGCCAGCTGCAGGTCCTCTTCCATGAGACCATCACTGATCATACCCCATTTGGGCCTGCCCTTACAGACTGTATCTCTATTCCTATTGGTCAAGTCCCTGTACAAAAACACATCCTTTGGGTGTTGAGGGAGTTGGTGCCCAACTATAAGAGATACCTTAACTCTTCTTTTCTGTGAAAGTATATGAGCCATGTGGCTGAGATTTTCCACCAACCTTGGGGCTCTTTGTGGTGTTCTGCTTCCCTGCAAAAGCTCTCTCTCATCTTTTCCTCTCACTATCCAGTTCCCATCTGACACTCTCCCTTACTGTTCTTCAGCTAGAAACCTCAGTGTCATCTATCACCCTTCCCATACCTTATCTACTTTCCTCTCCAAAACTGGAACAGCAGCTCGCCTCAACCTCCTAAACATTAGGAGAATCAGGCACCTAGTTCCTTTTAACACCACCAAGCATCTCTTAACCACTCTTATCTTCTCTAAACTGGACTACTGTGCCAGCATCCTCTTTGGTATCCCCAGCTATGCATTCTGTCTTCTGAACAAGATTATTAACTTCACTACCAGGACTCTCTTTGAACTATCTCACTTCACACCGACTTCCTTGTACCATCACCAGGATGGATGGCTGACGATGCAAAACAAGGTCAGATTTATATTTCTTCTCCTGGTTCACAAATCTGTCCATGATAAGGCACCACTGTATCTATCCTCATCTATACAATGCTACAAACCTTCTTATAATCTCCACTCTGCCTCCTCGACGACCCGTGTGGCTCTTTGCTCTCCCTGTGCTCTCTCTCGCTTCCGCACTTTCTCTCTTCTTGCTGCAGTTCCATGGAATTCTCTTCCCCTAGACATTTGGAAAACAGTCCATACAGATTTGTTCAAAACCAAACTAAAAGCATACCTCCTCGTCTCTGAGTTACCCTCGTAACCTACCGTTCAACTGTCTGCTAGCTAACATTTTCCCTAACCTCTTGCCTGCCTCTGCCCTTCAATTTCTCTGCCTCCACTCTAGCACTTCACCCATCATGGTCAAATCCTGAGCACAGCTGATGGCAACACCTACCTGCACTTGAAAATGCCCAATGTTGGTTGTCCTTAATGTATGTCCACTTAGGTATTGTCCCTGGTGATTATTCCATTTACTCCCTTCCACAAACTGGTCATAATGTCCCTCAAACTCACCCTGCGTAAGAATCTCACGGCTTCCGTCAAATCTGATTTCTTATCTATTGTACGTTCTTTTGTGAGCAAACAACATTGTTCCTCCTGTATATAAATAAACACATTGATAATAAAATTAAATAAATAATTGCCAACCTGATGCGATTTCCTTTTTCTTTGGGTGCCTGTCCTTTGAAGCAGGGTGCTTCCTTCTGCCTCCTTGGTGCAGAGCCTGTCTTGCTGGAAGTTGACAAATCTGCCCAAGAGAGAACAATAAGTGTTTGCTGGAACTGTGCCTAAATGTTCTATTTTGGGTGATACTGTCAGGTATGGAATACAAAGACAGCCCTGACAGGAAGGTGACTAGGAACCAAGCTGAACATAACATGAGACCAAATAGGGTTGGGTAGTATAAGTATAGATTGCCAGAGGCCACCATGTCAAAGATAGATATGGCTTATATGTATTATTTAAAATGCCTCCAGGCCCCGAGAGCCCACATTATATAGTTTTGGATCATTGCTGCCCAAGGTTAAAGGCAGAACCTGATTGTTTCTGTCTACAGGATTGCACATGTTACTGTGTAACTGCTATGTTGCCAGATAACAAGGCAGCTGCTGAGGTGTGTCAGCAGAGAGGTTGAGCAGAGTTACATGTGCTGCACTATACTTTTCAGCATGGAACATTTATGAAGGTGAGTCTCATGAGCAGAGCTCATACAGCTCACACTGCTACAGTCACACAGATGCATTTTAACAATCCTCATGGAAAAATATATGCCATAACTGTGTGTCAAAACTTTGTAGTGGATTTTTAAAAAAAGAAACACATTAATTCAGCATTCTACTTCTCCTTTAAGGACCCCAACATATTTTGTCCCCAGTGTTACAACAGCATCACGAGGTGCACAAACCATCGAACTCAGAAGTTAGAGTTTAAAGCTTTCATAAATGCAAATGCCTACGGTCAACACAAAAGGCAAAATCAGGAAATGGAATAGTGTTGCCAATCACACACAGAAAAGTCCTGTATGCTGTATTACAAAGTCCACCCTTGCCACGGCCAGGTCAGACCTGGTACACTATTCAATGTGTGCTTTCCTGGTCCTGCACATGGGTCTGACAAACACCAAATCCTCTGGTTTGGTACAGCGCCGAATCTGTTCGTTGTTGCTTTTCTTTGACATTGTGTTGCATCCCTATCAGTATTTAGAGGTGGAGTTTGATCGAGTTTCCCCACCACCACCTCTAGACCTGAGTGCCTTTCTGCAACTTTGTGGTCATGCCCCAGCACCACCTTACTCTTCAACTCTCTGAAATGACAGTAACTTCACTGCTTTCTCCGAATGCTACCACATCCATCTGTCTCTTGCTGCCTTCTCCTAGTAGAATTACCTTCTTCAGTCCTGGAAGGCCTTCATCTGATGTTACAACCTCCTAGAATCTTCTATCACCGATTTGCCTAATTCTACCCATCTCACCTCCATCATTCTCCACTACTTTACGCTTCTCATACTCCACTCCAAACTCTTCCAGGCATCAGCCACACACTGCTCCAGCAACCCACATTCAGCAACATGTTGTGGCTGAATTTTTACTCTGCTCCCCGTACCTCACGTGGGCCATTCACTTATGGTTTGTACTTGTGAAGTGTTATTGAGTGAAGGCTAGGATTGGCTGGGTTCTTTGACTGCACCTTGGGCTGATCTGGACTCAGGGGGCGGAACCAAGACTACATGTTGGTAATCCGACATGTTGGATTTTACATGTGTTTTTCTGTTGTGTGCTGTGGCTGCCTGGACTGATTGTGGACTCTGGTGTGCCCAGTGTGCATTCAGAGCTGCAAGAACTCTGTAGGTTTTCTAACTCCAACCATTCATTTGTGATGATGGGTTAGCTGGAATATGTAAACAACGTTTCCCTGGCACAAGATTGGCTTGCCAAGTAACTCCCCCGATTCATTTATAATGCTGGGTGAGCTGGAAAATGGACACACATTTTGTCTGGATTTGCATTCTGGGTAGTAATAACAATGCACATTTGGTTTCTTTATCAATTTTCCAGTGTTCATAGAAATCAGTGGTTTGAAAGATTGTGTTTGCAGAAACGCAGAGTTCACCAATGGTTACACAAATCCCTAAATTGATTTATTCGTATGTGCCGGGTGAGCTATTAACTGTATTCAAACCTACTCTAAATTAGTCCAGGACAAAGACAGCGCTCCCCTTAATGGGAATGCCTTTGATTTCAAAATTGTACTTTTGGGTTTTGCTTGGGGGGTCTTTTTACTCCTTACCTTGCACAGGCAGTACCTTGAGACAGACCTGTGTTGACGCTATGTGACTATCTCCTGCCAGGTACTGGGGATCCAGACAAGTTGACCAAGAGATATTCCCTGTACCATAGCTAGCCCCCAAATCCAAATCTGCAGGGTGCTCTTGGCCCATTTGGTCACGCTCCTGCTAGACCCCAGACCTAGAACTCGACCTCGTCACACCATCCACATTGATAATTAAGGCATTTAAGAAGTATTGGCAAATAAATCATATAAATGGAGCAAAGTAGTCAACGAGGTTAACAATGCAACACTATTTGGGATGTGCAATGCCCCAAATGACTTCCAACATGTATTCAATAACATATTAGAAACGTGTTAGATGCATTTATTATGGTCAACCTCAACTATATACGTTTTCATTCATATACAGTGTTACAGGGGTTTTCCCTGGATACCTCGCAATTTGTTGTAGTTTGAAAAAGTATAGATTTTCCACGCTTGTTGCATTTCGTGATAAGTGCAGGCTTATCAATTGTAGTGAGGGCCCATGGTCCCAAATGTGGTCAGCAGACCAAGCACGACTCTACGCCGCAAACATTCCTGATCCCAGGGCCTATGGAAGAGCTCAGCTGTATCACACAGGATATATCCAGAACCACTCAGTACCCCATAGGGAGCAAGACAAATCTACCATTAGCCTTGATAAAGACCCACGAGATCGAAACACATGTCGGCTGACCACAATTGGGACCATGAGCCCACACTACAATTGATAAATAAACCTGCACTTATCACAAAACACAACAAGTGTGGCAAATCTATACTTTTTCAAACAACAACAAACTGCGAGGTATCCAAGGAAAACCCCTGTAACGTACCGAAAAGAGGTGTGGGCTTCACCTCAAAACGAACCCTGTGACCTTGCACCAACTATTAGGGTATCACAACAATTGACAGAGCTTAGCAAGGACAGTTCCAAGCCTAGGGCCCCTTTTTGTTTCTATCTCAATAAAGTGTTGCAGCATCTTACAAAACAAAACTTATTGTATTTGGATTTTTTTTTAGCACCGGCTTTACCCAGTGGGTCTTGGAGTGCCTTATATGGTTCAAAGTTTGAAAGGTACCTCAAGAGCAGATATTAAAACAATATTACATTAAAGTAGGAGAAGTGAATATTTTTGGTTTTCACATATATGCATAACGTGTTTTTTTTTTACTTAAGGACACCGTCCAAGTGGTGGTTCAACCATCTATCCTATGAAATATGAGGGACATTTGGTCTTTGTTGTCCTTTTACAATGTGTACATGTGGAGAGTGTCAAGTGCATCCACAATTGCATCCCTCGTTCACAGAGGAATGCTCTTTGCTATGCACTCTTTCAGTTGCTCTTTCTGTGTGACTGGCTAATGCACGTGTATGGGTTATGCAGAGTGGGCATTGGATTATTTGAGACCACTGCCTTTATTGCAATGCCTAGGTTCGAAATGCACATACACAGCATGAGCGTTTCCAATTACTTACACATTTACAGCCAAGAAAAGTGATGAATGGGGAAACAAGAATTGCAGTTGACCGGCCCTTTAAGGCATATCACAGAGACAGATGTTTAATTCAATCTTTTGGTATTGTTGTTCACCCCCATAAACAGTCAGCATTCTTCCCCGGATTAGTCAACTCAGTGTTTGAATACAGTTCACTTGTCTCTGTGACCCATAACATGTCGAGGATCTCTACTGGGAAAACAGCTGCAGTTTTGGGGTAGACCCTTGCCTGCGTATTCCCCACATTCTAATAGCGTGCATCCCGTTTGTTCTATCCGATGTGGTGCTTTTGATTTCTGCTGGCGTACCCTGTTCAGTGGTAGGATACTGTTCTTCTCTACACAACTCAGAAAGTCCTGCAGCTATCTTGATATATCTCACTATGCTGAGGCAGAGTACTCTTTCTGACCCCATTACAGGACACTGGAATTCTGACAGGACACTAAACACAGTGCTTAGGTACATCCACTCTGTGAACCCCCATGTATGGTTTTGTGGTTTTCGTGGGAATGTCTTTCGATGATGCTGCACATCCCCACATGCACCACAAGTTAAATGCATAGGTTTCTGCTGCATAGTTTTCTCAGTAGTGGAATACACTACTCCTTTCTACCTTACCTATAGCCCTCTGAAGTTCCTAAGATTTTCTTTCAGTGTTGTGGTATACCTGCTTCTCTTTATCCCATACATTGGTATGGTCTACAGGTGTATTTCAGAATAGTTTAGTCAGTGATAGGATACACCCCCTACTGTCGACTTTACATACAGTCTTGCAATTTTCCTGTTTTTGCCTTTAGATGCAGGGGTACACAACCGCCTATGTACCCCATGCACTCCTATTGGTTATTGCTGATAAGGTTCAGTGATGAGATAGACCCCCTTTCTGTCAACTTCTTATATCGCCTTATGATGTTCCTGGGATAGCCTTTCTGTGTTGGGTTTGGCACCCCTCTCTGTACTGTTGGGTATTTTGTGGATATTTGGGGCTTTGCGGTATTTTCTTACCACCAAAATACCTTTAGCAATGATCACTCTCTGTATTCATATTGGATCACACATAACAATAATACATTGCATTATTTCAGAATTCAGACCTATTTAGATAATGTGCGCAATAATTTGCGTGGTTGGTTTATTTGTGGCCCCAATATCCAACATCCCTTGTTTTTTATCTAGATTGTTCTTGATCACTAGAGAGACCTCAGGCCTACATTTTAGGGATACCACATTTTCAGTGTTAGTGTTGTGTGCCACCATGGGCTATTGTGGTATTTTTGTGGTAATTTCCACTACCTTATATACAGTATGGAACTATGTCCAGAGAGTCTCTCTTCCCGTTGGCTCATGTACCTCCAACAAGCTATGCTACAAACAGTCACTCACAACTGTCCATACTGAATATAATCATGCACACATCTGTTTTAAGATGACAATTGCACTGTTTAAAAATCTACCCACGTTTAAACATTTTCCCATGCAAAATGAAAGAGAGAAATAATACACACTAGCTATCTGTTTTCAGATATTTTTGTATTATAGAAATTTCCTTTAAACACAGTTTAACCCTTTTTTACAGAAATAAATGAACTTGTACAACATTATTTGTGATAAAATGAACAGAGAACTGCGAGAATATATTCAATTGGTAACATTACATATGCTGATAAGGGACTGGGACTCCCTCGAATACATTGACTGAACAGTTTTGCACACTTTCGCACAGCTCCCACACTTCTGTAATTACCTTATCTGTTCAGTATGAGTTTGCTCCGGCTATTCTCTTTCTGAATTTGGCTCCCTTGAAGAATAACCCCAGTGAAAACAAGCGTCTGTCGTTCGCAAACCGGGGTTATTGCCTGGAATTCTCAGCTTTTGCAGCAGGAATGCTTCAGCCAGGAAACAGGTCCTTCTCCCAGCTCTGCAAGATCTTGATTGTTCTGCCAGCTCTGCAAGATCTCAATTGTTCTCCCCCTCCCCTCAAGCTTCCCCAGCAAAACTCTAATCACTGCCTCTAGCATGATACTTGCTATGACGCTGCTCCAATCAGAATCAATCATGTCATCTCCTCCCTCACTACACAATGGCTCATTTCTACAGTAAAAATGTGTAACCAACTGATTTCCTGTTCCTTCGAGCTCTTTGCTTCCTGTAGTTATGTGGACAGAGCAGCAGAGAAAAAAAAATGAATGTGCGTTTAAAAGTTCACTTTCAGAGTAGGCCTAATTCTGCAGTGAGACACATTTTTATTAGTGGGTTATGTTAAATGCAGTTTTATTAGTCAGGTTATTTATTAATAAGGTTAGTTATTAATTTTCAAATGTGTCTCTTGCACCATAGGCATTTCAGGGAAAAATAGTGTGCATTTTTGAATGTGCACGTGTGCTTTTAACTGTAAAAATAGATTTGCATCTTATATGTAAAAATCGTTTTTGACTGAATAGCCTGTCTTTACTTATATGTCCATGTTACTCTGGCAACACATATGGCAATGCACCACACCCATGTGGTGGTGCTGCATCAAAAAAAAATTGCTACCTGTGCAGTAGTGCTGTACTCTGTGCTGTAACACGCCAAATATCCTTACATACCCTCCTTTTGTTTTTAGAACTTGGCTACGATCCAAGCCAATTCCTAAAAACAACTTGTTCTTTTTTTTCTTTTAAAATGCATGTGTATTGGGATATCTTTCTCTTCCTGACGTAGCTACTAAAATCAGTAACATTTTAATTTTTACTGATAGCACAATCAACCATCCACCCATGATTAGCACCAGGACAGCCAAACCCACTATTGAGCGTTCCCCCCAGGTTCCCCAATTAAATCTTTCCACTTCTATTATCCCCAGATTACTAATTGTAATATTGTTTTTTCTCAAATTCATTTTTATAACATGTCTTTCTTTGTGATTCAATAAATATTCCACATCCGGATCTATTGGAAAAGTATCCCTTTGAAAAAAATCGATATTTTCCACTTGGCTTTCCCAAACATCATTTGTTACATGAAACAATGTTAACCTCCCATTTGACACAATTGTATCCTTTGGAACCTGTAAATAAAAAACATTATATTTCACCTGTTTAACCACGTATGTTCCATGGTTTAAATGTACTACCGTCATGTTCTTTAAACAGGTGCTGACCAACCATTTACATCTGACCATCTTAGCCTGTGCCATTTCTTCACTCCCCATATTGCTAATAATCTCTTCACATCCTTCTGATATACTTGGGTCAGATTTCAAACCACAAATAGCATCAGTGGCATCAGGAACAAACGGTTTACCTGGACACATATAATTTTGTTCTTTAAATTTGACACATGTTTCCAGGTTTGGTATTAAATAAACTTCAGGTTCCCATGACTGAAATGCCACCACTTCTGCAGTCTTAATCTTAATAAATTTGTCCTCTTGCCAAAATCCCACGTTGTGTACCCACTTCGTTTGATAAATACGTTCAGGGGCTACATATGGGATGCATAGCAAAAATCCGATCTCTAGTCTTTCCAAGTCCACATATAACGGCATTGCATTACCCATTTCGAATGCAATTTTTACCTGTATTATATCAATTTCCCTCCTGGTCAATCTTTCTATCATTTGACGAATAATATCCTGCGAAACAAAATACAAGGGATATGTCCTTGAATCAATTGTGAAACTGCAGTTTGAACTTCTCTCATATAATTCGTTTATAGTCTATCAACAGGACCCATTATGTTCAATATTTCATTTAAAGTTCTGTCATGCTTAAGTATTATTTTAGTCGCCCGTTGCATTACATCCGCTTGTTCATTTAGAATGATTGCAGTTTCATTTATGAATCTTACTCGTTCATCCAGTCCCCCTCTATTTCCATCTAATGTTTTTTGTATTATTTCTAGGTCAATACTCAGTTGTTGCGCTTTAGTACTCAGTGTTCCTACCGAAATAGAATTGGCTGTTGATATTGTGGTACCTATTATAGCTCCAACTATAGACATTACCAATGATATCGCGAGCATCAAAGTCTCTGCATTTTAATTGCATGTCTTTTTCGCATACATCCAATTCTGCACTTAACATTTCCTGATTTTTACTTGCCCCATCTAATTCAGTCTTTAACCTGTTAATTAGCTGGGTATTATTCTCCTGCATTCGCAGGGACTTATTCAAAATAAACCATATTTTGCCGCATAGCCGTATTGAACAGTCTTTCTCTGCACTTTTATCGGCTGCATTCAATAATCTTGTAAGGCAGACCTGAATTATGCTGCCTTCTGCAAAAATATTGTCTAGTTTTTCTTTCTGCACCTCACCCTGAATGCGGTCACGCCATTCTAAGGTGCTGTTCGACGACCACGTCCCATGTGCAAACAACTTTGCCTCTAAATATTGCACTAGGTCTGAAAATGTGGTTTCCCTTTGTGACATTCTGAAATTCGTTTTTAGTGGCACACTGCTATTATAAAATGGGTTCCCTTTAATGTGCAAATGGCAGTGTGAGACACGCTTGCCATGCCCAGTAGGTACTCTATGATCACTTTCCCGGCCTGCAACGCACCATAAATATGTTGGGTATTTTGTGGATATTTGGGACTTTGCAGTATTTTCTTACCGCCAAAATACCTTTAGCAATAATCACTCTCTGTATTCATAGTGGATCACACATAACATTAATACATTGCATTATTTCAGAATTCAGACCTATTTAGATAATGTGCGCAATGATTTGCGTGGTTGGTTTATTTGTGGCCCCAATATCCAACATCCCTTGTTTTTTATCTAGATTGTTCTTGATCACTAGAGAGACCTCAGGCCTCCATTTTAGGGATACCACATTTTCAGTGTTAGTGTTGTGTGCCACCACGGGCTATTGTGGTATTTTTGTGGTAATTTCCACTACCTTATATACGGTATGGAACTATGTCCCGAGAGTCTCTCTTCCCGTTGGCTCATGTACCTCCAACAAGCTATGCTACAAACAGTCACTCAGAACTGTCTATACTGAATATAATCATGCACACATCTGTTTTAAGATGACAATTGCACTGTTTAAAAATCTACCCACGTTTAAACCTTTTCCCATGCAAAATGAAAGAGAGAAATAATACACACTAGCTATCTGTTTTCAGATATTTTTGTATTATAGAAATTTCCTTTAAACACAGTTTAACCCTTTTTTACAGAAATAAATGAAATGGTACAACATTATTTGTGATAAAATGAACAGAGAACTGCGAGAATATATTCAATTGGTAACATTACATATGCTGATAAGGGACTGGGACTCCCTCGAATACATTGACTGAACAGTTTCGCACACTTTCGCACAGCTCCCACACTTCTCTAATTACCTTATCTGTTCAGCATGAGTTTTCTCCGGCTATTCTCTTTCTGAATTTGGCTCCCTTGAAGATTAACCCCAGTGAAAACAAGCGTCTGTCGTTCTCAAACCGGGGTTATTGCCTGGAATTCTCAGCTTTTGCAGCAGGAATGCTTCAGCCAGGAAGCAGGTCCTTCTCCCAGCTCTGCAAGATCTCGATTGTTCTCCCAGCTCTGCAAGATCTCGATTGTTCTACCCCTCCCCTCAAGCTTCCCCAGCAAAACTCTAATCACTGCCTCTAGCATGATACTTGCTATGACGCTGCTCCAATCAGAATCAATCATGTCATCTCCTCCCTACTACACAATGGCTCATTTCTACAAAAAAATTTGTAACCAACTGATTTCCTGTTCTTTCGAGCTCTTTGCTTCCTGTAGTTATGTGGACACAGCAGCAGAGAAAAAAAAATGAATGTGCGTTTAAAAGTTCACTTTCAGAGTAGGCCTAATTCTGCAGTGGAGACACATTTTTCTTAGTGGGTTATGTTAAATGCAGTTTTATTAGTCAGGTTAGTTATTAATAAGGTTAGTTATTAATTTTCAAATGTGTCTCTTGCACCATAGGCATTTCAGGTGAAAAATAGTGTGCGTTTTTGAATGTGCACATGTGCTTTTAACTGTAAAAATAGATTTGCATCTTATATGTAAAAATCGTTTTTGACTGAATAGCCTGTCTTTACTTATATGTCCATGTTACTCTGGCAACACATATAGCAATGCACCACACCCATGTGGTGGTGCTGCATCAAAAAAAATTGCTACCTGTGCAGTAGTGCTGTACTCTGTGCTGTAACACGCCAAATATCCTTACAGTACCCCATACACTCTTATAGGTTTTCGCCAGGCTAATTCATTGATGGGATGCACCAACGCACTATTTTGTTTACTTGTGATTTTGCTGCGATAGTCTTTCTGTGTTGGGACACATGCCTCTCTCTGTACCCCAAACACTCTCCTAGGTTTTTGCTGGAATAACTCAGTGATGGGATCCCACGCCCCCTTTCTGTCAGCTTGACAAATACCCTTTTTCATTCCCTGCAGTAGGCTCTCACTGTTGGGGTATAACCTCTCTCTCTACACCCATACCCTTCTATAGGACTCTGTCAGCACAGGTCAGGTATGGGGCAACGCATACTCTCTAGTTCACATATAGCCTTGTGATTTAATGGCATGCATCTATGAGTGTTGGATCATATATTTTTCTCTTGCTCTTTGAACCCCATGCACAACTACGACCCCTTTTTTTGAGAGGTCAGTGATGACATACAACACCCCTTCTGTTGACTTTACATATAGCATTTCTTGGATGTGTCTACAAGTGTTATACCCTTACCCGTCTCGCACCGCTTACACTTATATGTCTCTGCCACTGCAGTTCAGTAATGGGAAACATCTCCTTTCTGTCTACTTCACATATAGTCATTTGATTTTCAGGGGGTAGTCAATCATTGTTGGGGTATGGCTTCACGCTCAGTAACTCCTAGACAGATGAAGGTATCTGCCTGGGATGCAATACACCACCATTTCTAGTCAACTTCTCATCTAGCCTTGTGAATTTCCAGGGATTTATCAATAAGTGTTATGGCGTATCCACTTGTCTGCATTCCATACCCCCATACCTATCCTCGCTGCCACGTTCAGTAATGGGAAACACCTCCCTTCCGTCTACATCACATATAGCCTTTTAGTTGACCTGGGATAGTGTAGCATTGTTTGGGTATAGCCTGCTCTCTGTAACTCAGATAGTAGTAGGTGTCTGGCCAGAGAGTTCAGTGATGCAATGCGTCACCCCTTCTGTCTAATTCACATTTAGTCTTGTGATTTTCCTACGATAGTCTAGAATTTTTGGGGTGCAGCCTGCTCTCTGTAACTCAGATAGTTGTAGGTGTCTGGCCAGAGAGTTCAGTGATGCAATGTGTCACCCCTTCTGTCTAATTCACATTTAGCCCTGTGCTTTTCCTGTGAGAGTCTAGCATTGATGGGGTGCAGCCTGCTCTCTGTAACTCAGATAGTAGTAGGAGTCTGGTCGCAGAGTTCAGTGATGCAATATACCACCCCATCTGCCTAATTGACATTTAGCCATGTGATTTTCCTTGGGTAGTTTGTCAGTGTTGGCATGGAGCCCACTCTCTGTAACTCAGATAGTAGTAGGTGTCTGGCCGGAGACTTCAGTGATGCAATGCACCACCCCTTCTGTCTAATTCACATTTAGCCTTGTGCTTTTGTTGGGATAGTCTAGCCTTGTTGGGGTGCAGCCCGCTC